>NC_086232.1:961609-1561609 GCF_036321145.2 Pelmatolapia mariae
TTTCTCCAGACTAAATGATGATCCTCTAAATTTGTGACACGCCATTTCCTCTCCAGCTTAAGAGTTAGGCTACGTGTTTGAGAATTATACCACGGAGTCAGGTACTTCTGATTTATTTTTTGATAGGTGATGATGTCTTTCATATGTTAGAATTTGACCCCATTGACACGCTGATCGCTGAGTATGTCTACATCGTTTGCACCAATGAAAATAAGATGTTATCTGTGAGAAAATGTCTGCTTCTCATCACGTGTTTAATGTTTTAAAAATTATTTTTGTTTAAAATGGGGAAAATAGTCAACATGTGTTGAATGTGGATGAGAACTGCAGAGAGGAAAATGCTGCTGTTTTGGAGCCATATCCAGGTACTAAACTGCAGTTAACTCATCACCTGAAGTTGTTTTGGGTTTTATTTTACAAATTTCCATGTAATTATTAATTTGCATTATTCATTGAATAATATATGAAATAACTGTCAAATCTATTGTACTACTTGTTCCCCTGAACTTATGTAAATGGGAAGAGGTAGCACACCAGATATGCCAGTATTAACACCTCCTTAATGCTGGTTAAAAAACATTGGTTATATAAAAGATTTTGAAGGCTCATCAATATCACATTTTTTGTGTGTTATTGAGGACAAGTTACTGGTGTTCCAATATCAACATATTGGGAGAGCAGGATAAGAGCTAGTGCTAGCTATTTCTAGAAAACACTAGACTTCCTGGCAGATTGAACCACATCATTATTTGTCAGATAACTGTGTTGAAAATGCTCTAAAAGGCACCAGCAGCTCACACAGAGGTGAGAGGTCCAGTGCAGTTAGTCCAAATACAGGTGAGAACCTTTGTAACACAGTAACAACATTATTTGAACTATAATGTGAATTTACCGGTTCCGGGTTGCTGCTTGTGCGATCGACTGGCCAGTCAGCTGAGCAGTTTTGCGTTCTTTTTCTAACTTTAATGCTCTTTTCGTTGTTGTATTTCGCCGTCTACTCAGTATATTTGTATTCTTTTCCTTTTCCGAATTTTTTGTGAATTTTCGGACTTGTTTCCGACACTTCAACATGACCCCAAGGCTCACCTACACCAGGGACTCCTCATCCAGCTGCGGCTGCAGCCCGGCCACCGGCTTTTACGCTCCGCTTCCACGGACTCTCTAATCCATTACATTACAAATGTCACGGCTGGGCAGCAGTCGTGTGGTGAATTGAGAAAAGGATCCAAAATGCAGGCACTGGCTGGGGTGCGAGTGAGTGTTTATTTACAGAGGTGAAAAGGTGACAAAAACAGGAAGAGCAGAGCGGGGAGTAAACAAACCTAAACTGGGGAAAACTAAAGAACTAAACTTAAACCAAACACTCACTGGAGGAGGAACAAAATGCACAAAGAAAGATGGCGGAGAGACGCAGAATGAACACCGGGTTACACAGAGTAATGCAGACGGACATGGAGTTAAACAGACGACGCGACAGTGAGCACAGGAAAACACAGGGCTTAAATACACAGGGGAGTAATCAGGGAATGGGCAACAGGAGGGAGACACAGCTGGGAGAAATTAGGCTAACGAGACAGGGGAGAGGTAAAACTGAACACACTGACATGAGACACGAACTTTCAGAATAAAACAGGAAACAAACAGACAGAGAATCAGACAGGACACTGAACTATACAGGCAGACTCATGAGCAGGAACAGTGATACCATGGACAGATGGAGGGAACACAGGCAGGCATGAAACCAAAACACGAACACATAGCAAACCTAAAAATAAGACAAAACAGAATGAACGAGAACAAAGAATAATATAAAGAAACACAAAACACCGAGTCCTCAGACTCAGGACCATGACAACAAATGCAATGAGATGATACTAATATTATGCTTTGCAGTGATGGGAATAACGGCGTTACAAGTAACGGCGTTACTAACGGCGTTACTTTTTTCAGTAACGAGTAATCTAATTACTATTCCTATCGTTACAACGCCGTTACCGTTACTATCAAGAAAATGCGGTCCGTTACTATTTTTCAACAAACAGACGGTTGAAGCTGTGTTCAGCTTACCGCATCTTATATCAGTTGCACGGAAGTAGCTGTAAGTAATCTGGACGCTACAGCTTTAAGCAGCTGCGCGCTCCCGCGGACGGCAATCACGATCACTGTCTAGCACAACACCTGGAGCTCAGGGGGCAAAACAATGGCATGAGTGCTGCTGTTTGACTGAGGAAGAATAAAGTAGTCGTGGTAAGCCAATCACACGACCACTTAAAGACAAAGCAACAAGGTGCCAGTTTATAAATTGTGCTGATAGGCCACGTAAAACCAGAGTAAGGACAGCACAGCAAGCACTCTCTGCTTATGAGCAAAACATAAAAAATCAAACAAAAATCAGCCCGTCGATGTTGGTGGAAAAATGCACCATGTCGACCAATCAAAAAATGATATGGCAACATGACATTTGGTTGTTTAGGAAGAGGGGGAAGATTTAGGAGTGACGGCGAGAGAGAGAGAAAAAGAGAGAGAGCGAGAGAGAGAGAGTTTTGAGATGTGAGAGATTTGTGACGTTTAGCGTGTTTGGAGTGTGTAGTAAGTGTGTTGTCTTGTGTAGTTAGTGTGTAGTGTTGTGGATAGTTTTGTGTTGTGTGTCAGAACAATGAGGCGACTGCTGTCTCCAGGTAGAAACAGGAGTGATACACCTGCTGCTGTCAGACCTGCAGGTATCAGGCTGTGATGTTCTCCTTTATAGTGGACAGAAATTATTTTTTTGGAGCGGCACAAATAATTTGTGGCATCTTATTGAAGAACAGCTGATTGTTCTGTAAATAGTTTGAAATGGTTATTTTAAAAAAGGGTAAAAGGTAAATGGATGCAAATAACTTTGTTGTTTGCAAAACTTGTGCATATGATTTTAAAACTGACAATTTATATTTGCATTTAAAGTTATGAAATATGATTCATTAAACATGTTTGTGGTTGTTACAGTAAAAATATAACTTTTTCTACTCTGATTTTATGGTTTTTGTCTGATTTTAGATCAATTGTGTTAATACAGTCAAAATGAAAACACAACTGTAAATTCAGACACGTGAGGTTGTGCTGAAAAGAATGATACCAAACAAGACAAAGTAAATAGTTTTTAAAGGTAAAATGTAGAGGAAACATCAAAAGTAGTTAAAAATGGCCAATTATACCCTGGACCCCAGAGAGTTAAACTTTTTTTTTTTTTAAGAAACATTATAGTTACTTTTCAAGTAATTAATTACTTTTAGAATCTTGTAACTCAGTTACTAACTCAGTTCCTTTTTTGAAGATGTAACTAGTAACTATAATTAATTACTTTTTCAAAGTAACTTGCCCAACACTGATGATTTGTAACATCTTATACCCAATACTAGTTATAATATACCTCTCCACTGGCTTCACAGACCACACTGCCTGTTGCATACACTCTGCTTTCAGTGCAGGTTTGGAAGCAGGCCTGCAGATATGTGCTGAAAAGTGTTTACAGTGTAAATATGAAAATAAAAAATGATACATATCAAAGAGAGCCCAATATTTAACAAAATCATTTTATCCTAAAGCTTCCTGAAAGTTGGTTTTTTATTAACTGCTGTTTGCCAGTGAAATACTTGGATACTGTTATGACTCCAGAGCAAATATCCAAATGTGTCAGCTGAGAACATGTTTTCACTCAGTGACTCATGTTTACAGCTGTGCCCACAGAATCATTCATAAATGTGAGAGTTAATTTCATCACTGGGCTGTAAAGACTAGAAACAGAGACATAGTGATGTCTCCTGTATGTTTCCAACCTCTGAGGATCTTAGTGAGAAACAACAGCCGCCTCACAGTGAAATCAGTGTCCCTATGACAACCCTGCTCTAAGTGGGTTTTTCCACTTTGTCCTAAGATGGCAAACTGACTCTGTATCGACCCAGCGCTGGCGAGCAGCTGTCGACAGAGCTGTAAGGACAGAAAGTGGGGGACATAATTATTTCATCCCCTGCTGAAGTTTTCTCACTCACAAAGAAATGAACAGTCTTGCTTTTTATCATAGTTTTACTTTAATGACTTACAACCAAACAATCTGCCCAAAAATGCTTTTCAGGGAGTGGTTTTGGACAGCATGGTAATAATGAATCACAACAGTCCAGCCTAGAAGTAATAAATGCATGAACTAGATTTCATCAATCTAAGACAGGCTGTTCCTAATTTTAGAGATCCTGCCCATATGAAACATTGGTATTTCACACTGAAGGATGTATCCTGGTCAAATTTAACAGTGCTTTTGTTTCTTAGTTTGAGTGGAGCAGCTTGATTAAGTGCATTAGTTAAGGTGCTGTTTAGTCTGTTAACCATCTGATGCCTTTTATCATTTCAATGTAATTTTCTTTATATAGAAAGAAAACTGACTGTTAGTAACAACAGTCGCCTCAAAGACTGTAAGATAACGACCCAACAACACTGAAACGAGATCACAGACAGTTCATTCGATCATCTGGCCATTTTACTAATGCTCTTTAAATGAACATAACTACATTGCTATTTGTGCTAAAGACAAAATTTGAATGGTTTTGGGAGAAAGAGATGAGCTTTGCTGGAATATTCAGTGTATCATGGTAGGACAAAGCACTCACAAGGTACCGCTATGTGAACACAGGCAGAAGTACAGCAAAGTAAAGAAAGTTCAGCAGTGCTCTCTAACACAACACAGATGTCGTGTGGTTTTAGTTACAGACAGCACAGACACAGGAGCAGTGGAACATTTTGGGTAATGATCAGTGTGAAGTGAATGGACCCCACGCAGCCTCAGGTGAGGTTGGGAAGTCAGCTTTACACAAGTTTAGAAACGCTCAAAGAGACCTTACAACAACTGCAAATCCCAAGATCACCAAGATGAAGATCACTGTACAAAAGTACAACCTACTGGAACCAAGGTTCAAGAAGAAAAACAAAATCTAATTTCTTTCCAGTGATGAAAACACTCTCACATTTAAAAGCTCAAGCCTTGCTTGGTGTATGGGCAGTGTTGGGAAGGTTACTTTTAAAATGTATTCCACTACAGATTACAGATTACATGCCCCAAAATGTATTTTGTAACGTATTCCGTTACGTTACTCAATGACAGTAACGTATTCTGAATACTTTGGATTACTTAATATATTATCGTGCTTTTTACAACTACATGAATGTACTATTGCTGTGTGATTTATTACTATTACTGAAGGTCCGCGGCTCCGAACCGTAGTAAAGGGACCTCTGGCTAATACGTCGGGTTCGTGTCGGGCTCGTAGCTGAAAACTAGCTTTACTTTGTTGTCTGGGTCAACTTTGCTTGCGAGAGACAGAGAGAGGCGTTGAAAGGCTGCTCCAACGGAACTTATTGTTTCAGAGGAAAACACGAACACAGTGTACAGTTGAGTCTTAATAGCTTACTTACAACTGGGCTTTTGGCTGCAGTGATTATTATTATATTTACATGCTTCCAGCTCCCATTTCTGCTCGATGACAACTCGTACTTTTCTCCTTTTTCTCCCTCCTCGCGCTCACAGACACATAACGGGTATGGCAGTCCATTCTCCCTGCAGCACGGACTACACTGCCCATGAGGCTACATGCTTTAGCGCTATGCCTGCAACACTCTTATTGCCTTCATATTAAATCATTTTTAAAAATATTTCTTCACGTCATTATGAGACGCGAGATTGAGACACGGGCATTAGGGCCTCTTAATGCGTGGAATTACCAAAAATAGAGGGTATAGCCAAACATATTGTGGCGAGCTCAGACAAGGAGGAAACAGATGTGTTGTTTGGTCTCGCTTTCCCGAGTTGCCAGGGAGCACAGCCGTTTATTTTCCAACAGAAACACACCGCCGCTAACCAAACTGCTCGGCATAGCTTAGCACAATAACAACAACAACAAAAAAGCACTCTCTCACCCAGGAAACACACAGTCGCAGAGAGAGCGCGTCGCCCTGTAACCATGGCAACCGTAACGCTGCCGCCTGGAACAACAGAACATAGCTGTCAAACAAAACCCAAACAGTCCTGACCCGCGACAATATGAAACAGGAAAATACCGCCGTGTAATCCATTTATTTCAACAAAGTAACTGTATTCTAAATACCACCTTTTTAAACGGTAACTGTAACGGAATACAGTTACTTATATTTTGTATTTTAAATACGTAACAGCGGTACATGTACTCTGTTACTCCCCAACACTGTGTATGAGCAGTTATACTGATGTGTTTCAGGTATGGCAAACACCACATAAATAATCCCAATAGATTCAGCTTCTGCACCAACGACATGGAAAACTGTGGAAGAGGGAAATTAATAAACAGTACAGGTTCCACATGAACATCATCGATAAAGCCTGAGAAACCAAAGTAACTGGTGCTAGAACTTAAGTAGTGGTCTAACCAGCCAGCACATGTGGACTAAGGAGAGTTTCTTGGTGGATAACAAAGTACATGATGTTATGCCAGTTTGGAAGCTTTGGATGCTGTGTTCCCACGAGATGTTTAAATTTCAATGTAGTAGACACGATGGATGGGGTAGGCTGATGACAGCGAGATGCTCAGAGATAACAGCCTGATAAACGTACACCGCACAGCCTCAGGAGGGAGTGGGACAGAAACATAGATGTCACAGATATCTTTATTGAGGAGAACAGATGTCTGAGGGGTTTGTAAGTATCTGAGACTGCTCTTTGTGGATAACATTTGTGATGATGACTGTGTTAAAGGCTTTCCCCTCTATGCCACGAACAATGAAACCTAAGAAACAGGTAAATTTGGTTGGACATCCCTAATTATGGAGTCAGCTGTTGCCAGAGCTGTGGTCTGATGTGCAGTGTTAGCCTCTGGACACAGAGCTGGTCATGCTGGAAGTAGACCACCTCTATGACTCTGATGATTCAAATTTAGAAGTTCCAATCAGCAGATAAGGGTTGGGACCACAGGCTCCCAGTTCAGCTGAATCAAACCAGGACTGGTGTTGTGTCTACTTGGGTTACAGAGCAGGGGGACCAAGTTAACCACATGCTCTGTATCAGATGTAACCAGGTCCTGCTCCAGGTTCCCCAGCACATCAAGGTATGACAATGGGCAGGAACAGATCTGTGTCTTGGGTTTCCCTCCAAGGCTATGTCACTGCTCCTCATCAAAGGTGGCCTATGCTGCCCACAGCACTGGCTCTGTAGTTCGAGTTAACTAGGGAAGCATGGAACTGTCAGGATTACAGGAAGCTTCTGCTGCCATTTAGTTCAATAGTGTCACATCCTTATTGATCTGAACCCTTATGGATTCAAGCATTGCTGTTTTTGGTTCTGCTGGAGGTACCCAGATCAGTCTGGAGGAAAGAGTTTAAAAATATTTTAAAGCAGGGCTTGTTTAAGCAGAGCAGCTGCTAGCAAAACACAAACTGTCTGTGCTATCGGGTGGATGGCCAACCCCTTAAAACCCACAGAACAGAGAAATGGTAAAACAAAGTCTGACCAAAGCTGACAATAAAATAGTGCCAGGTAGGGTATTAAGGGAATTTAAAAACTAAAAGAAAATGCAAAAGCTCAAATAAAGGGTGGCTGTAGCTCAGGAGTTAGAGCAGGTCATCTACTGACTGGAAAGTTAATGGTTTGATCCCAGTCTGCATGCCAAATATCTTTGGGCAAGATACTAACCCAAAGCTAGGAAGCACTGAAAAGCATAGAAGACAGCGATTGTGTGATTGTGGCGTGTTGTGTAAAGTGCTTTGAGAGAAGAAAAGTGCTATAAAAGAATCAGTCCACTGACCAATAAACTAAGTAATGGCAAATAAGGCAGCGACCAAAAGACTGAGGCCAAGAGAGACAACAGAGAACATGTCAGGGCTTCTGTTGCATAACTTAGTATGTCATCCATGGAGCTCATGAGCGGCTCGGCTGAAGTCCACGCCCATCCTTGATCTTAAGACCATTCAACTGGGAGGTATTTAATGTGTACCATGTAATATTTAGAGTGTACAGATGCTATTTCAAGTATCAGAGGTCAAACCAGCACGGCATGAGAGAACTAAAAATATTAGATGGAATTTGCAAATATCAATCCTCTCAGAGCTTATAGTGTCTAAGTGTTTTTATTCAAAGTTTCTATGAAAGACATTAATGTAGCAGCAAACTCCATAAGAAGATGTTGGAGTTACAGCGTTTCCATCCAGAGAACGGCGTCACACTCGGTATGTGTGGTCAGAGTTCAGTGATGAGCAGTAATCAGTCTCAGATCATCTCGTTCTGCACTGTGAGCTAGTCTAACATCAGCTCCAGCAGCTCTCTCATTAGCTCTGCTGAGAAATGATTTACAGTCGCACTTGTTGGACCAAAGTAACAAGTCACTTGCTTGGTTGAAGAAATGTGTTGTTTGCATACAGATTTCCAGTAATAACACAACATTAGCTGGGATAACAGCTATAGTTCTGACGGAGCGTCGATGGAAACAGAGAGATTAAGAATGAATCGCCATCTGTCTTCTGTTTGCGGTTTTGGTTCAGAGAATGAAACGGCTGTTATCTTGACTGTTGACCTCTGACCTGGTCTGTAAGCTGGACGCTGTTCAGTTCCTTTCCACAGAGCAAAAACATTATGGCAGCTGCATCTTGATTCTGAACCCCTACTGAGGGAAAACAGGTCTCCACCAAGCAGCATGGAGCTGGTCCAAGTGTTTGGATCCATTTGGCTGGAGAGCTCCCATGAGGCTTTGCTGCTTTAACGGTGAATGTGAGGATAGAGGTTTGAGCTCAATGTATGTTTCTTAAAACAAACAAATAATCAGAGACACTGAAATCCTGCTTTGTTTGCATCTTCTTGATGGCTTTTCACAGAAAGACAAATTACTGAAACATAAAAATAATTATTCTGCAGAAAAACGTTCCACAGCAGTGTTATATGGATGAACATTATTTAGGGCACAACTCATTTCACTCTATCTAGTCTACAGCACTATATCACCAAATGCACTCACTCATCTACCTTCAAATGTATGCGAACCTCAGAAACATCCTATTCTTAATCCATGTGGTGTAACAGCTTCAACTCTTCTGGGAAGGGTTTCCACGAGCTGTGTGTTTATGGGAATTTCTGTCCATTCTCCCAGAAGCACATTTGTGTCCTCGTGCACAGTCATGTTGGAACAGCAAGGATGCATCCCCAAACTGTTCCCACATGTTGGGAGCTTGAACTTGTCCCAAATATCTTGGTATGCTGAAGCATTAACAGTTCTTTCTATTGGAACTAAGGGACTGAGCCCAGCCCCTGAAAAACAACTGCACACCGTCCCCCCTCCACACTTCCACATTGCAATCACATGAGTACCGTTCTCCTGGCAACCAACAAACCCAGACTCATTAATTGAACTGCCAGACAGGGAAGTGTGATTCATCCCTCCAGAGAGCATGCCTGCACTGGTTCAGTGCTGGCTGGACTCTGGAGCAGTGATCTAAATCTGAAGGCCACATGAAGTTTGCAGGTGTAGAGTGATTGTCTCTGCAGAAAGTAGATGACCTCTGTGCACTATGGACCCCGGCATCTGCTGTTTCAGGCACGGTTAATGGCATTCCTGGTTTTCCCAGTCAAATTCAAACACAGTGGACATACTGACCCTGCAGCTGTTCACCTTCACCAACCGTGTTCATTAACATCTGCACTGAATGTGTGTTTTCACGCAGACGTCTGCCTTTCAAATGATTTATCATTATTATTTCACATTCCCTTCTTTCTCGTACTTGCCCATTAAGGATGCAGATTGTTGTTCCTTCATCATGAAGTTTGCAGCTCTTCTATCACTTCAGAGAAGCAGACAGTAACTAAGCATGCTCACTCTCCTCTCGTCTCTTACAGACCAAGTGACCCTGAGCACACCACATCCGGATTTGAAAAAATAAACCCACAATCTCTCACATGCACACACAGGGGTGTCCCGAGGGTTCATCAGGCATCCAGCCAGTCTTTGAAGTCTGGAGTCACAGTGCATCTGAACAAACACAAAGCTCCAATCAGGTCCATCATTATCTGTAACTTTTCTACAAATGTAGAACTGCTGTTGCACGGCTGGGTCCTTACAGTGCGCTGAGGTGAAACAGGGTCTCGTTATGTTTTACTTTCAGGAATTTACACATTCAGTTTTTCAACATATTTGTGAATTACCACATATTTGAATGGATGCAATGTGATGCTAGTTATTTTCATTAGTGATATACAGTTATGTCATGTTGGATGCATGCTCCATGGGGTCAAAGCTCCAAAATTTCATGTGGACATATGCAAAAATGCTTGCTGGCAGACAAAAACCTGGGCCTCCTCCCACTCTACAATGCCTTGTTTGCAGTGTTATCGATGCTTTCCCTTCAAACTAATGTCCACTGTTTGTGGCTCTGTGCTATCTGATTCTGCTTGCTATAATTCATTGATCAACAGCAGATCACTTCATCCCGATCTGATTTGGTAAAGATTTCATGCCGGATGCCTTTCCTGATGCAGCTCCTCCCATCTCTCCGGGCTTGGGACCAGCATTAGGACTACGCTCATTTGTGGCCACCTGTGGCTGGGTCTGTGGAAAGTCTTTGGCACCTTCTCTACGCAGGTGACTGCCCACTCCTGAGTGATGTGGCTGAGGTGTGTTATGGAACAAAGTGAGTGTATAGTGTGTGCTTGATATGGAATATAAGGCCAACCTGCGTGACCAGTACAGCATTTGTTCTCAGCCAGTAACAGAGACGTAAAGCTGAGTATGCTACACTTTCATACAAAAAGAAACACAATGAGCTATGAATCAAACATATTGTTAGAGTGGTCACTGCTGGTTCTGCAACCCACCTCCATAACCACTCATGCTATTTCTCACTGAATGAGTCATGTCTGCTGTCACTGTTACCTGTTCCTGCACCTTGGCTGTTTGGCTTATTAAGGACATAATGGTTCATCAAAGGGATTTTGGTGAGAAAGGAAGTGCTGCTGCCTGTTTTCAGTCTGCAGATTAAACAGCTTTATTCTCCAGCTGGCTCAAGAGGTTTGACGGATTAAACGGATTAAACATCTTTAGAGTACACAGAAGGAAATGTACAAAAAACCCACCAAATCATGCTGCATTTGTCCTGTGGAGCATCAAACAGGTTTGTATTTGGGTAGAGAGGCTGATGAGACGCAAGACTGTGCTCCAGGAAGCAGACATTTCAGCTGTGTTTGCATCAGACTTTCATCAGGTGTTTTGAAGTATTTCACAAATGACAAACAGCCTGACACACGTGAAAGCCAACAGCCCACAGGGACATTCATCACATGCTCAGAGGACCAATCAGCGCTCTGCTCTAAATAATAATAATGATAATAAAAATAAATGGTAAATGGCCTGTATTTGTATAGCGCTTTACTTAGTCCCTATGGACCCCAAAGCGCTTCACACTACATTCAGTCATCCACCCATCCACACACACATTCACACACTGGTGATGGCAAGTTACATTGTAGCCACAGCTGCCCTGGGGCGCACTGACAGAGGCGACACTTAACAAATCAGAAAGTGGCATCTCCAGACTTTCATCTCACGTCTGTCGTGTGTTCAGATGCTCAGTTTTAAGCATTGCTACAAATATCACTAAACACTGTTTCTGTCTGAAACTTTGTTTTCTATCCTACCAGCTGCTGTTGCAGTGAACAGACCATTAAAGGTGCCCCAAAGAACCATCAAGAAATGGTTCTTTGGGGCACCTTTAATGGTTTTTCAAAGAACCATTTTAAAAAAGGTCCTTCTAATGGTTCTTTAAAAAACCATTTTAAATCTTTCAAAATAAAATGTATCATAAATTGAATTTGAGTAGGGTAAAATAAATACGAGCACAGCATAGAGATATATTAATGGTTTATTGCCATTTCGTAGTATACCAAAAGACGAAAAGGCATTTTCACCCTCAGCACCACATCACTACTAATACATGTCACATATTAGTCATTTAAACAGTAATAATTAAATATTTTTACTATACTATAAATAAATACATATAAAAACTATATCTATAGATAACACAACAATTAATATATGTATTGTTTAATTAATAAAAAATCAGAAAGTGATAAAAACACATTAGAAATATAGCAATATAGAAATATATAAATAGCAATAGCTTCATAACAGACCAATAAATCAACACATTGTCATCAGCAGATGTTTGCATGTTCAGTAAAAATATTTCAACAAGTTTTTGATTAAAATTATCAACGAACTTCAGCGTTATGTAAGGCAAGTTTCATGTTGGACTCATGGTCCTTTGTTAGTCCAGTTTAGGACAATGTCTCTGACATATGTATCATATCAAATATATGTCATGTCAAAACAAGCCCACACCTGCAGTTGTTTCAGTTTTTCACAGGTGTTTCCTGTCAGCTGGTCAACCTCACTCAGGCGGACATCCATATCAGCCAACCAAACGACAAGCTGCTCCCTTTGTGCTTCAAACCCCTCCCACTCTGAGACAAGGAGCTGAGAGAGAGAGAAAAGACTCAATTATAAAGAAGAGAGAAAAGTGAAATCCTCCTCAGAAGGTCTGACTCGCATACCTGCAGTCGACCTGTGATGGACTCCAGTTTGGCGTTCACGTCACCCCAGCGGCGGCCGCACTCCCTCGCCAATGCCAGCAGCCGAGTCTGCAGGGTGCCCTGGAAGAGCAGAGTTAATGTTCGACTCCTCCTGGTCCGGCTCTCCAGCTGGATGAGCTGAGGTTTCCCCTCTCGCCGCAGCCTCTGAACACACAAACAACAAATTGCATCTGAAGCAGGAGGTGCAGATTTTTTTGCTACTGTTTTCTAAATCCAGGCTTGATCACATGGAGGTGAAAAAGAAAACTTTTTTGGCCAGTGGATGACTGTTGTCTTGCAGAAAGTCAAATCAAATGTGTGCGATACACAATCAATTCACAAGAACACATTAAAAAAAACAAGTTCAGTTCTTGCCTGATTTCAAGTGAATTCTGCATCAAAACAGGGTGACAGAATTAAAACGAGTGTTTGCAGCAAATGTGAGCACAAAGCCTCACTTTGTACGAGCCTGCTATTTAAAGTTCTCCTCTATGCAGACAACTTTCCTGTTTTCAAGGCACAACTTGGATCTGCTGTACAAATCTTATGGATACACGCTAAATGAAACAGTAGTGTGCACGACTCCAGACTCAGATCCCTCATCCTAATTAGGGATGGTGCCAAAGGCCTACAGACTGCCTCAATAATGTGTAATTGTTTTGTGTAATTTTTAATCTTGTTTGTTTGTATGTATTTGTTTGGAAATGTGCTGCCTCTTGGCCAGGACTCCCTTGAAAAAGAGGTTTTTAATCTCAATGGGACATTCCTGGTTAAATAAAGGTTAAATAAAAATAAAAATAAATAAAATTCTGACATAAACGGTAGTAACCAGGCTGAAAAGCAGCGCACATTTCGGTGCTTTATTTCGGTGCTTTTTTTTCCTGAGATGTCATACACTTTGGATTCTAGCCAATCATTTTACCTTTCCAAGGATAGTAGGCGGGCCCAGGTACGTACGCTCTTTTAGAGCAGAGCTACAGATTAAAAATGCCCAAGGCGAAGCGGTCAAAAGTCTGGCTGTACTTCACAGCAAAAGATGCAAACTCAGCAGCCTGCAACAAGTGCTTTAAGGAGGTAACACCTCGAATCTGATGAAACACCTGGCGACGCATAGCGTTTTTTTAAAAGCTGTTTTTTTGATTTACAAAAAAACAGCTAAACATGAGAGGTTTTTGGACAAAGTTTGTGTTTTCCATTTTTTAAGCACCGGTTCGAGCACCGGTTCGAGCACCGTTTAAGCACCGGCACCGTTTCAAAAGTACCAGTTTGGCACCGGTATTGGATAAAACCTAAACGATACCCATCCCTAATCCTACTATGGTCCCAAAAGGCTCACAAAAACCCACATAGCAATAGCAATAAAGCAAATGTTGAGTTTTCAAAATACAAAGTCCATAAACCAAGGGCTGACATGGGTTTTATCATAAGGGTGATAAATATACAACATATGGTCTTAAGAATAAAAGTATAATACAGATTTCAGTCTGAGAGATTTGATGTTTATTTACCTGCACATGCACTATACGTGCCTGCTCCGTGGTTTTCCACAACGTTTTCCACATCACTATTTAATACAGGAAGTAGGTGAACAAAAACAAGTCATCTTTCTTTGTGAGAGGGCCATATTAATGAAAGCAAACCTCTATGACATCATAGAGATCACTGAAGATGCTCCTGCTGCTTTTCTTCCTCCTCATCCTGAGCTTCCTTCTCCTTGTCCTTGACTTCCATCCAATTGTAATTCAATCACGTTCACACTGCAGGCAAAAGCGCATCAAATTCAACTTTTCTGACCCTATGCGACCCATATCCGATCATGGTATGACAGTGTGAACGGCACAAATCCGATATTTTCAAATCCAATCTGGCTCACTTCCGTATGTGGTTCTGAATCCGATACATATCTGATGTTTTAGAAAGCGACTGCTGTTTAAACGGTCATGTCGCATTAAATCCGTCTTTTACGTCACTGACACGAGACAGACGCCAATTATCAGCGCCGGAGAAGGCATCGTGAACGCTTCCTGGCCATCCAGTGTAGATGTTAGTGAAACTGTTGGGAAGACAACTTTGGAGAAACGTGAACATTTTATTTGTACTGTATAATCTGCAGATTCTGACAGAAATCTGCAACTATCCTTTGAAACACCGCTCCTCTAAAACAGCAATAAGGATCATTATTAGGCCAAATGTAAATAACACAATAACTTTATAACTTAAAGCAAAATTGGGAAACGTAAAGTCCGAAACAAGTCTTTATATTAAGGCCGTCAGTCAAACAATCCTGTTGGTCTGGGTCTAAACAGAGCGCGTTGTGTGTGACGTCTTCTTATGCGCATGCGGGCCGCTTTGAGGGTTCACACTAGAGCGCGTTTGCTGTCACATTTTATTTGTAGTGTAAACAAGCAGACAAAAAAATCAGATTTGATCAAAAAATCGGAATTGAGCATTAAGACCTGCAGTGTGAACGTAGCCAAAGTGTGTTTCTCCCTCCTCTTCCTCATTTTGCTGGAGCTGTGAACAGAATTATTGTGAATCTAAATGAATTTGTGCAAACAAGAAAAATCTACAGCTTTTCGGTCAGAGGTAGTACTGTGATTTAAGCCGGGTAGAGTAGATTTATGTTTTGATGCTACCTGCTTCAGCTCTACGACTGGCTGCTGAGTGATATTTACACCCTGGCTGGATTACAAACTTTAACCATGTGCTGAACTTTGGCCCAGCATTGATACGTCTTGTTAGTATAATAGCCTCTTTTTGGCTTTGTTAGGAGTTGGGTTTTAGTGATGTGGTGTTTTTGTTTGTATGTGTTTTTGGTGCCTCCCTTTTTGTATAGGTAGGCGGGGCAGTGAGTCACTGAACCTGGCGCACCTGTTATTCATCAGATGCTCTCTTCAGAAGTGTTTTTAGGAGCTACCTGACAGAAGATTAGTGTCGGAGTATTGGCGTTTTTGGAGTGTTGAAATTCTGCCCCTGCCTGTTGGAGCCCTTGGATTACTTTGGTGTCTGTAAGGAGTTTTGTTTCCTCCCTAGGATTTTGGCCTCGACTGTTTTGCCTAGCCTGGAGGTTTTGGGCTCCAAACAGTGCCAAATCGAGTGCACTGCTTATGTGTATTTTCGTCACTAGCACGTCCTGGCTCCGCGTCCTCATTCATACACGTTGTACATATGTTGTCCTTGTAAATATCTCCCCCCCTCACTGTAAATAAATTGTCTTCACTGCAATTCTGCCTCCGTGCATTCTGCTTCTTGGGTCCATTAGCTTTTGTCTTAACAGGCTTAATGTATGATGGTGGATAAATGAAATGTACAAAGAACATTTAACTATATTACAAAAGGACATGTATCTTGGAAACATCAAATGACCGGAGCATAACTTGTCAGCTAGTTAAAGACACACCTTCTCATGTGTCACATTTCTATTCATTCAAAACACTTATCCCGGCCTTGCCGTATTGGTCCATTTGATTGACCTTTGTTTTTATTGTTTATTTTATTTTATTTTCACTTGCTACACACGGGACAGACATGACTGGGGGAAAGAAGAGGGAGAAAGAAAGGTAGGGAAAGAAAAACAGCGGGGAAGAGGGACGGTGATAAAGGGCAAAAAACAAAAACAAACAAAACAAACAGACAAAAAATACATATATCAATCACCTGGATCACCTGTTGAGAAAGAAAAAAGAGAAAACAAGCAAAAAAAGGAGAGCAATATAATAAACAACATCATCGCGATGATCTATGTGAATATAACAGTAAATACTTAATATTAAACATTATTGTGCAGCACGTAAGATCGACAGCGCACAGTGTGCTTTGAGGTAGGAGCCAAAAAGGGTGTAGTTTGTGTGTGTGATCACCTGTGTGTACACCTGTGAGCATGAGCGCGCTTGTATTTAAAAGGTTCCTTCATGTAATGATCTGCTAGAGGGTGTGGGGGGCCACAGCCCCGTCCTCCAGGGCATGAAGCAGGTATGGAGGAGATCCAGGCTCCAGACATCCAGAGACCCTCAAAGCACAAGAGACCAAGGAAGACCAACAGAGGGGCAGCCGCGCCACTATCCCAGAAAGAGCTGAGGAGAGCCCCAGATGAGGGGTCGCTCAGCAGCCGCGGAGCAGAAGCCAGGGGGGTTGCAGTGACGTGCCCGTGAGCTCCGCCGGCAGCCAGCTGTGCCAGAGTGACCGAGCCCCAGGCCGGGAGGCCGAGGGCACCCCACCCCCGAAGGGGCCCGAGCGAGCCCCAGGCTCCAGGCCCCGACAAGCAGCCACCAGGAGTGAGCCGGTGTGTACCTGGACGCCCATTCCCGGACACAAAGAACCGCCAATGCACCGATGTCTGAGGGCGTCTGCCACTGGCAGGGGGAGTGGTGGGGGGAGATAGGCCTCCAAACCTTGGAGGGCCTGAGATGTCCCCAGAGAGGTGGCATCTGATACCCGACCTGACATATGGACACAGACATACAGGCACACACAGATACAAACATCCATTCCCACCCTCATGCTCTCATATGCAATTACTCAGCACTCACCCAACGTGGAGACAGACACAAAGAGACACTGTACACACAATCACACTCCCCAAGCGTACTCTATACCCCAGGTCTAGGTACCCTTGCCCCTGGAGGGGGAAACTGCACCCAGACCCAGGTGGTGTTACCCTCTTCCCTGCAGTGGGGAGAAGCAGACCGCCCCCACTCCGCAGCAGCAGGGAGGCCCCACATTCCAGACCCCAATCGGACGGCCAACTCCTCCTCCCAGCCCCCCCGCTCCAACAGGCCGCAGAGAATGGGGGTGTGTGAAGACTCCAAACCTCCCTCCACCCGCTCATATGTAGTGTTTATGCATGTGTGTTCTAAGGTGCGTTTAAAACCCAGGAGGGCATGGAGCTACCTGCCAGAGAGCAGCAGGTAAGCGCATAGCCCCTCCTGATAGCCCTCAATGTCTACATGTATTTAAAATTGAGAGGTGGGTAACGGCGCCAGGGGTGAGGTTGTACACCCTGATAGTCTTCTGGATGCCGTGTAGCGTGCCCATCCCCAAGGTCCTATATGTACAGGTCCTTCTCAAAAAATTAGCATATTGTGATAAAGTTCATTATTTCCTGTAATGTACTGATAAACGTTAGACTTTCATATATTTTATTTTATTTAAACCTGTCCCGTTTGGTTCTTTTGCCATCAGAATTGTTGTCTAAAGGCGAAGAAAGATGCCCAACGGATTTACTTTACCAAATGGACCATCCCAGCCTTGCCGTAATGGTCCATTTTATTTACCTTTTATTGTTTATTTTATTTTATTTTATTTTATTTTTTTTACTTGCTAGATACGGGACAGGGGAAAAGAAAAGGGAGAAAGAAAGAGGGGGGAAAAAACAAAACAAAACAAAACAAAAAAAAACAGCGGAGAAGAGGGACGGGGATAAAGGGCAAAAAACAAAAACCAACAAAATAAGCAGACAAAAAATACATATATCGATCACCTGGATCACCTGTTGAGAAAGAAAAAAGAAAACAAGCAGAAGAAAACGAGAGTAATAGAATAAACAACATCACAATGATATATGGGAATATAACACTACATACTTAATATTAAACATTATTGTGCAGCACGTAAGATCGACAGCGCACAGTGTGCTTTGAGGTAGGAGCCAAAAAGGGTGTAGTTTGTGTGTGTGATCACCTGTGTGTACACCTGTGAGCATGAGCGCGCTTGTATTTAAAAGGTTCCTTAATGTAATGATCTGCTCGAGGGTGTGGGGGGCCACAGTCCCATCCTCCAGGGCATGAAGCAGGTATGGAGGAGATCAAAACTCCAGACATCCAGAGGCCCCCAGAACACAAGAGACCAAGGAAGACCAACAGAGGGGCAGCCGCGCCACTGTCCCAGAAAGAGCTGAGGAGAGTCCCAGATGAGGGATCACTCAGCAGCCGCGGAGCAGAAGCCAGGGGGGGTTGCAGTGACGTGCCCGTGAGCTCCGCCGGCAGCCAGCTGTGCCTGAGTGACCGAGCCCCAGGCCGAGAGGCTGAGGGCACCCCACCCCCGAAGTGGCCCGAGCGAGCCCCAGGTTCCAGGCCCGGATAAGCAGCCACCAAGGAGTGAGCCGGTGTGTACCCGGACGCCCACCCCCGGACACAAAGAACCACCAACGCATCGATGTCTGAGGGCGTCTGCCACCGGCAGGGGAAGTGGTGGGGGGAGATAGGCCTCCAAACCTTGGAGGGCCTGAGATGTCCCCAGAGAGGTGGCGTCTGATACCCAACCTGACATATAGACACAGACATACAGGCACACTCAAATACAAACATCCACTCCCACCCTCATGCTCTCATAGGCAATTACTCCACACTCAACCAACGTGGAGACAGACATAAAGAGACGCTGTACACACAATCACACTCCCCAAGCGTACTCTAAGAACCGGGTCTAGGTACCCTTGCCCCTGGAGGGGGAAACTGCACCCAGACCCAGGTGGTGTTACCCTTTTCCCTGCAGTGGGGAGAAGCAGACTGCCCCGACTCCGCAGCAGCAGGGAGGACCCACACACCAGACCCCAGTCGGACGGCCAACTCCTCCTCCTAGCCCCCCCGCTCCAGCAGGCCGCAGAGACCGGGGGTGTGAGAAGACTCCAAACCTCCCTCTACCCGCTCATATGTAGTGTTGATGTATGTGTGTTCTAAGGTGCAATTAAAACCCAGGAGGGCATGGAGCTACCTGCCAGAGAGCAGCAGGTAAGCGCATAGCCCCTCCTGATAGCCCTCAATGTCTACGTGTATTTAAAATTGAGAGGTGGGCAACGACGCCAGGGGTGCGGTGTACACCCTGATGGTAATTTGGAGTCCGTGTTGTGAGCCCACCCCCAAGATCCTATATGTATGTGTTATGAGAGTGTGAGTAATGTGAATGTCTAAGTTGTGAGATAAAATTGAGGCACAGGCAGCCAGAAGGGGACAGAGGGGGGGGGATGCCTCCTCTGCACCCTGGTGACACACCCCTACCACAAGGCCCTGCATGTGTGGGTGATTGTGGTGGAGCGGGAAGAGGGAGGCAGCTGGAGATGGGGAGGGAAGAAAGGGAGGGGCAAGTGACCCCTCCCTGGGGCCAGCTCCCCCGCTGACCCCAGTAGGCACCCCCATGCTCTGCAACCCGCCAGGGAAAGGGGGCCCAGGCCCATCCGGACCAGGGCCCAGTGCAGCAGCGCCGCCCGGCCCCACAGAGCCCGGGACAGCCCGCCCGACCCCACTACAGAGAAAACTGCACCCACACATCATCCACTCATCTTCCAGACTACACAAGACAATAGACGCCCAGGCTGAGATCTTCCTCCACCTCTCCTATATCTCCCCCTCCTGCAGAGAGAATTCCTGAGGAGAGGAAAGCTCCTGCAAGATGTGACAACCTCCCCCACCAGTTGAAGAGTCCCCCAGGTGGCTCGATGCACCGGCGGCGCCCTGCGCCAGGACTGGGCCCCCATATACCCACCCGCCCACAACCCCGGCAACACACCAACCAGGACCCGAGCCCCCGAGGCCCGGCCAGGGCCCCAGCCCAGAGACGGAGCGCCCCCAGAACCTCACGGCTGTCCCGGACCCACCCAGGGGCAGCCAGGCTACCAGGTCAGTAACCCACGTCCATCAGCACAGACCCTCCCCTAGCCCCGCTGCACGCAGCCACGAGGAAACCGTCACCTAAGAGCCAACAGAGCCCTTAATTGGCCATGACCGCTACCCCGGGTTGAGCCCCCCAAGGAAGATGCTCCTGGGGAACCCCCCGACGCCCTAAGCCTGTCCCTACCCCCACACCAATCACAACAGTGAAGGTGGGACCAAACTATGACCCCCCACCCCCACTAGGTGATGGAGCTGATCAAAGGAGCCCAGAGCAATTGATCTGATGTGGTGGCAGAGGCTGTATCAAGACTGATGTAATCTAATAGATAATTTCTATACTGGTTAGAATTAAGATTATTTTTATTTTTCCAGTTCATGAGGACTGTTTTCTTGGCTATGCATAGGGCAGTGAAAACCATATGGGCTATATTCTTTTCTGTAGTGACATTATCTAAGCTGCCCAACAAACACACTAAAGGGGAAGTTGGAATGTTACATTTCAGACACTTTGATAAGTCTTCACATATCTCGCGCCAAAACTTCTGAACTGGTGGACAGAACCAAAGAGCGTGGATATAATTGTCCGGTGAATTGGTTTGGCAGTGTGAGCAGTTGTTGGTAGACGTAAAGCCCATCTTGCACATCCGATGACCTGTATAGTGCACTCTATGTAGTATTTTGTATTGAATTAATTGAAGACTGGGATTTCTAATTAAATGAAAGGTTTTTAAGCAAATCTGAGACCAGAAGTTTTGGTCTAAGTTAACTGATAAATCCGCTTCCCATTTTGCAATAGGAAGTGATATTGATTCATCTGTTTTAGAAAGCATTCTGTATATTTTGGAAAGTAATTTTGGGGTTTTAAGAGTAAGAAATTGAACCACACTTGATGGTGTTTGTAGTTCAACTTGACCCGGTTTAAATTTCTTTTTTACTATGGATTTAATTTGTTGATATTCTAAAAATCTTTTCTTGTTGATCCCATATTGTGTAACTAGTCTGTCAAATGGAATAAATTCTGTTCCTTCTAATATATGTTCTAAGTATTTGATTCCTTTACCACTCCAATCTGAAAAGTTTATCATATTATTGTTTAGTAATATGTCAGGGTTGTTCCAGATAGGTGTACGTTTGCATGGGATTAATGAAGACTTTAGAAACTCCCACCATGCTGTCAGAGAAGAGCTGATGTTGACGCTTTTGAAGCATTCATGTCATTTGATGTTTGAGCTGATAAATGGTATATCTGAAATCTCTAGATTATTGCTTGTTCTACATCTAGCCAAGGTTCGTCTAAGAAGGTATGTTTTAGCCATCCTGAGATAAATTGAAGCCTGTTGGCTAAGAAGTAGTTGTAACCCCTGACTCATTTTAAATAGTTTAGAGCAGCCAAAACTACAGACCAGTTGCCAGGTTCGACAGGATTACAATAGGAAATGAGGTGAATGCGGAATGAAATGGCTGGAGACAGGAAATGAGCAGCTATGGTTATTATTTTGTACAGAAATGAAGATAAAATAAGACACAAATTCCACAATACAGCAGTAATAGTAATAATAAGCCGGCATAACAAAAATAACCCCCAAAACAGTCCTATTGAGCTCAATATTTCAGTAGTCCTTTTTGGTCATTAGTCAGGTCAGGATTCCTTATTAGTCTAGTCAGGATTTCTTATTAATCTAGTTCTTTTTTCCTTGGTTTTGTGGTTTGTGTGTTACCACTTTGATGCCTCTCTTGAGGGAGAAGAATGAGTTCTTCAGCAACAGTTCAGTCTGGGCACAGGCTCGCCATCTCCATCCGGAGAGAATCCAGTGTAATCCATCCAGAATCCAAAATCTTAGTTGCCTTATCACGCGAACAAAAACCTAGCCTGCACAATAATATTGACATTATTGCATACAGCCAGATCAATTCCTGTCTCTTATTTCACAGCTATAGCTTAATTCTTTATCTTTACTTTTTATATTACCACAGTAATATATTACATGCATGTTTTGAAAATGTCCTCTGTTGTACATGAAATTATTTTTAACCATGTAAAACAAATAAATCACTTTCTCTTTTTCCTTTCAACTCTCTTAACCATGAAATTGTGATTAATATTTATAACCAACCAGATAATTGATTTTTGAATCATCCTTCAAGTTTTTGTAGATCATTTCGAACCAAAATGCAAGTTTGTGAAAACAAATTCTAACCAGAAACAGCATTTTCATTGCTTTCAAACAGAAAATAACCACTCGTGAATCAGCATGAACAAAAAAACTACTTTTAGCAAAAGACTAGTATGTTATTATTGTTTTTCCAACACATGGGCTCAACTCACCAAAATGACAGAAAATTCCGCACGGACCATCTGAAGCCTGTCTCGTGTCACTACTCGATCTGTACCGGAAACCCGATCGGTACCACGCATGTGCGAAAGGTATCTACTTCTGGCCGAAGCATTTTACGATAGTTACAGGTCAGAGTATCTGTTAAGATGTTTAGAATAATAAGTATCGCTTAAAATGTTTGCAATAATGAAACATTTCAATATAATGTAGACAAAAACGAAAAATAAAACGATAGTTATGGATCAGGACTACCCGATCCTTACTGCGCATGTGCAAAGTCGGACCGTACAAATCGGGTCTCCCCGATCCGTACCGCGCATGTGCAGATGTTTTCTTATTTTTCTGTTTCGTTTAATGGCAGTTTACTCCCCAGTGTAGGAGGATACTGCCACCTGCTGACCGAGCGAATGAGCCCTATTGTAAAATGAACTAACGTCATTACAAACGCGTGTTAAATTTGATTTAGTGATAGTCGAGTGTGTTTATGCTTGTCTGTGTGGAGAGGATTGTTGGAATAGTGATGATGATGTCCGCTATCACTGTCAATTGTCAGTAAACACTTAATCTGGCTGATGAATCTTCACGTGACACATTACTAAGTCAGTATTATTAAGTCTGTAATTAGGCGCCATTATTCTTATTTTACGGCACTGTTGTTCAATCGGGGGACGCTCTCTGTTGAGGAGGAAAGCAAGAATATGTTTGTATACGGATTATCCATTGTTTAAATGTCCCAGGCAGTCGAAAAGGAGGCAGAGCTGTTGAGAAATGCTAGGAGTTAACTGGGCGCTAACTGTGTCACTCAACATTAACTGTCGCAATGTTGGCAAAGAGAGGAAGTGACGTAAGATTTGCACATGCGTTGTACCGATTGGGTTTCCGGTGCGGATTGGGTAGTGACATCTCGTCTACCTTACGGGGGCGTGCCAAGATGGCGGAGTGAGTAGACGCTCTTTACCGAGTTCTGCACAGAAAGTTCATGAACAACGGTTCAAAACCTCAACTTTATGCTGCTAACAGTAACAATTCACTAAACAAGAGAAGATACAACAATCATAAGGCAAGAAGCAGCAGAATGCCGAATCAGAAAGGAGCGAAAAGCGGACTGAAAAGTTCCAAGTCTAAGATAGCGCCTGAGAATGCTAACGAGGAGAGTGCTATGCCCAGCAACGTGCTAATGGATAGCTTCCATAACTACGCAGCTACTGCGGTGGCACTCACGTTAGCCAAAGAGGAAATGGATGAGTTCCCACCTGTCCCTGTTACACCTCTTAAATCGCCAGCTCCGAAGAAGGTGATGTACGAACGCAGCAGCTCTGACCCAGTTGATGTAAATCAGATAATTTCTCGTCTGTCGGCACTAATAAACACCAGGTCTGATAACATTGAGAGCATGGTGAGAGAGAACTCAAACATGGTGAAAGGGAATACGCTCAAGATTGAGGGTCTCAAAAAGATTTTGTGTGCGCGGAAATGAAAGATATGAAGAGGAAAGTTTGTGACCTGGAAAAAAAAGTAACTAAAGAGGAAGGTCGAGTGGAAAACTGCCATCAGAGAATATCTGAGTTGGAAAGATATTCCAGGAGGTGGAATCTCAGACTACATGGAGTCAAGGAGACTGAGAAAGAAGACGTAAGGGGAAAGGTGATAGAGATATGCCACTCTGTTCTGCCAGAACAAAATCACAGGCTGCCTGACGTCATCGACACCGTACACTGACTCGGAGCCAAGCGACAAGGTAGCACCAGACCCAGAGGCATCATCGTGCAGTTCACCTCCCGAATCTACAGAGATGCTGTATGGAAAGCAGCCAAAACATCCTCCTACCTGCAGGACAATCATTTGAGGTTCGCTGAAGATCTGTCCAGGGAGGACAGAGAACGTTGTGACAAACTGTGGCCGATGATAGACAAAGCCCATAAGGAGGGTAAGTCGGCTTATTTCGTGGGAGGCCGAGGATTCATCAGTGGATCAGAAGTTTTCCCTCCTTCATAGAGACGCTCATTCAGTCTTCGAAATGGCATTTCTGTAAGCTTGTTTACATGGTGAACTTGATATATTCACCCTCAGGTTAAAGTATTATTTTGTGTTGAAGAGTGTGTTTATCTATAAATCTATAAAAAGCTATATTCAAACCAAAGCAGATAGTTAAATACTATATTTTTATAAGCTTAGTTACTCAGGGTTTTTACTGTTCTATTACCTAAATTGTGCAGCACCCGGTCCCCTTATCCTATAGATATATTCTTAGCTGTAGAAGTTTAGAACTTACTTTTTCTCTTTATCTTTTTTCTAATAACTTTGTCTTTTTCATTTGTTTCTCTTAATACCAGGGGGTTAAGACAAACCTGTAAACGCAAAGCTTTATTTTTGTTTGCCAAACAATTTAAAACAGATTTTTGCTTTTTCCAAGAGAGTCATTCCACACCTGTGGATACAAATTTTTGGAAATCACAATGGGGTAATGAAGTCTGGTTGTCCCATGGCTCTGAGCGTTCTGCTGGAGTTGCCACACTTAAAAATTCTTTTTCTGGGGATGTGTTACACTCTGACTGTTACACCTTAGGACACTACCTCTGCTCAATAATCAGACACAATAACAGTACTTTCATTGCAGTAAATATATATGGTTACAATAATAAAACTGAAAATGATAAATTACTTGACTCCTTAGAAGAAAGAATAAATTTCTGGCTCTCCAAATACCCAAATTCAGTCCTCTTAATTGGTGGAGACTTTAACATCGCTTTAGATAATACGGTTGATAGGTGGCCTCCAGGGCAGCAATCTTCATACAGTGCAAACTTAAAAATTTTTATGGGAAAATTTAATGTTGTGGATATTTGGAGAGTAAAATTTCCAGATGATAGACTCTTTACTTGGAGCAATAAGACAGGATCCAGGCAATCATGTATTGACTTTTGGCTTGTTTCTGACTGTATTGATAAAGATAATATTACCGTTAATATACTTGCCACCCCCCTCACTGATCATAGAGCAATTCACATTAACGTCCAAATGTTTACACTGGATAATATACCTTATAAATTCTCTTATTGGAAGTTAAATAATTCTTTACTAAAAGATAAAATGGTTAACATGCAGATTAATAAATTAATTGTTTATTATTGGAATAAAGCTAACAGAGAGAAGTCCTTTTGTACCAAATGGGAACTTTTTAAATTTGAAGCATGCAAATTCTTGAGAAGATATGGGAGCCAAATTACTAAATTAAGGAAAGCTGAAGAACAAGGAGGGATAAGCAAAATTGCCTCTTATTACCAGAAGTCCCCAGAAGACATCTCGGAGGAAGATAAATTAATTTTACTAGAACTTCAAAATAAATTGGACGGTTTATATCGACGCAAGGCTGAGGGTGCTTTTATAAGATCCAGGAAGAGGTGGCTGGAGGAGGGAGAACAAAATTCTGCTTACTTTTTCAGGCTTGAAAAATACAGATCAAAAACAAACTCTATTCATCAACTAAATATTAATGGCATTGTCTCTGACAATCCTAGAGAAATTTCACATTTCTGTGCCAAATTCTATACTAAACTATGCAACTCAAAATATAATGAGGATGTCTCAACACGATTTCGCAATAATATTAAAAACCTAAAAACTATTGTTGTGGAAGATAGAAGTTATTGTGACAGCCCTCTGACTGTGGAAGAAGTCTGTAATTCCATTTCTGTACTTAAGGCCAACAAATCTCCTGGCACAGATGGTTTGACTGCAGAGAAATAAATCATTTTCTAATCTCCTGGCTCCGTTTTTACTGCTTGCTTTCATAGAGAGTATAGAGAACAACACCCTCCATCCTGCTCTTACTCAAGGTCTCATAACACTTATTCCAAAACCAAACAAAGACTTACTTTTTATTGATAATTGGAGACCCATCTCCCTGCTCAATAATGACTATAAGATTATGGCTTTAATACTTGCTAACAGAATTAAAGAGGTCTTGGACACAGTTATCGATGAGATATAGACACATTTCTAATAACATTAGACTGGTTTTGGATTTACTTGATTACTCTGATTTGGTACCTGACAATAGCTTCATTCTCTTCCTGGATTTTTATAAGGCTTTTGATGCAGTTGAACATCAATTTATTTTCCACTCTCTGGAAAATTCTGGCTTTGGAGAGTTTTTCTGTAAAGCTGTCAAAACTTTATACACAAATGGCAATAGTTCTATTAAAATGATTAACGGCTCCACCCCGAGATTTGACCTGAAACGTGGTATTCGCCAAGGATGTCCTATTTCACCATATTTATTTTTACTTTGTACACAAATTCAACCAATGCAACTAATATTTCAAACAGTGTTGTACAAGGAATCACCATAGCTGATAAGGAGCTCATCATCAGCCAGTTACATAGTGCTGAAAGTTAGGTAGTTCTAATCCTCCTTTATCCTTGGTCTTTCGTAGTGTTTTTAAGCTTATACGTGGGGGTTTGTCTTTCCAAAGGAATTTGGACATATATGAATCTAGAGATCTGAACCAATCTTGTGGCGGTTTAGTTGGGATCATTGAGAATAAATAATTTGTTTTTGGTAAGACCATCATTTTTATAGCGGCAACCCTTCCCATGAGTGATATGGGTAGACATTTCCACCTAGCCAGATCGCCTTCTACTTTCTTTAAAAGTGGGATATGGTTTAATTTAGTTAAATCTGCAAGCTTGGGAGAAACATTAATACCTAAATATTTTATATTTCCCGATTGCAGTGGAGTAGAAGAGGAATTATGGAAGGAGCAATTAATCGGAAGGACTGTAGATTTTGACCAGTTAATTGAGTAATCTGATATTCTTGCAAAAGAGTTTATCAGTTCAATCACCCCAGAGATATTGGTTTGTGAATTTTGGAGAAAGAGTAGCACATCATCCGCATAAAGGCTGATTTTATGTTCCACGTTCTTGCATTTTATGCCCTTAATTACTGAATTCTGTCTCATTGCTGCTGCTGGTGGTTCAATAAAAATTGCAAACAGTGAAGGGGAGAGTGGGCATCCCTGCCTGGTGCCCCTCAGGAGACAGAAGCTGGAGGATGTTTGGTCATTTGTTCTGACACAATCTGTTGGGGAATTATATAATATTTTTAACCAGTTAATGAAAGAGGTTCCAAAACTAAATTTGTGTAAAGTTGCAAATAGAAATTTCCAGTTAACTCTGTCAAACGCTTTTTCTGCATCTAAAGAAAATATTGTAGTTTCGATGTTTTTACTGTATGAGTAGTCTATCAAATTAAGTAATCTACGTGTATTAGTTGATGAGTGCCTACCTTTTATGAAACCAGTTTGGTCAGGATGAATTAAGAGGGAGGTTATTTTCTCTAATCTCTTTGAGAGAGCTTTGCAGATTATTTTAAGGTCTACATTTATAAGAGATATTGGATAATAGCTTGAGGGATATACAGGGTCTTTGCCTGGTTTTAGCAGGAGATTAATGTTTGAAGAATTCATATTTGATGGAAGTCTGCCCTTTTCTTTGATTTCCAACAACGTTCTGTAAAAAACTGGTGCTAGAATCGTCCAGAATTCTTTGTAGAATTCTGCAGGAAAGCCGTCTGGACCTGGAGCCTTATTATTGGGCATATTTATCAGGGCTTCGCCTGGTGTCAGTGGCGAATCCAGTGCCATTGCTTGAGTGTCTAATAATTTTGGAAGAGTTATGCTGTCCAGAAACTGATCAATTTCCTTTTTAGATGGGTTTATTTGTGGTGAATACAACGTTTTATAGAAATCCCTGAAGATGTTGTTTATTTGTTTCGGGTCATATATTGTGTTCCCAGATGAATCTTGAACAGCACATATAGTTGTTTTTTCTTTATTTATTTTTAGCTGGTTTGCTAGAAATTGACCGGATTTATTACCATGTTCATAATTTTGTAAGCGTAGTCTTTGTACTAAGAATTTTTTTTTTTTTTATCAATTATCTCATTTAATTCTAGTTTTGTTTTGCGTATTTTGCTCAATGTTTCCTGATCTTGGTGTGACACGTAGGCTTCTTCTAGGGATTTGATGGTTTTTTCTAATTCCTGAATATTTTTGTTTTCTTCTTTCTTTTTATGTGATGAGAAAGAAATTATTTTACCTCTCATCACAGCTTTCCCTGCTTCCCATAGAACAGATGCTGATGTTCCGGGAGTGCCATTAAAGTCTAAATATAGAGTCCACTCTTTTTTAAAATATTTTTTTATTCAAAATATTTTTATTGAGTATTTGTGGATATAGTTTACAAAGAAAAAAAGAAGACAGAAAACACAAACTGTTTACAATGAATACAAAACAGAACTTCTCATGTTGGAACATTGTTTTCCTCTCTTATATTAACCAAACAAGCAAAGAGAAGAAGGAAAAAAAACCAACCAACCAAACAAACAAACAAAAAACAGAAAAAACAAAAAACAGAAATAGAGGAAAAAGAAAACAAAAAACAAAAACACCCCCCCCCCCCCCCCCCCCCCGCCCCCAACAAAATAACAAAAGCCACAACCCGGGAGGGATTAAGATATTAACTAACCCTTTCCATAAGAACCACACAGAAGTTAGCTACAACATCACTGAGCTTCACATTCCCGTTAACACAAACAGACATCAGACCACTATGGAGAAGCAAATCCATTGGTCAGCTGGAACATCCTTAAGTTGAAGTTTAGAGAAGTTTTTCAGAAAGAGACCCCAAGTTTTACCAAATGTACCCTTTTGGTTCTGGATGGAGCAGTGGATCTTTTCCAGACTGAGACACGACATGAGATCAGCAAGCCACCGGACATGGGAGGGCGGGGCAGCAGCCTTCCACCTCATCAAAATGGCACGCCTAGCCAGGAGGGAACCAAAAGACAGCACCCTACGCTTTGCTCTGGGAATGTATTTATCATCCTCTCCCGCTGTGCCAAAGAGAGCAATTAGGGGATTGAGAGCTAGTTTCAGGCCGGTAGCCTTGTTCGATGTGCAGAAAACCTCCTCCCAAAAATTTGCCAGGGCAGGGCAGGTCCAAAACATGTGGGTTAGATTGGCATCATCAGACCGGCACCTGTTACAGCGAGGGTCTAAACTGGGATAAAGCTTAGCTAGTTTGGATTTAGATAAGTGGGCCCTGTGGACTACTTTGAATTGTAACAGGGAATGACGGGCACAGAGTGATGTAGAATTTACCAGAGAGAGGACTGAGTCCCAGACGTCATCTGACATAGATACACCCAACTCCTTCTCCCATGTGGACTTGAGGCCCACAACGGGAGCTGGGGTTACACTGCACAGTTTATTGTAGATGCGAGACATTACACCTTTGTCTGACCGTTGCAAATTAAGGAGCTCGTCCATTAAGTTAGCAGCTGGAGCTTCTGGAAAATTGGAGAGGTGGGATTGCAAAAAATGTCTGTTGTAAATATCTAAAAAAGTGAGTTTTGGGAAGACTGTATTTTTCTGACAGCTGAGCAAATGATGCTAGTTTATTGTGTATAAAGAGATCTTTAAAGCAAATAATACCTGCTCTAAACCAGACCTGGAACAAGTTGTCCAAAGTTGGGGGGAGGAATAGGTGGTTTGAAAGGATGGGGCTTTGAAGTGAATAATTATTAAGATTGAAATGTCTCCTGAACTGCGCCCACACCCTGAGGGACTGCCGAATTATCCGATTAGATGTAAAGTTGTCAATGGATAAAGGAAGAGAAGAACCCAGAAAGGAGGCAAGAGAAATACCCTGAGTTGAGCCTGATTCCATTGCTAGCCAGCTGGTGGGGCCCACACCCTCCCCAGACTGTAGCCAGTAGGTCAGGGACCTAATAGTAAAAGCGGAAGTTGGGGAGTGCCAGACCCCCTTCAATCTTAGGTTTCTGTAAATGCACCTTAGCTACTCGAGGTCGTTTACCCTTCCAATTTTTTAAAATATTTAATAAAGTCTTCATCTTTAAGCAGTGATGTATTAAATCTCCAGTTTTTACTTGGCGTAGTATTATTCTTGTGCATTAGTGCTAAAGATACAGGAGCATGATCGCTGACAGCTATAGGGTGAATCTCAGTGTCTGAAATGTCCCTCAGCAGTGAGCTGCTGACCAAAAAATAATCCAGACGAGATTAGGAGTGATGAACATGTGAGAAAAAAGTATATTCCTTACTGGTGGGGTGAAAGGAGCGCCATGCATCGCAAAGACCAAAGTCGCTCATATACTGTTTGATTATATTTATGGACTGCCAATTACGCTGAGTTCCTGCTGTATTGAGCCTATCCATTTCTTCATTTAGTCCAAGGTTGAGGTCGCCTCCAAGAACAAGTGTGCCATCTAAGTGTTCAGAGAGTGCACTGAAAAAACCGTGAAAGAATGAGGGATCATCAACATTTGGACCATATACACTTACAATACATAGCTTTTTATCAAGTATAGATAGTTTAATGATTAAGAATCTACCCTCTGGATCTATAACTGTATCGAGTACTGTGAAATTAATTTTTTTATGTATTAAAATTGCTACTCCCCTTTGTCTAGAATCATAACAAGCTGAGAACACATTAGGAAACTCAGGTGTTTTAAGTTCATTCGAACCTCTAAGAGGTCTTTGGGTCTCTTGTAAAAGGACAACATCTGCCTGTAGTTTTTTGAGTTGGTTAAATATTTTTAACCTCTTTTCTCTGGAGCCAGCTCCATTTACAGTCCATGTAATGAATCTTAGTGCACCCATAGATGTCTGTGTATAACTAGGGGTGTGCGCTGTGTGTGTCGCTTAGACAGGTGGAGAGAGTACATCACTTGTTCGTAAATAAAGAGAAGGAGAGAGAGAAAAAATGTGTGGCGAGATGCTCCCTGAGTCTGACTATGTGTGTGCATATTTACTAATATGAGTACGCTTGGCTTAAGTGTGTGTATCCTATACGACTGTGTGCGCTGTCTGACTGATGTAAATGTGCTGCCGTTGAGCGCATGACTGTGCGTGATCGTGCTGTGCGTATGTGTCGAAATAAAGGATGTTGTTTGTGGATGAGTCTGGAACCAGGTGATCGAAGCAGTGAAAGAAAATAAAAAGAAAGACACCAAGGACAAGGGTGAGCAGCATAAAAACAAGAGGGGGAAAAAGAGGAAAAAAAACGAGAAGAAAAAAAACGGAAACATTCCAATGAAACCATTGACGGAGAGTGACGGTGTTCATTCTGCTATGAAATCACACTTAAGTTGCGATTTGATATTGGTAAGTTAAACAGATGTTAATGCAAGTTAGTGTGAGTGGATGGGGAAAGGGTGTAGCGGATTCTTATCTGGTGTGGAGTTAATACAGCCACGGAGTGATGCCGGGGTCGCGGTAAAGCTGTCCATCCACGTAGAGCCGGTCCACAGCGATGACAGCACGGGAGCCCTTCTGGATGAAGCTGCGTTGGATTGGGAAGAGGACCCTGCGTCGCTCCAGGACCTCTTTTGGGAACTGGTCTTTTACGCTGAAGTCCGTTCCTTTTAATTCCCTGCCGCGACTTTTCACCTGTTCCTTTTGTTTGAAGTGGCCGAATTTGGCCACAATAGGACGTGGTCTCCCGGCCGCAGCCCGAATGGGGCCGAGGCGATGCACTCTATCAAAGGCGATGTTCTTCACCGTGTCCTCCGGCAGCTTCAGGTGGGTTTTGATGAAGCTTTTCACCGTAGTCTCCGCGTCCTCTCCAGCGGCTTCTGGAATACCAGAAAATACAAGATTATCTCGCATGCTACGAGCTTGTAGATCAATAACTGTCTCTTTTATTTTTTTATTTTCTCTATTGAGCTGGGTAACATTTTCTGGGAGACATTTCACCGACTCCCTTAGCGTGGCATTTTCAGCAGCGAGCATTTCCACCTGCTGCTGGCTGAACTCCAGGGACTCTCGCAAGGATTTAAATTCCCGGTGAAGAATCTCCACCAAGGACAGCCTTGCATCGAAACTGGACAATCGATTGTCGATTGACTGTAGAATGTCTGCAATATCTTTGCCGGCTGGCGATGTTGTGCCGGGGGAATCTGCCGGGCGACATCTTTTCGACGACGGCGTCTCAGATTTGGCCGGGGAAGATGCGCTCTGAGCCTTCTTCATTACGAGATCCTGGAAGCACTGATCGATGTAATCTTGGAGAGCCTCTAAACTCTCCCCGTTGTTCTCCAGGGTGTTGGAGATGATTTAGACAAATGTTGTTAGTTATAAGACAAGTGATAAGTGTATTTGGTCAAATTGAAGCTTAAAGAAATTTGTTCAATTCTAAGCTACCATTCGCTTTAATTTTCCGCCAAAATCTCCGGCGTCTGACGTCAGTTACAACACGAGTCGCTTACCTTGTCTGTCCCTTCCGTCACTTACCTCCTATGCAATATTCACTTTCCTACCATCTGCTCTTAAAGGGTCATCGCCAGGTAACCCGTCCCCCCCAGATGGTTCTTTAAAAAACCATGAAGACATCTGAAGAACCATTTAAGAACCATAATTTTTCTGTGAGTACAGTCTAATGGTCTATCATTGGAGTTTTGATCTTCTCTATTTCATGAAAACACATTTATCTTATTCAGTACAGCTGAAGGGGAAAAATCATTCATCGATCTTTAAATGTTTAGAAAGACACAAATACCTTCTGTCAAATGCACTGATTATTTCACAGAAGTTACAGGAGTCTTATTGTCCGTGTAATCTGTTCAGACTGTTAGCATTACAGATTTACACTACAGTATAATCAAAGACACGCTCCTCTGACAGTTACCATTTCCAACCCACTCACTGTAACAAAACTCTACTCTGGAGTCATGAGAAAGCCCAGATATGTGCTAACAGGGATCTGTGAAGCTCAAACAACCCTACAAACTGTTCCATCGCTTAAACCAAGACAGGAAATGTTTCACTTTGGTTCACTGCCACAGTGACTTGATAGTTAGGTTTACTTCAGAGCAGCATTTTCTTTAAATGCTTTGATGGCAGACTGAGGTTAATTATGGAGTTCCACAGGGTTCAGTGCTAGGACCAATTCTGTTTACATTATACATGCTTCCCTTAGGCAGCATCATTAGAAGACATAGCATACATTTACACTGCTATGCTGATGACACCCAGCTCTATCTGTCCATGAAGCCAGATAACACACACCAATTAGTTAAACTGCAGGAATGTCTTAAAGACATAAAGACCTGGATGGCTGCTAACTTTCTGCTTCTTAATTCAGATCAAACTGAGGTTATTGTACTCGGCCCTGAAAATCTTAGAAATATGGTATCTAACCAGATTCTTACTCTGGATGGCATTACCTTGGCCTCCAGTAACACTGTGAGGAACCTTGGAGTCATTTCTGACCAGGACATGTCTTCAGACAGTAGTTTAGTGTTAACTGTGCTAGGTTGGACTAGACTAGGATACTCATACTGTCAAAATCATGTAATTCATAAATAAATATCACACATCCAGTATTTCCATATTCTGTGGTGTAATAAACATTAAAACCACTAAGAGATATTATCTAAGCATTAAACTGTAATAGTTTACGATAAAATTAGGGATGTAAAATTCATTCCCTGACCTAGATGGGTTAGGGAATGAATTTAAAAAACAAGTCAAGGTCAGACTTGTTCCATATCTATTTAAATTGTACAACCATGCATACAATGTGGGCTCATTACCACCAACACTGAACGAAGCCGTAGCTGGACTGGCCATCGGACATACTGGGCATTTGTCCCGTGGGTGATTTTTTGTTTTTATGGGCCAGTGTTTTTTTCTCTTTTATCCATAACGGTGTAATCAATGAAAGGTGGCGGATTGGCCAGATGCTGGCCGATGTGTAAAAATAACTCAGTTGTTTGGTGGTGGCTATGGCGGAGCTTCCACAGAGGCCAGCAGGTGGATGAGGGAGAGGGGAGGCAGGAGGAGGAGAGGCAGGAGGAGGAGAGACCCGAGGTGGCCGCCGGTCCGAGTGTCAGGTGAACTGAACTTCAGGTAAGAAGTTATGACCTGCAGTCTATCTGGGTCAGATATAAACCAAGTTTAGGTGGAGTTTATTTTCGTTGTGCTGACTTTTTACAGTCAGTTACAATAACTCGTACTGTGTACTAGCTAGCATGATGGAGTTTCTATACAGCTGGGTGGGTGCTATGATGTTACTGATAGTGAACTTTATTTTGTTCATAAGGTTAGTTAGTAGAGTTGCCAACCGTCCCATAAAAAACGGAATCGTCCCACATTCAGAGAAAATATTACACGTTTCGTATTGAGGTGAAAAGGAACACAGTTTGTCCCGGACTTCAGCTACAATGAAACAAAGCTGGAGTTATTCTGTCGTTACGCTGTCAGCTCTCTCTTCTTCTCTCATTCTCTCCCCCTCCCTCTCCTGTTGCTACTTCAATCATGAAACTGATCAATGATCAGCTGATCGGCTTTTCTCTCTTGTTTGTTTATCGCCCACTTTGCGCCAGAAAGAGGAAACCAGCGGATGTCGCGCTAAACAACAGCAGCACAGCTTGATCAGCTGTTGTTGGAATTGACTTAATATTAATTTCTAGTATCAGCTGATGTTTGCTGGAGCCACAGCTGTAAAAGCTGCTGGTCATGATGGTTTGTATATGTGGTGAGAGGGAAACATGAAGATGAAACCAGGAGATGTCCTTACTGAATCATCAGAGCTGAACAGGTGATGTAGAAACAGGTTTACCTTTTAGGTGACATGAATGAGTTGAAGGGAAGTTATGAACTGTTTCTGAGAGACAAATAACACCAGGATCCTTTTCTACGTAGCTGACAGCTGGTAACTGTGCAGGGGCGGGTCTAGCAAAGTTTTGCCAGGGGGCCAGGTAGGGCATTAACAGGGAAAGGGGGGCACAAAGAAATACTTTTCTTTCTTATTCCGATTTAAAATGTCTCGCTTTTAATAAATAATTATCTGAATCTTACGACCAAAGTTTTAATCTGATGTAAAATGTAATGAAAATGAAATGAAATCCATTATTGTACATAGTAATTATTTTTCAGGCTCCCATCATATTTTCTTCAGAAGTAGCTAAGTACTGTATATGATGCCAGTATTTTCCCACATTTTCTAGATTCTGTACCAGTACTGTGTGTAAAATGCCATCAAAAAGTCTTTCTCACCTGTCTTTCTGTCTCCTTTCACTTTTTAAAAGTTGCCATGTTAGAAAAAATATTTTGCCCTGCTGTTTATTGATGTGGTAAATAAATAGTTTATGAAAATATCAGTAAATCTGTCATTTATTATTTTTAATATTCAGTAATGATCATGTCTCATCGCTAGTCTTCTCTGTTTTAACTTCAGGTTTCCACCATGTGTTGTAGATAGTTCAGGAGGTTAACTCGACCAAGCAGTCTTTGGGTTTCGGCTAAGTATTGTTTAGAATAGCAGAATATTCATGTGTTCCGTGTTCCAATTAAAAACTAACATTTATTTTTTTCCCTTTAACACAAGGGGACTTAAAGACTCAATTAAGCGCAAAGCTGTTTTTCTGTTCTGCAAGGGGCAACAGGCAAATAGTTTTTTTCTCCAGGAAACTCACTCTGATGAATCTGATGTGAAGTTTTGGTCACAACAATGGGGAGATCAACTTGTTTTTAGTCATGGTACAAACAGGTCGGCTGGGGTTGCTATTTGTTTCAACAGATGTCCTGGTAGGTTTTTGTGCAACATGGCAGACAAAGATGGACATTGGGTTGCCTGTGTGTTAAATACTGATAATACTCTGATTATTTTGATTAATGTTTATGGATACAACAATGATCAAGAGAATAAGAACCTGCTGCATCAAATTTCTACAGTTATAAAGGAACTTAACCTTTGTGTTGTCCTTGGGTCATTTTTGTCTTCTAAAGAAATCTTTTGCTATCAAAAATGTGTTTTTTATTCATCAAATGGTTATGAAAATAACAGAAGTTATTCATTACTATGCTATGCATGATTGGAATAAGTTTTAAGTAATTTCATTTATTTATAGGGTTTTTATTGGATTTTATAACACCTGTGGTCCTCGTGGACAAAAATGACCCCAAAGTACAAAGTGTTGCAAAGGGCCGTATTTTCACAACATACTGCTTTCAAACATCTTTGATCTTGGATCACTGATGTGTGGGGTCAAGCACTGGTCATAACAACCACAACAACAACAACAACAGGCAGCACAATGAGGAGAAAGGTGCTCTATATTCAATTACATTTTATTTACACAGCGCCAAATCACAACAACAGTCGCATCAAGGTGCTTCGTATTGTAAGGTAGACCCTACAATAATACGTACACAGAAAGTATGCTCACAAGTCTCCATTGCACTAGAGATTTGCATACTTTGATGAGCGTACTTTTTTTTACCATGTTGTGCAAAGCAATGACCAGTAGAACAAAGCAAATATTGTCCTCTAGTATAATGAGGAGGGAGAATCAATGTTCAGGAAGATCCAGGGTTAGAAGATAAAGAAAATATTGTCAATATTTAGAGCACATGCTACCCTTTCTCTGAAAAAGCACATCACCCACCTGCAGAAGTGGAAGAAGGCTATGAAGTGAAGAAAAGTGATGAAGAATCTGAACTATGTTCAAGTAGGTTCTCAGGCATCCAGGACATGGTAGTCTGAGGAGCTTGGAAAGAAAGTGACTGGGCTTCTTGAAGTTTCTTGAATTTTCAGATTGTGAAACTGAAATAGAAGATGTGTCAGAGGACTACACATCTTCCATTTCAATTATGATGAAGACAAAGAATCAAGCAGGAAAGAGGAGTCAGCTGAGACGGAGGAATATTTGCAGTAATGTGAGGAAACATTGATCTGGTCTTCTATCCTTCCCAGTGACAGACGATGCATGACTCTCTCATGTGCCTCAGAAAAAGATAATCTATCACAGTCCAAGCACAGATGCCAGGTCCCATACTCCTTCAGTTACTTTTCTACTCGAGTACTGAAAGCATTATACACAGTGTATTCTGCTTGTATTATGCTTTTTAACGTTCAAATGCCAATGGATGCATCAGAGACCAAGTTGGGGTTCAGTAACTTGCCCAAGGACACCTTGGTAAGAACTCCAGACTAGAGCACACAGAGATTGAACCAACAACCATCCAATTAGTAGGTGACCTGCTCTACAGCCAACTCAATGATGACCAAGGAGGGACAACGAGAGAGGAAGAAAAATGGATCGAATGCAGCTGTAGGCATATGTGGGTATGTTGATTCTTACTGTTGTGCATCCAGTAGAGTCGCCACGGCCAGTTTATGACATCCTGAGTCTGGTAGAGAAGTTTTCATGCTGACACAAGATTAATCACAGAAGCGCAAAAAGGATATAATTTCTTGATAAAGACACAATAGATGATCGTCGTTCATGACAGAAACGTGCGCCCATGAGGTGTATGGAACAAGTGGGTGTTTCTCCTGCTGTGATGTAAGATCCTGGTACTGATGTGACTGTATGAGCACCAAGTCCCCTTCAGAGGACTCTGTCTATTCCAACAGAACATCCCAAGTAAACCAGGGAACTATGAGATAAAAACATGGGCAGTATATGATGCAGGTCCAGCTGTACATGGAACATGCTAGTGTACGATGGCAAACCGTCTGGCCTGCAGTCAGGACACGCGAGTTGTCCCTAACATTGCAGGTTTCCAAAAGAAAACAATCACCTGTAACAACTTGTTTACTGTATATGACCCTTGGCCTGCAACTGCAGAAAAGAAAGCTGTCCATGATGGGACCAGTACAGAGGAATAAACCTGAGCTTCCTCCTGCACTTGTGTCAAATATGGACACGCCTTTGTTCTCATGAAAGTTTGCCTTCACTCAGACCCATGCCCTGGTGTCCTACCATGCCAAAATATAGAAAAATGTCAGGTAATGAGTTGGAATAAAGATGAATAAAACCTTGAAACACAGAGATGGATGATATTTTATACTTATTGCTTTATAAACAGTCAAACCAGACGGGGTCATTTTGGAGCCCAGAGGACAACAGATGTGATTATTTGCTGCCAGTAAAAAACTTGAAGTCGTTTAAAAACAGCTTTCTTAATTAACTTTGACATAAACCCGTCTGTGATCATCTGTTAAAGCAACCGACTCTGGTTGTGTAACGATAATCACAATAACTGATGATTTGATTTATTTTTTACCCGAAAACAAAGAAAAAATTCATTTTATAAGGTTTCTATCAGACTTACATTTGAAATGGAATAAAAAAAATTGTGTCAAAATGTTTGAATTAAGTTTTAATTAAAAGTGGGGGGAAAATCCACTTCATAGTAATCAAGTATTAATCAAACCAGATGGGGACATTTTTGACCCCTGAGGACCACAGGTGTGATTATGTGCTGCCATTTAAAATTTATAAACGCTTCAAAAACATTTTCTCACTAAAGTTTAACATACAGCATTCTGTAGTTCGTCAAATAGTCAAAATTATCTGAACATTTAAATATTTCATTTTCTTGTTTTATTTTCGCTCAAAAACTGAGTGTACTTTATGTAAACAAGGTCTGGTGGCCCTAAAATGTATAATGTAGGGTAAATTTTGTGTTAATGTGTTGGTCTTAAGTAAAACTAAGGTGTAACACTGAATTGATTGACAATTTATACTTTGTACTTTAAAAAACACTCAAATGAAGTGGGGACATTTTTGACCCCTGAGGACCACAGGTGTATGGAAATCGGGAGGACATTATGAGGGTCAATACAAAATTCCCCACTGATTATATAGTAGTTGGAGGTGATTTCAATGTGACTCCTGATGAATGGTTGGATAGATGGCCTTCAAAATTTTCAAGAGAACATAAAAACCCAATATCTGAAAATTTTGCCAATGATACTAAATTAATAGATGTATGGAGACTGTTAAACAAAGATGTCAAACAATTTACCTCGCACAAACCTAATGGTCAAAGCAGGTCACGTATTGATTATTGGTTGGAATCCAACTCAGTTTTACAATATGTTAAGGAAACAGTCATCTCTAATGGTCCCTTAAGTGACCATTGCGCCATTATTCTAAGACTACAAAGCAAAGACCAAAACAACACATTTAAAGATTATTGGAAATTTAACTCTCAGCTGCTGAGAAATGAGGAGTATTGTAATTCTATTAAAAAATTTTTTTTCGATATCCAGAATGATGATGCCATCAATACACCGATACTCATATGGGAATATCTTAAATATAGAATCAGAAAAACCTCAACTGCATTCGGTAAAAAATTAAATAAATAAAGGAAAGAAGAGGAAACAAATGTAGTAAAAGAACTTATGAATCTTTATGGCAAATTGAATTGGACTGAGGAAGAAAAAGGAAAAATTAACAACTTACAATCAAAATTGGACGAAATGTACCTTTATAGAGCCAAGGGCTCTTATTTGCAATCGAAAGCCAAGTGGATAGAAGAGGGTGAAAAGAACACTGCCTATTTTTGCAATCTAGAAAAACACAGACAACAATATAATTCAATATGTAACCTAATAATCAACGGAGAGGAATTTACAGACCCTAAACGCATTTCAAGTGAAGTATTTACTTTTTACAGTAACCTTTATAGATCCTCATACTCAGAACAAAATGTCACCTCCTTCTTTGACAAACTCAGTAATTGGATTCCAGTAATTGATGATAATTTTAGAGAAATTTGTGATGAAGACCTAACTATAGAAGAATTTGATTTTGCTATTAAGAGCATGGCATCTGATCGCTCACCGGGACCAGATGGAATAACAACTCATTTCTATAAGCACTTTTAGGAAGATCTAAAATTACTATTATTCAGTGCGTTAAATGAATGTATAAATCAAAAGGAGCTCATGGCAACAATGAAACAAGGAGTTATAAAATTAATTCCAAAACCGGGAAAAGATAAGAAAAAACTAAGTAACCTAAGACCTATAACACTTTTAAATACAGACTACAAAATTTTTACAAAAGTTTTAGCAGGTATTTCTGAAATAATTAGCCCGACACAATCAGGATTTGTAAAAGGACGGTTGATCCAAAATAATATCCGCTTGGTTTTGGACCTTATCGATTACAATTATCTCATTAAGGATGATGGTTTTATGTTGTTCTTGGACTTCCATAAAGCATTTGATTCTATCGAACACACTTTTATTATTAAGACATTTAAACATTTTGGGTTTGGAGACGCATTTCTGGATATGATCACTGTGTTATACATTGATATTAATAGTTGTGTTTCTCTTTCAGAAGGCACATCTCCCAGGTTCAGGGTGGAGAGAGGTATCAGGCAGGGCTGCAGCATCTCACCTCTTTTATTCATTGTAGCCACTGAATTACTTGCTATTACTGTCATAAATTCAAACATCAAAGGATTAGACATAAATAACCACAAATTAATAGTAAGTCAGCTTGAATAGAAGAATATTCAGAACACAATTGACAAATGCAAAAAAACTCTAAACCATTGGCTACAGAGAGATTTAACGTTGTTCGGCAGGACAATGTTAACCAAGGTTGGATCTTTGTCCAGATTAATCTATCCAGCTTATTTCCTAGCCATCCCACCAAGGATTATAAAATACATCAATAAGGTGAATTTTAATTTGATATGGAAAAAATAAACATCACTATATCAGAAACAGGGACTTGATAAAAGACTATGAAGAAGAGGGTTTAAAAGCAATCGATTTTGAAATAATGAATGGCATGTTAAAGATTCATTGGCTCCGATCTTTCTTAAAAAATGATGATGAGATCTGGTTCTTGATACCATCTCTTATTTTCGACAAAGTTGGGGGGATCCAACTCCTATTAGTATGTGATTTTGAAATTTCTAAACTGCCCATAAAACTCTCCAAATTTCATCAACAAGTTTTGTTAAATTGGAAATTAATGTTTAAACATAACTTTAGTCCCCACAACATTCCATTGTGGAATAGTTTATAGTTTATTTATTTATACTGCACATTTAATTACAACAGGAACGTTGACCAAAGTGCTGCACAAGAATACAAAATACCAAGTTCAATAACTTATAATATTGATAACAAACATCAAATATGAATTAACAAATAACTCTCATGCAGTATTAAAAGCCAGTAAATACAAATGTGTTTTAAGATAAGATTTAAAAAGATTGACAGTAGGAGCCTGTCTGATGTGTAGGGGCAAATTATTCCACAGCTTAGGCGCTACGACTGCAAATGCTCGATCGCCTCTATGAACCAGCCTCGAGCTTGGTACGACTAAAAGCAAAAGATCACTTGATCTAAGAGATCTAAAGGAGGTCAGACAAATACCCGGGAGCCTGTCCATTCAGGGCTTTGTAAGTCAACAATAACATTTTAAAGTTAACTCTGAAGTGGACAGGGAGCCAATGAAGAGAGGCGAGCACCGGGGAAATGTGTTCACATCTTTTAGTACGTGTCAGAAGCAATGTTCCCTCTAATTTTTCATGTGTCTGAGTGAACACACAAACTCCCTGAGCGGTCCCTTGGACCACTGTGAGCGACAGCAGACGTGTGCACTGTGGTCACGCCAGCGTCGAATCCATCCAAGTTACATGTTTATTAAAGTAATCAAATTACAGCATTTACATTTATGTTAGACTACTTTTAATTAACTGCTTTAGCCCACTTACAGTGGAAATTAAAAAAAATGACCAGTGTAGTATGTTAACACTATTGGAAGGAAAAATAACTTGAACTCCAATTTATAAACACAACTTTCTTTTTTTTCTTTTTTTTCTTATAAAGTTCTGACTTGTATTATGAGTCTGAGTCTGTGGTCTGGGAGAGAGTCCTGTAACTCTCTGTCTGCAAAATACAGTATATAATGACCAATGTTGGGCAATTAATTATATAGTTACTTCTTCAAAAAGTAACTGAGTTATGCAAACAACAAAGTTTTTTGCAGCTGTTTACCTAAAAATGCAGCCAAGGCGTTTTTTTTTAAATAAACATTTCAAACTATTTACAGAACAATCAGCTGTTCTGCATCAAATTTGATGCCACACAAATTATTTGTGCCACTCCAAAAAATAATTTCTGTCCACTATGAGATAAAGGAGAACAACAGCTTGATACCTGCAGGCCTGACAACAGGAGATGTATCACTCCTGTAACACCTGTAACATTCAGCAGTCGCCTCATTGTTCTGGCACACACAACAAAACTATTGACTACACTACACACTAACTACACACTAACTACACAAGATTTGCTCTAAACGTCGCAAATCTCTCACATCTCAAACACGCCATCACTCCTAAAACTTCCCCCTTCCTAAACAACTAAATGCCATGTTGCCATATCATTTTTTGATTGGTCGACATGGTACATTTTTCCACCAATAGGAAAGGCTGGGGGAGGGGGTTTTGTTTTTGCTCACAGGCTTTCGAGCGTTTTCCTTATAAAACGCAGTTTTTACCGTTTCTTCCCGCAGTAAATATAAACAACGATAGTATTCAGGAAGAAAACCAAACATTGCAGATATTTTTATCATAACTCTGGTTTTACGTGGCCGATCAACACAATTTAAAAACTGGTATAAAGTCCACACTTTTCCCGTCAATTGTTCCGTCTGTCCTGCTCACATCTCCAATGGTTGTACACGTTGTCATTAACGTGGCTTCACTCCACATCAGCCACGCCGCTTTGCTAGCTAAAACACCGGTGTCAGCACATAAGGACGCTGTCATAGCCTGTCAACCACGTTGATTAGCTGGGTATATACGAATGTGAATCGCATCATTGGCTGGACTATGGGATAAGGTGGCATCGTTCTAATCCCATACGGGAGCAGCCAGTCACTTACTGACTCACACTGCAAAACAGAATTGTTAAAGTATTAATTTTAATTTCAAGCCAGGCAGGTCTGGCTAACTCCAGCATATAAGGAGTTACAATAGTCCAGCTGGGATGTAATAAAAGCATCAATTGCCCGTTCAAAGTTTTTAAAAGATAAAAATGATCTCATCTTAGGTAAAAGCCTCAGTTTGAAGAAAGACCGCTGTACGACTGAGCTAATCTGTTTTTCAAAGGTGAAATTGCTGTCAAATATAGCCCGCAAATTTTTGGCATGCGATTTGATAAAAGGCTCAAGACTGTGCAGGTTAAAATTAGAGGTGCTGGGATTGCCACTTGGTCCAAAAATTATCACTTCGGTTTTGTTCTCATTGAAGTTAAGGAAGTTAGAGGCCATCCAGGATTTAACTTCACCGAGACGCTGAAGAAAGTGTTCTAGTGAGGCAGGACTGTTTCCCTTCAGTTGAAGATAGATCTGAGTATCATCGGCATATGAATGAAAACAAATGTTGTATTTTCTAAAAATTAGACCTAGAGGCAGCATATAAATAGAGAATAAAATTGGCCCCAGTATAGATCCTTGGGGAACACCACAAGTAAGGGGAGCTGAGGAAGAGATAAAATCTCCAAAGCTCACATGTCATTCCTGTCAGACAGGTATGACCTGAACCACTCTAATGGAGTGCTCTTGATGCCACAATGCTTCAATCGTGAGATCAAGATGCTGTGGTCAACAGTATCGAAGACTGCGGTCAGATCCAAAAAAGAAGCACAGCTGAGTCTCCTGAGTCAGTGGCTAATGAAAGATCATTAAGAACCTTTAAAATGCAGTTTCAGTGCTGTGAAGAGCTTTAAAACCAGACTGAAACCTCTCAAGAACATTGTGTCCATTTACAAAAGATTGCAGCTGAACAAATACAATCTTTTCCAAAATTTTCACCAGGAAGGGAAGCTTTGAAACAGGCCTGAAGTTTTCGAGGACAGAGAAATCAAGATTAGGTTTTTTAAGTACAGGCTGTACAACAGCATGTTTAAAACAGGCTGGCACAACACCTGAGCTAAGACTGCTGTTAAAAATCGCTAAAATGTCAGAACTGACAACCTTAAAAATCTTTTTTTAAAAATGTGTTGGAACAACATCATTTGAACAAAATGATGTCTTTGTGCCACTACATACTTCCTTCAAGACACACAGGCTCAAACTGACAGCAGAGCAGGTGAATATTTTAGAAAGGTCGTGTGAAGGCAGGGCGATCATAGATCGAAGCTGTTTGATCTTATTGATAAAAAAACTGCAGGAACCTTTCACATGTTTCTGAGGAACTATTAATACAAGAAGCTGGGGAAATATTCAGGGCAGAGTCAATAATTGAAAAAAGAACCCGAGGATTATTGGAGCTATTCTCAATAACATTAGAAAAAAACTTTGACTTTTCTGCTTTTACAATGTCCTGATACCTGTACAGACTGTCTCTCAACATGAGAAAAGACACCTGCATCTTTTTTCCACGTACGCTCAGCCTTGCTGCTCTCTCGTCTGGCTGAACGAGTGGCCTTATTTATCCATGGGTCTGATTGTGGTTTCGAGCTCATAGTTTTAAAAGGAGCGACCTCATCAAGGACAGTTTTGCATTTATCATAAAAATTAAATGTCATTTCCTCAGTACCAGAGCCACGGGGAGATCTTAAAACTTTTTTTTAAAAAGCAATAGAAAATTGTTCTGTTGCAGATGAGTTAAAAACACGACAACGGCATGTTGGAATAAGAGGTGTAAAATGGCGGCGAGATAAAAGTATATCAAACACAACTGGACAGTGATCAGAAAAAACAGCGTCACATATTTTCATGTTTAGGACCGGTAACCGTAGAGACAGCACAAGATCCAACATATGACCCTGTTTCTGGGTTGGCCCTGACACAAATTGAGGAAGACTGAAGGAGTCTATCAAACTTAAAAAGTCTCTGGCCAGTGAACTGGAGAGACAACACACATGAATATTAAAATCTCCACAATTAAGATTTGATCATAGCTTGGCACGGTACCAGCTAAAACGTTTGAAAAGTCTTGAATAAAATCCTTGTGACATTGAATCGGGAGAAATCTATGTTTGTGGAAGAATGGATGACAAAACAAATTTGGTCTGTGACACATATAATGGGTGAAAATGGAGATACACTTGAATTAGACAGGTTTAATGAGAAATATGGCATGAGTTGTTTTCACAGAATATCCCAATAGTTCTGATCAACGTGATAAAGAACAGTTTTTCAAATATACCGACTCCAAACTTACATAAAATTAAACTAGATGGTCTTGACTTGGTTAATGAAAAATGTAATAATCAGTTTTTGAGGAGGTATTTGGTTAACACCTTATATCCAGGTAGGACAAAACACTCAGTCATCCTTAAAGATTATAACAAATCTGAGATTTCATTGGTCAGAACCAAATATTTAAAATTTCCAATCCCCCCAAAATTTAAAGAAGTTCATTTTAAAACTACAAAAAATATTTACCCCTCTAATGAATTTATGAGAGAAATATTTAAATTTGTGTCAGACAACTGTTATATTTGTAAAACAACTTTGGAAACAACAGAGCACATGTTTTATGTGTGTGTGACAGTCCAAAATTTATGGAAATCTCTCCATGACCTAATATCGTCCCAGTCTAGAAATACTCATTTTTGGTCTTTTCAAAATATTCAAATTGGAGTAATCCTTAAGGACAAAAATTGTGAGTTTTTAGTTAACAATCTCATTATTATAACAAAATATTACATTCATAAATGCCGATATGCTAAACCCCCCTTCATGGCCTGCTCTTAAAAACGAACTCTCCCTGTTGCGTAAATCTCTGAAGCTAATAAATAAGCCCCAAGCAATTAAATTGCACAGATTTTTAGAATAGTTTGATTTTTCTTAGCCCCTTATTTAAGTTATGTGTCTTGTTTATGGAACCTTACTTTTAGAGATTTTATGATCCCCTTATCTCCTTTATTTGAATGATTCAAGATTTCGCTTGTCTGTTTGAGATTGTCATTCTTATTGTTCTAAATAAAGTTTATTTAAAAAAAATCAGAAGAAAGCACGTTGCTAGGACTGATCAGAGGATTATTTAATTTCAAAAGACTACCCGACTAAAGCCTCGATAAAAGCGTGGTTTTGTGCAAACTGTGCAAAAAGGAGTTTGCATAGCACCGAAGCACTTCAACCTTACAGTACCATCTAAATGCAAAACATGTTGCAGTAAACACAGAAACTGTGGGAGTGCTAGCAGTTCGAGTACCAACAAAAGGTGTCGGCAGCCCAAATGTGATGAGATGACTGGCTTCAGGGCCAAAATTAGTGAGTCAACATTGGACAAACTTATAAAATGGATCGTTCTGGACTGTAGACCACTATCAGTGGTAGAAGATAGGAGGTTGGAAAGTTGGATCTCCTGACGCTAACTGTAGCACATTTTCTAACTGCCGTGCCGAAAGACTACTGAAAGTAAAATTCAACAGCTTTGTGACACTGAAAAACAAAATGAGATGCATTGCAGACAGCCTTGCTAGTATGGAGGAACTACACCAGGAGCAAACAAGACTGGGGCAACAGAAAGAGCCACTCATACAGGATATTTCCACACGGTGGAATTCAACGCTGGATATGGTTTCTCGTCTAATAAAGAATCAAGCGGCTGTTTTTGCTGCTTAAGACAAACAAAAGCACAAGCTTTTCATTTTAACTCCGTCCCAGCTGGTAAAACTCCAAAAGCTGGCGACTGTCCTTGAGCCATGCAGGTAAATAAAACTTTTTTTTTTATTACTTATTGTTACTGTTTCTTCAAAAGTCTATAGTTGACAGTTATTGTGTAGATTAATAATTACTTTGTTGAACTGTCTGCTACAGGTTTGTGACTGAGCTTCTTGGAGGCGAGACATACGTCTCGTGTTCAGTGGTTTTACCTGCTTTCTGCCACCTGCATCACACCATGGAGGTCTCTGATGATGACTCAAACTACATGGTGAAGTTTAAGACTGCCTTCACACCAACGTGTAGCTACACTCCACCATCAGTGGCTCAAGATAGCTGCTGTGCTTGACCCACGCTTTAAGGATTTAAAGTGTCTTGCAAGGGGAGAGCGAGAAGAGGTTTGGAGCAGCCTTGATGCCCTGCTGCAGGAACAGTGTGACGATGCCACCACAAAGGAGCCAGCAGAGACAAAGAGCCTCCTCCTCTCTTCATTGTCTTCAGACTCTGATTCAGATGAGGAAGCCCTGTGTGACAGGACTCTGAGTTTGTACAGAGCAGAATCCACCATCAGCCAGACAGACTGCCCGCTGCAGTGGTGGTCCGGTCGAGCAGGGACCGGCCCACAGCTGTCTGTCCTGGCCTGCAAGTATTTGATTGGTCCAGCCGACAGACTGTTCTCACCTACAGGTCACAGAGTAACAAAAAAGAGAGCTGCCCTGTGAACAGGCTAGTTTGTCTAAGTAACTGTGCAAAATAATGTTGGCTGAGGTTACACAGAGTTTAAAGGTGAAGCTGCTCAAAAAAACCTTTTATGTTTCTGCCTTATTTTTTAAGAAGAAAAACTGCACTATATGGTGAAATTTGTATTATTATTATTAAAAGACAATACCGTTTTGAAAACGTAATTAAAATAACACTTTATTTTTAAGTCTGCCCAATTTTGTCCAGGGATATTAGTTTCTCTGTTTTGAATTGAAATGCAGTTTAAATGCTTTTTTTCCCCCAGAAATTGAAAGAGCTGGAGTTTACAATATTCATGTCCATGTCTATTATTATTCTGTCACCCACTAAAACCCTTTTAAATTCAAAAAATATTTTGCACATTGGAGCAAATTTTCTTAAATTAAATGTGATTAATTGAGATTAATTAATTACAAAGCCTCTAATTAATTATATTATTTTTTTGTAATCGAGTCCCACCCATAATAAAAATATACTAAATATATAACACACAACTTTAACTGGCAGAAGTCCTCTTTCATATTTGAAGCAAAAACGATGAAGCTGCATACTGTGCTGCAAGTATTGTGCAAGTCTTTGTGGTCTGACTGTACAGGACATACCAGTGAGTGTGTAACCCATCTCAACCACACAGGGCATTTCCTTCTGCATTTGCATCAACATAACACTGAGTAACTATGTCATGTGTGCAAGGACAAAAGCGGGAAAATCCTGCAACCGTCAAACCTGAACTGAAGTCATCAACTCACCTCAGAAACACTCTCACTTCCTGACCATGAGTCTCACTTCTCCTGTAATGATTAAGACTTATTGTAAAATAAAAGCACGCTGACTGTTGGGATTTGAATCTTGATAAAAAACAAGAAATCTCTGACTGCAAGTTTGAGCTCAGTGCAAATGTTATTCAAATATATAAAATGTTAGATTTTCAGAGAAAAAGCTTTGTTGATCATTTATTCCCCTTAAAATGAATATTTCAGAATAACAAGGCTGTCCTGAAACCAAGAAAGGTTTAGCAGCAATAGTGACACATTTACTTCAAACAAATTACTCAGCACGCAACATTTCTGTGTGTCAGTTACTGATTCAAGCCATTAAATCATTTTTTAAAATGACTAATTAAATTACTCCTTTTGTTTCAAACATGTCTTCTGAATACAGTTTCCTACTTCAGGCAACACCTGCACACAAAGTGATTCAAGGTTAGTGACAGAATCTGCAGCAGCACTCTTGAGACCTCTATAACTAACAAACAAACAAACAAACAAACAAACAAAATCAGCTGACACACCCTGAACATCATATATTTTGGTATTAAAAACTGCTTTATTATTCTTTAGAATGAACAGGTACAAATAAGCAACACAAATGTCTAAGAGCGTTAAACGAGGTGAAAAATGATTTTGACTGTAGCATGAGGTGAAGTGTTTGGAGTTCTGCTACAGTCACACACTAATTAGAACAGTGATTGGAGACCGCAGCACAGCCAACCTCGTGCAGTGAACTTGCAACTTTGAACCTTGAAACTTTAATCCGTTGTCCAACCTGAGTTCAAAACATTTCATCCACCTGCTGTTTAAAGCCATTACACCTACGTGTATTTATAAAATAACATGATCCTCTATATTCTATTAGTCTCCTTAAAAATGATTTTTAACTAACACAAACAGTACGTATATTCTCTGAATGTATCACAAAATGTTATATACTTTAGGTTTTACCTGCTTCGGTTTTTTCAATTTCATTGTGAAAACTTTGCAATCATTTCCAGCAAAGGAACCAAGGAGTACATTTAGTTCCTCTGCCACAGTTTCTGTCTCTCACACGAGGTTTGTGTTTAATATCCCTGGACCATCAGAAAGCACCAACAGTTCCCAGTACACTAATCTGCATTATTATTATTATTATTACTATTATTATTATTATTATTATTAAAACAAGGGGCAAGCATTTTTCAGTGTTTATTGTCTGAACTGAAGACAAAGTCAAATATTGTATCGCTTCACCATAAGTGTCAGCAGCTTTGCTCATGAGACGTGTTTTGCACAAAACCCCGTACGTTTGTATTCAATTCACTTTGAGTGAAAATTGGGCAAGCAGGGCCTAAGGGGGCAAGCAAGGAGTGAAAATGCATGCAACAGATCTCAGATGCAGCTCAGAACCGAGCGAGCAGCCTGTATTTGATTTGACTCTTATTTATAATGGTAGGTAGGATTTAACACATACAGTCCAGTTTAATAATGTGTTTGTTTCTAAAACCACTTTAAAATCTCCAATCCTCTGTAGAGTTAAATAATTGTAAGAAAATTTGTGTTACTGCCAAATAAACCTGAACCGTAACCTAAACTAATATCTTCGGATTTCACATCTGTAAATGTTAAGGACACCTGAAGTTTGTGGTTTAAAAAATTCTTTTAACAAAAAGTAATAAAATTTCAGCTTCATGGAACTTGTTTCTAAAAACGATCCTGTAGCTCCAGAACAGGTCAAACAGTCAGTTTAATGGAGAATTATTAAGAAGGATTTTCCAAGCTCTGATAACCAACATATTGATCTATAATATTTTAGTTAATGATTAACACACCCCAAATCATGTTACTTGACAGCACATACGTAAGTGTGATGTTTATCATGTTGACAGCCGTGACCTTTAAACCCTGGTTAACATTTTCCATCATTAGCACAGAGGGGAATCTCCGTGACCTCATGGTGACCTTTCCCAGCAGGTAATCCCAGCTGGCTTCTGGAGGATAATGCTGAATGAAGACGCTGGTGGAGCTAATCTGTCCTGACAGGTCCGATCGAGGATTTGCAACGACAACACTCTTCATAAGTGCTCACACATGTTGCACTGCTGTATACAATTGTGCTGCTCTTGCAGTACATTTTTGTTGTTATACCCATCAGGGCTTGATCACAACAGCATTCACACACACATACACACACACACACACACACATATATATATATATATATATATATACGAGCGTCTGGCAGCACAAATGAACCAGCTGCTAGTTAACGAGAGACACCCGGAATGGCTAACCGAAGGTCGGACGGTCCTGATCCCCAAGGACCCCAAGAAGGGACCGGTCCCATCCAACTACCGACCAATAACCTGCCTCAGTACTACATGGAAGCTCCTGTCAGGCATCATATCGGCTAAGATGAACAGGCACATGGGTCAATACATGAGCGGGGCACAGAAAGGTATTGGCAAGAATACCAGAGGCGCAAAACACCAGCTACTGGTAGACAGAACAGTCAGCCGAGACTGCAAGACCAGACTGACCAACCTGTGCACTGCCTGGATTGATTACAAGAAGGCCTATGACTCAATGCCCCACAGCTGGATACTGGAATGCCTAGAATTGTACAAGATCAACAGGACCCTAAGAGCCTTCATCAGGAACTCAATGGGGATGTGGCGTACAACACTAGAGGCCAACTCCAAGCCCATAGCACAAGTCACCATCAAGTGTGGGATCTACCAAGGAGATGCTCTGTCCCCACTGCTGTTCTGCATAGGCCTGAACCCCCTCAGTGAGATCATTAACAAGACTGGCTACGGATACCGACTACGAAACGGAGCGGTTGTCAGCCACCTCCTGTACATGGATGACATCAAGCTGTATGCCAAGAGTGAACGAGACATCGATTCACTGATACACACTACCAGGCTATACAGCAATGACATTGGGATGTCATTCGGGCTGGAGAAGTGTAGTCGGATGGTAACAAAGAGAGGGAAGGTAGTCAGAACTGAGGGGATCGAACTACCAGAAGGCAACATTGCAGACATAGAGGACAGTTACAAGTACCTGGGGATCCCGCAGGCGAATGGGAACCATGAAGAGGCCGCTAGGAAAGCTGCAACCACCAAGTACCTGCAGAGGGTCAGGCAAGTCCTGAGGAGTCAGCTGAACGGTAAGAACAAGATCCGGGCTATCAACACCTACGCCCTGCCCGTGATCAGGTACCCTGCTGGGGTAATAGGCTGGCCAAAGGAGGAGATAGAAGCCACTGACATAAAGACAAGAAAGCTCCTGACCATGCATGGAGGGTTTCACCCCAAGTCCAGCACCCTGAGGCTAAGCGGAAGGAAGGGGGCCGGGGACTGGTGAGTGTCAGCACCACAGTCCAGGATGAGACAAGAAACATCCACGAATACATCACGAAGATGGCCCCAACTGACAGTGTGCTCAGTGAATACCTCAGGCAGCAGAAACCCAAGAAAGAGGAGGAAGGCGAGCAACCATCATGGAAGGACAGGCCCCTGCACGGTATGTACCACCGGCAGATAGAGGAGGTGGCTGATATCCAGAAATCCTACCAGTGGCTGGACAAAGCTGGACTGAAAGACAGCACAGAGGCACTAATCATGGCAGCACAAGAACAAGCTCTGAGCACAAGATCCATAGAGGCTGGGGTCTATCACACCAGGCAAGACCCCAGGTGCAGGCTGTGTAAAGATGCCCCTGAGACAATCCAGCACATAACAGCAGGGTGCAAGATGCTAGCAGGCAGGGCATACATGGAGCGCCATAACCAAGTGGCCGGCATAGTGTACAGGAACATCTGTGCCGAGTATAACCTGGAAGTCCCGAGGTCAAAATGGGAGATGCCCCCAAGGGTGATGGAGAATGACCGAGCTAAGACCCTGTGGGACTTCCAGATACAGACGGACAAAATGGTGGTGGCTAACTAACCGGACATAGTGGTGGTAGACAAACAGAAGAAGACGGCCGTAGTGATCGATGTAGCGGTTCCCAATGACAGCAACATCAGGAAGAAGGAACACGAGAAGCTGGAGAAATACTAAGGGCTCAGAGAAGAGCTCGAGAGGATGTGGAGGGTGAAGGTAACGGTGGTCCCCGTGGTAATCGGAGCACTAGGCGCGGTGACTCCCAAGCTAGGCGAGTGGCTCCAGCAGATCCCGGGAACAACATCGGAGATCTCTGTCCAGAAGAGCGCAGTCCTGGGAACAGCTGAGATACTGCGCAGGACCCTCAAGCTCCCAGGCCTCTGGTAGAGGACCCGAGCTTGAAGGATAAACCGCCCGCAGGGGCGAGATGGGTGTTTTTTTTTTTTTATATATATAAAGAACTAGATTGGTGTAGTGTAGAAAAAGATATTTTGTTGTCTTACTATACTGTAACAAATGGCTACATTGCAATTTTAAAAAATAACATTACATGAAAAATAAAACAAAACATAACATTAGAGTTTCCTACTCACCTATATAATTTTGCATTTAGCTTGAGTTGCTGGTTATGTTGTCCACAGAGCCTATTGTACATTGACCCGCGTTTACCTTCATCTCGTCACATAGTGAGTTGATATTGGTGACATCTCATCTGTCCCATAACCTGAAACAGACCTGTTAATTTACCTCAGAGGGACCGTGATTAGCTTATAGATACATTTTTAAAATCTAAAGTACAATTTACATGATATGAACTCGCTCTTTTCTGCCAGTTAGCTAACTGATGTTGCCACGCTGACACAGGCGCATTCTTACATGCATTATACGAAGCATGTTGTTCCAGACAACCTTGGGCTGTCAGAACAATAACACAATGAACAATATGAACATTGATGATATCAAAGTCTTCTGGAGAACAAACAGTAATGAACACATTTGTGAGTTGCTGCTCGTTGTTTGTTCTGAGTGCAGACTAATACAGGAAGCCTTTCAGAGGCTGCAGATTCTTACAGGTCGAGTTAAAACTTTATTTTAATAACGGAGACGTTTCATGTCCAGATCTCTGCAGATGATAACACCTGAGGCTGCTGCTGATTGTAAATTAGCTTTTGATGACTGCTGAGTGTGTAAGAGGAAAAAAAGATTACCATTGTAAATGTATTGATTTCACAATAAAGGTCCTTCCTCACACACCCTAGAACGAGGCCAACTATGAACAGTTACATGGCGGTGACAGCGTGTCCTTGTACTGACTCATGTTAAGTAGCTAGAACAGCGGAAACATGAGTGTATCACAAAAATACAGTCAGGGGCATAACAGGCATGTTTTTGGATGGACTTTGATGATCTATGTCAAACAAAGCTGGTGAGTGTCTCTAAAATAAGCGAGGGGCTTTCGTAGCCCTGTTCAGTCACAAGGACATCAAAACTTACCCAGAACTATGATTTTAGCTTTGCTCAAACACACTGCTGCTTTGCTCTGTAGCCCTGTTATGGAGGACATTACAGGACAGAAGATGATGAAAACAAACCCAACGTCTGCTTCCTCCTCAACTGTGGTGAACTCAGCTTTCTGTCACACTGTGGTTGGAGGAAAAAAACACAAGCCAACTTCTGTCTCACTTCCTGTAGTAAAACGGTCGTCTGCTCAGCCAAGCAATAACAATCAAAACAGGAAGTGAGAGCAGAGTGAGCTGCAGCATGACAAAGCACATTTATAAACTGATGCTTGCAAACAGGCTTTGCCACAGTATGCATGAGGAACAATGACTGTGTTTCAGAATCAGAGTCATGGGTCAACATGCATATACATATATATCTCTATATAATATATATACATACAGTGGGATGCAAAAGTTTGGGCAACCTTGTTAATAGTCATCATTTTCCTGTATAAATCGTTGGTTGTTACAATAAAAAATGTCAGTTAAATATATCATATAGGAGACACACACAGTGATGTGTGTGAAATGAAGTGAAATGAAGTTTATTGGATTTACAGAAAGTGTGCAATAATTGTTTAAACAAAATCAGGCAGGTGCATAAATTTGGGCACCACAAAAAAAGAAATGAAATCAATATTTAGTAGATCCGCCTTTTGCAGAAATTACAGCCTCTAAACGCTTCCTGTAAGTTCCAATGAGAGTCTGGATTGTGGTTGAAGGTATTTTGGACCATTCCTCTTTAAAAACATCTCTAGTTCATTCAGGTTTGATGGCTTCCGAGCATGGACAGCTCTCTTTAACTCACACCATATATTTTCAATAATATTCAGGTCTGGGGACTGAGATGGTCGTTCCAGAACGTTGTACTTGTTCCTCTGCATGAATGCCTTAGTGGATTTTGAGCAGTGTTTCGGGTCGTTGTCTTGTTGAAAGATCCAGCCCCGGCGCAGCTTCAGCTTTGTCACTGATTCCTGGACATTGGTCTCCAGAATCTGCTGATACTGAGTGGAATCCATGTGTCCCTCAACGTTGACAAGATTCCCAGTCCCTGCACTGGCCACACAGCTCCACAGCATGATGGAACCACCACCATATTTTACTGTACGTAGCAGGTGTTTTTCTTGGGATGCTGTGTGCTTTTTTATGTTCCTAACTGTGGAAACAGACAGCTGAAATCTCTGAGACAGCTTTCTGTGTCCTTCCCCTAAACCATGATGGTGAACAATCTTTGTCTTCAGGTCATTTGAGAGTTGTTTTGAGACCCCCATGTTGCTACTCTTCAGAGAAAATTAAAAGAGGAGGGAAACTTACAATTGAGCCCCTTAAATACTCTTTCTCATTATTGGATTCACCTGTGTATGTAGGGTCAGGGGTCACTGAGCTTACCAAGCCAATTTGAGTTCCAATAATTAGTTCTAAAGGTTTTGGAATCAATAAAATGACAACAGTGCCCAAATTTATGCACCTGCCTGATTTTGTTTAAACAATTATTGCACACTTTCTGTAAATCCAATAAACTTCATTTCACTTCTCAAATATCACTGTGTGTGTCTCCTATATGATATATTTAACTGACACTTTTTATTGTAACAACCAACGATTTATACAGGAAAATAATGACTATGAACAAGGTTGCCCAAACCTTTGCATCCCACTGTATACATGTGATGAATTTAAACATTGTTAGCTGTTAGTTTTTTTTCTCACTGCATTAAACATAGTGCAGACTGATACATGTGTGCATATGAACAATAAAGTTTAGAAAAACTACTGTTTGCACATGATTTTGGAAGTTAAGTAGACTCATCAAACTGGAGTAACCGTGTCATACTCAGAGGAATGAGCTCAAGTTCATGAGGATACAGTTAGAAAGGCTTAATAAGCTTGACTTGTTTGGACGGAGGTCGAGCGGGTCACTCGATTCGATCCCTGTCTGCTCCACTCTACATGTAAAATATCCTCCGACTCTCTGATGCAGCCATCTGTGGAATACCTAATGATAATTACACTACTTGAATGTTTATTGAATGGACAGACAACAGAGCTCATGCTATGTGGTGTGATTTTTCACATGCCAGTGTTTGAATGTCTGAACACACATAAATCTTGATGTGATTAGCAGATGTTAGTTTTTGTCTTTCATGAATGTTGGACGTATAAAAGACTGAGAGCACAGAGCTCATGACACAGAGATCTTGCTGCTCCTGTTTGCTGACATGTCAGCCTGATAGATTCTCACTGACCTTTGTAACCTGCTGAACACAAACTTTTAAGATACTTTATTCATTTTCATTTTTTGTAATATGAAAGTATTAGCAAGAAGTGACTTCCTTGTAACAAAAGCAGCGAATGTTCAGCTCTGTAAAAATGGGAGGCAAACTTTACAGAGAGACGTCACAGCATTATTAAACTGTTTTTAAACATATACATTTGTTTTATTTAACATAAACATCTACAGAACACACAAGATCTCAGTAAAATTAAAGCACTGTCTTCACAAACAGTGTAAAATATATGATTAAGTCTAAATGATGTAAATTAGCCTTAATATGAGACAGATGTGGTGTTTATACATTTACTAGCGTTTACAGTATCACATACAAATCTGTGAGAAATCTTAATAATCTTAGAGATTGATTCATACAGTGTCTGCAGCGGCTGTCAGGAAGTCATTGCTAAGGAAGGGAAAGACAAGAAGAGGCCGAGCTTTCCCAAATTAAACCAGAACTGGGCTGAAAATCCTCATCAGCAGGCTTTGATAGATCCAGATGTGTGAGTGTGCGTAAGAGTCAGGCCTCCATGTGTACGGCACACTGCAGGCTCTGTCGCAGGTTGGGGATCTTTTTCAAAATTGGTTGAATGGAGACAAGTATAGTCAGATTTTGATTAACCATGTAACACCATCTGGAAAGCATCTGATTGCCAGTTGCTTCATTTTTCTGCACTTCCAGTACAATGAAAGCAAATACACCCTATCAGTGCTGCACTGACCTCCTCTGAGCCTAAACCCAGCAGAGCGCTGCTCCTCCAACCAGCCTGGAGAGCTGGTCCTGAAGAATGTGGTCACAGCAGCTACGGACTTTGAACTGGATTTGTCACTGTACTGTACATGAATATGAATCATTGAATGATTTTTTATAATGAATCAAATTAAATTATATTATTAATGTTTGTTGTCCTCATAGAGCATCAAAGAGATGGTTTGTGTTCCAGCCATGCTTTCACATTTTCAGATCAGCTGATTACACAAGCCTGAGCCCCCCCCCCATAACAATTTATGCTGTTGAGTAATCTCTCTGAGAGAGAGAGAGAAGAAGAGAGGGGGTGGGGGGTGGGGTGGAAATGATGGAGGTCTGGCCAGAGAGATAAAGGGAGCAAGCCATCACTTGCTTCCTCTGCCCGCCTCCCCCCATCCTGACAGCTTTCATCCAACCTTTGCCAAAGACAGTTTTTCAAAGGGCTGAAAAAGTAGGCCATGAAGTTTGGAGAGTGAGACAGCGAGAGAAGAGGACAGAGTGAGGCTACATTTCAGTTTGAGGGAGGTGAAGCAGAGGAGGAGACTCGAGTGGTGCTATCTGGCATCTTTACCCACTGGTGAGACATCTCGTCTGGACTTTGCTGTCGATTGTGTCAACTCATCCACGTCTGTGACGCCTCAGAGGACAAAACACACACTTATGTTAAAGCTAAAGTGAAAAGGCTCAGCATAGCGGGGTCATTATACTCAGTCTAACATCTCTGGAAACTTTTCCTGCACTTGCAGTAACATAAAGCGTTGCTGTGTGAATAATGTCATTTCCACTCTCTGTCAGCATCGCACAGAGAGTGCCCTCATCGGAGTGTGAATGTGTGTGAATGTAGTTATAGTTTGCACTTGCGTTTAGAAGTGCTTGCATGAGTGGGTGTGAATGGGTGAATGAGGCATGTTGTATGCAGCGCTTTGAGTACTCCGGGAGAGTAGAAAAGCGCTATATAAGAATCAGACCATTTACCATTTACCATTTACACGTGTGTGTGGAGCAGTGTGGAGGTGCTGAGTGGAGACTGACTGATTTCTTTAGTTTCAGCTTTTCTTCATTCATTTCTTACTAAATGTGCATAAAATGTATATTGAATGTAACACTCTTGAATGTCTTTATTTATTACATCTAATTTTATAATGTTACAAAGGCAGTGTTGGAGTCCAGCCTGAATCAATCCTTGGGACAAACGTCCAAAACGGATCAATGCCAAGCATAAGATGAACGAACCTGTGCAAGTATCAGAACAAATATTTTACATGAGCAAAATAATATCTCTGATTGGCAGCTGTTTGTCATTATTATCATGTTTCTGGTAGTTTTCAGTTTGTTTTGTTTAAATCAAAGATAAGACAGTTACTGTCTCTTCCAGTGATGAAAACCTGGATGTGGCTCAGCTTCAGTTGTGAATCTGAGCGTCTGTCAGAGGAGTGCAGACTAAGGTCTACGAAGATGATAGAGGAGATGTTCAGAGAGAGGCAGGGCTGCTGGCAAACTCCATTATCTCCACACAAATGTGGCAGGACTGCAGATTAAAAGCACTGATGTAAGCGAGGGGCTTGATGTTACAGATGGATAAAGACCAAAAACACAGTGAAAGCAACGACAGAACACAAAACTAAATTCTCCTAATTCACCTGATCTCAATCTATTTGAGCCTGTTTTATATTTAATGAAGAGAAAATTGAGACTACAGCCAAGCAGCAACTGCAGGAGGCTCCAGCAAAACCTGGCAAAGCAATCTTCATTTGTCATGGCACTTCTGAGCCTGTGAAAATGGGATCCTACGTACCAAACAGTCACTTACCAAAATGTGTTAGTCTACACTGTAACTGCATGATGGTCGTTTCATGTCATGTAGTGAACACAGGACGCAGGAGTGAGCAGCAGAAAGCTGAATCCACCCAGTTCTCAGGTCTGGGACCCACTCTACAGCACTGAGCAGGGTGTGTGTGTGTGTGTTTCTGTGCGTGTGTGTTCTCTCTCATGTTGTCCCCATATTTATTTATGGCCCAACACTCAGGCAGCTGCTGAGATGCCTGCAGGCTGACCGTCACACGTCTGCTTTAGCTGAGGACGATGGCTGTGTGATTCCACTGGGCCTGAACAGAGTGAGACAAAACCACGCGTGAAGCGTGTTAATGATGCATTTTTGTGTGTTCGTAGTCTTTGCAAGGACAATGGTCCATTGCAGGGCTATTTTGATGGGCTTTGCCGGAGCTCAGAGGGGGGTTGACTTGTTTTTAGGATGGAGGAAAGAACCAGATTTGTAGCATTATGTCAACAAGAGTCCTCACAAGCAGAGCCAGACATCATGGTTGCCAGATCATGTTTCAGTCTAGTGGAATTCATGTAAACATGTGAATGTTTATGCTAACACGTGCAGACGGACAGGTCTTATCATGTGTTTCTTGCAGACACACACGTCTGTATATTTCAGAGAGGTCATTGTGGGTCATCACCAGGCATTTTATTAGCTGTTTGCATGTAAACACTGGGCTGTTGCTGAGGGTCTGAGCCGGGAATCAGTGGCTATTTTGAGGTTTACATCCACTGTAGTCTTCCACTCTGTACCCACTCGCCCTGCAAAAGCATCCCAGCAATGTCTTCTTTTATCCAGGCTTTCACCAGCTGATCGTCCCCCTGAACCGTCGGGGATTGAGCTGGTGCACACGATTCTCCTCTGAAACGCTCATTCAGGTCACTGTTGTTGTGAGACCAATATTATAAAAATACAATTCAGATAAATTTAATAAAAAGCGTAGCAATGAACAGTTGAGATGTAAAGCCCTGACCTTTAGGATTTTTAGTGTTAGCATTTTGGTCGTGGTGTTTCTCAGAAATGATCTCATGAGGTTGGAGTGCTGATTTCTCAGGTAACGTTAGCTAGCTTGATAAGCAACAGTCGACAAAAACACTTCTCTCAACAAAACTAAAACACAAACTTCTCGGATGTTTGGTCATATAATCAAAAACAACAAAAAATGAACAAAAGGCTCCAACAGCATGAAAATGAAGCCATGGATGGCTCCAACAATGATACATCTCATGAACTGTACGTTGGTTTTAAATATGGTTTTTAATAACAGTAAAGTATGAGTCCACGAAGACTGACTTTTAGTGGCGTCGTGTCATTTTACATGTTAGCTTCAGTTTTCAGCTCCAGAGTCTGACTTATGTTCAAATCCTGTTTTTTGTGAGGGGCAACCAATCACAAGGCAGATAAATGGAACAGGAAGCAAAACCAGTGATGCAAGGATTATTTTAATGTTGACCTTTTCTTATTATTTCTGTCACATCTATTTTTTGCATCAGTGGATACTCATATAAAACAGGATTCAACTAATGACATTAGTGTAAATAAAAATAATCAGATTTTTCAAACCACTTTGGAACTTTTTTAAAAACCTTTTTACAAAGTCACAGAAAGGAGACATTTTGGCCAAGAAGAAACAAAGCTGTGCCTTCATTCTTCAGTCCTTTCTACTGTGGTAGATGTAAGAACAGCTTCATCGGGATGAAGACCATCTGTTCTTGGTGCCACCTCATGTTCTGCTTCTCAAACATTTTGAACATTAATCTTGTGTTTCTCTCTGTCATTGCTCTTTCTTCACCCTTTGCTTGATTTAATTTAAATAATGTCAGCTCTATCCACAGATACAGGTGACGTCAGCGCTCTAAGGTAACGTCAGTGCTGGAGATCAACACTGACAATGCCAGGCTATTCTAATTTTATAAATTAACAGCAGCTGAAAATGTCACTGTAATCAAACACCTATGTCTCTATTCTGGGGATCAGTAATGCTGTTTCCACTGGTGTCACAGACACACTAAAAGTGTCCCGGTGCAGACTTCAGGCTCGGCCGCTGACCTGATGTTCAGAGGTGGAAATGTGCTGACTCAGCGCTGATGGGGTTTTGTCTGCTCACCTCAGTCAGCAGTTCTGAAGGAAGGGCTGGCTGAAGCAATAACTGAAGAGGCAACAGTCACCTCTGATCAGCCACACCTCTGTGTGACCCAGTAAAAGCCTCTTCACAGCTGTGGGTAAATCAGAGGATGAGCTAAAATACATCATATCTCAGCGCTGGGTTCAACACTGTGCTATATTACAGAGAAACAGTTAACATTCATAACAAAGCTTTACCACTACAGCCAGGGATTTACTGATGATGGACAGGATGCTGTAAGAAGCAGGCAGCAGGCCGTGTAGACCGGGGAGACGTCAGCCAGATGATGAGAGCAGACCGGGCAGAGAACACGCTTCGGGATAGGTGCAAGAAAACAGTGTTGTGGAAGGTTTCCATTGAATAAAGCCTGCAGACAAGCGGTGAGCGGGAGCTAACATTCTTTAATCACAAACAAAGAACAGAAAACCAAGCTTGGTGGAGAGCCTGCTTGGTTAGGAGCAGAGCAAGTTGTACACTCCTGTAGTCTTCGTCAATGTAGAAACTCTTTCACATTATTTATGGTTTTGCTGTTCAAAATCTCCTCATGATCTCTAGGAAGCCAAGTGATGCAGCCCTCTGCCTTAACTCCTCTCTGGGTTGTCAGTTGAAATGGTCCCTGCTTCTCACTGGTCCTGTTGAAGCCTTCTCTCCCAGTCATGGTCTGCATCTGCACCTCAGTCTCTTCTTCCATATCCCTCATGTCACGGTCCCTGCAATTTAAAAATGAAAGCTCCCCCGGAAAACCCTCTTTTGCCCTATGTCAACTTAGCACAATTAGACATGCACAATAAAGTTGTGCATTGTCTCTTAAAAATTCCAGGGCCTCTCCCCTGGAGTAGTTTCACCCCAGGCCTGTAACCCTGTCATAAGAAAAAACATTAGCCAGTGGTGTGTCCTGCTGTAAATCATGTGATTAGATCACATGATTAACCCTCGGCGGAAAAAGTGATGTAGATGTTAGCGCAGCACATCTGTATGCACACTTTCTCACATTTTTCTCAAGCAATACAAGGTCATGAATAACACACTGCTGGTAAATTCACAAAGACACAGAAAGTGGCGATTAAAATGTTAAGTCGGCACGGCCCCAAAAGCTCATGTAACCTGTTGCTGTCACCTTTCTGCTCCTGTAAAAAGAAACATACAAACATACATCCACCCTTTTGTCAGGTCAAGGTGGAGGTGCAATCTTGCATACTGGTGTCAAGTCAGTCAAGCTTCTGTCAGTCCAGTCAGTCCCCATTTTTTCATTGCTGATAGCAGAACCTCTCGTGTTGCATTAAGTTTCTACTGCCAGCAATATGACGTCATTTCAAAAAAGAAAAAGAATTTAGACTGGATTACCTCGCTGAAATCTTTTAGACCGGGACTCGCTATCTGATTGTCCCAAATAAGTGGCTTTCTCCCGAGTCCATTTTAATGTGAAGAAGCTCACGTGCGATTGTTCAACATGATGTGTAGCGCTTTTGATTCTGATCTTGTAGGCCTGCTTGAAGAAGAGAAAATTGCCAAACAAAAATCTCAGTGCACTGTTAAAAATAAAAAATATGAAGGCATAGTTTTAGGACTTGTCTAAGCATACTCTCTTAGAATGATAGCTCAAAACAAATCTAATTGGCAGGTTCAAAGTGGTACCAAAAGAAAATGCATCAGCCAAGTAAATCTCCAAAACTTTCATCCACCAGTCACACCTCACACAACAGCAACATTCTATTAGATGATGAGTTTCTTCCAATGTAACCAGATGTGTGCCATGATAAGACCTCCCCCACACATCAGAAACAAGAAACTCAAGAATCTATTAGTCTCCACTCATCTGACCCCCCTGCAGCATTCTGTTCACCCCTTCAATGATTCAATCATCCTTCCCCAAAATAACACTAGTTCACTAGTCTATGTATCACTTCTTAACCCACTAAGTGAACCGGACAAGATGATGGTAACAGCAATGCATGCTTAAAATGCTATTTGATCTTCATGAGCTTCATTGCATGTGTGTTTGTGTTAGTAGGATTAATGCATTTTTCTGTTTGTGTAATTTTTGTGTACCTCTCCTCTTTGCGGTGCTCCAGACACTTTTCAATTCTCCACGCAAGGCAGTCGTTTTTTCTTCCCAGTTTCCTAAACCCGAATTTCATTTCCCACACTAAAACAGCCATGTCCTCCCCTGCTCCTTCCACTGTGGTCTCATCTCCCCCCCTTGCAGCAGTCCAGTGGCAGTCAGTTCTCTTTCAGCTTTGTTCTATGTTTTCCACTGTCTCATCTTGCCATTTTGCTCCAAAAGTGGCAAATGTTCAACTCAGACGGTCTTCTCAACGTCCATTCACACACAGTGAAACTGCAGCTTGTTGTAAACGCATCTCCATCCATCCATCCATTATGATAGTGTTTTCTCCATGCTGATGCTACTTTGCACAACTGCTGCTGCTGGTGGACCTCTCACTGCTCAGGATACTGCTGTGAGCTCTTGATATCCATCTCGTTGTTCTGGAACTGCATTTCTTGTCTTCAGGGAGAAATTCTTGGAGCTTGTGTTCTCAGGGTGACAAACACGTGGAAGTTAAGCTGTAAAACAATTCAGCCAAAACTCGGCCTGAGTGTTTCTAAGGGTGTTAACCTACAATTTCTTCTGACTGCTGCACGTGGAAAATTGATCCAGGTCTGGTCTTCACTGCTTAAAACGACACATCTCATCTCTCTGGTTCTGAACTCCCCTTTCTTAAAAACCCAGAGAGATTGTAGTTGTTCTACGTTGAAAAACACCAAACCCTTGTCCTATTTTATTGCTTATTATCATCAACAAGTCTGCTAAAAAAGAAATTTTTGTGTGTCCACCCTAGGGGAGCTGGTGGCCTGCAGTACCACCACCTTCAGCTAATTCGAAACGATTACTTTTACACACATTTCTACACTCCTCTCTTTTTTTTCGTTTGTTTTCCTTGTTTTTGTTCCCCATTTTCAACATTTTTACCCCACTGTTTTACAGTTTTTACACCTACACATTAACCTATTAAACTCACTTCAACATTTCTTTTCCTTTCTCCCCAACTGTTCTTCTACCTTTCAACTGGTTCATGCTCAGGGAAACCTTTCTCACACAACCATTCTCTGCCATCTTACACACCATACTCTTACCCAGTTCTTACCATACAGTCACACATTGAGTTTTGTCCCTGGCCGCCTGGTGGAAAGCGTGCCGCTTTACTGGATCCAGTTTCCCTTTACTACACAAGGCGTCCCCCATGAAGTTCCTTGCCTTCTACGTACCAAGGAACGAACACTGCCACTCCACACACTGTAGTACGCAGAAATGGTGTCCGACAGTGTACCCGAACCGCTGTCCCTGTGGCGTACTTGGACCGAACACACGCCTAGGCCAGCTTCTCCCCAACAACGTGCTCGAGCCACTGTCCTTGTGATGGGCCGTTCCCAACACAAGCCTGGGGCCTGTGTTGGGAATCCACCAGGATTTTCCCTCCGGAGACTCAAACTCCGGAGTCGGCCAGCGTCGCCCCCCCTTGGCCAGACAAAAAACTCTCCATGACTGCATACAAGTTAGCTACAACTCACCCATCTGCAGGAGTCCCCTCAAAATCGATGGTCTCGGTGGTGACTGAAACACACGGCTCCGTGACTCCTCCATTTCCTTTGCTTCAACAGCCGGTAGGACAAAGGTACCTTTTTCCTCAGGGGTGATCAGCCCGTCCACGGAGCCATTGTTCAGTGACCACACAGACCATCCTGTTCGTGACGCCATCTTGTTGTGGAAGTTTTCCATTAAATAAAGCCTGCAGACAAGCGGTGAGCGGCAGCTAACATTCTTTAATCACAAACAAAGAATAGAAAACCAAGCTTGGTGGAGGGCCTGCATGATCGCGGGGAAGACGGTCAGCAGAGTCTCACTGAGCCTAGCATGTCTCTCAGTTAAATACCTACTCCAGGAACAAAAGGCAGTACACAGCTGTTTCACACCTTAAGGTTCACACTCCCTTGCTGCCTCCGAGAGTCCTCGAAGAGACAAAAGATTCTTCCTGTGGAGCTGTCTGCTTCCCCCAACTTCCTTACCAGACCCCCACCATCTGCCTAACTGTATGAGTGTGAGACATGCTAAAATCCAGTGGCACCAAGGCATTATACAATAAAATAATGTGATCAATACATAAATAAAAGAAAGTCATTTCAATCACTCACCTTGAACTGGAGGAAAATTGATCTTGAGACCAATTCTGAAATCTTTGGATTCACACCATGATTCAGTCCAGTGTTTCTTTAAAAATACCGATTACAGAAGTTTAATAGGATTTGATCTATTTATTTTATCATTAATTTGCTAATGCAAAATGAAAGCTGCGTGTTTCCCACCCTGGGTGGGTCGACATGGGAGGGTGCTAGGAAGAAAACGTCCATCACAAACAATTATTTATAATAACTGACTTTAATCAGAAATGACTCAAATATTTGCCAATCAATGGAGAGAAGGGCAAAGTTCATGTACAAGTAGTCTGGTCGAGCCTGCGTCACTGCTCTGGTGTATTTGATGAAGATTTAGTAGATAATTGTGCTTTTTAATAATTGAGTTTTTTTTATTGCAGAGGTGTAATGTGTGCACAGTGACAGCTTAATCTGCTGAGCCAAGTGACCCAAGACTGCCTTCTGATCAGGATGTTTCTAAGAAACACACACACACATACACACAAACAGTTACTGTCAGTCTATGTGTGGATATGCCCATCCTCAGGCCCTGCTGAGTCTGCTGTTTCTCAGCTGCTGTGAGCAGCAGTTTTCTTGGTGTCATAGTGAGAAGATGCTGTGTCACACTTACATGTTTCAGATCATCTAAGCATTTCTAGCATTGGACAAAAATAACCAGACTTAATATAAAATATAGCTTTCAAATTATCATTTCTGTCACGGTTGAGGATAGAGTGGACTCAGGCGCGGAGCTCTGAATATAAGCAGTGCATTTATTTACAGTGGATAAAGGTTGACAATAGTTTGAATGTGCAATAGTGGCTGGTCTGTCCTCCTTCCCGTGCTCAGACCGTGCGTGGTAGTGGGTGCCCGTCTCTCCTCCAAGTGTCTCCTTGTGCTCGTGAATCCTCCGTCCCAATTCCTAGTCGCACACAGACAACAACAGTAAATAACCAAATATAGCTGACAACACTTAGTTACACGAACGGCTTGTAACACTACCAGGCTTAGTGCAATACTCCAGCGCTGTCTGTCGCTCAGCCACATCATTAAATAGTCCTGCCTAAGATGGTGGATTATTGGCAGCAGCTGGTGAAGAATCGGTTGCAGGTGAGGCGAGAAGGGTCTGGCTGCAGCCACTGGGGAGTGCCATATTGTGACCTCCGCAGTTACCGGAAACACGTGACCTCCACAGTAGCCGGAAACATGTGACCTCCACAGTAGGCAGAAATACGTTCCCTGCATGGATACAGTGGAAACGGTAAAACACACGAGGGCGTTCCAAGATGGCCGAGTAAGTACACGCTTACTGCCGAGCTTAGCAAATGTAACCTCATAATACGGTAGGAACATTGTGTCAACTCAGACTTCAGAAGCTTCTTCGGTATTTAATCCAGAAAAGGACTGAATTTGATGAATAAAGCGACAAAATGTCACAGCGTGACAATAAAAGACCCTCTGCTAGCTCCAGAGCGAAGCTACTGCTAAAGGCTAATGCTAGCCAAACAGCCGTGTCGGTAAACCCACTGCTCGACAACTGCCATGACTACGCGGCTATTTCACTACCTCTCCCAATAACTGAGGACGTGATGGACGAGTTTCCACCTCTACCCGTCTCACCCAGCCAGTCTCCGGCGCCAAAGAAAGCGTTGCACTCAAAGGAAGATAGCGTGGATATTGTTGAGACTCTATCAAAGCTAATAAACGAAAGAATGGATGACCTTGCATTACAGATTGCCGGGATCAGAAAAACTGTGGACTTTGCATGTGAGGCGATAAAAGATGTCAAATGCAGAGTGGGCACTTTGGAGTAGAAAATCTCCAAAGAGGAAGAGCGTATGGATAAAGACCAGCAAAGAATCACAGATCTGGAGTGATACTCTAGACAGTGGAACCTCAGGCTGTTCAGTGTCAAAGAAGGGCAACAGGAGGATACATGGAGAGTTGCTGTTGAGATTTGTCAGGCCGTGTTGCCTGAATGTAAAAATCCTCTTTATGACACCATTGACACCGTACATCGGGTCGGCTCCAAACGCCCAAACAACACCAGTCCCAGACCTATTATCATCCAGTTCATCTCCCGCAGAACCAGAGATAGCCTGTGGAAAGCAGCCAAGACATCTCCATTCCTAAAGGAGAACCGGGACCTGAAGTTTGCTGACGACCTTTCCAAAGAAGACAGAGAGCGCTGGAGCAAGTTGTGGCCCATTATTGAGAAGGCTCGCGGAGAAAATAAAAAAGCCTATTACGTCGGATGCTGGGGTTTTGTTAATGGGACAGAAGTTTTCCCATCTTCAGAATGAGAGGTGAATATGGGGGGGAGGAATGTAAAAGTCCCTACAATGTTGCACAGTTACTTGGACTTGGTTGACTTGTTTTCATTGATCCTTCTGGTGTTTTGGATCATTAAGTCTACGCTTCATTTATATTGTGAGGACACTTTAAGTTTCAGCACCTGAGTTGTATCCTAAAAAATATTTTTCGTATTTCTGCCGAGTTATTTTCATCCTTGGAATGCTCGGTCCCTTAGTGAGGTTTATTTTTTGTTAAGCACACAATATTGGTTCCTTAACCTCCAAAAGTTGAATCTGTTCATCTGGACGTAGCGTTTTGTGGGAGAAACGTTTCGTCACTCATCCAAGTGACTTCTTCAGTCTCAGCTGACTGCAGGTTTCAATCTTATAAACAGTACATTTGCATAATGACTGAAACCAGCCCACTGAAGGAACAATGGGCTGGGAGGTCAGTTCCTTAATCTTAAATATGCAAATTCTCATAACCATTGATCAACAACCACTGACCAAAACCCACTGATCAAAGACCACTGATCAATGGCCATGAGTACCATTCACAGAGAGTTGGGGAATGGCTGCAATCACAGCATTGTAAGATGGCGACGGATGTACCCTTAGGCCCCCTCCTCGATTCAGAGATGGTCTTTCCCTTTTCACGTAAATGGCCTCCTTGACTCCGCGCTCAAACCAGCGTTCCTCCCTGTCCAGGATGTGTACATCCTCATCCTTGAAAGAGTGTCCACTGGCCTGTAGGTGTAAATAGACTGCAGAGTCCTGGCCTGACGAGGTAGCTCTTCTGTGTTGTGCCATCCGCTTCGCCAGAGGTTGTTTGGTTTCCCCGATGTATAAATCCTGGCAATCCTCCTGGCACTTAACAGCGCACACTATGTTACCCTGTTTGTGTCGGGGGACCCGATCCTTGGGGTGGACCAATTTTTGGCGCAGCGTGTTTTGGGGTTTAAAAGCCACAGAGACCCGGTGTTTAGAAAAAATGCGTCTCAACTGCTCCGATACTCCTGACACATATGGGATCACTACAGGTTTTTGCTTGGGCAGCGGTTGTCCTTCTCTCCTGGATCGGCTGGAGCTTTCTTTAGGTGCCTTCCCAGCTTTGACAAAAGTCCAGCTGGGATAACCACATTTACTCAGGGCCTTCTTGATGTTCTTCTGCCTCCCTGGCCGCTGTGTCAGTGGGGATGGTGTTGTAGCGTCCTGATGACACCCAGTTTGTGCTCCAGTGGATGATGAGAGTCAAACCTTAAATACTGATCCGTATGTGTAGGTTTACGGTACACGTCAGCTTTTAGATGTCCCCCATTACTGATGCAAATCTCACAGTCTAAGAAGGCTAACCTGCCACTTTTCATATCCTCCCTGGTGAATTTGATGTGTTGGTCCACCGAGTTAATGTGATCCGTGAAATGCAGTACGTCCTGAGATTTGATTTTCACCCAGGTGTCATCCACATATCTGAACCAATGGCTTGGTGGTGTTCCAGGGTAGGATAGCAAAGCCCTCTTTTCCACTTCTTCCATGTACAAATTGGCCACGATGGGTGAAACTGGGGAGCCCATGGCACACCCATGTTTCTGCCTGTAGAACTGACCCTTGTATGTGAAGTAGGTGGAATGAAGACACAGTTAAGAGCAAACACAATTGGTCGATGCTGAGAGTGGTCCTGTTGCTGAGGTTGGTGTCATCCTGTATTCTCTTACGGACCACCTCCAACGCTTCCGTGACTGGGATGCAAGTGAAGAGAGATGTAACGTCGTACGAGACCATGGTTTCATCTGCCTCCATAACGACATCTCTCACCTTCTCAACAAAATCCAGGGTGTTCTGGATGTGGTGTTCAGAGCTGCCCACCAGCGGGTTGAGGATCGAAGCCAGAAACTTGGAGATGTTATAGGTGACAGAGTTGATCATGCAGACAATCGGTCTTAAAGGTGCATCCTGTTTATGTATTTTCGGTAAACCATACAGACTTGGTGTAGACTCCCCTGGGTACAGCCTGTGGTATGAGGTCCAGTCAATAGCCTTGTCTTCTTCTAACTGCTTCAGACAGTCTATCACCCTCTTCCTGTAGCCACTCGTCTCGTTTCAGGGGCTCATAAGTATTTTCATCACTGAGTAGTGACAAAATTTTCTCATGATAGTCTTTCTGGTTTAGCAGTACTCCTACTTTATCAAGTAGTCTATCAAAGGACAGTGTTACGGTCAATATCCTTACAACTCCACTTACCGACCATAGAGCAATATATATTAACCTGCAACTCTTTGCTACTATTACCATTAATAGATCCTCATATTGGAAATTAAATAGTTCGCTTTTGAGCCATACAGTTGTAAAATCTGAAATCACACGACTGTTAAAACACTTTATGCACAAGGCTAATATTGAGAATTCCTATAGCACAAACTGGGAAATTTTTAAATTTGAGACGAGTAAAATGTTGAGACAGTATGGGGCAAAAATAGCTAAGTCAAGGGCAGCAGAAGAAGAAAATCTAATTGTTCAAATTTCCGCAATATATCAACTCCCACCAGATGAGGTCTCGGAGGAGGATAGAACCTCTTAGAACCTTTCAATCTAAACTGGACGAGATTTACCGCCAGAAAGCTGAAGGAGCTTTCGTTCGTTCAAGAAAAAGATGGATAGAGGAGGGAGAGCAGAACTCTGCTTATTTTTTCCGCTTAGAAAAACACAGATCTAAAGCCAATACTATTCATAAATTGAATATAAATGGTAGGGTCAGTGATGATGCAAAAATGATCTCTCAAGTTTGTTGTAATTTCTACTCAAAGTTGTATGAATCCAATTATAACGCAAAGATCGCTACTCAATTTATTGACTCTGTAAATAATGTTGAAATGATTAAAAGTGCTGATAGGCTTTTTTGTGACAGTCCAATTGCTGAAAAAGAGACAGTGACATCTATTGAATTTCTTAAAAACTACAAATCTCCAGGCACAGATGGGCTGGTGGCTGAATTCTATAAATCATTCTCTTCTCAGCTTGCACCCTTTTTGTTGCAGGTTTATAATGAAAGTATTGAAAGGGGCACTCTTCCCCCCAGCCTTACTCAAGGACTTATTACTTTAATTCCCAAACCTAAGAAGGACCTACTTTTTATAGACAACTGGAGACCAATAAGCCTCCTAAACAATGATTATAAAATATTTAAAAAATTAGCTCTATTGCTATATATTAAAATATATTTCATAGAAGAATGAAATATATTTTGGATGATATTGTAGATGAGACACAGTCTGGATTTATGACAAACGGGCACATCTCCAATAATATTAGACTCGTCTTGGATATTCTGGACTACTCAGCATTAATATCTGATGACTCATTTATCCTTCTCCTGGACTTCTATAAAGCCTTTGATTCAATTGAGCGTGAATTTATATTTCTCACACTTCAGAAATTTGGTTTTGGTGATATCTTCTGCAAAGCTATCAAAACTCTGTATTCCAATGCAAATAGTTCTATTAGAATGAAAAATGGCACCACTTCTCATTTTAGTCTTAATCAAGGTGTTCGCCAGTCCTATCTTTTTTTACTTTGCACCCAAATTCTTGCTTCTCATATTTCGAATAGCACTGTGAAAGGTATAAATATAGCAGACAGAGAGATTGTCATCAGTCAGTTGGCAGATGATACCACAATTTTTCTTAAAAATGGCAGCCAGGTGCCGATTGCTTTACATGTAATAGAGGATTTCTCAAAAGGAACTGGATTGGTGCTAAACTTATATAAATGTCAATTATTACCTGTGAAAGAGTGTAATGTTCAGAGTATTTGTAATATAACAGTTACAAATGAAGCAACATATTTAGGTCTGATTATCTGCAAAGATCAAAAAGACAGAATTTCACTAAATTTTCCCCCAATTATTAAAAAAACTCAAACCAAATTAAATCAGTGGTTGCAGAGAGATTTAAGTTTAAGAGGAAGGGTATTGTTCTGAAAAGCAGAAGGTCTGTCTCGACTGACTTATGCAGCAATTTCTCTACATCTGGACGGCAAAACTTGTAAGGATGTTGACCGAATGCTTTTCAACTTCCTCTGGAAAAACGGGACACATTGCATCAGCACTGTAGTGATGAATGACTATGAACATGGTAGTTTTGGATTTCACTGCTCTAAACAATACATTCAAGATTAATTGGGCAAAACATTTTCTTAAAAATCTGGTATCCATTTGGAATTTTATTCCTCACTACATTTTCTCTAAGTTTGGTGGTCTAAGTTTTGTCTTAGGTTGTGATTATAATATAGATAAGCTTCCAGAAAACCTTCAATGTTTCACAAACAAGTTCTATTAGCCTGGTCCCTTATATATAAACATAACTTTACACCCCATACCTGTTTAATCTGGAATAATAGGAACATAGTGTATAAAAATAAATCATTATTTTTTTCTAGGTGGGTTGAGAAACGGATTGTTTTAGTGAATCAGCTGTTTAATCCTAATGGGCACCTTATGTCTAATTCAGAATTCTTAAACACTTATAAATTTCCAGCCACACCCAAAGAATATTTCATATTATTTGATGCAATACCTACGGGTATTATAATGCCTTTTAAAGGTATTCAACCTTGCATATCATCTGTTTCTCTCCCCAACCCTGTGGATTCACACATAGGAAGAATCTGTCTAACAAACCATAGTAAAGGTAATAAGAATAATTGTGCTTTGTTCCAGAGAGAATCTCTTATTGGAATTCCTTTGTCAGTGACATTAACTGGAAAAGAGCATGGACAATTCCTAACAAGTATCTGGTAACGAATAAAGTGAAAGAAGTTTCATTTAAAATACTGCATAAATTTTGTCCTGCTAATCATTATATGACAAAGTTCAAAAGGGACATAAATGTGAACTACGGATTTTGTGGAAGCCATCCTGAGACTGTGCAGCACCTCTTCTGGATCTGTTCATACGCTAGAACATTTTGGAAAGACTTCAGTAGATTCACTGCTGGACATCTCTACAAGGACTTTACTGTGAAATGGGAAAATGTTGTATTTTGATTCTTTTGAAGGCAAAAAAAGAAGATGTTTACTTTATAATAAACTTGTTTATTATCTTAGCTAAATTTTATTTTCATAAATGTAAATACAGTAGCCAAAAGCCTAATTTTAAACATTACTATAATGATGTTTTATGTTACATAAAATTGATTCATGGATCACTTAACAAAAAGGCTATGAAAACTATTACTATTTATACTAATTACAAATTATTTGAATGTATGTAATTCTTTATATTACACCCCCTGGTATATGTTAATTTTGTTCTGGTTGTATACATTTTTTGTATACTGTTTCTCAATAAAGTACCAAAAAGAAAGAAAGAAAAAGGATACAGTGGAAACCTTGCAAGTGGATCGTAAAGGTTGAGACAGAGTCTTTTATATATAAATTTGCCGTTATTAATTTCATAATTCTAGGATTCATCTAGTTTGCTTACACTGATTATGTTGGCACTTTGTTAGCGTTACAACAACAGTCATACTAGGGCTGGGTATCGTCACTGATTTCTAGAATCGATTCGTTTCGATTTGAATCGGGGAAATTTTGCCTCAGACAGTCAGAAATATTATAATTCAGATCATGCATTAGTACATTTCCATATTTTTATATCTATAAAAAGAAAGCTGACACTTATGAGACTTTGTCAAAGGTGTGAGCATCACAGCAGATGCCTTTGTGTCAAAGTAACTGAGGATGAAACACAGAAAAACATGAAGGTGATTTTCCTGTTCTGGGATTTTATAAAAATATTCTGCAGTAGATCAAAAACGACAGAAAACCATGAATCAACATCTGAACATTAGCTGATGCTGCTGAAGTGAAGCAGAGCAAAGTTACAGAGGTTTTAGAAACACAGCCAAGCGTGTTGCAATTTTGCATAATTTTAAAAAGTTTAAATTTGTTCAGTATTGAACAGCAGAAATGAGGCTTTCTTTTCGGAAGTAAGTAAAAGGAAAAAAAACAGCGGCCGACAGCGCAGTAAGAACGGTAGACTGGTGCGTAACAAGCAAGCGAATAATGCAGAAAACAGATTTTTAGACGGGAAACTGTTCTTGAAGTACAGAGAGAGAGAGAGAGAGAGAGAGAGCTGTGCAGGAAGTGTGATTTTATCGTGGTGGAAGCAAAGCAGCAAAAGTCAGAGTGAATTCATGACGATGTTTACGTGAAGCGTAGTTTGGATCTTCTTTTGCTGTTGGTTCAGTCAATATTGTTTGGAGAGAGATAAAACCTGCAGCTTCAGAATCAGCGCAAAAAGGACGTAAACACAAAGCGCGGACTCGCTGAAACATCAGAATCAGCGAGCTGTCGGCTTTCAGCCCCGACCGTGTCCGTGCCGTCGGTGAGAAAGGCGACATCTCACTGATTCTGATGCGTCGGCGGGTCCGCACTTTGTGTTTACGTCTCTGTGCAGAATCCGTGTACCTGCTCTCATTTACTGTTTGAGCTGTTTGGTGGTTGTTGAAATTTTGTGAGGTTTCACCTGAGATTCTGGCTTTTCGGGCAAAATAAATTTACATTTAAAAATTGATTCAGGATTTTAATGAATCGATATCACGTTATCCAAGCTAGAGTCGATTTTAATCGATAAATTGATAATCAAAACCCATCCCTAAGTCATACCCCCGAGGTATCTAAACTTCAGTATGGAATGTGTGGACTTTTGACACCTCTGGTTAGCATTTAGTTGTCAGTTTCAAACGTATTTGTTTTTTGCTTGTTATTGAACAAATTCACTTCTCTACTTTTCACTATCTGTAACATCAATGCACATTGTTCCATTTACTGCATATTGCACTTTATTCATGCCTCTCATTCCACCTGCATCAACATTGTGAAGTTTGTCACAAAGAGATTTATATATTTATAAATACTAATATTCTCTATTCTGTTCTGCTTTTTTATTGCCCAGATTTTAGTTAGCCTTTGTTCAATTATCTGTTATGTGTCAATAGATACGTATGTCACAAATAAAAGTGTCTTGTAAATTATGTTTTTGTAAAGAATTTTCTCCCCAAATCTCTTACATGCTAACTGTTCTCTTTGTTTTAGATGCACATATCAATTTGGAATTCTGCCTCCAAGCCAGAATCGCAGGAATGCACCACGTGTTGGCTGTTTCACTGCCCTCTGTGCCCCACTTTCAGCCCTACTGTCAGGGCAAAGATTGAGCAGCATATAAATGGACATATTAACAATGCTTTGCCTTTCAAAGGTATGTTGGTATTAAATATACCTCATAGTTAAAGTTATAAATATGCACTTCTTTTCAGCACTTCTGCAGTCTCTTTGTTGACCTACAAGTTGTTTTTCACATTGTACAGTTCAGTGCATTCATCAGCTAGAAAAAAAAGTGTGTTTTTATTAAATATATTTTTATTTCCTGTTCACCACATTTCTTGACAGCTCTTGTGATCCACACCATTTTGCTTTCATTATTGAGCATGGCTTGGATGTTTTTGTTAATATGTACAATGTGATTGTTAGATAAACTGATTGCATTCTATACAACTACATTTAAATTACATGTTGGTTTTTTACAGACACAATGATATGCTGGTGCAGGACGACAGGACACTTTCACTGCCCTGACTGGAACATGACAATCATACAGTGTGGGGATATGGCAAGGCATTTATTGTCATGTCAGCATTCAGGACTGCTCCCCACTGAACTCTCCGTGGAGCCCCGCCTCCCTCTCGATGTCTTGTCTCCAGCATCGAAACCATTTTCTGAATCTTTGGTAGAACATCCATGTGCTCCTCCCTCTGTGCTAAATGAAACTGTGGCTTGTGGAAAGTTCATGAAAATGAAATGTCCTCACTGTGGTCTTAGTGTTCTTAAAAAAAATGTAAAGGCTCACATGATGAGGAGGCATTCAAACAGATCAATAGATGTTTGCCTGGCCTGTCATCTGCAGTGTTTTTGTGTAGAGGGACTTCTTCCTCTTTGTTTTTCAGTTTGCAGAGGACATGGAGCTCTTTTTAAAAGCATGTGCTGACGAGCAGAGACTACGGGTCAATGCGATGTTTGACACTTAATGGACAGATGAAGGCCCTGGCTGTTTGTTTGTGTTTTTTATGTGTTGTTGGGGTTTTTTCCAGTGTACAGAATTCCAATTAAACTTATTATAAAATGTTGTTCACTTGCTTCAATGTCCATACTTATAGTAAAAAATGTAAGTGTAAATGTAACAGCATTGTTTATACTTGTAACTTCAAAATAAAAAGCTTACAGTTAATATTAACATTAATGTATTACCCTGTAATCAATAATATTTTTATACATTTTACGCATTAACCCTCTGGGCTCTATCCTGGCCATTTGTGGCCACTTCACTTCTTTTTTTTGACCATTTTTGCTGTGTTAATGCAAGTGGAATGAAAGGGTCTAGATTTTTTCAGCTTTTGGCCACTTGAAACCTATTATTATGACATTTTTGAATTCCTTGTTATTGATAGTGCCAAATCATGCAATTTAGGTAAAATTGCTTTCATTCTAAACTCAACACATAAAAATTATGGTTGTTGTTGTTTTTTTGTTTTTTTTTACCAAATTACATCATTTACCCATTTTTGGCCAAACAACCAATTTCATGTATTATTCTTAGTTTCAAATAGGGCCGTTTGATGGCTTACTATACTGCAGTGGACCAAAAGAACGACACAGGTTTGATCTTAAGGATCTAATTGTTGTGTGTGTTTGTGCATGACATTGTAATGCAAATATGTGTTTGCAAGATAGACTGGAATAAATTATGATGCATCAAATATTACACAGGCTGCAGTGAATTTCTGTTGATACAGACTATTGAGCTTTGAGTTTCCCAGTCAAACTTAGCTTTGAAGCACATGCTAAAAACACTTTTACTCTTGTACATTTCTAACAATACACCATAGCCAAAATATTAACTCTCAAAAAAAAAAAAGAAAATTCAAAGCTGCAGCACATACAGCAACAAACACTGTTAGTAAATGTGTCCTGGAGTTTATGCAGGTGCACAAAGTGCTGCTGCTGTAACAGCTTCAATTTTCTTTAACAAAAAAATCACAATCCCTGGCCATGTTTATTTCTCTGCGCATCAATAGCAACAAAAACGCAATTTAGTTTTCGATGTCAAAGTCGATTTAACCGAAGTCACATGTTTCCGGTTACTGTGGAGGTCACGTGTTTCCGGTTACTGTGGCTGCAGCCAGGTGCTCTTGGGTGAGGCAGCTCAGGGCGACAGCTTTCCGGGTCGGAGGTCCCTAGTTGCTCCGCGACCTCCGTAAACACTCGCAACGGAGCTGGAGAGAAAGAGCGAGAGAGAGAAAAAACACACATGCATATACACACAGGCAGGTCGACCGGTCGGGGCACCATCCGACCCTGACAGTTTCATTTATTTAATGAAAAGCTATCCTCTGGTCCAGTGTGATAAAGTAAATGCCCCTCTTGTTAAATCATGAATTAACTGTGAGTAACCACATGCTAATCACAGAACCTGTCTGACAAAGAGAGGTAGGCTAAAAAACCAACAAATTATGCCAGAATCTCGAGAAAGTCAAGACCAGACGAGTCATTGACTAATGACTAATTAGACTCAACTCAAACTAAAGTCAGCACATTTATTCCAAAGCAATCCCCCCAGCTGTTAGCTAATGTAATAACTACTTCCTGTTACGCATCTTTCATCGTGGAGGACAAAAGGCTTCAAACTTTTGTCCAGGCCTTAAACCCCATATATGTTTTTACCAGTAGTAATAAATTTCATGAAAATACAGTGTTTATGGATACACTGAATACAAAATTGCTTACCAACACACAGACCATTCATATTTCCTAAATTAGGCTGAAATAGAAGGAGAGCCCCGGGGCAGACCCAGGACATGCTGGAGAGATTATATCTCTCGGCGTGTCCTGGGAACGCCTTGGTGTTTCCCCGGATAAGCTAGAGGAGGTGGCTGGGAGAGGGAGGTCTGGGCTTCTCTGCTTAGGCTGCTGCCCCCGCGACCCGGCCCCGGATAAAGAGGAAGAAGATGGATGGATGGATGGATGGATAGATGGATAGAAGGAGAGCAAAAGCAGAGCTCCCAGATGAGGAGCCCTTTGGGAGTTGTAAGAGCCAGCTCCAGTAAGGAATCCAAGCCAAAGAGCCAAATGTTTGAAAAGAGCCAGATCTCCCATCACTATTATAGACATCTATCAGTTTGCAAAGCGTTACAAAGGTTTTTTTTTAAGGCATTCATGGAGCAATTACCCATAAATGGAGAAAACTTGGAACAGTGGTGAACTGGCATGGCCAGCCTAACAAAGTTACTACAGGAGCACATTAACGACTCATCCAGGAGGCCACAGAAGAACAAGGAACAACTTCTAAAGAACTGCAGGTCTAAATTGGCCAAGTTAAGGTCCAAGTTAATAATTCAGCAATAAGAAGAAGACTGAGCAAAACTGATATCCCCTGGGAAGTTCCAAGGTGAACGTCACTGCTGACCAAAACAAACACAAAGACTCACATTTGCCAAAAACATCTTGATCCTGAGACTTTTGGGAAAATCAGGACGTGGATAACTTGTGTTTGCACTTGGGTCCATTTCTTCAGTATGTAATAGTGTTTGTGTTCAAAACATGAAGAAAACCTTAAAGAAGATGCAATTTGTTGTCTGAGCAATGTACAATGTTTGCACCTTGAGGCTACTGTTGTTGTGATTTGGAGTTATATAAATAAAACTGAATTAAATGAAACTGAAAACAACACTGTGTAATTGTAAGGATCCATGAACACCTGAGGGGACTGGCAAGAACAAACTGGGATGAAGCGTTGTCATCTTTAGCTACAACTTTCTTTACTGAGCAGCACTACAGAGTGCCTTTTTGATGGTGTGTTCAGTGTGAATGTTGGCTTTCTGCTCATTCATAGTTTCCACATGCACTGCATATAACCCCTCTCAATGGGCTGGCTGGCGTTGCAGTATTGCAGTAATTCTATCCTTGTATAGAATTGTATAGAATATCCTTGTCACTTGTCATCAGTGTGTCCTGGTTCCTCAGCAGCTGATGCACACCCTGTTAATCCGGGTGCCATCTGAGCCAGTATGGCTTTCATGCTCATGCTTTGTAGACTGGAGCACATCCATGACGGAACAGGAAGGAGCCATCACCTAACTGTTCCTACAAAATTGGGAGCATGAAATTGTCCAAAATGCCTTGTTATTTGAAGTAATAGGAGTTCCTCTCAGTGGAACTAAGGAGCCGAACACACTCCTTGAAAACAACCCCACAGCGTAATCCCCCCACCTCCAAACTTTACACATGGTACAGAGCAGCCAAACAAGTACCCGTTCTCCTGGCAACCACCAAAACCATGTCGTATTCAGTAGGTTGCCAGATGGAGAAGTGTGATTCCTCACTCCAGAGAAAACCTCTCCACTGCTCTAGTCCAGTGGTGGCATGCCTCACGCAGCTGTATCCAACACTTTGCATTGTGCTTGGTGATGGAAGGTTTGGATGAAGCTCTCTACACACTGTTCTCGAGCTGAAGGCCACAAGAAGTGTGGAGGTCTGTGGTGACTGACTCTGCAGAAAGTCTCAGTATCTACTGACCCTGCTTTGGGACATTACATGGCCTACCACTTTGTTGCTGAGTTGCTGTCATCCCCAATCACTTCCACTTTGCTATGTTGCTACTAAGAGCTGACTGTGACATATTTCTCAGTGAGAACATGCTGGAATTCGCTGAGTTCCTGAGAGCGACCCATTCTTTCACAAATGTTGAAAGAAGCAGTCTGCATGTCTAAGTGCTTGTTTTTATACACCTGTGGGCATGGCAATGAGCGAAACACTCGAACTCAATGATGTGGATGGGTGAGATACATGAGGTACAGGTGTAGATACATGTACAACACAGCGCCATAAAAATAATTAATTAATTAAAAAGTAAAGGTGACAAGTGGCTTTAACACATCTGTTTTAAACACTACAGCTGACACCTCTTAAAAGGTCCCAGGTTAGCTGTGAGTATGTTTGTTTGCATCTTTCAGCTGAGTAAAGAAGGAATAGGATGTCAACCATCTCTGCTTAGTCAGCACACTGACATCGCCTCTGTGCTCCTGATTGTGTTTCCTGCCTCTGCACTTCCTGGCGTTTTCTGGGCAGGTCGTTGTAGTGTCACGTAGAGCAGGGAGATGTACTTGAGAGTTGCCTGAATTCAATTTCAATTCAATTCAATTTTATTTATATAGCGCCAAATCACAACAACAGTCGCCTCAAGGCGCTTTATATTGTACAGTAGATCGTACAATAATACATACAGAGAAAAACCCAAAAATCATATGACCCCCTATCAGCAAGCACTTTGGCGACAGTGGGAAGGAAAAACTCCCTTTTAACAGGAAGAAACCTCCGGCAGAACCAGGCTCAGGGAGGGGCGGGGCCATCTGCTGTGATTGGTTGGGGTGAGAGAAGGAAGACAGGATAAAGACATGCTGTGGAAGAGAGACAGAGATTAATAACAGATATGATTCAATGCAGAGAGGTCTATTAACATATATTGAGTGAAAAAGGTGACTGCAAAGGAAAAACTCCCCAAGCAAGAATCCCCCAGCAGCCTACGTCTATTGCAGCATAACTAAGGGAGGATTCAGGGTCACCTGGTCCAGCCCTAACTATATGCTTTAGCAAACAGGAAAGTTTTCAGCCCAATCTTAAAAGTAGAGATAGTGTCTGTCTCCTGAATCCAAACTGGAAGCTGGTTCCACAGAAGAGGGGCCTGAAAACTGAAGGCTCTGCCTCCCATTCTACTTTTAAATACTCTAGGAACAACAAGTAAGCCTGCAGTGTGAGAGCGAAGTGCTCTAATAGGGTGATATGGTACTACAAGGTCATTAAGATAAGATGGGGCCTGATTATTTAAGACCTTGTATGTGAGGAGCAGGATTTTGAATTCTGGATTTAACAGGAAGCCAATGAAGGGAAGCCAATACAGGAGAAATCTGCTCTCTCTTCCTAGTCCCTGTCAGGACTCTTGCTGCAGCATTTTGGATTAACTGAAGGCTTTTCAGGGAGATTTTAGGACTTCCTGATAATAATGAATTACAGTAGTCCAGCCTGGAAGTAATAAATGCATGAACTAGTTTTTCAGCGTCACTCTGAGACAGGATATTTCTAATTTTAGAGATGCTGCACAAATGGAAGAAAGCAGTTGTTGGAGTCAAATAGTTAAATGTTGTCACTGTGTTACTTAAATTTGTAAGTCTTGATCAAAGACATTCCTTTGTTTCTGACCACCTCCCCAGCCAGTTTGTTGGTGGGGGAGGCTATAGTGTTTTATTATGGGACATCCTATGTGAGGGTTTTGTTTTCTTGTTTAGTAAACTTCCTGCTTTCATGACCCTTTTGTGGGCAGGAGGTCACACAAACATGTCACTCCTAGTCTGACTGGGGAGGGGACCAGAGAAAACTACAGAGTCCGACATTGTTTTGGCGAAGTTACACACCGTTTCAATATTGATTATAGTGACCTCCGATTGGCGTAACCGGGTGTCATTACCAGAGATGGGCAGTAATGCGTTACAAGTAACGCGTTACTGTAATCCGATTACTTTTTTCAAGTAACGAGTAAAGTAAGGGATTACTATTGCAAAAACGGTAATTAGATTACTGTTACTTTCCCATAAGCACGCTGCGTTACTGCGTTACTAAAACCGTGATTTTTTTGCGAGAGTGTCTCATGACAATGACATAAGCGAGTGCGACGTTCGTGGCAACAGCTGTGTGCAGATCAACAATGGATAATATATCGAGTGCGGGAGAGAGTATGAGCATGCAGCGTTTAAAGCGTGGAAGCACTGACCTTACTTTGAGTTTGATTCCATAAAAAGTGACAAAAACATTAGCGTCCGCTGCTCACTGCGTCGGAAGAAAACTTCTTTTTACAGCGAAAAAACCCCTTAGCTTCCGAGCAAGCACCGACATTCCCGTACGCTGCCACGGGAATGGGAAATTCACAGACAAACTCGCGGATTCTTCCACTGACCGCAGCGGCACACCTGCACCAGGGCAAACATCGGCCTGCTATACAGGTGAAAATAGAGCAACAGGACCGCTGAGTCTTTGATTTCATTTATTTTCTGCTGTGTTTCACTTGCATTTATTTCAAAAGACTGAGTGTGAACACAAAAAAATATTTTATTTCATGTGCTGGAAATAGGTTTAAATGTTAAACAAATTTCTTCCAGTGAGTGAATGTTGAATATAATTTAAATTTAGCTTGATGCATAAAGTTAAAAGATTAAAACTAATAAAACAAGTTTTAAAAAGAGACGTTTCCATTTTATTACATTTTGTATGATGGATTATGCAGAAAAAGTAGAATTGGGCTGAAAGATCTATCGCTTTATTACCTATTCAGGTTGTAAATCGTGTTTTTAAAAAGTAACTAAGTAACTAAGTAATTAATTACTTTTGAAAATAAGTAATCAGTAAAGTAACGGGATTACTTTTTGGGGGAAGTAATCAGTAATTAGTTACTGATTACTTTTTTCAAGTAACTTGACCAACACTGGTCATTACTGCCGACGTGAATTATGATTTTACTGAATTTACGTTTACCCTTAGCCAGCAGTTTTAAATTTCCTTCATTGTCGCCTGCTCTGGCCCCTGGAAGACAATTGACTATGTCTCTAGCTTCACATGTCTGAGAACAGAATCACCAATTACCAGAGTTTGACCCCCGGCGGGTGTGTCGCTGAGTGGGGAAAAACGGTTAGACACATGAACAGGTTGGTGGTCACCCAGCCGCCCTCTTTCCCCAGCTGCTTGGGGTCTGCCGGGGAACAGCTAGCGAGGCCTACGCTGTCTTCGGCTGCACCAGCTACAGGGGCCTGACTAGCTACGGGTGAATGAAGGGTGCGAAGCCGAGTCTCCAATTCAGTAATCCTGGCCTCCAGAGCTGCAAATATGCTACATTTGTTACAAGTATCATTACTGCTAAAGTAGGCCGAGGAGTAACTAAACATCTGACACAATGAGCAGGAAAGTGAAGGGGGTACAGGGGAAGAGGCCATGCTGCAAGTGAGTCCGCTACGAGCTAAGCTAAGCTAGCGAAACAGTAAAAACACAGTGAGTGAATACTTTGGCTATATGTTAGGTAGTGAGTATATAGAAAGTGTGCTTTGGATGAAGCACGTGAAGATTATACTATGAAAAAAAAAAGTATCTAAAAGTTTTTATTTAAATTGCTAATCAGATAAGCTACTCAAAAACACCACTGTGTTTGAGCAGGAAGAGGAAGTGATACTCTACTGCAGAGAGAGCGAACACCAAGTGACAGCGCCACCAAGAGTCAAACTACTCTTGGTGTAGTTTGACTCTTTTTATTCCTTCTGATAAATCCTCACCATTCACATTGTCATTGTTTGTGCTAAAGTGAGCAGGCTTGTAACCTGAGTGGGGGGCAAAGAGTGTGTGTAGCTGTGGGGGTTAAGGCGTGCTGATCACCTCGTCTAAATATAACCATCTCATGGCTAACTTACATGAGCATGACCCCAGGCTCCTCTGATTTCCACGACACCTGATCCATAGGGCGCACACCAGGGCATGTGCTCCAAGCTACAGGAAAACATGTGGTGATTGAGTTTCACTGCTTCCAGCTGGCTGTTTTTGTGCCAGCTGCACACACTAGCATGCATATTAGTTGGAGACGGAGATAAAATAAAAGGAAAATGCTTGCTGTGCTGGTGGAAAAACATGTCCAGACATGTCTGAATGTCACAATGAGGCTACACTCTGCCAAACCTCCATTCACATTTTAGGAATTTACACCAGACTTTTGAATCCTGTGACTCACACAAGTGAGTGGGACTGATGTCTATCCCAGTCTGTACTGGAAGAGTGCAAATCAGATTCTGATTGCATTTTAAAGTTTTAACATTTATGTCCTGTCACTGTGACGTTGTTCATTTTGGAGCTGGAATTGACAAGCAAGCAATAAGACTGGTTGACTGTCCTAAGCTGTAACACAGATACATGGTGGTGCTAACTAATAGACTAATAAAATGTGAGAATTTCAGTTATCAAAAAGTACAAACTTCTTGGGTGGGCCATACCACAAGGCACCAAAAGTGGTCACACCAATTTTAAACCTTAGTAAAAATCCAAATGAACGAGTTACTTAAAAAAAAATGTTAGATGAGTAAATGCATCAGCACTTGAATGAGTTTGTAAAGGGATGATAACTTTACATTTGAAGTGAATGATCATGATACAAAAACTCTGAAGAAAGAACCCAGAAGGAGCATCCAAGAGGTGACTACAGGTCCTGTTCATGAACTTCACATTAGAAGCTGTTAAAGACCAAAATAAACACTGGCCTTTTAGGAATGTTTGCTGATGCTCTGCAGAAACACAGCAGCTGCAGTGTCACACGAGCCCAAAGGTCAGAGTTTGACCCTGTTTGACACAACAGCAGCTCTTAACATGTGGCGTCATTGACCATTTATGTTTATTCACTAACGAGGACGAGGTTGAGCCGAGTCTTTGACATAAGCTGATTTTAAAGAGAGGAAAACAACTCAGCTTCTTCTCTGTGATATTAAAGTGGGTCAGACTGTAAAAACAAGTCAACACGTTCTGTTCACTTGAATAAGCAAATGATGAAAAAAGAATTCAGCAGCTGGTAGAAATCAGATCACATTTTCTTCACTTTTCTTAATTTACATTTTTATTTCTTGCTTTCTAAGCTCACAGTCATTTTTACATCTGAGGGTTCTCACTTCCTACACTGACTGTCTTCATTATGTCACTTTTAGCAAGTAGGACTCATTTATGGAAAGTTAGAAGGTTTCAGCAAATGGCAAACTTCTCAATGGCAAACATGATGTCATGGTGATTCTAGGCTTTTAATTTACATTTCTTTGATCTGTTCTTTTCCCGGGTGTTTGAGGCTCTCTCTCTGATGCATTCACAAATCCCGTGGATTCCCCAGGTACTTGCAGCTGTCCTGTATATCCACAGGCCTTCTGGTAGATCCACCCCTTCCTCTTTTTGCAGCCATTCAGCCACAGTATCCGGTTTGAATGAAATCCCGATGTCCTCGCTGTAGATCTTGGTGGATTGGTGACTATCACTCAATGTATCACTATTTTCCTGAATCTATATCTGTATCCAAACTTTTGTGATGAGTTGGCTTAATGTGCATCACCTATTTTCCACATTGAATTAACTTGTGCAACATCCCTTGAGCTGACCTCCAGTGATGTGATGTTGAACAGTGATGTGTTCCACAGTACCAGTGAGTTCTTCATGAATTTTGTTAGGACACCATTAGCCCCGTACAGGGCCAAGAACTCCAGTATCCATGTATGGAGCATGGACTCGTAGGCTTGTCGTGAATGTAGGAGGTAATCAGGTCGACGTGCTCTGGTAATCTCTTCCATCAACCAGGAGCTGGGGTTTTGACCATCTCGTGTTACTTCCAGTCCTTTGTGCTGCAGCCATCCATGGGGTAGTTTCTTCAGCCAGATAACCTTACAATAACCCAACATTAAGTGTCCACAGTTTTATCAGTAGGTTAGAATCCTTTACTGTTTTAATGCCAAAATATATCTGTCATTCTTCACATGTTTAGATTTTGTTCAAATGTGAAGGTAGTTTTTGAAAAAAGGTCAAATCATCTTTAAATGCATGTAGCATGCAGTAAGTGAAGGGTAAAAGTATTTTTTAAAACTGGAACTTTTTGTCTTTTTTAATCTGACAAATTAACAACAACAACAACAACAACAAACTTATATAGCACATTTAAAAACCAGTGGTGTTCCAAAGTGCTTAACATTCAAAAGGGTGAGATGAAATAACAGGGAGAATGAGGACTATGGTAAGGTACCAAAACGAGCTGGCAGGTTGAATGGCATTAAAACACACAAGGCAAAAGAATTGCATATAAAAGCATAAAAGAAAGCAAAAAAAAATGTGAAGGATAAAACAGTCAAAATTAAAAATGAATTTAAAATAATTAAGAATAAGCCGAAGATAAGAAAAGCGTTAAGCTGACTATCAAGCATGGGCTAACTGGTAGAAAAGGCGAGGCTAAATAGGTGGGTTTTTAACCGCGATTTAAAGGAATGGATGGAATCAGACTCGCGTATAGCGATGGGGAGATTATTCCATAAAACGGGTGCAGCCAAGGCAAATTAAGGGTTAGGATAGTTTGAGCCAAAGATTTCTCACAAGGAAGGAAGCAGCATGAGTGTGTGTTAAGAGTACATGAGGTGTTAGTTTCCAATAGGCTTGGTTCAGGAGTTTATTTTAAATATAACTTCATGTGCCGAGAATAAACAGTTCACATACATAAACACATACTTGTGTTAGGAATCTATGGGTAATGTTATTTATAGGCTCTCACTGTGACTTTGGTTAAGTAGGGCAACCAGTTTACCCAGCAACACCCTCCGCCCTCAGGTGATGGTCACCATAAGTGAAGATGGGGCAGTGAGAAGCACTGAAATGTATTTCTGGTACAAAAGTGATGAGGCAATGAGCCTGAAAACCAGAGGAAGCAACAGTACAGATATTTCTACATACATGTCCTAAAATACTGTGGTAGAAGATAAAATACTCAAAATATTTAACTTCTTCATCTAAGTAAAAGTAAAAAAGTCTTTGTGTGTGTTTGCACACCTGTGCAGGTAGCTTCTCTTTCTTCACACAACACACAGCTCTCCTATCAGGGCTCAGCATCCTACTCCAGTCCTACTTTCACAGTTAGAGATCAGCTGTGCTGGTCAGCCTCCCCTCACACTACCCCTCCACCCACTGCTACTCCCCCCTCCTAAAAACAAATGCAATGATGAAAGCGTAATAAAAATATGGTCTGCTCGATGTATACAACCTAAACATCAGGTGAACCTACGATTACCTGGAGAAGCTAGTTCCTGATATCAAATGGTTGATTTTCTAATGACTTTCTGTTGTCAGTGGTAATTGATTTATAATAGTGTTCAGTAATGAGAACACGTTGAATGTGTTAGTGCATTTTTAGTACCACCTGAATGAGGTGTTTCTTGTCACACAGGTGATTGGGTATCTCCCATAAGAACTGCTGAAGGTGGAAAGAACATCTCTGCTTTGACCCACACACAGATAAACTGTTGAAGATGGAATAGTGGGCATTTCAGCAAACTTTGGATAAAAGAAAACAACAAAAACAAACAAAGTTGAATATAAATATTCCCAAAGATTCTAATGAATAAACACTGCTCTACATTTTGGTCTTAAACAGAAGCCCCAGGTACACCACCAACCTGTTCATGTGTCTAACCGTTTTTCCCCACTCGGCGACACACCCGCCGGAGGTCAAACTCTGGTAATTGGCGATTCTGTTCTCAGACATGTGAAGCTAGAGACACCAGCAACCATAGTCAATTGTCTTCCAGGGGCCAGAGCAGGCGACATTGAAGGAAATTTAAAACTGCTGGCTAAGGGTAAACGTAAATTCAGTAAGATCATAATTCACATCGGCAGCAATGACACCCGGTTACAAACTAAAAACCAGCAACAAATCACTTAAACATAAAAAATCAAAAAGAAAGAACAATACAGAATCCACATCTGAACCAAAGAGTAAAACAGTGAAATGTGGATTATTAAATATTAGGTCTCTCTCCTCCAAGTCTCTGTTAGTACATGACTTAATAATTGACCAACAAATCGATTTCCTCTGCCTTACAGAAACCTGGTTGCAGCAGGATGATTATGTTAGTTTAAATGAATCAACACCCCCGAGTTATTCTAACTACCAGAAACCTCGAAGCACAGGCCGAGGGGGCGGTGTGGCAGCAATTTTTCACACCAGGCTATTAATCAACCAAAGACCCAGACAGACTTTTAATTCATTTGAAAGCCTGATGCTTAGCCTCGTCCACCCCAGCTGTAAAACTCAGAAACCAGTCTTACTTGTTATCATCTATCGTCCACCTGGGCCTTACACAGAGTTTCTCTCTGATTTCTCAGACTTTTTATCTGATTTAGATAAAATCATGTAGATGCTAAAAATGACAGCCTCAACATGGCATTTAATCTGTTATTAGACTCAATTGGCTTCTCTCAAAATGTAAAAGAACCCACCCACCACTTTAATCACACTCTAGATCTTGTTTTAACATATGACATAGAAACTGAACATTTAACAGTGTTTCCTGAAAACCCTCTGCTGTCTGATCATTTCCTGATAACATTTACATTTACAATAATTGATTACACAGCAGTGGAGAGTAGACTTTATCACAGTAGATGTCTTTCTGAAAGTGCTGTAACTAAGTTTAAGAATATAATCCACCCACTGTTATCATCTTCAATGCCCTGTACCAACATAGAGCAGAGCAGCTACCTGAACGCTACTCCAACAGAGGTCGATCGTCTTGTTAATAATTTTACCTCCTCACTACGTACGACTCTGGATACTGTAGCTCCAGTGAAAACTAAGGCCTCAAATCAGAAGTACCTGACTCCGTGGTATAATTCTCAAACACGTAGCCTAAAGCAGATAACTCGTAAGCTGGAGAGGAAATGGCGTGTCACAAATTTAGAGGATCATCATTTAGCCTGGAGAAATAGTTTGCTGCTTTATAAGAAAGCCCTCCGCAAAGCCAGAACATCTTACTATTCGTCACTGATTGAAGAAAATAAGAACAACCCCAGGTTTCTCTTCAGCACTGTAGCCAGGCTGACAAACAGTCAGAGCTCTACTGAGCCAACAATCCCTTTAACGTTAACTAGTAATGACTTCATGAACTTCTTCACAAATAACATTTTAATCATTAGAGAAAAAATTACCAATAATCATCCCACAGATGTAATATTATCTACAGCTACTTTCAGTACCATTGATGTTCATTTAGACTCTTTTTCTCCAATTGATCTTTCTGAGTTAACTTCAATAATTACTTCCTCCAAACCATCAACGTGTCTTTTAGACCCCATTCCTACAAAACTGCTCAAAGAAGTCCTGCCATTAATTAATGCTTCAATCTTAAATATGATCAACCTATCTCTAATAATCAGCTATGTACCACAGGCCTTCAAGCTGGCTGTAGTTAAACCTTTACTTAAAAAGCATCTCTAGACCCAGCTGTCTTAGCTAATTATAGGCCAATCTCCAACCTTCCTTTCATATCAAACATCCTTGAAAGAGTAGTTGTCAAACAGCTAACAGATCATCTGCAGAGGAATGGCTTATTTGAAGAGTTTCAGTCAGGTTTCAGAGCTCATCACAGCACAGAAACAGCTTTAGTGAAGGTTACAAATGATCTTCTTATGGCCTCTGACAGTGGACTCATCTCTGTGCTTGTCCTGCTAGACCTCAGTGCAGCGTTCGATACTGTCGATCATAATATCCTATTAGAGCGATTAGAGCACGCTGTAGGTATTACAGGTACTGCAGTGGTTTGTATCATATCTATCTAATAGACTCCAATTTGTTCATGTAAATGGAGAGTCCTCTCCACACACTGAGGTTAATTATGGTGTTCCACAGGGTTCAGTGCTAGGACCAGTTCTGTTTACATTATACATGCTTCCCTTAGGCAGCATCATTAGAAGACATAGCATACATTTTCACTGCTATGCAGATGATACGCAGCTCTATCTATCCATGAAGCCAGATAACACACACCAATGAGTTAAACTGCAGGAATGTCTTAAAGACATAAAGACCTGGATGGTTCTGCTTCTTAATTCAGATCAAACTGAGGTTATTGTACTCGGCCCTGAAAATCTTAGAAATATGGTATCTAACCAGATTCTTACTCTGGATGGCATTACCTTGGCCTCCAGTAACACTGTGAGGAACCTTGGAGTCATTTTTGACCAGGACATGTCCTTCAACGCACATATTAAACAAATATGTAAGACTGCTTTCTTCCATTTGTGCAATGTCTCTAAAGTTAGAAATATCCTGTCTCAGAGTGATGCTGAAAAACTAGTTCATGCATTTATTACTTCCAGGCTGGACTACTGTAATTCATTATTATCAGGAAGTCCTAAAAACTCCCTGAAAAGTCTTCAGTTAATCCAAAATGCTGCAGCAAGAGTCCTGACAGGGACTAGAAAGAGAGAGCAGATTTCTCCTGTATTGGCTTCCCTTCATTGGCTTCCTGTTAAATCCAGAATTCAAAATCCTGCTCCTCACATACAAGGTCTTAAATAATCAGGCCCCATCTTATCTTAATGACCTTGTAGTACCATATCACCCTATTAGAGCACTTCGCTCTCACACTGCAGGCTTACTTGTTGTTCCTAGAGTATTTAAAAGTAGAATGGGAGGCAGAGCCTTCAGTTTTCAGGCCCCTCTTCTGTGGAACCAGCTTCCAGTTTGGTTTCTTCCTGTTAAAAGGGAGTTTTTCCTTCCCTCTGTCACCAAAGTGCTTGCTCATAGGGGACATATGATTGTTGGGTTTTTCTCTGTATCTATTATTGTAGGATCTACTGTACAATATAAAGCGCCTTGAGGCGACTGCTGTTGTGATTTGGCGCTATATGAATAAAGCTGAATTGAACTGATTACATTTCCGCGGTTCAGCGCTGGACGCTGGTTGCAGAGGGCTGTAGTCTCTGTTTGAGGCATGTGGTCAGCTGGGTTTCTGTGTGGATACACTCACCGTCCCGAACATGTGAGCTTAAAGTGTAATGGTATGTGGATAATGGATAACAGATATGAAGACCAAAGCTTCCTCCTGTTCTTCTTTTGCTCACGAGCTGAATGTAAACAAAGCTGTCCCAACATAACCGGTCGATGACTAAAGGCCTCAAACCTTCAAAGCTTCCAGGTTTTCACCTGTTGTCTACTGCAGGTCATGCATGTTCTTATTCAGGCCATATTTCTAAAGATCTATCATTTACAGAAGTTTTAAATAAAAAAATAAATTCTGAATTGCTTCCATCACAAAGTTAGATTTGGATTTGTTGTGCGATTGGATATGCTCTTCTTTTAAAGCATCCTAAAGCTTAAACCGGATCACCTTTGTCCGGCCTGCCTCTCTGCAGATGTCCTTATGGTCTATTCCACTGTTTCGTTGAGCCAGTGAAAATTCACTATGATTTAAAAACCACTCTGAAACATTTTCCAATGTCTTCCCTAGTTACAGTGAAAAACTGAGGACAGTCTATACTCAGTTCCATCTGGAAAAAAGGATCCAATGTTTTCCTCTGGCTGTGGCTCGGTGTTTTTAGTCCTTGTGGTGAGTTAAAAACTAAACTGGAATCAAAAGCATCTCATGGAGTGTAAAATATGTACAAACAAAACGTCCGAAAGTCTTCAGACTCTCCAGTCATCCAGAGTTAGAGCGATTCAAACCTTTCTTTACGTACCTTTGAACCCTGGCTTTGCGTGCAGTGTTTGAGGCTGGCTTTCCATATTTTCTGCCATTTCCCCCTCTCTGGATGTTGGCTCCTGTGAAAGTAGGTCGACCACAGTGGAAGCTTGGCTTTCCTCCTCACAGACGCTTCCTCACTTTGGGTTTTCTCTGCAGGAGGAAAAAACTCTCACTGTGCTTGGCTAGGCTCTTTGACAAAAACAAATCTGAGCATCACTGGGTTTGTGAGCTGAACTGAAAAAGCCTTTCCACTTCCCCCAGCCACTGTCTTCAGCTTGTTTTTTCTTCTTCTTTTCTTTTCTTAATAAAAATAATAAAAATCTTCTCTCTGCATGTTAGCATTAATAATGCAGTTAAAGGAAACGGTAAAATTCAGTGATGCCCAACAAGAATGGAGACTAGCAGCTTCAAGGAGGAGTCGTGTCAGCTTTGACCCTCAGCACGTGCTGAGCTCGTTGGCTCCATCATAACACTTCAGGTTTAAAGGAGGAGTTACAGCTAAGAACAATAAAGTCTTAATTATTTTAGATCAACTTCATTAAATGCTGTATAGACAGTCATTTTGTACAATACAATAATTATAGTTCTACAACTGTTTACAACTGTTTATAGCTGTTTATTAATACTCACAATTGTATATCTACAATCTGTATAGTTTCATATTTTTAACCATATTTATATCCTCTTCATAACCTGTCCATAGCTTATACACTATAGCCTTTACATACTTATAGTATATTCATAACATACCATCATACATTGTAACATAATAATAGATCCATATTCTGTAATATATCTATATTATTGCTAAAGCACTTTCTGGATGGATACAAACTGCATTTCGTTGCCTTGTACTTGTGACATGTGCAATGACAATAAAGTTGAATACTATTCTATTCTATTACTGCCAAACAATAAATCTTTTTACCCTTTCCTCTTACAGTCAGTCAAAATGTATATGTGTCGCCTGTTGATGCCTGGACATGTAAAACACCTTAAAAGTAACGCTCTGCAGAATTTAAAGACGTCAAATAACACTAAAAGCAATAAAAACGAATCATTAAAAAATACAAATATATAAAATCACTAATATGTTGTAAAATAATTAAAAGGAAACTAAGAATGACATGATTTTTGTCATAATTTTATAGTTTGTGATTAAACTGAGTTTGAATCGCCAAAAACACAACCCTAACAGTTTCAGCCATACATCTGATATGAAGAAAAACCCGCACAGTTAAACAAGTACTGCAAAAGTTTCTTGGAAACAAAAAGAAAAATAAGTTTAAACGATCCTGAAATCTGAGGCCTGGTCACATTTTTTCCATCTTTCAGTATTACCACCTCATCCCTGCTCCTTCCTCTCTGTCTCTCCTGGCAAAGCGCCTGGACTCAAACATCCCCCCTCACAAATATACACTTAACCCTCTTCCTCTCATTCACCACCCCCCAAACCATCACCACCATCTAAACATATCCTGCCCTGGCTCACTGGATAACTTTCCATGAGCCTTTGATTGACACCAGAGACTTTTTTCCCCTCCTTCCCACAAAACCAATCCTATCCCCAATCATCACTGGGAAAGAAAAAGAGGAGAAAAACACTTCTCCACGAATCATGGCTTGGAACCAGATGTTCACAGCTAACAATGAAAGAAGGAGAAAACTCTCTGCTACTATGCCTAGGCTGTTATTAGAGCAGTGCAGGCTTTTTTTAGCATGAGAAAAAAATGAGGAGCTTCATCCAGAAAATACAGCCTTCCCACTCCTTACTTAGCATACTTGGACAACTGACGATATATGTATATATATATATATATATATATATATATATATATATATATATATATATATATATATATATATATATATATATATATATATTATATATATATATATATATATGTATACTGACTATATATATATATATATATATATATATATATATGTATACTGACTATATATATATATATATATAAATATATATATATATATATATATATATATATATACATATATACATATATATATATATATATGTATATATGTATACTGACTATATATATATATATATATATATATAGTCAGTATACATATATATATATGCTATTATGGCACCAGTTCTGACATAAACGGTAGTAACCAGACCGAAAAGCAGCGCACATTTCGGTGCTTTATTTCGGTGCTTTTTTTCCCCTCAGATGTCATACACTTTGGATTTGCTTTAAGATGATACTGTGCAAAGGAGGTAACACCTCGAATCTGATGAAACACCTGACGATGCATAGTTTCTCATTTTTTTAAAAGCCGAGAAATGCACCGTATTTGATAGCTTGCTGCGAGACCTCACACCTCACACATCTACTGCGGGTGTGGTGCCTGTTATCGGACCCGGAGTTAGCAACATCCCCCAAAAACCCGAAGAGGAGAGTCCTGGCCCCTAGCCCTGCCAGTGTAGCAGAAATGATGACGGATGATGATGGCAGCAGCAGCCGTTCTTCTCTGGGTGAGTAGCTTAATGTTGTTCGTGTGTAATTTACGTTGAGTAGGCTAACCACGTTATTAAATTAATGCATGTAAGGTGAACTAGCAAACACCGTCGTAGTTACAGTAGTTGCTGTCTTCTTGTTTGATAGAGTGAAACCATATATGCCCTACAGCTGCAGAAAAGGCTAACATTGTTATCTTTTTTATTTTTTTTTAAAAACAGCTAAACATGAGAGGTTTTAGGACAAAGTTTGTGTTTTCCATTGTTTAAGCACCGGTTCCAACCAAAGGAGGTATGTTGTATCAACAGAAAAGGCTAACTTGGTTATCATTTTGCAGAAAAAAAGAGACTGCTAAAAATAAAAACATAAGAGGTTTTTGGACAAAGTTTGTGTTCTCCATTCTTTAAGCACCGGTTCGAGCACCGTTTAAGCACCAGCACCGTTTCAAAAGTACCGGTTTGGCAGCGGTATCGGATAAAACCTAAATGATACCCATCCCTAGTCAGGAGAGAGGTACAACAGTGAGTCTACTGCCATCTGAAACACAAACACTGCATTTCACCTGGTGGTATTTGGGATCTTGTCAAAGTTGAAGTGCTCTGTAGGTACCAGTCATGTTACCATCATGTTTGTTTTTAGTTTATTACTGTGACTGTTAGCATTTATGTTGCTCCATCTTTTGTGTGATGACTAAATATAGTTAAACCCTCACATAGCACATGTGCTGCACACATCCTTGTATCCCTCCTACCCTCCTATTCCACTCATTGTTTCCAGTATTCTTTCTCCTCGTCCTTATTTGTCTTGTTCAATGTCTGTGCTGTTTTATGAAATAAATAAATAAATAAATGATTGGCCTGTAGATCTATCCGTGCATCTGTGAAAACAAAAAGATCAGCGAGTTCAACTCAAACTCATTTTTTCATGACAGTGCCATTTATTTGTTTCATATGCGTTCATCAATGACACTGCATTCTAACAAGTGTCACCAAACACTGTTCCCTTATTAACCCTGACTGTATGAGTGCTACAAATACCAGTGTTGGTCATGAGTGCTGAGCAGTAACCCTGACCCAAATGCACTCGTCCTGGGGTTGATTACTGGTGGTTTTCTTGGCTCTCAGCTCAGCTGTGTGGGCTGCAGCTCTTACACAACACCAGACAAAAAAAGCAACCAAAGTTTAGAAGCATAACACTTGGAGCTGAAAACTGGAGGATATACCCCCCCCAACCTGACGCACACACTCATGCAAATGCTCAGACACACAAACACAGAGTTAACAGTTGTGGCTGTCAAATTGTCACACATGGATGAAGAGTGGGAGGAGAAAAGAAGTCATATTGCCTGCAGCAGCAGCAGAAAGCTGGGACGAGCCTTTGATCTGTGACGACGGTGGAATTTCAGTGGAAGTTTTATTCATAGGCAGCTGGTTACATAATAGCAGAAGAACCCAAGCATGCCTGGCATCACAAATTAAACCTCCTCTCCTCCTGATTTGTAATATCGGGCCGTATAAATAGAACTTATCCTTTACTTACATTTTTCTTTTTCTTTTAACCTCCAATTTACCTACTTTTTTAAAAAATGTTTTCTTTTTCAAACTTGGGTGTTACTGTTGATCTTTTGGGATAGAATATGAAACTGTGATGTGGCCACTGTGACAGCTGCCATTTGTTTATTCTACAGTCACACTGGAGAAAACCAGGATCGAAGACCACAGCTCAACCAAAACAACTGCAACTGTGTGCAGTCAACTTGAGATCTATTCGCCTTTGAAATGGTTGCATGAAAGACTGTAACAAGGGCTATGGACACTCACAGAGTGACTCTGACCTGTAAAATAGATAAAATGGGATTGAGACAGTCAGTCTGCCAGGTGGTAATTACATGCACATGAAATGATTTCGGTGTCTAGCCACAACCTCACAGATTTGGAATAGATTACTAGGTCACTATAGTGACATAGCTGCTGCCAAATGAAATTGTAAATGACGCTCAGATTGCTTTTTTATGGGAATATAACCAGAATACAGCGAGTTGGCAAGCAGCTGAGTCGTGTCCCCAAGGAGATGCATCAGAGACAAAGTCTGGTTCATTGGTGCAGAATGCCTCAGACTGACTGCTGTGTGTTTGCAATATGTCTGCTGTTATACATTCGATGACAGTTGTTTGCCTTGCAGTTTATAGACAGCAAATATCCATCCATCCATCCATCTTCATCCGCTTTGTCCGAGGCCGGGTCACGGGGGCAGCAGCCTAAGCAGAGAAGCCCAGACCTCCCTCTCCCCAGCCACCTCCTCCAGCTTATCCAGGGGAACACCAAGGCGTTCCCAGGCCAGCCGAGAGATATAATCTCTCCAGCGTGTCCTGGGTCTGCCCCGGGGCCTCCTCCCGGTGGGACATGCCCGGAACACCTCACCCAGGAGGCGCCCAGGAGGCATCCTTGTCAGATGCTCGAACCACCTCAACTGGCTCCTTTCGATGTGGAGGAGCAGCGGCTCTACTCTGAGCCCCTCCCGGATGGCCGAACTTCTCACCCTATCTCTAAGGGAGAGGCCAGCAAATATCACTTTCTGAAACTGATAGCAGTCACTACTACTCATGACTGTATGGAGACAGGTGACCTGGCAAAACAAAATGATCATTAGGAGATTGAGAGTGTTGGACACTCAGCCTCTGGGTGACCTGCTGACCACCACAACTACTCGCTATTGATCACTAAATGTGAAAAAAATTCAACACAGTAACCGAGGAACCACTGATTTTTCCTTGTTACAAGAAGGTTTACAGTTTTTCTATATATTTTTACATAATTGATTTCCTGCTATGAAGGATACTTTAGTCTTCTTTCCAAATTTAACAGGACATGCATAGTTTACAAAAATGAAAATCCTTTAGTAATATTTGGGACTTGAAACTACTAACTGAAGTCTACTAACAGGAAAGTGTTAGTTGAGCTCACAGACCCACAGGGTGCCAAGGATCAAGGGGCAGCACGTGTACATTGGTACAGATATCTGGATGACACCTGGTCAAAATCCAAACACAACAGGTGAAAGCCTTCAGAATTCACATCAGCTCAGATGATAGAAACATCACCAGAGAAAATATATGTGATAATAGTTTGCTGTTTCTGAAATGTGCTGCACACTGAGGAGGCTGGAAGCCTCATCATTAAACTTTACCAGAAGCCCCCCCACACAGACCAGTACCTACTCCCATTATTCTCTGGAATACAAACTTGGGGTGATCGGGACCCGGGCAGAATATGTTCCCTCTAATCCAAATGGGAAAGAAAAGGAACACATATGAGTAAAGCTCATAAAACACGTGGTTATCAGGGCCTTCATCAAATCAGTGAAGGTGCACGGTCAGAGGTCAGACACCAACAGAACAACACTGTCATCTCTTATGCAGCATGTTTATCAGAGAAACTCGGGAGAGTTTTCTCCAAGCACGACATCCCAGTGCACTTCAGACCTAGCCACACCCTCAGACTAAAGCTCAGGACAAAACTCCCAAACACAAACTGAGCAACATAGTGCATGCTGTGGAGCGCCCAGACCTCTGTGGAGAAACCAAACAGCTGCTCCATAAACGCACGGCACCTCGACAGGACAGCACTCATCTGCATCGACTGGATGACGGTCACTCCTTTCACTCCTCTGAGAATTCAAATGTTCACGGTTGGACTGAGAACACTAACGCTTTGAAAGAAGCCGTCTATGTCAAAACGATATCATTGAACACAACGGATGGCTTATGACACAAAATACCAGCCACCTACAGTACAGTCATATGATAGGGAATCTATCATGTGACTATAGTCACATGATAGATTAACAGGTCATGTGTCCTTAACAGGTTAAGGGAATCTCTACCACCTTCCATCATGTGACCTTAACAGGTCACATGATGGGGTAAGGCAATCTCTCATACATTTTTTGGCACATTGGCTCAAGTAATGAGGCACATGGTCAACAGTGGGTCAACAATTCCCACTAGGGTTTAAATACCTGGGAATCTCTATAAAAAATTTTCAATCGCTTTCTTTCCAAGTGTCATAAATAAAGGGCCATAAATTACATATTGTTATAATTACACAAAATGTATTCTAGACCCCAAACTGTTCCTGTTATACCTGATTTTTAGGACCTCCAAGCCTGTAGTTATATTCATTATCAGTTGGAGCCCCTCCTCATTGCTCTTCTTCTTCTTTGGTGCAACCTATAAATACAGTGTACCCCTTTGGCCTCTGCCCTTTTCTACAATTCCCCTGTGGGAGAGGTGGGTGTCATTTCTTTCCAGACACTGTACAACACACATATAATGTATATTTAGCCACCATGATATTTCTGATTGTGTGTCTTTAGTTCAGACAGGCACAATGATGACAATACCATTGTGCCTGTCTTTGCTAGATGCTGTAAATGTAAATGTGTAGTATGTGTGTGCCACATATGTGTTATAGGCACAGTTAATGCTAGCATGAATATGCATGAATAGATAATTCTGGGTAGCTTGGGAGTTGTGATGGGTTGAGCTAACCCTCTTCCCTGCTGTTTGCATTTGGTTGTAAGAGCTGGAGTGGGCAAGTTAATGACTTGGAGGTCTTTCTTTTACCTTTCTTTGTCAGGTATGTTGGATTTCATGTTGGTGTTTTTTTTAATCTTATGTTAAATATGTTCCATGTAAGTTCGTACTTGATGTTTAATGTAAAAATAAATGCAGCCCTTTTCTACAATTCCCCTGTGGGAGAGGAGCTGCAGCGAGCAAGTTTATAACTTGGAGGTCGTTGTTTCTTTTACCTTTCATTGTCAGACACAGCGCAGGAACACACCGGTTTCACAAGGTCCTTAAACTACCATGACCTGGATGACTCGGACCTACACGGACATATTCCCATAGATATCTGTACAACCAAAATGGGTTTTTGCAACCAAAGGAGTTGCCCTGTCCCATCCATAATACAGCTTTAAGGCACGATGCATTGTATTCTCTTCTATACAGTTTTCGTCTGTGTTCATCAGTTCAGTTAGAATTGAATTCAGTTTCATTGATGAGTCAGAGCCATGAGAGCATTTTATGACACTGGACAAAACAACAGGATGAAAATCTCTTAGAGTTCAGTGTCTACACGGCATATTTCACATGAGGTCCTTTTTACTCCGTGGGTCATGTAAAGTCCTCATTTTCTCATTGTCCACCACCATTGTAGAGAATCAGGGAAATGAAGTGTGGCATTAAGTGAGACCAGGTGAACACCTCCCACCCCAGCCCCCAACCCCACCCTTCACATCCCTTGATTTATGTTAGGAGAACAGCGTGAGCAGCATATGGGCAGCCTAAAAGACAAAAAGCTGAGCGGGAACAGCCACAGCTCTTTGATGTCTGTCTGAAACATCCCAGCTTCCAGAAATGAGACATGAAGTGAAACAAGCCGTGGGGAAAACGCTCCCCTCACTTCAGCTCTCTCTCTCCTTATTTACCGTACCAGACTGTAGGAAATGATCAGAGCAGGAGACTGGCTGGTTGGCTTCAACCTCCAGCACAATTAGAAACACATGTATCCACTTCCTCCAGATAAAACACCACAGAGAGGGGAGAATAGAAACATGGCGTGAGAGTTTGTTTACACAGAGCAGCAACACATTGTCATAGTATTAGAAACAACACGTCTAAGTTATTCTGTACAGCAAAGTTATTCTGTACAATGGGGCCCAGTTTCTTCTTTTTGTGGCAAAACTGTCAGAGCAGGTTGGCTCTAAAGCCAATTTAATGGTTTAAAAATGTATTTTAAAAAGGAATCCATCTAACAAGTTTAGTTATTGTTAAAATGCCAAAGACTGCAGCTCTGACACCGGTGACACTGATGGGGTTAAAGAAAGTTAGCTCCATAACTCATTTTTCTTTTTATACCATCACAATGTACTTCAAATCAAACGGTCAACATGTGGTTGAAGTGCAGACTATCAGCTTTTAACAAAAATACTGCATCAACTCGTTAGGAAGTACCGTTATCACACACACACACAAAGTGACTGTGCAAGTGTGCAACAAATGTTTTCATGACCAGGGTGGGCCTGTTTCCAAAATAAGTAAATAAGAGATCTGGAAGTGACTCCATGTGTTAAACTTACAGTTAGAGAGAATAGAATAGAATTATTGATGCTCTATCTCATCCACAGCAGTGTCACTGGCATACTACACGATGTTGGGTGTGTTGTTGTACAGTTATAGAGCTACAGGCGTCCAGTAGGGTAGCTGAGAATGTGGCCCTGCAGAGATCTGGTGCTGAGTGACAGTTGAGGGGAGAGGTGGAGGCCTGACAGGTTGGGGCTGGTTCGTGGAGAAAGCTTAGATCCGGGAGCAGGTGTGAAGGGTAATGGTAAGCAAACTGGTAGGGGTCGACAGAGGTGTGGACTCGAGTCACATGACTTGGACTCATTCTTTTTATGACTTGACAAAATAGGTTACGTCCACACTAATTTTTCGCTGAAAACGTTGCATTTTCCATCAGCGAAAACGCCGTTTCAGTGTGGACGGGAGGCCAAAATGGAGAGAAAACAATGCGTTTTTGTTTGAAAACTCCTTCATCTCCTTCTGTTGAAGGAGATGGTGGACATCTAGAAGCCTTTCAGAGAAGAAACAGATTTGACACAAGGTGAGAAAATAGTCACGATCAGTGCTGTTGTTCCATCCGTGCTGTCTCTCAATCATCACCTGGAGAAACTGAAGCCTCAAGTCCGTTTCCTGAATGGTCTGGTCAGGAGTCTCCAAGCGTCTGTGAACAAAAGATTTCTTGGAATTTTTATCGGTGTGCGAATGGCTAGAAGAGAAGATCACTGCCCCCTCAGATCCAGTGTACCTCAAAGCAATTGCTTTGGATCCTTCAGTTTCTCTTTTACAGGTGGAACACCATGTGTTGGGCTGTTGGGACATAAAGATAGAGGTGGCACAAAAAGTTAAAGGTAGAGACTGAATTTAGTGTGTATTTTTTTCTGTATTTTTTTGTCTAAAATTGTAATAAGGGCTCTTTTGCTGTTGTTAATTTGCTTTGTCAGATCTGATCCTGCAAGATGCTGCAGATCCTGCAAACCTGTGACTCCTGGTGAAGAACATCAGAGGACTGTGAAGATGGAGAACTCTGCTGCTTACTGTAAGAGGCCGAAGAAGGATGCAGGGACCAGTCTAGTGCTGCAGCTAAGTCACTACCTGGATACAGCTGATGGACAGAGTGCCCTCTTGTTCTGTTTCATGTGGCTATCAGAGTTTTGGCAGTGCCTGCATGTAGAGCTGCTGTGGAGCGAGTTTTCAGGTATGGCGGCATCATTTTATGGCCTCATCGTGCACAAATGACTGACAGACTTTTGGCTGGTTTGGTCTTTTGGAAATGCAACGCAGAATAGTTAACTGAAATAACTTAAAGTGCACATTCCTGTGCATTCAAGTTCTGCTTTTGTATTTTTCATTGAATGTTTATTCTGTGAAATTATAGTTTAAAGGAAGACTATTCTTGCAGCTAAGTTTAACTGTGCTGAACAATATAGAGGTGCAATTTCAGAATGACTTTGTGTATATTTTGTGAGTTCAGTCACACCTGTTTCATCATGTGTTGAGATAAATACAGATATAAAAAGAACACATGGTCTGTTACTTACGTTTAACATATACCTGCAACATTGTTAAAAAAGACTTGAAATTCAAAGTTTCAGACTTGACTCTGACTTGAGGACAAAGACTTGAGACTTGCAAACAGTGACTTGGTCCCACCTTTGGGAGTCGAGAGAGGAGGGCAGGCATTCTCTGATGTACTGAGAAACTATCTGCTCTTCACTCCATGACTACAGACGGTGATAGGTGCAGGGGGTGCAGGGAGGGAAGGTCTCAAACTGGGCAAAGAACTTCAGGACTACTTAGTAGAAACAAGTAGAACGTTTCAGGTGTGTTTTGGACAATTCCAGTTTGTTTCCACAGTTTCACACGCCACTCCTGGTGTCCGCTAGGCTCCAACTGCTCCAGGTGCACAATTAGCTCCACCCACTGAATCAGCTTTGCTGGCCCCACTCACCTAGTTGCTATGATCCACTCCATTGGAGCCCCCTGAGCGTGTGTGTTTGTGAAAGGAACTAGGGAAGGAACGCAAAGTGTGGCTGACTTCTCCATCGATTTTTGGATTCTGGTGGTGGAGAAGACAGAGCTCTTCAGGGCGCATTCCTCCATCAATTAAATGACAATATCACAAGTGAGTTAGCAACCAAAGAATTTTATGAGACCCTTGATCAGACTTGTTTCCAATGTCATCTATTTAGATGACCACACAAGTGAACACCAAAGCTGCAGGACCCACCAGGTTCAGGAAATTTCACCTCGCAGGACTTCAGCTTCCCTTGGGACCATAACAGTGGAGCATTCTGCCGTTTATCCCCTGCAGAATGGAACTAGGACATAGAGGACTGGGAGCAGCTGCCAATCAAGCTAGCTTTAGCGGTATGGAGGCACTGGCTCGAGGGGGCAGAACATCCTTTTGTTGTTTGAACTGATCACAAAAACTTGGCTTGAATTCAAACTGATAAGTGCTTAAAGTGTACGTCCAGTCTGATGGTACTTGTTTTTTGCTTGCTTTAATTTCAACACCAAGCCGGAGGGCCTGTCTCGCCAGTTCTCTACCCCAGATGCTCCCATCGAAAAAGAACCCATCCTTCTTTCATGCTTTAGTGTTGGGTCCCTTACCTATGAGATCAAGTCATCCATACAGCACAGCAGAACGAGCCTGATCCAGAGAGTGGCCCACATAACCGCTTGATCGTTCTATCATCAGTCTAGGTACTGTGCTAACTGAGGTCTAAGATATGTCATCCTGGAGTCCAGCAGATCATTAGCTTTCTGCAGAGACTGTTTTGGTGGCTGTCTCTAGAGCAGTGTTTTCCAATCACTGCGCCACACACAGGGTTGGGATTATACCCACACCTATTTGGGACATAAGTGTGCCGTGAGAATTCTTCAAAAAAAAAAAAAAAAAGTGAAGTGAAGTGAAGTGAAGATTGTGTTATCTGGTTTCATGGACAGGTAGAGCTGGGTGTCATCTGCATAGCAGTGAAAATGTATGCTATGTCTTCTAATGATGCTGCCTAAGGGAAGCATGTATAATGTAAACAGAATAGGTCCTAGCACTGAACCCTGTGGAACTCCATAATTGACCTCAGTGTGTGGAGAGGACTCTCCATTTACATGAACAAATTGGAGTCTATTAGATAGATATGATACAAACCACTGCAGTGCAGTACCTGTAATACCTACAGCGTGCTCTAATCGCTCTAATAGGATATTATGGTCGACAGTATCGAACGCTGCACTGAGGTCTAGCAGGACAAGCACAGAGATGAATCCACTGTCAGAGGCCATAAGAAGATCATTTGTAACCTTCACTAAAGCTGTTTCTGTGCTGTGATGAGCTCTGAAACCTGACTGAAACTTTTCAAATAAGCCATTCCTCTGCAGATGATCTGTTAGCTGTTTGACAACTACTCTTTCAAGGATGTTTGATATGAAAGGAAGGTTGGAGATAATTGGTTAAGACAGCTGGGTCAAATGGTGGCTTTTTAAGCAAAGGTTTAATTACTGCACCTTAAAGGCCTGTGGTATGTGGCGCATTAATAGAGACAGATTGATTATATTTTATATTTCTATAATGCAACTTTAAACTGTGTAAGGTGCCAATTGTCACAGATGTGTGTGGATAATTAGAAGTTCTCTAGTCTTCACACGGTTAGATTTACATAAATTAGTATCCAAAATTCCATAACAAAGTTGGAGAAAATCCCGCCAATAAAACAAAAGACAAACGAACAAGTCAAGATCCCCTGCCCATTTAGCTTGTGAGTCTATGAAAAAGACAAAAGCTAAGTGTTTATAAAGTAGCTGAAAAGCTGAAGCAGCTCCAGTAGTCTAATGCTGCTGTTAAAGCTTTGTTCATCTCTTATACTCCTTGAAGAACAGCCAATAATGCTCATTAACTTTTACTGTTTCCTTTCAATGGATTAATTTAACCTGTTCATAAGTAATAAGTACGAGTAGTGAAGAATATTTATATATATATATTATATATATATTAATATAGAATATATACATGTTCTAAAGACTTCAACATTTTGCCTAATGTGATGTACACAGTGTTAGCAGACCAACACATATCTGATTGTTGAGAGCAGCTCACCATTTTCCACCACTTGTTTGTTATTGTACAACTTAAGCCTGACACTGCATGCACGTTCACGCTGGACTTTGTCTCAGTTACAGCCCCCCACACACACAACATGTCAGTTCTCAGACATAGTGCATGCTGTAATATCAAGATAAGATTTACATTTATTGCAGAGTAAAGGTCAAGTGGTCAAAGACGAGATGCCGCAGAAAGATTCAAGATGAACAACGGTTCAAGACTTTGAGCATAATGCTTAATGTTAAACTTAAATGTACTTCTTCATGGCAAAACATTGAAATTTGCCTTGCCACCAGGTTCACGCTCTTTTGCGAAAACTCACAGTTTTCAATGTTTTCCTGACCAAATTTGAGATTTCTTGGGTCATTCACGGGCTGTACCTCAAAGTGTAAAACATGTCATTTTATGTTTTTCCACTAGGTGGCGCAGTGCCCATTTTCAAATCTTGTATTGAAATGTAAGAGCCAATCATTATCAGATGTGCAAAGTTTGGTCCGGATTGGACGATGTATGTGTGATTGACAGCAAATTAAAATTTATGATTGAATTTCACTGTGGCGCCATGGAAACGCCCTACGGTACAAACTGTAGTTTACACTGATTAACCCTCTGGGGTCGACGGACACGCCGACGCGTCAAAATCACATGACCAATTTAAGACGACACAGCTAAAAGATGCAGCGACTCAGAGTCTCCATTTTAACTTGGGTCGAAAGTGCGGACTTCAAGCTATATACCAGTTTTTGAATTGTGTCGATGGGCCACGTAAAACCAGAGTTATGATAAAAAATACACGTGATGTTTTTTTCTGAACAAAACAGCGGTGTTTACAGCGGGAAGAACGGTAAAAACAGCGTTTTCTACGGAGAGCGCTAGCAAACACTCTTCGCTTGTGAGTGAAAAAAGAAAAAGAAAAAACACCTCTTCCCTATTGGTGTTAAAGTTTACTATGTCAGCCAATCAAAAAAATGATATGGCGACATGTGCCACTTGGTTGTTTAGGGAGAAGGAGACGTTTTTAGGAGCAACACTGGCGAGAGAAAGCGAGCGAGCGAAAGAAAGAGAGAGAGCGAATTTCCATATGTGAGACATTAGTGACGTTTAGCGTGTTTGGAGGCTATAGTTAGTGGGTTGTGTAGTTATTGTTTTGTATTGTGTGTCAGTTATACTGCTGAATGTCACATTTGCTCCAAAAAAGCCACCAAAGGCAGATTCCAGTGTAAACGCTGTTCCCACATGGAAAACAGGACTGATGCACCTCCTGTTGTCAGACCTGCAGGGTTTAGGCCTGTGGTGTTCTCTTCTGTCTTATACTGAACACAAACAATTTTTTTGGACTGGCACAAATAATTTGTGTGCCTTCTTATTTGATGCAGAACACCTGATTGTTCTGGAAATAGATTTAAATGGTTATATAAAAAACGCCTGAGGCCTTGGCTGCATTTTTAGGTAAATAGTACCATATAACTTTGTTGTTTGCAAAACTTGTGCATAATTTTTAGAAATGTACAATTTCTATTTGCATTTCAAGTTATGAAAATGATTCGTTAAACATGTTTGTGGGTTTTGCAGTAAAAAATATAACTTTTTTCTACTCGGATTTTGAATTTTTTGTCTGAATTTAGATCAACTGTGCTAATATAGTATGCCAAAATGAAAAAATAACTATATTATGCTGAGGTTGTGCTGAAAATAATGATACCAAACAACGCAAGATAAGCAGTTTTTAAAGGTGAAATATAGAGGTAAAATCAAAAGTAGTCAAAAACGGCCAATTATACCCTGGTCCCCAGAGGGTTAATTATAAAGTCCATCAAAATCAATGCATAGGTGGCGCTCTAGAGCCGTTTTAAAACATCCATGTCCAAAACCAATGAAATACATAAATTTACACATGGCCTGATGTGTGTGCAAAGTTTCATGACTTTTTTCGCGTGATTAATTGGATTAATTATTATTAAACGGATACAATGGAACCTCCACACTTTTAGTGCCCTAATTATTCCAGTTTGTCTCGCAGGGATTTTTCCTGCTTTAAAGTAGGGCATAACATATTTTGCTTAAATTTTAAAATATCTTTTTCTTAGTCTCCTTTGAAAGTCATCTTCGTAATTTTATTTTGCACATAGGCTCTAAATCAGGTTACAATACAAAACATTTTATTCATTCAGCCGTTTGGAGAGCAGTCTAAACGAAGCCTCAGGAAAACCCCGTGACTCCTCGATACACAAATGACATAAACAGATTTTAGAGTTACTTGTGAAAGTGTAGATAAGAGGAGGCATGCTGACGTTAGCAGATCAAATATAGAAGTGCCTGGAGGCGAGGGTGGAGGATCAAAGGTCGGCTCTGATTTTAAAAACAAACTAAATATTAAGCAAGCATGGATGAAAGTGCTGAGCAGCTGTTACACATTTAACAGAGGAAGGCTGGCAGGGAAGCGGCTCTTCCCCTTCTTTAAGTGGCCCCGTGCTGCTGTGGGGGATATTTAATTACAAAGCAGATCTGAGGAAGAAGATCCAGGCTTTCCAAACACAGCCGAGAGCCCAGCTCCGCCCTGCACAGCACAAACCACAGTGTACTTAAAAGTTAATGCTCAAAGCTGAGGCTAAACAGAGAGCTGGAAGGATGGGAGTGTTCCCCTTTAAAGAGCACATCTCAGAGACATTAGCCCAAAAGCAGATGAAAAAACAAGGAAGGGTAAATTTGACAAAAGAAAAATGGGACGCTCCTTGGATCAGGGAAAGTGTGATTTTCTCTTTGTGAAAGCTTTATGATCAAAATTAATGTTTAAACATGATGAGCAACATGGATGACCTAACCCAGGATGACATAGTTAACCAGACTTTGTTAATTATTATGTCTGTGTAATGTTTAACTATAATTAATGAGGTTTGTATCGAGGCAGAATCAGAATCAGAATCAGAAAGACTTTATTTATCCCCAAGGGGCAATTAACAATTAGCAGTGAGCTTGTCACTCTCCAAAAATATGTTGTAAATAAAACTGGGAACTTAAATAACTTCAATAAATTAACGTTAAATGGTGGATAATAAGGTGGCAGAGGTGTTGAAACAGCAGGTACAGCACAGCACCAGCGGTCAGTGAGGTTACTATCTATTTCTTTGGATTTTATTTATATATCATACAAGTTGCCTTAAGTACTGAAAGGTAACAGTAATAATGTTAGAGGAAACCTCGAAAATCAAACAATCTGTCACCTGGCAACAGTGGGAAGGAAAAACTCCCTTTTAACAGGAAGAAACCTCCAGCAGAACCAGACTCAGGGAGGGGCGGGGCCATCTGCTGCGACGAGTTTGGGAGAGGAGAGAAGAATAAAGCACAGGGAGATGGACAAAAGACAACTGTGGGACAGAGAAGACATAATTTAGTGACCTGCATTAGCAGTGTATAAACAGATACAGAGAGCATCATGGGAAGTCTTCAAGCCTTATTTGAAAAGGAAAGTTTTAACCCGTATCCAAACTGGGAGCTGGCTCTGCCTCCCATTCTACTTACAGAAACTCACAAGTCTCCTCTGAATGACACAGTTCTCCTTTGTCCTTTAATTTGTGTGTGTTTTCAACCTGCAGAGACTTTTCTGTATCTCTGCAGGGTGATGTCATCGATATCACATTTGGTTGGCTCCCTGTCCTTTGTAATAAAAGTGCCAGATAAGGTGCGTACTGCCTCTAAACACTCAGCTTTACTGTAAAACTCCCTCTCCAGCCAGGAAACAGTCCAGCCTGCTGCTCCCAGGTTATAAAGTTTCAGCATTGATAAAAGGGATTGCCTCCCCCTCCCCCCTCAGTATGGCCTTTACTTCCTGCCAGTTCATTGACGTGGCAAATCCAGCATCCCCTCTGTTTAATTTCCAGCAGGGATATCCAGGCAACAGGGTTGCGGCTCTGAGAACTAGCTGCTATATTTGGGCTTTACTCTGTAAACCTCTTTTCCAGATACAGAGTCGACACAACACTGTGTTCCTTTCTTGGTGCTCACTGCTGGGTGTTTGCTGATTAAAGGCACAGGATCCTTTGGTGGATCAAACAGCAGCTGCACTCTCTAAAATTAGATGGCAGTGTCTATCTGCAACCCCAGGAAACATCACACACCTTTCACATCTTCATCTCTCTCGCCATCTTCTTTTTCTGTTGCTGTAGTAGAAACTGTTGGGGATTTTGGGGCTGCAAGACTCAGATGAAGTGAAACCAAAGAAAAGTTTTAAACCTCATTAAACTGAAACTGCTGTGGCACTAACAAGCTTATTTATTTAGAGTTACATCGATCCAAACGATGACTGTCAGCAAAAACAAAGTATTTTAGAAAACTGCTAATTGTTAAGTTAATTGATGATTCTTAAACTAGCTGTGGGTGTGTTAGTAAGATGGACAAAGCTCTTGCAGTGCCATGTAAACAACTCAATTCTCTTCATATATTGCCAACTATTTACACTGAGAGTTGCCTGAGTGAATGAGCTGTAAAAGCACTTTGGATGCTGAGTGAGACTGGTCCCTTTCCATTTGTGTTTCCACAGAAAAAACTCCACCTGAAAAAACCTGAGCACACACATTCCCACCCCTTTTATGATTTTGACAGGTTTTACAGATGCTATGTTAAACTTTGGGAGTTTAAATCTATTGTTGGTTTCTAACACACTTGATTATCTAAAGATAAAGTTTTAGCAAAGTGAAATTTTTAACTAGACAGCTGATCCCATGCGCATGTAGTTACTTGTATGCAAATATCATGCAGCAGTAATAATCATTCAACTATTGAAAAACATACAGAACTGATTCTACTTACATGTATTTCTTGGGAAGTGAAAGTCTACTGTAAGCAATGGAGTACCTCAAAGATCTATTCTCGGTCTTCTTTCGTTTTTTTTTTAGCTATATACTTTCACTTGGCTACAAACTAACACATGGCACATTTTATAACCCAGCTGATGCACTTGGTGTTATTACTTCATTATCCTGAACCTGTATTACCCTGCAATCTATGTGGACTAATCTGTATACAAGCCAACTATGAATTACTGAATCTATGTCAAATTTAGTGAGGGTAGAAAATGTTTCACCAGAGAGGTCTATAAGTTTTAATGTTGAGCTTTGCTATTGATTCACATCTATCTTCTCAGAAAGATGATGTTGTCTTCATTGTTGCTCCTTTTCAGGCAACTAATCACAACTGTGTTCATTTTTTGTGTGGGTGGACAACTTTAGCTACAGGCTAATGTTGACAAGCTAGCAACAAGAAATGTCTACATGCAAGAAATACGACCAGAAACCATTTCTGAAAGGCTGTGATCTTCTCTAGTGGATATCAGTGCATGGACTTGTAAAAACTTGCAAAACACATTAATAACCAAGAAAAACGAAGTCTTCTGAACACTGTGTTGTTTAGAAGTTTGGTGACCAACCTTTATCTGGAATGATGGGGGAACAGGTTGTGAAGTATGTTTGCTTTTACATGGTGATAGAGCTGCAGTGGTTCAGTGCATTGCTAATTATTACTTGTTTGCTTTTCCTAAATTTTACCAAGTAAAAATCGCCAAACACCAACTAAAAAACACTACATGAAAAAAGTTTGACTTGTGGAAAAACTAAAACAAAACTGTCTTTTCTGACACAAAGGTCTTCAGATGTTTTTGCTGATTCTAAAAATTAACGTCACATTTCTTCTGGCCTGTATTCTTTTATTTGTGTCAGTAGTTTCATACATCTTACATTAGCATTTCTGTTTTACCTTTAATATTTATATGTATTCTTATTTTCTTAATCTAAATGTTTGTTTTCATGCATGTTTTTCACTAATACCAAAGATGAAGAAAAGGTTTTCCTGAAATGGCAGCCTGGGCTGGAAAAATGCAGTACAGCAGAAGAAAGAAACAGAAGAATTCAGGCCTTTATTTTGACAGAGCACAATGTGTGTGTGTGCGCCACGAGGTAAGGATGTGGGGGTGGTCTGTAATGCCCCAGGGTACACAGGAAAGTGCTGACGCGGTGGGGGCCTGGCCAGTGAATTGTGTGACAGCAGCATGTTCGTCTAAGCTCGGGTCATTTTTCACGCGGGGACTGATTGACCTTTTGAACAGCATTAGGATCTGGACACAGTCTAAATGAAGAGAGGCCCCAGCCCTGGATGTACAAACAACTGATTTGGACACAATGACCCTGGAGCACATGGTTAACCCAAGCTCACCCTAAAGCCAGCACAGCACATCAGCATGGGGTTGATGTCAACACTTACTGCTAATATTTAGCTGCTAGTTGACAAAATTAGGCAACTAGCAAGGACCGAGTTCTCAGAGAACTGGACGTTCAAGATTAAAGTTTTTAAAAATTATTTTCAGTTGCTGCTCTACAGAATTACTACAAAACTACTTTTGTATTCACTCACACAGGTGAAATAAAAAAATGAACAAATGCAAGCTATTATGCACATGGCATTTAGAAATGCTGCTTTCCTCTCTGGGCCTCGGGCTGAGGCAAACTGTCTCACAGACTGACGTATTGGTTAATTGGTGGGTAACGGAATAATAACATACTGGAATTATACTCACCGAAGCAGAAGCACAAACTTCTTGGAAGATAATTACTTTAAAAATGCTTCAAAAAGTTCACCAGCAGCAAAAAATGCAATTTAGAGATCCACTACAGTGAAACATCCAACAAGTGGTGAGGCCTAGTAGACAGAAACACTGTCACCTGAAGCAGCTACCCCCCTCTCCATAAGCTTCAACTGTATCCCAGTAGATACGTTATGAAATAACATTCAGTTGTTATGAAGGGGTAAGCTATCTGTGGAGCCCCAAGAAGCCTTTGTAGCAGTGTGTTCATGCTTTTTTAATGTAAAATTGGTCATTTTAACACAGGAGTCAGCGGATCAAGACCCACATGGTTACCCTCAGATGAGAAGAAATTGGTTAGGTTGTTCAGAAACTATCAAGCCTCAAGCCTGCTGGAACACCAGCAGCACTGTTCACAGTGAAGTCAGGACCGAGGGCGTACGGACCAGGAACGAAGCTCCGCTCCTTCAAACTACACTAATATTTGCCGTTGCCCACATGGACAAGCTAACTACCTTACGGACAAATGCTTTTTGGTCAAACAAGACAAAGATGGAACTGGCCACAATGACAAGAGATAAGTTTGGAGGAGTAAAGTTGAAGCTTTGAAACCCAAGAACACTGTATAAACTGTCAAGGATGGTGGTGGTAGCATCATGCTTGGGTTATGTACTGCTGCCAGTGGCACTGGTACGCTGCACAAAGTGGATGGAATACTGGAAGGTTACCTTCAAATTCTTCAACTTCACCTTAAATGTGCAGTTTGAGACTTGGGATACAATGAGAAGTTCCAACGGGACAATGATACCAAATACACATTAAAGATGGTTTTGGAAAGGATAAAGCAGGCTGACATTAAGCTTCTGGAATGGAATTCCCCAAATCTTGACCTCAACCCTGTTGAAAGTAGGGCTGAGCCGGCTCGAACCAAGAAACAAACCACTTTAAATGAACTCTAACAACTCTGTCGAGAGGAGTAGTCAAATATCCAGCAAAAATTCTGCTAAAAGCTTTTCACCATGACTCATGTTTTTTGAAGTCATTAAACATGAATACTGTACAATCATTTCACCCTGGAAAACAACAGTTTAAGAAAATCATTAAAAAAACATTCCTGACCTACACAACCAATAATAAGTGGATGTAAACAGCCAGGAGTTCACCACCAACAACTACTTTTGACCAGTTTACATCATAATGATTGTTTCTAAATAACATAAAATGAATCACTGTTGTGTAAATGACTTTCTTAAGTCATTTGTAATGTTAATCTGAATCCAGCAAAAGCTCACTGCCATGTTATTTTGTATACTATGCTTCACAGTTTGATTCCAGCTTGGACAGACCACAAAGCTTCAAAGTTAAAAACAGCTTTCATATGTTTTATATATAAGATCACAGAGCTGTCTTTTTCACTCGATTATGACCTAGTTTCCAGGCATCATAAGTCTCTTTATTTGCCCTGCAGGTAGAGTTTCCTACCTATTAAAAAGAGCCGCATGGCACAGTGTTTTTTATCCGAGCTACTGTCACTGTTCACGGAGGTGTGAACAGCTGAGGTTTGTTGTTCCTGCTCTTGGTGTGTTTGCTGTTCTGCAGACGTGAAATCAAGACAACAGCCTTATCCTGCACTTCAGAGTCAGGAAAGAGGAGGCGGTTTGGTGCTGGAGGGGGTTGAGCTTTGGGTGAGGAACAGCTGAACAAACAGAGTGAAGAGAGGGAGACAGGAGGAGAGAGAAACCCAGAGTTTTTCTCCTGTGTGCGCCACGTAATTTGAGCAAACCCATTAATCTCGGGCCGTTGGCTCTTCGGGCCCTCGGGGTGTTGAGTTTCTGTGACAGATGAAAAAAAACGGGGCTGGTTCGACTGGAATCTGAGGCCGACCTCGTGCCAAAAATGAACCATCCTGAGAGAGAGGGCGGAGTTCTGGATCTATTTTGATATGGTCATCCGATTGGCTGAAAGACATCAAAAGGATCCGTAGGCTGAAGGGCCTTTGTGTCGAGGCAGGGCTCCCACTCTGCAAGTAGATTTTTTCTGTGACATAAGGCTGGTATAACTGACAATAACACAAAGTTTCCTTTAAATATTTCAGCACTGTGACTAAACTTTCAGATACTGTAGATGTTCCCAAATTCATTTGTACATAAAACAATGAGCCTAAACAGGCAGAGCCTGGAAAAGATGAATTTTAGTCAGAAGAAGAGGAAGATCCCCACAGAGACAATAGTCCAGCATCATGAAGAGACAGGAGGCACTGATACTGCCTGAGTTTACAGAAGAGCTGTGGCAAGTTTAAAACCCTTAAAAGTACCTTGAAAGGTTTGGTGTTATTTAAAGATAGAGGACAAACCAAAGACTGCTCCAATTCAGGATTTTTCTGTTAGCAGAACTTTTTTCAAGTTCACAGTAATCAACTTTTTGCAACTTAAAGTGTGAAATTCTCAGAAGTATAATAAACCTTTGGACAGTATGACCTCACAATGAGTTAATAATCACTTACTCTAGATTTGTTTCTTAGTAGCACAGGCCTGAGGTCTCTGAGCTGAACCTCACCTGGTGTGGTCGGGTTGAAGTTTATTTTTTAGCATTTACAGATACGACTCATTTTCACAAAGCTGAAACCTTACAGGCCAACAAAAATAGGAACAATTGTTGCTAAAAAAACACCAAAATGCATTCAAGTGAAAGTGTTACACGAAGCACTGAAGAATGATCCAGACTCTCCAGGACTTGGAGGAAGTCTGAGTAGTTTTAACCCAAAGGCTATTATTTGGTTTCAGGACTGTGAAAAGAGAAGTGTCATTATCTGCAAAAAACTTTAACAAGTCTCTCTTTTTGGGGGGTTGTTGTTAGGTTTTATTCACTACTGAAGTCAAACAGCAGCTTCCATATTCAGCAGCCAAACCACTGAGAGTGAAGTGACAGACCTGACACCAATGTTAACATGAACTTGTTTAACTTGTTTTCTTATTAAATTTAAGAAAACAAGTCATTACAAACTGACATGGCTAAATATCAGTGTTGTTTTGTTATCAGTCTGTGAACTTGTCCGACTGACAGAATAAAAACTTGGTTTTGGGTACCTGTCGCTGCACATCTCCAAGTGTTCCTGATTTTAAAAAAGGAATATTCTCCCCTGCTGACAGGATGAAACCTCAAACAGAAAAGGTTGTGTATACCTGTACTTAGGGCTGTTCGATATAACGATATATATCGGATGACAATATAAAAACATCCATCGTTTCATTTTACGCTATCGTTTATTTTGCGACACCACGAAACAAACTGTTTACGGCAATATTTTTTCATGGTTTTGATGGTCAGTGTAGTGGCTATATTAATTTCTTAAAGTTCTCTCTTTCTCTTATATTTAATATAACCACACTACGGACGGACAAGCGCCTGTTTTTATGCGTTGTCGTTAGCAACAACGACGGTAAAATCATCGCATGTCCACTTGTTTTCCACATAAACCTTTCACAATAAAGCTCAAGATCCTGTTGAGACTTTTCAAAATAAACTGAATCACATGAAAGAGTATGCAGAGTATTTATGGATGAGAAGCCAAAAAGAGCCGTCAGGTGCTAAAAAATAAACCTTAGACTCAAACGTTAGAACAGGCTTCTCCCCGCAGCACGCCGTGTAATAAATACTCACAAAGAAAACGGCGGCCGTTACAACTTATGTCTAAAAATGTATCGTTTCATGCATCGGTTAAAACACTCGACTCCAGGTACACGACGCCCAGCTGGAAACACTTCAGCTACCCAAGATTCACAGAATTTACAGAAAATGTTCCATGTTTGTGATTTATATCGTTATCGGGACGATAGATGTTTTATATCGGGATATGAGATTTTGGTCATATTGCACAGCCCTACCTGTACTACTGTACTGTAACACAATTTGAAATTATCAGTTTTTACTTGACCTCTTTTTTAAGTACTTGCATTCATTGAACTACATTTTGATGACAAACTTGTAAAATGTAAAAGGTGCGATGAGAAGCACAACAGTGAATCCTGAGGTTACTTTGGCCATGATTTTAATGCAAGGCATTAAATATTACTTCAGGTTTCCCCACTACACACAGGAGTGATGCAGGAGCTTGATGTTCCTTATTACCACTAAGTATCAAATAGCTGTGACTCATATGAACTGTGTTAGACCTAAGAGGCTGTCTGCAAGTCCCAGTGACAGATTGACAGGAGCGTAAAGGCCTGTCTACTGCTGATTACAAAGTAAGAGGAATTTCATTAAAGAAAAAGAACCATTGCATAACCAAACCCACCACTGACCTACTAGTCTGCTGACCTGGACTGATTTAATCGCAGTCCAGCACAGCATGCAATTATTATAAAACCTCTTTAGGCCCATTTAGGACATTCAAAAACAAGTTATAGATGTTTGTGATATAAAATTTCCTGAAAATTTTGATTTAAAAAATGAAAGTTTGACAATCAGGAAAGTTTGAAAGAACAGTCAACCCTGCAGCGCAGATACAGCTCTACCAGGAAGGAAACTGCATTCCTTTTAAATGTGCTGCAGGAGAAAACTAAACACGCTGTCTGTGGAGGGAGAAAGCTGGGAAAGGGTTAACGTTTTCCTCTCTGGACGGTGTCCTGGCATAAACACATACAGGCCCCCCATTCATCTGCTGTTTGTGCGCTCAGCAGCCTTGAAAAGTTACTGCAGTAGGGGGGAGGAGACATTAGAAGAGGAGGGAGGGAGGACAGTGACTCAGGAATTCCACTAAGGAGCACGTGACCCCTGAGCAAGGTTTTACTCCCACCCCCATATTTTGAAGCAGGGCCCCCTCCTTATTTTCTTCCTGAAGTCAAAGCAGTCAAACGTGACAGCGAGAGAATATCCACAGACAACGCTTTGATATACACGTTTAAGTTTGAAGTAAAAGCAAAGCAAATAAGACAAATAAACGTTGCTGACACGGGGGCGAGAGCGTGGGGGGATTTAAGGCTCGTCCAAATCCACTCTGACAGGAGCCATTTTGTCTGATGAAGCCGCTTTGTTGTGGAGAACGAAGCCTGTCTGAAACAGAAAAGAGAGCCCTGAGGTATTTCCGTCATCCTGACAGCGTGACAGAGGGTGTAACATGAGGAGAGAGAAGGGAAAGGAGGAGGAAAGCACTCGGTTCCTGCGCTAACAGTCCCAGTGGGCCTCCGCCGCTCATGACCTCACGTCTCCCATGTGCTTTCATTGGAATCAGGGCGTGTATTCAGTCAGCAACAGCTCTGATCTGCTGCCAGCATCTGACGAGATGTCAGGCTGATTTGGGTCCATGAGGGAGAAGCAAAGAGAAAACCTCTAGATCCAGACAAAGTGCCCAAACAGGACATATGAGGCAGTTGTTTTGACATCAACAAACGCCTGAGCGGGTGTCACTTTGAAGCCACGGTGACTATTTTTAGGCCCTCCTTATCTCCCCCCGCACTCACGGGGCACGAGGCCTCAGCGCTGAGCAGCCTCGGCTCGCCCACGTGCGATTTACAGTACACGGCATTTATGCAACGCACTTCTACTGCGGCCTTCATCCCCCCTCCTCGATCTCCCTCGCTCCCTGACTTTTCCCTTCCACCCACTGTTCCCTGGAAGCCAGTTTGTTCCTGCTGGGAGGGATTGCATCATGACTGATTCACAATCAGGCCATGACTCTCTGACCAACTCCAGGATTATGGAAAATAAGCAAACCACAGAGACACTGGGGGTATTATTACAAGGTCTGAAACTGTATTTGGCAAGTTTTTTTCTTAAACAAGTGCATACATGTACAGCTAGAAGCATTTCTTTTGTTTCATTTATTAAAGGATTTTGCCAAGTGCTCAAATTAGTCACATTCTATGCTCGACAGGGACTGTCTGCAGACCTAAAGTACAACGACAGACTGAGAAGAAACAGCTGTGGTGGGAAAAAGGAAAAGTCTTACTGGAAACACAGTAAGAAACACAATGTATTAAAGAAAAAGTCAAATTTTACAGCCACATTTATGAAGTATACACTCCCCTGTGTTCACTATGTACATGTCTGTCAGCTCCTCTGAGGTTTGCTGGGTGAGCTGCGTCTGTTACTTTATGTCCTGCTGTTGTTGCCATACTTGGGTTACAAGAGGGAAACAAGTTCACGAGAAGCAGTCAGAGAACTTTTTAAGGGTCCCGCTCCTTTTTTACCTTTATATCTCCGGCCAATATGGTGGTTATTTCCCCCTGCATGAAGGCCCAGGGTACATTGGAGCCAACCAGCGGGCACCTTTCACCACTGGGACAGTACACCTCGCCGGTGGCCCCCTGCTGCTTGATGCTCTCCCGGGAGCAGGGGAAACAGAACTTGTGAGAGGGCACTGAAGGGCACTGGACAAAATGAGTGTCCTCTAGCCGCTCATGGCACAGAGTGCAGCACAGTGGCACGCTGCCCGGTGGCACAGAGGAATCCGGAATGCTCTGTGGCGGTGGCTCCATACTGCCAGGACCATGCGGAGCGGAGGGGTTGGCGCTCACAGGCCCCTCTCTCTGGGCCAGCCTCCTCTGTGAGGGTGACAGGGGGCTCCCGCTGTTCCGTCGTGCCCCCGCCACGGTGGAATGTACCTGGCTGCCGTCCTTAGGTGAGCCCATGCTGCCTGCGTTGTCAGTGGCGAGGATGAGTGCAGTCATGGGAGACTGGCCATTCTGCGCTGTGGCAGCCTCAGGCGGCGTGGTGCGGGAGTGGGGGGAGATGGTTGATGGAGGCGCCGCAGAGAAGCCTGGCAGGGCAGCTGGGGGCATCTTCAGGACTTCAGAGGGTGAGGGGAGCCATGGCTGGCCCTCACTGCCGTTCATCTTGGGGACACTGCTCTCACAATCTGGCTCAGGGGAGGCCTTCCTCTTCCCAGGCCGAGGGTGCTTCCCCCTGTCTGTGCAAAGGAAAAGCAGCAGGGTTAACGGCCACACTAGGTACACACAAACATCCCGGCCTGTGCAGAATACGAGGCAGGAAATTTCTAAACACCCTCCCCCAACAACCACACACACACACACACACACACACACACACACCTGCTCCCGTACTGCTGTCTCACACAGAGGTGAACGGGTGCGTGCCAGCAGCGTGGCTGGGCGGACCCTTCACGATGGCGTAAATCCACGACACGCCGTGTGTGAAGTGCTGACACATTAGTTCCCTGCTGTTTAGTTCCCGTTTTCATGGCGCGTGCCAGCTCACCACATTCTAGTGCAGACACAAAACAAACAGCCTACCTGTTTTTGAGGAAGTGCCACTCATTTCGTACGCCATGACCCGCTGCATGGCGGTGTGGTCCTTCTTTACCCTGCCGTCGAACGTGTGCAGCATCAGGTCCCTGACAGTTTTGCCTTTGTTTATCCAGTCCTTGTGGCTGTCCGACATGTCCGACATGCTGTCCGCCCGGTGCTTGTCTTTCAGCTCCTCCGGGCGCTTGCCGTGCTCCCCGGGGACAGGCGCGATCAGAGCGCCGGGCAGACCGATCTGTGTCGGGCGGCCGCTGAGGGGATGTATGGCAGGTATCCCGCCGTTTACCAAAGGCAGCAAGTTAGGAGGAACCGTGCTAGTCCTGCGGGGGTTGGGGCTTTGGCGGTTTAGCTCAGGGGGCTCGTCGGGTTTGGGAAATCCGTTGGGCATCGGGAGGCCGTTCGCCTGCCTGCCTGCCTGGTACTCCGGGCCCAGCCGCGGCGGCCTGTCTGACAGCGGATAACGATCCAGAGGTTGAGGGGGACGGGAGCCCGGGTCCCCAACCGAGTGATTGATCTCTTTCCCGGCGTGCTGGGGCTTCCCCGGGCCTGGAGAGCGGCCCTCCTGAAAGCCGTGTGCTCTCTTTAGCTGCCTGGCAGTCTCGATAACGAATTCAATCCGGTCGGCACCTTCGTAGTTCACACAACCACGGCAGACGGGTTCGGTAAAATCCCAGATCATCGCCCACGGCATGCGGGGCAGATCGCATAAATAGCAGGACTGCCTTCTGGAGGCAGCGACCGCCGTGGAAGACATATTGTATCCCCGAAGCGATTTCAAAATGTCCGACGGCTTGTTTACGTCGCGGAGAAGACGGAAAAAAGACGTCAACGAAAATAAAAGTGGCTGATTTCGTCCTCACGAAGAAGAACAGAGCACCATAGCTGTAGCTGTACCCTCGGCGCGCCTCCGTCTGAGCTCGCGCTTACAACTCAGCTCTCGACGTACGTCCGTGACGTCAGCACAGACACTCTGCTCGTGCTCCGGGGTTCTATTTACTGGATTCTTCGACGACGCGCATGCGGGACCCTTTGTCCGGAGCGTTTACGTTTGAAGATATTGTATGCCCGCGAAGAGGGACCACTCTGTGTTTTATTGGGAGCGTAATAAAACACGGCAGCGATCGTAGAGCCAGAATTATCTTTATTTTTTAGTTTGTGCACACAAACAAGGAATTTGACTCCGGCTCACTTTGCTTTTCATCATACAAAAAAAAGAAACTTAATTTACAGCATGTTGAAAAGCAACATAGATAGTCACATTATATGCAGAAAATGTGTATATTTGATTATAATTTAATCTGCTGCTGGGTCTCTTTCACTCGGCTGGAATTGCAGCTCCCAAAACACACCCAAAACACCTGTTCAATCAAGAAAAATCATTTCACCTTGATCTGTGTCAAACTGAAGTCATTTCCACATTTCCAGGCTGTGGGACTGTAAGCTTTCATATTTAAATGATCCAATTTAAAGTTTCACAGCACTAGAATAAACATTTTCTCCTGCATAAATTTCAATTCAATTTTATTTATACAGCGCCAATTCACAACAACAGTTGCTTTAAGGCGCTTTAAATTGTAAGGTAGACCCTACAATAATACATACAGAGTATATATACATATATATATATATAGAGAGAGAGAGAGAGAGAGAGAGAGAGAGATGACCCCCTATGAGCAAGCACTTTGGCGACAGCGGGAAGGAAAAACTCCCTTTTAACAGGAAGAAACCTCCGACAGAACCAGGCTCAGGGAGGGGCGGGGCCATCTGCAGCACCGGTTGAGAGAAGGAAGACAAACCAATTTCTTATCTTCATTGCAACACTGATTCTTTTTACTGTTAATTTTTAATGTTCTTTAAAGATTTCAATTTATCATCATCTCATAATGTCTTTGATGGACTGAGCAGCATTCAAAGGATATTTTTCTGAAAGGTGTTCCTTGAGCCATGTGACTTGAGAGATTTTGTTAAACCAGTTAACACAAAGAAAGCCCGGCTGTGTTGAATTTCCTTTGTAACACACCCGTCAGACCTTACAGAGTGTTTTTACAAAGCAGGAACATCCAGAGCTGAAAGATGAAGCCAACACGGAGGTGCCATGTTTACTTTGTTCTGTTGTACTGAGTGGTAAAATAGCAAAACATTAGAGATACATCAGTATAGCCTTGAAAAATATAAACAACAACAGTAAAATCGCAACAACTAGTTAAATACAGTCACTGTGTGTGTGTAATTTAAATTCAGTGTAATGACACTACACATGTAAAAAGACAATAACATAACAAACAAGGCTGTATCTGGTTTCAAATGCAGTTTTTAAAGACACCGGCGCCGACCTGCTTCACGACATATTATACTTGGTTTGAAAAGGGATGCGTGGAGTTTGAGGCAGAGTGGGACCTCTTTCAATTCTTATCTTTGTCTGCAGGGCTCCAAGTGTTTTTCTAAATACCAAAGATGCAGACAGTGAAAAAATAATCGTTCGATTTAAATAATCAACTCTGCAGTGTCAAGACAACAAGTGTTAAAGCAGTTCTGTTTAGGAGTTCGGTGTGACGCGGAGTGGGTGTTAAATCCTTCTGTTGCATTCCAGTCTCGTTGCCAGGCACATCTGACATCACCACTGTAGAAGCCAATCCCAGAATTAAGCTGCTGTTACCAGGCAAACTGTAGACCTCCCTCCCCTCTATTCAGACTTCTGCTGAGCTGAAATGATCATTTTCCTCTCACTGGTATGAAATCACTTCCACTTCTCTCTAGTTTCTCCTCACACACAAGATATAGCAATAAAAAGCAGTAACACAACTGGCAGTAATTCAACCAAAACCTACCGTTTGAAGTAAAATATGATAGAAATGGAAAGTATTTAAAAATGGTAGTAATAGAAAGCCATTAAATTTAAAGTGATAATATACCCAGTTGCATTAGAATTAGCATGTATTTTCAAGTTTATTAAATGCAGGTAAAGCCCAAAGGCACGGCATAATCAGCACAATTGATTAGAAATAAGTACAGTGTAGAAAACTGGTGCTGAAAACACCCGTGAGCCATCATATAGATGTCCATTTATCCATCTATTTTCTACGGAGACACCCAGATCTCATTCTTCCTGGTCATCATCTCCAGATCTACTGGGTGGACACCACAAATCAGCCAGCATGTCCTGGACACCATCCACAGCTCATGGCCATAGTTCAGGGTAGAAACACAGACTGATACAACATAGGAACATAAACGATTGACCAGTCATCCAACAGCTTATTTTTTCCATTTTAGCTCTATTTGACTGCAAACTATCCCAGTGTGAGCTGAAGATCACAGCCCGAGGAGGCCAAAGGAACCATATCATCTGCAAAAAGCAGAGATGTAGCAGAGATAAGCCACCAGAGCCAGCCCCTACTTGGGTGAGCCTAGAAGTTCTGTACATTTAATTATGAAAGAGAGAAACCATTAGAGAGGTGACCTTGGTCCCAAAAGCAAGAACTGTTGGGCAATGCTCACTCAACTCAGTTTATTTATCTAGTGGCAAATCACAACTATAGTCGCCTCTACATAGTAAGGTAGAGACCCTACAATCATAATTTTTCCAGTCAGACTTCAAGACATCATGATGTGCCTCACTTGCTCAGTCAGATGATGGAGGCAATGAGGGAAAGGAAGTAAGAGGGAAAAGGCAGAACAATGTATCCTGTTTTGCCAGTGTAACGCTGGCCGCTGTAGGCAAATATGTAGGAGCAGAGAACTCTTTGCATTCTGGACCACAGTCAAACATGAGCTGCATTTAGTCAAATCTTCAGTGGGAGAGGAAGACAATGGGAGATCTGAAATGCAGTAAGGTTACATGAAGTGTAACCTCTCATCCAAAAGGCTACTTCATCAAACACTTTGGAGGAGTAGGGGAAACATCCTTAACAACCTAAAAAAGAAGTCCAGTTGCCTTCAACTCAAGTGCTTAAGTCTGCCATGATCTGAATGATGGGAAACCTATACAAAGAAATAAATGAATGTGCTCATCAACACTCCGAGGTCTCATTTGAGACTTTAACTTCAGTGTCGAATCCATAGAGCCTACACAAGTGGCCGACACCATTGGCAGCATTTCTACTTGTGTGTGGTGTTTCTTTGTTGCACTGCAGTTTTCTGTTGGTGGAGTTTACCTCTCTGTTTCCTTCCAGTCAATTAACTGCTGAGTGGCCAGAAATGGATGAGGACTGTGTCAACACAACATGTAGTTACATTTGTAATGGGTAGGTGGAGGTCAGATTAAGGTTTAGGGTTTAAGAAGGCTTTGCTGTTAATGGGTTCCAATAAGAAATTTAATGCAAAACGACCATCCCTCTTAAGTTATCATCAGCAACTACCCCAACGCCAAACCTGTGATTTAGTGACAAGCAAAAAGGACTTTTTGGAGACAATGTAGACTCAGGCATTGTCTGAGAAGCTTGGAGAGAAAAGTCTCTGGACTTCTTTAAGTTTCTTGAAGATGTTTCACCTCTCATCCAAGAAGCTTCTTTAGTTTTAAGAACAACTGGTGGAGAATCCCTGATTTTTAAGCCCTATTGGGAATGTCCCAAAGAGGGTCATGGACCCCCTATTGATCCTCTGCCTAATCACATGAGTCAAGGTGTGAAAACGGGTGTGGGTCACAATCAGCCAAGGTTTCAGGTGAACCCACTGTGAGACCTTGCCCCACCCTGTCATGTGACTTACTGAGAACAATTGACCCAAGATGTGAGTGGGGGTTAAGGCGTCTGGGAAGGATCTCCGAACTGGACTATACACGGTAGACAGTAGACTCAGGCATGTAGGAATGATTATTCCTACTCTCATTGCCAAAACTTGAGAGAACATTTTTAAACAGATCAAGAATGACTGTGCTTTCTAATGAAGCTCATATCCTTTAATGTGTGCAGCAAGATGTTGGAGATCTTCTTCTGTGGTAGTGAGTACCATCTAGTTTGCTGCTGTCTGCTGGGGGGCAGCGTCAGTGCCACAGATGCCAGCAGGATGAACAAACTAATCTGCGAGGCCGGAAGCATCATTGGTCAGAATTTGGAGATGTTTGAGTCAGTGAGGGGCAGGAGGTCACTGAACCTACCCTCTCCATCACACCCACTCCACACCTCTGAGGCAGCAGAGTGATTCAACCTCACTGCCATAAAGAACACTTTAGAAAACCTTTCTCTATAAAGCTGTATAATAACTTCATTCTGTGGCAGGTTTACACGCCTGTCAGGCAAAAGATGCCAAACATATTGTTTATTATAGCTTCATGCAGCTGTTTATCTTACATCTATAGTGTACAGATTATTTATTAAAGCAATTTGCACTTCTCTCCTACACAACGTCAGTCTTACTTTCACTGTTTTTAACTAAATTCATTTTAATTGTCTTTGGTTTTTTAATCACTGTTGTAAATATATAAATTCCTGCTCTGTCTCATAGTATAATCTCCTTACCAGTCACCTGTTATTTTAAATGTGTAGTTTATTGTTGTTTATTGTGCAAGTTCAAACCATGCAAAAAATTATAAATAATCTAGAAGTGCATTCACTTTTTCTGAGCTAATTACAGATGAACTGAGGTGAAGTGGAAAACTCCAGTTAACTGACCAGTCAAATGCCCAGTTTGCCTTTTGTCCCGTGTTCCTCCCTTTATTCCCAGCTGGTTGTGGTAGATGGCTGCAGTAGCTCAGTCACCTCTTTAAGAGCCCCTGTGACAGGGTTAGTAGAGTTTTGTCATGGTGTGTTGTTATATATGTAACTGATTAAAGTATGTGTGCTGTTCATAGGAATTTTGTATATATGTATATTTGTATATACTGAAATATTTATTTATTGTGTCATGTAGTTTTTCACATGGTTTGATATCCCCAGATGTAAGCTATTACAGAAACTCACCTGAGGCAGTCTCCAAAAGTCGATTCTGTTCATCTGGACGTAGCGTTTTGCGGGAGAAACGTTTCGTCACTCATCCAAGTGACTTCTTCAGTCTCTGCTGACTGCAGGCAGGTAGAGTATTAAAGGAAGACAGCTGCTCTACGAAGGTTTGCTGTGAGTTAGCGAAGTCCTGTTTTTTGTTTTTATCTATTTGATATATAGCGCTGGAGTGTCCTAATCAGGATTACATCATAGCTAATTGTGTCTCAGTTTACTTGAAAGCCCTTTTCCCAGTGACCTTTGACTCTCTGCAGATCAAAGGCAAGGGGAACCTCTGCATGTGATCCTTCTTCCTACATGAAAACACAAACATCAAGTGACAGCATGCCTGACATTTCCCACATCATTCACTCAACACATCAATACATAACACAAGTTTTCCATGTTTTGCTCTGGATCTCTAGCCATCGGTCCAAAAAATCTAAAGATATGTAAAGAAACACTGGAGTAGACATTCACAGTACATATATGAGTTACTTGATTAGTTGGGACTTTGTTCATGTGAATATAGTTGCAATTACAAAAGTGATACAGAAATTTATCATGTCCCTTGGGTAAAGACAGCCATTATTGTACATGAAATTCCTTTATTCGGGACACACACATACAAATATATACGTGACTTCTTGTTGCAATTGTAAAATTGCAGAGAAAAAAATGAAAAAGGTCAGACAGTGAGACAATGCTAAAAAATCTAGTGTTGTGTTGCTGGACTGACAGCCCTCTGAAAATGGCCCAGGACACTGCCAGACCACGAGCGGCGTGAGCTTACAGGCCGTCTGGTCCCTGCTGCCCCATACTCGTATACCCAAGAGCAATCGCCTCCACAATCCAAAGTGAGAGATGTTGCTTACTTATAGGCCTGGCCTTATAAGGACCTGCCCATGAAAGAAAAAGCTGGTCATTTTTCTGAAACTCCTTAGTCCTGTCCAAATATGCATGCAAAATTTGAACAGGAAGGGGGTGGGGAGAATGCTGACAGGACAATAACCACACGTGCCCCAACCACCTTAGGCAGATAGGCCGGGTTGGGCTTCAGTGACACCCTGGTCTGCCCCAGGGTAAACCGATGATGGGTGCACTGAAAGTTCGTGAATGTCACTGACACGTTTAGCAGAGGCTAAGGCTAGCAGCAATGCTGTCTTCAAAGACAGATGCTTTAGATCAGCCTCCTGCAGAGGTTCAAACAGAGGGCCACAAAGCTGGGTGTCCACACGTGTGCGCGCTCTGGTCGCCTAATGAGAAGAAAAGGAGACAATACGCATTTTCCCTGGAAGCGAATACACCGCATTCCAAATTATCATGCAAATTGTGTTTAAGTGTTATAAAGATTAAATGAGTTGTTTTTCAATTAAACCCATCGATGGAATTGTGTCTCAGGACTCTTTGTATCACTGAAATTAATCTCAGACACCTGTGATCATTAGTTTGACAGGTGAGCCCAATTAAAGGAAAAACTACTAAAGGAGGATGTTCCACATTATTAAGCAGACCAGCATTTTCAAGCAATATGGGAAAGAAAAATGATCTCTGCTGCTGAAAAGAGTGAAATAGTTGAATGTCTTGGACACGTAATGAATACCTCAGATATTTCACGAAAACTTAAGCGTGATCACCATAATGTTAAGAGCTTTGTGGCTGAGTCACAGCACACATGGGTTCGTGCAGATAAAGGCACAATGATGAAGGTTTCTGCCAGACAAATACATCAGATTAAGAGAGCAGCTGCTAAAAGGCCATTACAAAGCAGCAAACAGACATTTGAAGCTGCTGGTTCCTCTGGAGCCCTGTGAACATCAAGCTGTAGGATCCTCCAGAGACTGGCAGTTGTGCATAAACCTTCCACCCCTAACCAATGCTCACAAGCAGAAACAGCTGCAGTGGGCCCAGAACTACATGAAGACTCATTTTCAAACAGTCTTGTTCACTGATGAGTGCAGCGCAACCCTGGATGGTCCAGATGGATGGTTGGCTGCGTCGTCAGCAAGGAGGTAGTGGAGTCATGTTTTGAGCCGGAATCACGGGGAGAGAGCTGGTCGGCCCTTTTAGGGTCCCTGAAGGAGTGAAAATGACCTTTCTGACTGACCACTTTCTTCCATGGTCGAAAGAGAAGAACTGTGCTTTCTGCAACAAAACCATCTTCATGCAAGACAATGCACCATCTCATGCTACAAGGAACACCTCTGCATCCTTGGCTGCTATCGGCATAACAGGAGAGAAACTCATGGTGTGGCCCCCATTCTTCCCTGACTTCAATCCTATTGAGAACCTTTGGAGCATCCTCAAGCAAAAGAATATGAGGATGGGAGGCAGTTCACATCCAAACAGCAGCTCTGGGAGGCTATTCTGACACCCTGCAAAGACATTCAAGCAGAAACTTTCCAAAAACAAGTTCCATGGATGCAAGAATTGTGAAACTGCTTTCAAATAAGGGGTCCTGTGTTAATGTGTAACTTGACCTGTTAAGATGTTTTTGATTGAAATAACTTTTGATGTCAGTGAAATTGATCTACTAATGCTGCAAATTCAACAAATGACCATTTTCAATTCTCTACAACCTATAAAATCGTTTGAAACTCTGTGCGTAATAATTTGGAACAGAGCATTGTAAGTTTTTTATTTTTGAAAAACATACTGTTTTCATTGGGAGGTTTGTTCAGTAACATTTGAATTCTACTCTAATGGTTGATGACTCGAAAATTATGCTGACTGCCATTTGAACCGACTATTTAGGAAAAACAGAGAAAAATATCATTTGCATAATAATTTGGAAGGTGGTGTAGATCCACTGCAGCCTGGCTGTAGTGCCGCCACAGCTCTACAATGGCTGGATGCAGAGCCCAGTCGCCGTATAACGGAGCGCCTCTGGATAGCAAATCCGCTCCCTGATTCTCAGAGCCCAGAACATGTCGCTCTCAAAGAGAGGAAATGTTCGCTGCTCCATAGGATCAGTCTGCATGCCAGTGTGTGCAACTGGCGTGAACACAGCTCTCCCTGATGATTGATATAAGCCACCTTGGTGGTATTGTCCGTCCTCACAAGAACTTGATGTCTGCGTAGAAATGGTCAGGATCTCCAGATAATTTATGTGCGATCGTTGGAGAATGCTGCTCCAGAGGCCTCTCACAGATCACACTTCGTAAACACCGCCCCAACTGGACAGGCTCGTGTCTGTAGTGACCACCTTCTGGAACTGCTCGGGACCCATGGGCACCCCCTGAGTCAGAAAAACAGGAAGTTGCCATGCCAGCGCATATTCCCCCATTACCGTTATATGCTCCATGACGCACGGGGCTCAGCCTGAGAGAAGCCACCCAGCGCTGAAACTCCCTCATAAACAGCCAGCCGACCTGGACCACCAGGATGGCCAAGGCCATCAGACCCAGTAGCCAAAGCCATAATATGAAGGAAACTGCTTTGTGGAGAGGAAAAAGAGTGAGGCACACTCTGATTGTTTTTACTCTCTCCTCTGACAAGTGGGCTGTAAATGAGATCGAGTCCAGAGATAAACTGAGGAATGTTATATTTTGTACTAGAGACAACACACTCTTCTCAGCGTTTATTATGAAGCTCAGGTCGGCCAGATGCTTCGCGGCAAACAGTCTGTGTGGAAGCCTCGTCATCTGACCGCATTAGAAGGAGCCAGTCACCTAAATAAGTAGCCGGACAAATGCCCCACTGCCTCAGCGGCGCTATCGCTGCTTCTGTGCAGCAAACAAACACTCTGGGGCTCAGTGATAGACTGAAAGGCAGCACTGTGTATTTGTAATAGATAGCCAGATTCCTCCTGTGTGGAGGGTAAATGGGAATGTGGAAATATGCATCCTTCAGGTCGACTGAAGTGAACCAGTCGCCTTGGCACAATATCAGAGATGCATGTGTGAGCATCCTGAATTTATATTTTCTGCGAAATTCGTTCAGAGCCCGCAAATCCAGGATGGGGCAAAGACCGTGTCCCCCCCACCCGCCGTTTGGGGACCAGAAAATACCTGGCGTAAAAGCCGCTCCGACTCTGATCAGAAGGCACTATACATATTGCTCTCTTTTCTAACAGTGAGTGTATTTCCTCCTGTAGAATACAAGCAGACTCTCCCTACGCTTGGGAATGTATTATGCCCTGAAAAGGAGGGGGAGTCAAAACAAACTGAAGCCTATAGCCCTGTGATATTGTTTTCAGCACCCACGCTGAAGTTGTGAGCACTGCCCATCTCTCTCTCTCAAAAACGTCATCAGGCACAATCGGCATGTCCAAAATGTCCTCCTTCTCCCTCTCTGACAGGTTTGTCAGGTTGAGTCATCTGGCTCGCTTCTGCAACACCATCATCCCCATAGATTTCCCTGTGGCTTGGACTGCGCAGCACTGCATGCAGAGGTAAATGTCCGTGATCACAGTAATCTCCCCCAACATTTGAATCACACCTAGTCGCCATGTCCTCACATAACTCTGCCTGGTAGGCAGCTAGCATGGAGGAAACATTCAGTGCCCTTAGAGCTAAAGCCATCGCTTTGTAAGACCTTTCAGTCATGGTGGACTGAAACTGCTCTGCTTTTGATGGGAGTGTGGTGCTCCTAGAGGAGCCTCTCCCAGATAGAGATGGACTGCAACTAACCGACGGGCTGTGCATGGGGGGCATATTGAGTAGGCCATGCTTCTCCATGCCATCAAAATCCAGGGAAGAAGTGCCCTGTATGGGGCTTCTGCTGCTGAATGGGTGGTCCTTTCAAGAGATAGTCACATCTTCTAGCAGCTTGAGGAAGACTGGGAATAACTGCTTCGCTGCTCTGGTAGCCGGTGGCAATTTCTTCCCCTTGTAACATGATCTGGTGGTCTCCGTTACGGGCCACGAGATATTCAGGCTGGATGTATTGCATTTGGACACATTTTGGATATCCATTGTATGAGGGGGAGAGGCTGGTGTGCTCCCTTGCTCTTCTGAAGAGCGGTCGCAGTGCCGGGCTCGGTAGCCTGAGAGGAGGGTATTAAGTTTTCATCTTTATCCTCCCCGTGGTCAGATAAGAGGATTTCTGAGGCATCCTCATAATACAACTCCAACACGTCGTCTATTGGCAGAGCCGCCGTGGCTAGGTCCAGCTGGTGCCAGTCCGTGGTTCGGCTTCCACAACCGTCCCCTTGTTGCAACCATCAGCTGTGGTGTCAGCTGTGGGCAAGAAGGGGTCTGTTACTGACAGGCTGTCTTGGCACCCTAGCCATCACTGCAAGCTCTTCATGGTGAACCGGGCGCAGTGTGCACATGAACCTGGGGCCTCGACTGTGAGCTGGGCATGTTCCAGCCCTAGTCAACACAAGCAGACCTGGTGTGTGTCCTTGCTTGAGATTTTGTTGCCACATACGCAGAGTCGAGCCTCGGAGTCTCTGCTTCCTCTTGTGTGAGGGAAAGATGTCATCTTCGCTAGCTGGGAATCTAACGATGAGGGACGTGAGTTAGCTGGTTTGCTAGCCTCGGCCCAAGGAGAACAGTGTTAGCTGCTGTGCTAAACTGTGCAGAAAGGACAACCTTACTGGAAAGCAAGTGGTATGATGCCCGATCTATGGTGAAGATTCAGGTTCAGGAGAGATGAGCAAAGGTAGCTAGTGCCCAGCGACAGAAATAGCTAACACTCTTGTCTGTGGAAAGTTAAGCTAGCTGGCCTAACAAGGTTGAGACATGCTCCAAAGCAAGAAAAGATTTTGAATAACGACTATGTAATAGCGCAAGTTATTTAAGGGTGGGTAGCTCTGCCCGACGTGATTGTCATGATCACCACCCAATCAGGATTGGTGGAATGAGATAAATGCTTCTGAAGAATATGCAGGGCAGCGCATCCCACAGTGAGACATCGAAACGAATGCTAGGAATGAGACCCAAAGATATGTTTTACACAGTAAATGAGGAACATAAAACTGGAAACATGTTTTTTTCCCCATCCATGGTCCTGGGTTTGTGACCCAGCGTTTGTGTTTGGGACTTTTGGCTTTGGTTGGTTACTACAGGTTAACTCTGTTTAATATTTGGGCTAAAGTAGTGACCTCCGGGGATCCCTTTCAGCGTTTGCTTTTGGAGTTTCCGTCGCTGCCTGTCCCTAATTTCTCTAACACAGTAACGAAGCACGGGGTTGAGCATTATATTCCCACAGTCGGGCCTCCGGTGTTCGCGTGCATGAGCGCCGCCACGATCCCATGAAACTGTCTGTCGCTCAGGAAGAGTTTGCAGCCATGGAGCGGCTTGGCATTGTACATCGCTCGAACAGTGCCTGGGCCTCCCCGCTTCACATGGTGCCCAAATCGGATGGTCGGTGGTGGCCATGCGGGAATTTTCACCGTTTAAATAATGCCACGGAGAACGATCGTTACCCCATCCCTCACATTCAGGATTTTTCCGCCCATCTCGCCGGGACCTCGATCTTTTCTAAAATTGATTTGGTGCAGGGGTATCACCAGGTTCCTGTACGCGCTGAAGACGTTCCTAAAACTGCTGTCATTAAAACCTTTGGCTTGTTCGAGTTTTTGCGCATGCCATTTGGCCTGAAAGGTGCCGCCCAGACCTTTCAGCGGCTGATGGACTCTGTCCTGCGCGGGCTGCCTTTCGTTTTCCTGGATGATATATTGGTGGCCAGCTGCTCGGTGAGCCAGCACGAATCCCGTTTGCGCCAGGTTTTTCAGCGTTTGGCAGAGCACAGCCTGCTCATCAACCCCTCCAAGTGCCAGTTTGGGTTGCCTGTCCTGGATTTCCTTGGGCACCGCATTTCCGCTGATGGTGTGGTCCCATTGCCAGATAGGGTCCGGGCCGTTTCGGCTTTTCTGCATCCCATGTCGGTTAAAACATTGCAGGAGTTCTTGGGGATGATCAATTTTTACAACTGCTTTCTCCCCAGAGCTGCCCACCTGCTGCAGCTGCTCTACGCTGCCTTGAAAGGTAAAACAGCCAAAGATCCTGTTGACTGGCTCCCAGAATGCATCCAGGCGTTTTCCGCTGCCAAGTCTGCGCTGGCTAAAGCCACCGGTGTCTGGCAGCCGCTCCCCTTTTTCAGTCGTACGCTCCGGGAGTACGCAAGTACAGTGTTTTCAACAGGGAGTTGCTGGCCCTGCACCTCGCAACACGCCTCTTTCGTTTTTTCCACGAGGGTCGCAACTTTACTGCGTACATTGCCCACAAACATGTCCAAGGTCTCTGACTCATGGAGCGCACGCCAGCAGCGCCAGTTGGCAGCCATTTCAGAGTTTACGACAGACATTCAGCATGTGGCTGGTAAGTCCAATCACGTCGCTGACTGTCTGTCCCGCGTTTTGGTTTTCCCCGTGTATGTCGGCGTAGACTACGCTGCCATGGCCGCTAAGCAACGTGCTGACCCGGATGTCCTTGCCCTTCAGTCAGCAAAAACGGGCCATGCTGGAGGACACGTCCCTGTGGGCCGGCGGTCCGCGCCTGCTTTGCGAGGTTTCCACCGGCCGCCCAGGCCCTGTGGTCCCCCTTTCATGGCGTTGTCGAGTTTTCGACTCGGTACATGCCCTCTCTCATCCCGGCGTTTGGGCCTCGGTCAAGCTGGTCAACGCCAGGTTCGTTTGGCCGGGCCTTCGCAAATCAGTGAAGGACTGGGCGGCAGCTTGTTTCCCATGCCAATGCTCGAAAATCCACAGTCGTTTTGTAGGCATTTTGATCACGTGCATGTGGATCTGGTTGGTCCCTTGCCACAGTCACAGGGTTGCACGCACCTTTTAACTGTGGTGGACCGCACGACCAGGTGGCCAGAGGCTGTGCCCCTGGCGCCCACGACAGCGGAGGCAGTGGCCAGGGCATATTTGTCTACGTTGGTTTCGCATTTCAGTCCCCCTGCTGACATTACATCGGACAGGGGCTCCCAGTTTGTTCCGGAGCTTTGGTCTGCCATGGCTGGCAGCCTGGGGGTCACGGTCCACCGCACCACAGCATACCACCCGCAAGCTAATGGGATGTGCGAACGGTTTCACCGGTCACTCAAGGCCGCGCTCTGGGCTTCCTTAACAGGTGGTAACTTTGTTGACCGTCTTCTGTGGGTTTTGCTGGGATTGCGCAGCGCGGTTAAGGAAGACCTCGGGGCTTCCCCTGCTGAACTGGTCCTCGGCCAGCCCCTCTGGGTCCCTGGGGAATTCTTACCTGAGACCCCCCCCCCCCCCCCCCCTTGTGTTTCGATACCTCTGTGCTGCCTCTTCGCCCCCCAAGAGACTCATTTTCTGTTCCTGGCCCTGTGCACCACTGCCTGCCTGACACTTTTGTTCCGAGTTCATTGGACTCTTCTCATTTATTTTTCGTCAGGCACGATGCCCATAGGACTCCATTGCACCCACCGTATGACGGGCCGTACAGGGTTATTAAACCGGGCCAAAAACATTTCCTTTTGGACTTTGGAGGTTGGCAGGAGGTTGTCTCTGTTGACAGACTTAAGCCTGCACATGTTCTGCAAGATGATCAGGTGGTTCCGGCCCAGGCCCTCCGCCGTGACCTCCCACCTACCACCGGGCTGATGGATTCTGCTTTTTCTTCTAGGAACACCCCACAACCAAAGGATCCCGAGTTGTCTGCAGCTTTTTCTGACCCCTAGTGCCAGCCTTGCTCTCGGGCTGGGTTCCCCTCAGTCAGTTCTCCACCCCCTCCACAAGGTCACCTTAGTTTGCTCATCTAGTCTTTAGGTTTCTGTTGTCATGCCTACCCTCTGCCCATGCCCCACGTATAGTGATGTCTCGATGGTTGTTTATATTTTCAGTGTGTCCCTCATTCTCCCTCTCTCTGTTTAGTCAGTTGCGTCTCAGTGTTTGTTTCCCCGCCTTGTTAATTAGATTATTGTCCAGCCGTATTCCCCAGATGTTTCCTGTCTGCCCTGAATTGCTGTGTATTTATTATCTGCATTTCCTTGTGTTCCTTGTCACAGTCTCCCTCATGCCTCTGGCTATGTGTCTGTCTGGTTAGTGTATCCTTCAGTTCGCAGTGTTTTCCTAGTTTCGTTTCTCATCTTGTAAAATCCAGCAATAAAGCTATTTTTGAGTTTAGCTCTGGCCACAAGCTCTGCATTTGGGTCCTAGCCTGCCTTGCCTCACACGGTAGACCATGTGGAAGGGAAGCATGGCACTGGAGGTGCATCGAAGCTTTCCTACTATGGTGTAGACAGGAAGAGAAGCCAGGTACCAGTATTGTTTCACATTAAGACATTGTTGAGTCATATCGTACCCAGGGCCTTTCTAAAACAGGACATATGAATATGTGACAGTAGATGGTCTGTTACGTGTCTGCAGGCTGCAGGGTTTCTTTCCCTCTCCTTTTGTTTGCCATTCCCTTAGATACACAGACTGCAGGCTGGTGTCAATTTGGGGATCTCCAGCTAATTAGAGGAAGGAGGCGTTGATTGGACAAACCGGGAGTGCACACCTTGATAAGGAGACTCACCTGTGGCTGGGCGCGGCTCTCTTCTTTCCATGCTTAGAATTGTTTGGCACATGTGTAGAGCACCTCTGGTGTATTTCTTTTGTTTGAAGGTTGTGGTGGGAGTAAAGTGGACTAGGTAAGTTTGGGGACCCCATACACTTACTCACGTAGAGTCCTTTCTGTTAGAAACACTAGGTAAGTAGGTTGGTGCCACCCATGTAATTTTGAGCTTGTTTTGAGTTGAGGATTAGGGTCTTTTCCACCTGTTTTTGTTTTTCTAGGGTAAGAGCTCAGCTAAGTTTTGGTTTTGTCTTTTTGGTGTTTTTTTTGGCACAACCTAACTGTGGATTGATCATCCATTTATGAATGTCAAATAGGCTATTTATACAAATATAAATAGAACTAGATAGAATACAACTAAAGCTCTAAATAGAGCTTTAGATCAAAATTTAGTATAGCTGTTCTGTGATTTGAAATTTGCTGGCTAGGATGTGCCTGTCTTTCTGTGTTGGCCGTGTGATAGAGTGATTCTGTACTCTGCTTATTGCCCAAACTCAGCTCAGAGGCAACAACTCACACAATTAGAATATGTGTGACTTTGTGAGAGTTATCGTGTTTGTAGCACTTCCCCCAACACCCTATGACCAGTTCATGGGCTGACCCTCTATTAGACCACTACACAGCAAATCCAGCATGTCCAAATTAACACTGTCAGATTTGATTTCAACACTATTAAAGTGTCTATATGGGTCCACACCAGAGAGTGTTAATTTAATTCTTTTTGGAGAGTTGGTACGTTAACTCTGATTTAGTGTTAAACACCAAATCTATCTGGAGTTGATAATTTAACACTTACTAATGCTAACTAGGTGTTAAGAGTTTATATACTAACTCTCAAAGAGTATTTTAGTTTAACTACATAAGAGTTATCTTCTAATTAATTCTAAAAAGTGGAAATTTTACTGTTCTGAACTTCTAGAAATTCCTTTGGAAATAAACATTTATTAAAAAGATGCAGTGGTTTTTGAAAAACATTTATTCTGAACTGTGCACCACAATTTCAAAACATTTTCTGAAAGATGTAACAATGTACATGTTCTCACTTTCATTAGAATTTTGTTTATCAAAAGGTCTGACATAGGTGAGCTGGTAAATGCAAATAACAGCATTCTCATCACTTATTTCTTCAATACAATATGCATGTCCTTCATTCATCACTTTGTGGAACTTCAACGCACTTCTGCTCTCTCCCATATTCCACCTTCATATTCACAGCATATTCTGTGTGGAGATTGATTAAAAATTAATAAAAAATTAGTTGACACTAATTAATTACACAAATAATCCGGTAATCAATTGCAGCACAGTAAAAAAAAGGAATCATTTTTTAAGCCATTACTTGTGTAAAGTATTTTCCCAAAAGACAAGGACACAGGCAACAGGTAATACTGAACTAAATTTAAAACCTCAACCTTTTTCATTTTTACCTAAACCGTGTGCACAAAACTCTGGAGGGATCTAAATGCTAACTAGAACGCAGTCAGGACATCTGCTACTGTTGTTTGCTCATTTTTTTATGGGAGATCGTTTTCAGGCTTCAAGTAGCACCATTATACCAACATTTCACATTCTAGACATTGTTTTAGGTGTATTTAAGTTGACCAAAAATTTGACTAAAAATTCACATGAAAGATTTTTTTCAAGGCTGTAGTATTTGCCCGCAAACAATACCTTTCAGCTAGCTAAAACAGAATATCATGCTATCACCGAGCAACATGGCTAATGCCTTTCACACAGCTTTGTCTCAACTCCAAAGAGCCACAGAAGTAAAAGCTAATAATAATAATTGAAGCAATCTTTGAAAAAATGACTTACCAAGCATGGAAAACAACTTAACACTCGATTTTAACTACTATCATTTTACACCTCAGAGTTACATTAAAAGAATGTGACTCTACTTAGAGTAAAATTAACTCTACTTTTGCAAGAAGTCTACTAACACCAATACTTTTAACACTTTTGAATTTGCTGTGTATTAGTAGATGCTCCTGACCAGAAGAACTACACAAGGTTTAATGACCAGGTTGTCTGTCCATAATTGTTTGCATTTGATCTTTCTTTATTTCTCCAATGACTACAAGAACAAACTTCCATCTGATCCTAGTCATTGTGATGTCATAATCAGGATTATTGACTCAACTTATAAATTCTCAGAATGAAGAATAAAATAGTGTCATGCATGTTGGCTTTGTTAGTCTTCTTTGTTTTGTTGTGCCCTGTTACATGAACATTTAAACACTAAAATGTCTCATCGATCATTCTGACTACCACAGAGTAAACTCCTTGGATTTTAAGGCATCAACTCAAAAACTTCAACAGAGTCATATTGTGGCTATATTGAACTCTGCAGCTTCTATGAAACAATAGCAGATGTTTAAGCATCCACATTCATTGGTCCTCACTTACCTGCATGTAGCTTTATAGTCAGGATATTAGCAGTAATTAACAATTTCCTGTTTTCTTACAAGCTGTTGTTACTTTCTTCTGTTCCTGCCATGGCTATTGGCAAAGAACCAACAACAGATTATTTACAATTTTAAGAAATACATCTTTGTCTCATTTACATGCTGGAAGCCTCTTCACAGAGTCAGAGCGCAGCAGCCAGACTTCTTTACTTTGTGATTTCTGCCTGCCTGGAAACATCGCCATCACAGGGACACAGCCGCATCCTTTATAGATATAGACTCGGGAAGTGACTCACTGATCTACTGATAGACTGCCACTCGAATCAGCAAATCACACGATGAATCACAGCAAAGACGAATCAGTGTGAGTCAAGTCTGGTTTGAGATGTCTGGATTACCACCAGACTTTTTTCAGTAATTCAGATCAGATCATGCTTTTTCCTTATTATTGTTATTTCTGTTAGTAGGAAACACAGCTGGGGAACCTGACCTTTATGTAAGATTCAAAAAGGATATATTTTTTTGAATGTTTACTATCTGCATGAGCAATGACAACAGAAAAACAGAGACATGCGTAGACTGATGTAGTGAAGTAAGTGGCTGTATTTTCCTAACGTTGCCAGCGATTACTAGGCCCTGATTTACATGTGATCTGCTAGTAAATACATCAGAGGGTTATTTAGCAAAGGTTAGCCAACTGAGACAATAATATCCACAAGTCACGAGCCAATGAGTGAATCCCTCCCAGTATGGAGAAGGTTTTACAAAGCACATATACTTATGTGTTAAAAATGCTGTTACCACAAAATCTTTTGAAACCCTGGACTGTAACCTGTTCTCTTACCTGATATGCACCTTTCTAGAAATGTAACCACACATTGCAATGATGCAGCCTGCCACAAGAGCCTGACTGGCCTGTTCAGTACATTGATTTTTCACATGCATTTCTACTTTTTTATGTCAGTGGATCAGTGAGAGGTAATAACCTTTGCCTCAATATACCAAATAACAGTCATAACCACAATATAAAGACTAAGGGAATGCTTCCAATGGGACTGGCTACTTATACAGGTTACTTCTTAGGATTCAAATCAGCCACTGGGCTCATGGTCATACACCAACTTCCAATCAGCAACCAGGGCAAAAATACAAAACATTTCAAAGTCAGTTCCCATCAAGTTCAGGATCGTTTTTAAACCAACAGCTCTTATGTGGACTAATTCCTTTGTGAAAAGAAATAGCTAGCTCGTAGCTTTTCAGAGATGTTCTTTTTTTTATTCTTGTGTTATTTAAAGAGGACAGTAACTGCTCAAGTGCTGGTTTTGGGATTTCATGAAAACGACTAAACATGACAGCAGGACGGGTACACGTTCTCCACCCTGTACAGTTGTAAAGCGTACAAACAGTTGTCTCCACTGAAACCGGTATGTAATCAGTGTAATTACAACTTGAACGGTACAAGTGCAAGTGTAAGCATGCATTATGTCACATTATACAATCTCCTAAAAATGTCTGTGAGCCCACCTAGAAACAAATGAAATAAATACTGAGGGTGGTGAGATCAGACAGAGACACTGAGGTCAAAGTAATGACTTCTCAGAATATAAAGTCTTTGCAGTAAGGTGATAGATAAAATGCACACTCTAAGTCACATGCAGAAAGCACTTTTTTCATATCTGTAAAACACAGACTGACGGCTCAGTGCTAGGGTGGGTAACATCACCGATGCAGACTTCTACCTGACACCAGTACCACAATTTAAAGCACAAATGGCTTCATCTGTACTTTTCGTTAGGGGAAGACTTCGACGTCTTTGTTGACACTGCAGATTGCAGGAGGCGCCATTTTGGGCAACTTGCCCCATCCCCCCAGGATACAGCACGGACAGCAGCGATTATAAAATGGACAGCCAAGTCAAATAAAAATTGGGAAAAACACTTTTGGACGCCTTGCATCTGGAATGAGTGCAGCGATGATGTCACTGGGGGCAAGTAAGCAGACAAGAGAAAAACAACAAGGCTCTCTTTTTCTCTTCGTCTCCCAAGTCTCTCCCCCTCTCCTGCCCCCCTTCAGTCCTAATCCTCTTTGCAGGCCTGCAGGGAAAGGTCGGCCAGCTGCCAAGGCAAGGATTGCTGGGAAAATACGATGCCTGCCAAGTGGGAGCGGTGGTGTCACACACAGTTTTGTGCTGCCAGAAGCTTTGATTCAGACTCAGATCTTCATGGTCAGGCTGGACCATTGCCAGCCTGAAGTCCTGCCCACATGTCATCTCCCCAGCCTCCATCTCACCCTCCGCCTCTTTTGTTTTTACACTTTAATTCTTGGTTTCTTGCTCTGCCACACAGCCATACAGACTTTTGCCCCAAACCCCCATCCCCCAGGCTCCATAGCTCGTACTTGTTCACCCCAGCTCATGCCAGCGGCCTCCTGCCAACCAGTCATCAGTTGCCATAGTGACAGAGAGCGAGAGAGTAGCGGAGCATCAGAGCCTGCCAGGAATAATGACTAATTTCTGGAGCCAGATGTGCCACATCTGCAGTTACGATGGTAGTGTTTATGTGTGTGTGTGTGCATTATTGGGGGGGGATGGCAATAGGTGTTCAATGTAGCCTTTGACTATAACCTTTCCAAGTAAAAGTGAAACAGCTCATTTCTCCACAGGGGAAATGATCGGAATTTCTCTGGAAGAAAGGAAATGTTTTTAAAAAAAACAAATAAGAAAGGAAGCTTGAAAAGCAGATGGGAAGAGATATGTGCCTAGAATCAGCCAAAGATGACACGATGACGATGATGGCAGAATCGAGTCGCCAAGCAGCCAGCAGCTCTGAGTCTTGCCAAAGTCTGCTGTCAGGAAAGTATTTCCAGACCACAAACAATTTAACAAGCAGAAGATGAAGTCTGCATTTTTTTCAGTCCCAAATAATATCATAATCTGTAAAGCAGCCATAACAGCACTGAGGGAAATTCTCTCCATGCTGGGAAGTCTTTACTTTTTCTCTCACTCTTTCCAACAACATCCACAGGGGCACACTGCTAAACCCATCAACAAGAGTTTAACTTCTTTAACAACCTCAGCTCACTCTCCCCCGCTATTCTTTTTGAGCTTCCTGATTGCAGCGCCAAGGCTTTTTTATTCAGGTGTAGAATGCTGCTTTGCCAGCAAGAGACTGCAAATAATGATGGGTTACGTAATGTCCCGACAAACCACTACCAAACCATAGGTTTAGGCTTATGCCAGGCTGCTGACATCAAACACTAGGCTCGCCACAAGTTCAAATGCACCAAGTGTTAGCAGAATGGCAGATGTTAGAAGACTAAAGAGAGTTCTCTTGGATTTTTTGAGAAACTAAACATTATTTAAAGTAGTAGAATAAGGGCCCTGTTTTTGCTTTAGTGGACTCATCTAAAAATTCCAAGTGCAACAAAAATGTTCATTAATATTGTAAAGCTTGATTTACTGATATTTAATTTGTTCATTTAATTCAGCAGTGAAATGAGCTTAAAACCTAATCAGACCAAAACAGGCTTACAAACAAGCCAGAGGTGCAAAACCACACTCACTGGTTAAAAGAAGTAAAGGAATACAAATAAGGACTAGGTTATAACACAGGTAAAAGGTATCATAAAATATGTTTCTTGGTTGCCAGGTTGACATACTCCTCAACAGTCTCAAAGATTAATGTTGTCAGCAGAGAACAGAGGGAAATGCAGAGAATATATGCACGAGGAGAATAATGAGGGAACAGGTGGGAACATAGCTGCATGCCCGGCGAAGTAGACAACGAAGCTCCGTAGGTTGACCGGGAAGTCATAGTTGGAGACTAAGCAGATCCGGAGGCTGACCAGGATGCTGATAACAAAGGCTGAGCAGGACTGGAGGCTGATTGAGATGCCGACAGGACTCAATGACAACGGGGCAAACCAGAGAGCCACACTGGCAGAAGAGATGACGGAAGACCTCTGGAGGCTAGTAAGGGGCTGGGGCTGGGGCTGAAGGTGATGGGACATTTCAGGTGGTGCAACAGGAGGCAGGCAAAAGCTAAGGAGGCACACAGGTTCTAGCTCAGATAGCGCTGGTTTGGGCACAGGCTCTGGTGCAACTGAACCAGATGGTGTGAAAACCGCTTGTTTGCATGGAGCGGGATCTCTGGCTCTGGTAGAGGCGACATGGGGGCAGACGGCGGTGTGCAGAAACCACAGGACCAGATGATGCACAGACCTCTATTTTTTTTTTCACTTCAATTTTATTTATATAACGCCAAATCACAACAACAGTCGCCTCAAGGCGCTTTATATTATACAGTAGATCCTACAATAATAGATACAGAAAAAAACCCAACAATCATATCACACCCTATCAGCAAGCACTTTGGCGACAGTGGGAAGGAAAAACTCCCTTTTAACAGGAAGAAACCTCCGGCAGAACCAGGCTCAGGGAGGGGCGGGGCCATCTGCTGTGATTGGTTGGAGTGAGAGAAGGAAGACAGGATAAAGACATGCTGTGGAAGAGAGACAGAGATTAATAACAGATATGATTCAATGCAGAGAGGTCTATTAACACATAGTGAGTGAAAAAGGTGACTGGAAAGGAAAAACTCAGTGCATCATGGGAATCCCCCAGCAGCCTACGTCTATTGCAGCATAACTAAGGGAGGATTCAGGGTCACCTGGTCCAGCCCTAACTATATGCTTTACCAGAAAGGAAAGTTTGAAGCCTAATCTTGAAAGTAGAGATAGTGTCTGTCTCCTGAATCCAAACTGGAAGCTGGTTCCACAGAAGAGGGGCCTGAAAACTGAAGGCTCTGCCTCCCATTCTACTTTTAAATACTCTAGGAACAACAAGTAAGCCTGCAGTGTGAGAGCGAAGTGCTCTAATAGGGTGATATGGTACTACAAGGTCATTAAGATAAGATGGGGCCTGATTATTTAAGACCTTGTATGTGAGGAGCAGGATTTTGAATTCTGGATTTAACAGGAAGCCAATGAAGGGAAGCCAATACAGGAGAAATCTGCTCTCTCTTTCTAGTCCCTGTCAGGACTCTTGCTGCAGCATTTTGGATTAACTGAAGTTTTTAGGACTTCCTGATAATAAAGAATTGCAGTAGTCCAGCCTGGAAGTAATAAATGCATGAACTAGTTTTCAGTGTCACTCTGAGACAGGATATTTCTAATTTTAGAGATGTTGCACAAATGGAAGAAAGCGGTCTTACATATTTGTTTAATATGTGCGTTGAAGGACATGTCCTGGTCAAAAATGACTCCAAGGTTCCTCACAGCATTACTGGAGGCCAAGGTAATGCCATCCAGAGTAAGAATCTGGTTAGATACCATATTTCTAAGATTTTCAGGGCCGAGTACAATAACCTCAGTTTGATCTGAATTAAGAAGCAGAAAGTTAGCGGCCATCCAGGTCTTTATGTCTTTAAGACATTCCTGCAGTTTAACTAATTGATGTGTGTTATCTGGCTTCATGGACAGATAGAGCTGCGTATCATCTGCATAGCAGTGTAAATGTATGCTATGTCTTCTAATGATGCTGCCTAAGGGAAGCATGTATAATGTAAACAGAATTGGTCCTAGCACTGAACCCTGTGGAACACCATAATTAACCTCAGTGTGTGAAGAGGACTCTCCATTTACATGTACAAATTGGAGTCTATTAGATAGATATGATACAAACCACTGCAGTGCAGTACCTGTAATACCTACAGCGTGCTCTAATCGCTCTAACAGGATATTATGGTCGACAGTATCGAACGCTGCACTGAGGTCTAGCAGGACAAGCACAGAGATGAGTCCACTGTCAGAGGCCATAAGAAGATCATTTGTAACCTTCACTAAAGCTGTTTCTGTGCTGTGATGAGCTCTGAAACCTGACTGAAACTCTTCAAATAAGCCATTCCTCTGCAGATGATCTGTTAGCTGTTTGACAACTACTCTTTCAAGGATTTTTGATATGAAAGGAAGGTTGGAGATTGGCCTATAATTAGCTAAGACTGCTGGGTCTAGAGATGCTTTTTAAGTAAAGGTTTAACTACAGCCAGCTTGAAGGCCTGTGGTACATAGCTGATTATTAGAGATAGGTTGATCATATTTAAGATTGAAGCATTAATTAATGGCAGGACTTCTTTGAGCAGTTTTGTAGGAATGGGGTCTAAAAGACACGTTGATGGTTTGGAGGAAGTAATTATTGAAGTTAACTCAGAAAGATCGATTGGAGAAAAAGAGTCTAAATGAATATCAATGGTACTGAAAGTAGCTGTAGACGATATTACATCTGTGGGATGATTATTGGTAATTTTTTCTCTAATGATTGAAATGTTATTTGTGAAGAAGTTCATGAAGTCATTACTAGTTAACGTTAAAGGGATGGTTGGCTCAACAGAGCTCTGACTGTTTGTCAGCCTGGCTACAGTGCTGAAGAGAAACCTGGGGTTGTTCTTATTTTCTTCAATCAGTGATGAATAGTAAGATGTTCTGGCTTTGCGGAGGGCTTTCTTATAAAGCAACAAACTATTTCTCCAGGCTAAATGATGATCCTCTAAATTTGTGACACACCATTTCCTCTCCAGCTTACGAGTTATCTGCTTTAGGCTACGTGTTTGAGAATTATACCACGGAGTCAGGTACTTCGGATTTGAGGCCTTAGTTTTCACTGGAGCTACAGTATCCAGAGTCGTACGTAGTGAGGAGGTAAAATTATTAACAAGATGATCGACCTCTGTTGGAGTAGCGTTCAGATAGCTGCTCTGCTCTATGTTGGTACAGGGCATTGAAGATGATAACAGTGGGTGGATTATATTCTTAAACTTAGTTACAGCACTTTCAGAAAGACATCTACTTTGATAAAGTCTACTCTCCACTGCTGTGTAATCAATCATTGTAAATGTAAATGTTATCAGGAAATGATCAGACAGCAGAGGGTTTTCAGGAAACACTGTTAAATGTTCAGTTTCTATGTCATATGTTAAAACAAAATCTAGAGTGTGATTAAAGTGGTGGGTGGGTTCTTTTACATTTTGACAGAAGCCAATTGAGTCTAATAACAGATTAAATGCCATGTTGAGGCTGTCATTTTTAGCATCTACATGGATGTTAAAATCACCCACAATAATTATTTTATCTGAGCTGAGCACTAAATCAGATAAAAAGTCTGAGAAATCAGAGAGAAACTCTGTGTAAGGCCCAGGTGGACGATAGATGATAACAAGTAAGACTGGTTTCTGAGTTTTACAGCTGGGGTGGACAAGGCTAAGCATCAGGCTTTCAAATGATCAGAGCTTCCTGGCCTGCTGTCCATCTACACCAAGCGGTGCAAGGCCAAAGCCAGGAAGATTATGATGGACCTCTCCCATCCCAACAATGGACTCTTCTCAGCACCACCAAGAGGACCAGAGCAGACTGCAGTTTTTCCTCTGCGTGGTACAGGCCAAGCTGGGGCTGTGCAGGGCACACAGGAGGTTCTGGTTGCTCCTCAAGTTCAGGCAGATAGGAACCCTTTGGCTTGCTCCCTGATCCAGGCACCATGGAATCTGCTGGTGGGAGCTCAGGATACACAGGAGGCTGAGCACCCAACTGACACAGGACGCTTCAGAGATGTGGAGTCTGGAGGATCATTGGACTCTGGTGGTGGTGAGAAGCCCTGGAGGCAGGAGCACCCCTTCCTCCTTGATGAGGGAGCGGCGGCAGCTGAGAGTGCAACAGAGACACAGGAAGAGGAGGAAGCTGAGGATGTGGCAGGGGCAGGTTCCTCTTCATCAGCCTACAATCCTGCCAGAAAAGAGGCATGTAAGGTGTGGACTGGCAGCGAAGGTGAAGAGGAGCAGGTTGGCTGTGGCAGAGACACGGAGGACTCATTCACTGCAGAGGTGACAGGGAGCTCTTTGATTGTAGATAGCTGTCAGAATGACAACCCTGAGGCCAGGAATTCCAGGAGGGAGGAGGTTGTACAGTCCTTAACTGGGCTGCCCATACGTAAGAGTTCAAAGCATAGATTCAGCCGTGTTAAATTTGTCCACTGGGTCCATTTTAAAGTTTTCGTGCTGTGGCGCTAGCGACCAGAAAAACACAGAAGTAGGGGTGGAAGGCTAGAAGGCTGTCCAATTTCACAGCCACTTACTTCCAGCCTACCCTGCCTTCGAAGGATCCACCCTATGTGGACCGGGTAGGTTGGGTCCTTTGAAGCATGCTACCCCTGAATTTGGACAAAGCAAGCATATACACACAGAGGATAACAAAGGAACAGTCCACAGATCACAGCTGACACTAACCTGACTGACGAGACAGGGGAGGCAAAACTAATACACATGAAACAGGAGACTAAGACACAGAGACTCAGCCGTGACACAGGGGATAAACAGAACAAATAACAAAAGCCAGAAGCTAGAAACCAACTCAGATGCACTACAGAAAGGTAAACTATAAAGAAGTAACACTGAAGCCATCTCCTAAATAAACATAAAGGAACATGAGTCCACAACTAACTCAGAAAACACTGGTTCAGAGACACAGGACTATGATAAATGTCTTGATGCATGCTCAGTCATCCAGGTAAGTAAATCCCAAAGGTTGATTCTGTTCATCTGGACGTTTTCAGTGGGAGAAACGTTTTGTTACTCATCCAAGTGACTTCTTTACGTCCAGAAGAACAGAATCAGCTTCTTGGGACTATGACAAATGTAATGCAGACACCACACATATTTTAAATTAAAATACATTAGCTTTATCATGCTATTAAAAATGATCTGGAAAGCTTTATTACCAAAGATTCACTATACAGCAAGTTTTACGTCTGCATCCACTTGCAGTCAGAGTCCTTCTGTTTTCACTGTGTGATTGAATAGGATCAAATTGAGAATGACTTCAGACCTGTTTATGGTAATACAGTGATAACTTGGTGAAATTTGTTTTGCATTGCTGACTGCATACACATTAAATTAACACTACCTTCTTAGATTGACTGTCCAGCCAGAACCTCAGAGATCTGCAACACTCACATAAAGTCCTCCTCAAATAGTGACATAGTTGTGATTTACCTTCTAAGTAACACAGCTGCTCAGGAACTTTTCTTTTCTGTTGGAATATAACAACTGTGCATCTGCTTTGTGTCATGGTCCTGGGCCATGTTGGCCCAGCATTCTTAGTTTTCGTGTGTTTTGAATTTTGTTCTTTATTTATGCCTTGGTTCCCAGGTTGTCCTGTTAAAATGTTCCTTATTTGATTACCCCCTGTGTGCCCCTCTGTGTATCTGTGAGCCCTCATTTCCCCTCCTTGTGTTTCATTCAATGTTTTCCCCTGCCCGTTATGTCCGTGCTCTCTCTCCTCCTGTCTGCACCTCTGTGCACTTCCTGCTTTACTTTGACAGTCTCCCATCAGTGTTGTTTACTCCTGCCGTGTCTTGTTATAATTATCAGTGTCACCTGTGTTCCCCGTGTGCTCCTACTTCCCTCGTTAACCCTCTGTGTATTTATGTCCGCGTCTCCCTCAGTTCTGTGTCGCGTTCTCCCTCATGACTGTGTGCCCCTCCGTGTGTTTCCTCGTGAGTCAGTTCCTTTATGACTTCCCAGTTTAGTTTCCTATTATTTTGTATCGCCTTAACTTCCGTCAGCAATAAAGCTGTGTTTTGAGTTCCTTCCTGCCTCCGTGAGCTTGCGTTTGGGTCCACTTCCTGCCTGCACACAGCCTAATCATGACACTTTGAGATTGAAAGTGGTTGGTTGTCACAAAAAAAAATCTGTGTAATCACTGGACAACCAATGTTATTTTTCTGGTCACATCCTGTTTTTCCTCTAGTGTGACTGAGCCATTGACTTGCTAGAATATTGTGCTGAGCTGCTCCTACCTGCCGGTGGCGAGACAGCATGCTAACCTGTTGACCTAAAGGCTACAGTAGTTTGCCAGGCTTTGCAAGGAAATCAATCTTCATTCTTCTGTTGACTTCTGTTAGATTCTAGTTAGGGCTGTGTCACGACTACTGTGAATTTTTTAACTTAACATCCAAATATAATTTGTATGTGAACAAACTGCACTAAAACAAAAGCATTTTCTTTCATCTCTCTTTAAATACTCTCTGGATGTGTTCATTACTGCCCGTACACATACAGTAGTTTAGATTGCTCATGTAGGCTGTGCAGTAGCCTGCCTGCTCTACCTACACATTTGAAACTTAGTCCGTGTCTGGATGTGTTATTACAAACACTTGTCTGTTTCATTTTGGAAAGACAAGCTCGTGAAAAAACAACAATCCTACAGGAAACAGTTTTATGATGTCTAGCACACAAATCCCCAGACCTTCACTGTTTCAGATTTCAGGCTTTTTCCACTCTCACAACCCTCAGCTCTGTTTTTGTCATTTGGTCCGCTGCTAAGGAACTGCTGCTCAGTTCCCAAATGTCCTCATGTGGCAGAAACAATATCAGTGCAGTTCAGATGTTTATGTGCTTGAAGTCATTTGTCACACATTTGCGTGTGCACATACAGTTTATATTGTGAGTCTTAACTATCACTGAAATGCAGGCAGATCCTGCTCATTGAAGGTTTTCACTCATTTCTTCATGTTTCCAACAGGCTTTTGTTCAGATCTATCTCTCCCGTCTCTCTGTGTAGCTCACCTGTACCACTACACTTGTGTCTTTTGAACGTCTGCCCCCCTTTCTTTCTTTCTGTCACATAATGGTACAATCCTAGTCTGTCTTTGCATGTGTTTGGCCCTGCCTGCATTTTCAGCAGGGCTGGAGATTTGGCTTCCACATAGGCCATTGACAGTTATATAACAATATAATTGTTATGTCTGATATAATTGGGCCATAAGTTTGACACCCCTGGACTAGTTGATTTGTATCATCTTGTAGGATGGATAACTAAAGCTGGGTAGTAATGAAATGCAGTGGAAATGTATGAAATAATACTGCCTGAGGGAAGCATGTATAAAGTAAAAGTATGGTCCCAGCGTGAAGAAAACTCTGTTAGACAGATATGATTCACACCATTGCAGTGAAGTTCCATCCATCCATCCATCCGTCCATCCATCCATCCATCCATCTTCTTCCACTTATCCGGAGCCGGGTCGTGGGGTCAGCAGCCCAAACAGAGAAGCCCAGACCTCCCTCTCCCCAGCCACCTCCTACAGCTTGTCCAGGGGAACACCCAGGCATTCCCAGGCCAGCCAAGAGATATAATCTCTCAAGCAAGATTCAAGATCTTTTATTTGTCACTTGCATAGTTATACAATTACAACACACAGTGAAATGTGGCCTGATACACCCCTCTACTGTTCAAAAGAGAGAGAAAACATTATATACAGTAAGTAAGTAAATATATACAAAGAGGACATTATGTGCAGCAAGTGAGTGAATTATATACATTAAGAAAAATATCTAAAATCAAATAAAGCAATCTGGAAATTTGCAGTTTGAAATCTGAGAATGTACATTGTGTGAGTGGGACGTGAAAGTGTCTTGGGCCGCAGTGAAGCCAGAGGGTCAGGCATGATATGAGAATGTGATAACAATGAGTCCTGCCTCAGTCAGTTATGGTTGATTGGGAGGACGGGGGACCTTCTGCCTGATTGCAGAAGTTGGAACAGTTTATTGCTGGGATGGGACAAGTCCGTCAATATCTGAGCTGCTCTAGTCCAGCATCTCCTGGTGTAAATGTCCTGAAGGGAGCGGAGAGCAGCCTGTAGCAGCGTTCTGCTGTACGGATCACTCTCTGAAGAGCTTTTTGGTCCTTGACACAGCTGTTCCCAAACCAGGATGTGATGTTCTGTGTGTGGATGCTCTCCACAATGAATGTATAGAAAGTTCTAAGGATCACTGGAGAGACCCTGAACTTCCTCAGTTGTTGGAGGTGGTACAGGTGCTGCCTAGCCTTTTTGGACTGGGTCTGCCCCGGTGCCTCCTCTGGGTGGGACATGCCCGGAACACCTCACCCAGGAGGCAAACAGGAGGCATCCTTGTCAGATGTCTGAACCACCTCAGCTGGCACCTTTCAATGTGGAGGAGCAGCGGCTCTACTCTGAGCCCCTCCCGAATGGCTGAACCTCTCACCCTATCTCTAAGGGAGAGGCCAGCCACCCTTCGGAGGAAGCTCATTTCTGCTGCTTGTATTCGCCATCTTGTTCTTTCGGTCTCTACCCACAGCTCGTGACCATAGGTGAGGGTAGGGACGTAGATCGACCGGTAAATTGAGAACTTTGCTTTTACACTCAGCTCTCTCTTCACCACGATGGGCCGGTACAGCGTCCGCATCACTGCAATCCGTCTGTCGATCTCCCATTACTCAGGATATTTAAACTCCTCCACTTGGGGCAGGAACTCATTCCCGACCCGGAGTGGGCACTCCACCCTTTTCCGGCTGAGGACCATGGCCTCAGATTTGGAGGTGCTGATCCTCATTCCCACTGCTTCACACTCGGCTGCGAACCATTCCAGTGCGAGCTGGAGGCCATCACCCGATGAAGCCAACAGAACCACATCATTCAAGGATTCAAGGATTCAAGGAGCATTATTTGTCATTCGCATCACATATTAACATGAGGTGGAATGAAATTATGTACACACGGTCCCGGAGTGAAAAGAAACAAAAATAATGAAGAAACTGAATTTTCTTTTTATAAGTAATAAATAACTAGTTGGGTTTTTGTTGTTGTTGTTTTTGTTTTTTTAACAAACAGAAATGACAAGTAATAAGACAATACAATAAATCATACTATAACTAGAGTGCAACAACCTGAGTACCAGTATGGAGTGTGGGTATAAATATAGGTGTAAATAAATACTTTAGCAGCAAAGGGCATGATGACCAGCACTGATAAAGTGACAGTGTCAGTAAGTGTCAGTAGTGATTAAGGTGGTACAATAGCAGTTCTTGTCCATTATGCACGGAGAAGTCTCACAGCTACTGGAATGAAGCTGTTTCTCAGTCTGGTGGTTTTGCATTTGATGCTCCTCAGCCTCCTGCCTGAGGGGAGCGGGACAAAGAGTGTGTGTGCTGGGTGAGTGGAATCCTACATGATACAGGTGGCCCTCTTCCTGCATCTGGAGGTGTGTGTGTCTGTGACGGTTGGGAGGCTGCCTCCGACAACTCTCCGTGCAGCCTTCACCACCCTCTGTAGAGCTTTCCTCTCTGCCACAGTGCAGTTTCTGTGCCACATGTTGATGCCCGAGCACAGAACACTCTCCACCGCACATCTGTAGAAGGAGATGAGGACTGAGCTCTCCATTCCCGCACGCTTCAACCTCCTCAGGAAGTAGAGCCTATGGTGAGCCTTCCTGGTCAGGCTGGAAGTGTTGTTTTTCCAGGTGAGGTTGCTATCCAGGTACGTACCCAGGAACTTGTAGCTGGGTACTACTTCGACTGCAGATCTTGCAACGTGTAGGGGTGTGTGTGTGTCTTCCCCTCCTGAAATCCACAATCTTCTCCTTCGCCTGCACCAGTCCTTCAAGTGTTCCACCTCCTTCCTGTAGCCGGTCTCATCATTGTTTGTGATGCAACCAACCACAGCATCATCCACGAAAAGCAGAGATTAGATCCTGAGACCACCCAAGTGAAAGCCCTCCGCCACTTGGCTAAGCCTAGAAATTCTGTCCATAAAAATTATGAACAGAATCGGTGACAAAGGGCAGCCCTGGCGGAGCCCATCACCCACCGGGAACGAGTCCGACTTATTGTTGACTTAGTGGACCAAGCTGTTGCAACGGTTGTATAAGGATTGAATGGCCTGTAGCAATGGGCCAGACACCCCATACTCCCGGAGCACAGGACACAGGACACAGTCGAATGCCTTCTCCAAGTCTAAAAAACACATGTAGACTGGTTGGGCAAACTCCCATGCACCCTCAAGTATCCTTGAGATGATGAAGAGCTGGTCCAGTGTTCCACAACCAGGATGAAAACCACATTGTCAAATTGTAAATTAAATTTAAAATTCTTGTCTTCACATACAAGGTCTTAAATAATCAGGCCCCATCTTATCTTAATGACCTTGTAGTACCATATCACCCTATTAGAGCACTTCGCTCTCACACTGCAGGCCTACTTGTTGTTCTTAGAGTATTTAAAAGTAGAATGGGGGGCACCGGTTTAGCTCAGCGTGTTGAGCAGGTGCCCACATGCCATATGGCTGAGAGCAGCCGGCCTGGGTTCGAGTCTGACCCGTGGCCCTTTGCTGCATGTCTTCCCACTTTGTTCACTGAGCTATCTAACAAAAAAGCTGAAAAAGGCCAAAAAGAAGTCAATTCTTCCTTAAATTTCTTATAGCATCCAGAGGGATATCCGTTGCTTCTAGATGCCTTATTTGCCTCAAGCATGCCAGTTGCCTTTTGTGTGTCTTCTATAGTTATTTTTGCATGTAAACTTTGTTCTGTTTTTGTCCAGTTGATGGTGAATCTAGTTTCTCCAAAAATGCTTTAATCTGATCTGTTAATGTGTGTCTCAGTCCTAAATGTCCCAAAGTGAAGAGTTGTGAGATCAGCCTCTTCACACACTGCAGCAGAGCGTGCAGTGAGCTCAGGCTGTAAATGCTTTGTTAGAGTTGTGGAAAAGTAGTTGGTTGTGTAGATGTGATCTGATTGGTCACCTGCTCTGCTGCTCCTCTACAACCCGGCTTTCATTCCATTCCACTATCTGCTAATGGATCTGCAGTCAGACCACTTATCTCTGGATTCACACACACATGCATACACACACACACACACACACACACACACACACACACACACACACACACTAGGTCAGAGTACACTGGGTGCCCTTGGCAGGACTGATAAGCTGGTGTTATGTGATTATGCGTCTTGGTTATTGTGCAAGCCCATGACTCAGTGTTCTAATTGCAGAAGGCTGAAATGAGAGTGAGACAGACAGATGCAAAGTTTTGAGATTTTGAAATGTATTTAGTCCGCATGTTTCATGGCTATCACCATGCTGCCATATAGCAGGAGTCCATTGCCATAAGAGCCCTGATCTTGTGGCAGGAATGCACGACGTGGGATGTCCCATTATGTCGGCACCATGGCGATGGCGTCAGATTTTCTGTGGGTTATGAAGTGAGGCTCCTGGGAACCAGGCTGGTTCCAGTGCATGCTGCGGATGCTGGAGCTTGCCGGGATCCTGGAAGCTTGGAAGTCACCTTGGAAGTTTTCATATTTCTCATGGTGTTACTGTTCAGTTCCCGAGTTCACAGATACAGGGAAAAGCCATCGCCTCCCTAACGGGGTGTGCTTGGTCTGCATAGATGTGTGGTTGACTGGTGTATGTGAAAATGACGTCTAAATAAATGCTGAAACCCTTCTAACAAGAAGGTCAGTGTTTTTCATTTCACATTTCATTGGTTTCTTCTTCCAAGACAATAACGCAGTTGATTTCTGAACAGGTTGAACAATGTCACCTGCACTTGCAGAAAACATTGCCTTGTTGCTTAAGCTAAAAAAAATTAAAGTGTGTGCTGGGCAGAGATGGAAAAGTACAGACATCCTGTACTGAAGTGCAGATACTCGTGTTAGCGCGGGGCAACGCTTGTTGTCATTTGGTGCTATATAAATAAAAATGAATTAAATTGTTGAAAAAATATTTCAGTAAAAGTTGAAGTATTGATTAAACTTCTTCACTCAAGTAAAAGTGAAAAAGTACAGGCTCTGAAATTTACTCCAAGTAAGAAGGTAAAAAATCTCTCTTCGCAGGACGTTTTATGCAAACTGAACCCTGTGCTATGTTAACACAATAACATAATGTACATGAGAACACAAATGTTATTCCAATCTCATTCAAAATTAGAATACATGTAATCAGATTAAATCTGTTATGTAGGACAAACTATCCTGTTATTGTGGAGGGTGTCTTTGGCTCCACACCTAAACAGTCAGGGCTTAAAGGAGGAATCAGCAGGTGGGAGAACCCTACGGTCTGTCATCGTGGCTCAACATGGGGACAAGAATCACAGATTCACAGATAATCATTTCTGTTGTGAGCTCCGGTTATTTGTTTCTTTGTGTGCAGGTTTTGATCAGCTGACCTGTGCAGCTGCTGCTCTGAGGTTCACTTCTCTGAGTGATAGATGTACAGATGTAAGCAGATGTTTCATGAGCTATCTTGGCTGATGTACGTCCCCTACACTGTTTATACTGTCTTTATACTGGAACACATACAGTTGGTATAAAGGTGGAATTCAGTAAATCGATCTTGTAACCAGTCTGACCATGAAGACCACAGCCACTGTCCAACACAGTGCTTTACTGTGAATCCATCACAGTACTGCAAGCTAACCTGTTTATCCTGCACTATACCACAGAGTACTATTATGCAACATTTGAATAACACAAACTTAGCATACTTAGCTTGTTCTGTAGGATGTTTTGCAATATAAAAATCCCTAAATTATCAAAACAGATCATATACAGATCTAATATGTGACTGAAAATGATTACATTAAATGTAAGCTTTAAATCTATCAGCTGTCACTGAGCAGTTAAATATTTCCTTTGTCCTTCCTCTCCTGTCCTGTCTTTCTTATCTTTCTCCATCTCAGAGTGAATCTAGCTCATTCTTTTCTCTCTCTCAGCATCTGTACCCTTAGCTAGCAACACACTTTGTTTTGTTGTGTTATTGTGTGTTTGCTGATGTTTGTTGAGCTGATTGCATATGAAATTATGTGCTACTTAAAAACCACTGCAAGTAAAAACCATTACTCCCTTTATGCTCGCTCCCCTTCTGTAGCAATAACTAGATGCTGAAGTACCACAACCACAATTTATGGACAGGTGCACTCTTTCAACAGTTTTAGCTTTTCTGGAATTCTCTGCAGTTGGTTAAAAATATAAAGAATCAGTCACACAGATCCTGAATAAAAATGGCATTGTACTAACACGTACTCAGAACACAGTTTTGTACGGGCCGAGGCTGACTCGAAAGAAAAATGACTCAAATGCAGGATGCAGAGCAGCACAGAGAATGTTTTAGTGTAAGAACCAGAAAACTGAGTCGTGTGTTTAACTAGTGCTAGGAACAAACACCAAAACTAAGGGGCGCTTATGCGACCTGAGCTATGTAAACAATCAGTGATGTCTCAACGGTGGATACTGCAGTTCTGTGGTTTGAGCCAAAGGGAGAGTCAGACTGGATGGCTGGGTCCTGGGAAAGGGGTCAGAGTCACTGAAACAAGAGTACATGTGTCAGGAATACTGGCAAGCTATTTGTTCGGAATATTCCTTTGCACTGCTTACTTGCCGCGGGTGGATTGGTAGCGTGGAGGGGAGAGTGGTACGGGTGAGTGGTACGTAAACCGAAATTCCTGACGTTGAGGCAGGGAGGCAGGCAGGTGCGTGGAGTGAGTAAAACCGTGAGACTGTCAGGAGGTCGAGCGTCTGAATGGGGGTTCTATGGCAGAAAGTTGCGACTGGTAATCTGGTGCGTAGCTACGAAAGACAGATACAAGATGAGACAAGGTAGTTTGCTAAGACGTGTATAAAACAAAGCAGTGGCTTGCACTAACTGTGGTTAGCTGAGAATCTCACGAAGAGAGGTTGAGCGCACTGGCCTTATAAGTCCACGGCTTAATTACCCACAGGTGCGAGCAATGAGCAGGAACACGGTGGCTCCTCCCAGAGGTGGAACTGCCAGCTCGGAGGAAAAACACTGGCACTCACCAAAACAATGACAAGTTTTTTAAGAGTTTTACTCAGCCAAAACTTTACAGTTTTTTGAGACACCAAGTATGTCACAGCGAATGGTCAATGACAACAAATGCTTAAAGATGAAAGAAAAAACCACCAGGTTCATCTGCATTGTGTATGCCATTGACAAATATGTGGATGGAATTGTGCTTACAGAAACAGAAGATAAGTAGCACTGGGTGGACGACCACAGAACTGTGTTCAGAGAGCCTCTGTGCCATCTCTCTTCATAAAGGAGATCAAGTGATGCTTCCATTATGTAACCTCTCTTGACTATGCTATGTGCCACAGTGAGGATGAATCACAATCAGTCACCTCATTGCTGACCCGGCCAGCAAGCGCCACAAATGCATGAAGAGTTAGTTTCCAAAACTAATGCTGACAGTGAAAAATCTTCCGAAGAATTAGACTATAATGACTCAAGGCTGACGAAAAAGCTAAAGTATTTTAGATGTTTGGCTGCAGCTAGCATACCTATCTGTAACCTTATTCTAAAATCTATGAACATATACAACATAGCTTTTGTTAATAATGACATTTAAACTGGAAATAAAAACAAATAAAAATTGTAGCACTTACATCCGGATGATTAAGCTTCTCAGAAAGTCTCCTCATGGATGAGAAAGAAAAGCTTTTTATGTATGAACTTTCATCAGGCAGCTTTTCAAGTGATACACCTGAGTAATTAATAGTGTGTCATCTACCCATTGCATAACATCAGCAGTAAACAGTGTCACAGCAATGTCCTAGCTGACAGCATGGGGTTATGGGTAAATGCCTACCCCAGGAATCCTTGAAGTGTGTCACCAGATTGCAGAAAGCTTGGCAGGCTGCTGGATGCTAGTCATTGTTTTCCTGGAGGAGTTAATCTTTAGCTACTGAAGCTGACTCCTCAGTAAATTATTAATGGGACAATAAGGAAACTGAGGACGAAATATGAGTAAAAACCATTTCAGCATAACACAGTCATAACAAATAAGTTTTCAGTATCACCATACAACGGTGTTTTAATCTGGCAGACCAGCTTTTAGATGTTATGAATTGCTTTAAACCAAAATCACTAAGAGGGCAATGATCTATAGCCTCCACACTGCCCACTTACAGTAGATGACAAAACATGTAAACCCTAGAAGATTTCGATTTCTGCCTTCTATTTCTTGGGTGTACCTCTTCAAGTGGCTGGCCAAGGCCGTGAGTTTTTGTTTGGCAGTTTCCAAGGCCTCAGGTATGGACAGCTTGCTGTACTTCTTGGGTACCTTCTTCATCACATCTTTCTGCAGCTCCAACAATTGGCTAACTTCCCTCCTTTCTAACATACTTCTCCATGGAGGGTACTGCTCCTTGTGGCTGTTCTTCTAGCCTTCCAGGCGATGGTCACATTCACATCATCAGCAGAGATTACTTCAAAGGGTACTTCATGTATGTATGTATGGAGAATCAAAATTCTACATCACTTTTAGTGGTGTACATGTGGTAAAATCCCTGTTTCATCTTACTGCTGTGATCATGATATTCTGACCCCATTTTACATCCTGGTTTGGAAAGGCTGGTGTCAAACTTACATCAAATGGTAAATGGTAAATGGCCTGTATTTATATAGCGCTTTACTAGTCCCTAAGGACCCCAAAGCGCTTTACATATCCAGACATCCACCCATTCACACACTGGTGATGGCAAGCTACATAGTAGCCACAGCCACCCTGGGGCGCACTGACAGAGGCGAGGCTGCCGAACACTGGCGCCACCGGGCCCTCTGACCACCACCAGTAGGCAACGGGTGAAGTGTCTTGCCCAAGGACACAACGACCGAGACTGTCCAAGCCAGGGCTCGAACCGGCAACCTTCCGATTACAAGGCGAAATCCCAACTCTTGAGCCACGATCGCCTACATCAAGGGCTCTGAATGTGAAAACTGTCCTTATCAAGGATACCTACCATCTGTTACAGGTCTCATTTGTGCCCCTCAGAACCCAAACCCAAACCCACAGACACATTTTTGTTTTCTGTCTTTTTACATTTACGAGCTTGCATACATGTTCTCATTCATTTTCAATTGACCTCCTAAATGTGATGTTAATTGATGAGGCGAGGTTCAACATGCCACCCACGCCGATTACCAGTCATGACTCACCTGTCAGTGGAGCCAGAATCCAGGAAAAGGTCACCAACATGTAGCCACACATCTGAAAGCATATTGATTTGCTCTCCTGATATTTAGATTGTAGAATTGATATTTTAACCTTTGCCATATATATATATATATGTATATATATACAGGTCCTTCTCAAAAAATTAGCATATTGTGATAAAGTTCATTATTTCCTGTAATGTACTGATAAACGTTAGACTTTCATATATTTTAGATCCATTACACACAACTGAAGTAGTTCAAGCCTTTCATTGTTTTAATATTGATGATTTTGGCATACATAACTCATGAAAACCCAAAATTCCTGTCTCAAAAAATTAGCATATTTCATCCGACCAAAAAAAGAAAAGTGTTTTTAATACAAAAAAAGTCAACCTTCAAATAATTATGTTCAGTTATGCACTCAATACTTGGTCGGGAATCCTTTTGCAGAAATGACTGCTTCAATGCGGCGTGGCATGGAGGCAATCAGCCTGTGGCACTGGTGAGGTGTTATGGAGGCCCAGGATGCTTCGATAGCGGCCTTAAGCTCATCCAGAGTGTTGGGTCTTGCGTCTCTCAACTTTCTCTTCACAGTATCCCACAGATTCTCTTTGGGGTTCAGGTCAGGAGAGTTGGCAGGCCAATTGAGCACAGTAATGTTTATGTTACGTTCTTTGTCTAGGCGTGTATGAACGCAACAAGAAGTTGGCCCACACACAGACCACCCAAGTAAATACACAAACAACAATATCTTCTAAAATGCTAAGCAGCCATTTATTTACTTCAGCTGTGAGCAGTGCCAAAAATAACAAACGAAACTCCCTACTGGTCCCTGTGCTTTCCTACACAAAATAAAACACCAACCAAAAGACAATCCACTTACCTAACTTTCTAACAAAAAACAGGAGCTGTAGCCCATTTCCTGCACACGCCTGTACACGGTGGCTCTGGATGTTTCTACTCCAGACTCAGTCCACTTCTTCCGCAGGTCCCCCAAGGTCTGGAATCGGTCCTTCTCCACAGTCTTCCTCAGGGTCCGGTCACCTCTTCTCGTTGTGCAGCGTTTTCTGCCACACTTTTTCCTTCCCACAGACTTCCCACTGAGGTGCCTTGATACAGCACTCTGGGAACAGCCTATTCATTCAGAAATTTCTTTCTGTTTCTTACCCTCTTGCTTGAGGGTGTCAATGATGGCCTTCTGGACAGCAGTCAGGTCGGCAGTCTTACCCATGATTGCGGTTTTGAGTAATGAACCAGGCTGGGAGTTTTTAAAAGCCTCAGGAATCTTTTGCAGGTGTTTAGAGTTAATTCGTTGATTCAGATGGTTAGGTTAATAGCTCATTTAGAGAACCTTTTCATGATATGCTAATTTTTTGAGACAGGAATTTTGGGTTTTCATGTGTTATGTATGCCAAAATCATCAATATTAAAACAATGAAAGGCTTGAACTACTTCAGTTGTGTGTAATGAATCTAAAATATATGAAAGTCTAATGTTTATCAGTACATTACAGGAAATAATGAACTTTATCACAATATGCTAATTTTTTGAGAAGGACCTGTATATATACATCGTCCAGCTGGTTTAGCAGCTGCACGGTCTTACTACAACACTGATGTTGTAGTAAGATGTTAAAGTTGTAAATGTTTTTGTTTGCTTTTTCTGAAAAATTTCTGACCCATTCAGTCAATTCTGTTCTCCTACAGAAACTTTGGTTAGTGACTGAGTGATTTCATTTTCCATAACACCCAGAAAGAGACGCCCATAGTGAACAGACTCAAAGGCCTGGAAGGACATAAGCAGGCACAACCAGGGTGCCGGGGCACACCATCAGAATGTCCCACACAAGGCTCAAATCACAGTCTCCCAATCTAAAGTTTTTGTGTGTATTGCATATGACTCCTAATGACTTGGACCATATTTTCAATATCAGTAGTGTCTTAACTAGTCTTTTTATACAGTACTAATGAATAACAGTAATATGAATGATTTTAGAATATATAAGAATAAAAACAAACATCACATTTCCAATACATGTGGAAAAAGTGCTAAATAAAATAATGTTCTTTGTATTTTCAATTTAAAAAACTGGCTGAATGTTTTTGTGATTGTCTCATAAAAGGGAAAACAGCCCGACTGTAGTGCAACATTTTCTGAACCTGTTAGTACAGAAACAGTACAAAGTCCTCTAAATACTTCAAAGATTGACCGACATGCCAGCCTGCTTCAGAGGCCCTCTGCTGTCAGCTGATGTTAAATTCTGTCACCGTCCAATTTCAAACTTCCATTCAGTCCTTCCATAATAGTTCACAGAGCAGTGAACACACACAACACTGCAGCCAAACATAGGCCAACTGTTTTCAACTAACGCTGTTAAGGGATTCCTGTTTTCGACTGCCAAAATAGTGAGTGACCTCATTGTTGTGAGGATGAATGGTTTGTTGAACCAAAAAGCATCTGGAAACAAAAACTATTTTTTCAGTTAGTCTGAAACATTTAGTAGCTGACCAGCAGTTCCTCCTCCTGTTTAAAAATACGCTTCTTTCTATAAAAATATAGCAGAAGAAGAGGTCTTCTTATTTTCATTTTCCCGACACTGATCTTTGTCTGCGCTCACTGCACAAGCAGAAAAACATTAACCACTCATGCCTGAGCTCATCTTCACTTCAGAGAGAGAGCTATACAACATACACTGTAAAAAAAAAAAGTTGTAGAATTTACGGTGAAGGGTTGCCAAATTTTATCTTTTACTACTGGGCGGCTAATATCACCAAATTATTGCACTGGAAATATGTTTATGAAAATAGCGAGGGTAAAAATGGAACTGATGTCTAATCCACTTCCCCTCTTAACCCTAGAACACTATCGCTGGGTGATTTTCACCCGAGCAAATACATTTACATGATTTCTCTCTCCTGCAGTTGTTAGTGTGTCGAGGAGATTGTGCCTTCACCAGGAAAGTCTCAAATGTCCCAAGAATGGGTGTATCAAAGACCAGCTTTCCAGCATCATTTTTTTTTTTTTTTTAGGAATTTTTTGTTCTTGAATTCCAGATTTTTCTGTAATTTTGGAGCATTATTTTAGCATCCCCCCATGACACTTTTTTTTCATTTTGTTAGACATGGCACAGTTGAAAGTAAAAGCTGACCACTCTGATTTGTCATGTGTTTGATATATTTTGATGAAAAGTACTTTTAGTTGGTCATATTATATCGGGTAAAAATCACCCGGCGTTAGTGATTGTGTTACTATTTATAGCGATAGTGTTCTAGGGTTAACCTCATCCCTACCTCTAAATCAAAAACAGAAAATAACAAATCCAGTTGTAAGAACATCTATTAAAATATGGCTTCAATTCAGAAGGCATTTCTGTTTGCAACAGGTTAGTAATTTCTTCCCTGATGCTTTTAACCCTTTTTTTGCCATCCATTTCAGATAAAGCACTCCAAATTTGGCATAATAATGGTTTGAAGTTTTTTTTACAATTTATTATCAGGAGAAACTTTTAACACCTTTGACGCTTTGATGAGAGATTACAATATACCAACCTCACATATGTTTAGATATCTGCAAATACGAAATTTTGCAAAAACATTGTTTCCTTCTTTTCCTTACTTACCTCTTAAAAATCAAGTGGATACTATTTTGGAAACGGATCCTTTTGGCAAAAGGAGAATCTCCGTCATATACAAACTGATACAGAGCTTAAGGCCTATTACTTGGGAAAAAACTAAAAATAATTGGGAAAAAAGACATTGGGGTGGACTTATCTGATGATGAGTGGAGATCTTGTTTGTATCGTATACATACTTCCTCCCTTTGCATTCGTCATGGTTTAATTCAGTTTAAAATTCTTCATGGTCTTCATTATACAAGAGAGAAGCTTTCAAAACTTTTCCCAGAAGCCGATCCTGCCTGTCCCAGGTGTGGACATAATCCAGCAAATGAGGGTCACATGATGTGGTCTTGTCCGAACCTGGATAATTACTGGGGAAATATATTTAAAGTATTATCTCATATCAGTGCGAAAAATTTAGTGCTTGATTTCAGCATAGGCATTTTTGGAGTAATACCACCTCAATACGAAGTTAGTAAATCTCAGGAAAATGCCATAGCATTTGCTACATTGCTTGCCCGTAGACTTATCCTATTCCACTGGAAGTCTGATAAGGCTCCTTCATACATACAATGGTTAAAGGAGGTGCTTTTCTTTTTACCACTGGAAAAATTCAGATATAGAGTTCTCTCATCACAACAAAAATTCTCTGCAACTTGGAACCCATTTATTGACTATATAAAAACGTATTTTCCAGATGTGTAACATACATTTTTTGTTTGTTTTGTTTTGTTCTGTTTCTCTTTATATGAGCCTCGGGTGGGTAGGGAGGGGGGGGGGGGGGTTCTTTTTGTTTTGTTTTCTTTTTGTTTTTTGTTTATTATGTATAATCGCAATGTTTTCATTTTGTATTGTGACCGTGATTTGTGTAAAGCGATTAAATTTAAAAAAAAGAAAAAAAAAAAAAGAATTTATGGTGAATTACTGGCAGCTGTGGTTGCCAGAATTTCACCGTGAAAAATAAACTATAAATGTGAAACACAAAATGGTATACTATTTTGGTAACCATAAATTTTACAGTACATGACTATGAATTTAAAAATAAATTGTAAAATTGTTTATGGGTAATTCATGTGAAAACAACAGACATTCCATTAACCTGATTACAGTCTTACTTCGTTAAATATAGTGAAACTGTATAAAATAATATGGTATCATACTAAAAAGTTGAATATTACGGTAAAATACTGGCAGCTGTGGTTGCCAGAATTTCACCGTGGAAAATATAGTGATAATGCAGAATACATAACGATATACTTTGTTGAGAAATGTAAAATTCACAGTGAACTTTGGTTTTTGCACAATAATTACATTGAAATAAAAAAACTAATATAATGTAAACCTCTTAAAATACAATTTTAATAAGCTTGATTACCATCTCCTATTGACAAAGCACAGAAGAGCTGTATTATACAAAACATGTTTTTTTATTCAAAAGTTCATATTTACAGTAAATTACTGGCAGCTGGTTTAGCCAGAATGTCGTCTAAAAAATTAAGGTCCAACAAATGAGGCAATAAACATGATAGGGCTGATTGGCATAAAATTTACATTCTATGACTTTTTGTTATAATTTGCTAGAAACATTAATAAAAACCAGTAGAGACAATGATTAAATTAAACAGTTAATATTAAATAATCAAATGAATGACTAAAAAGGCACTGATCTAATTAATATCAAACTTAATACAACCAAAAACAAATAAGTACATAATAAACAGTCAAACAAAATTTAAAACACTTGATACTTGCAGTGGTTGATAAAGTTTCTTTTTATCCAGACTTGATAGTAGAGGGCTTTCAGAACAGTCTCTGATGGTGTCCATAGCTGGACTGGCCATCGGGCATACCGGGCATTTGCCCGGTGGGCCGATGGTGATTTTTCGTTTTTCTGGGCCGATGGGTTTTTTTTTTTTTTTTTCGTTTTTTTTTCCCGTAACGGTATAAACACTGAAAGGGGGTGGATTGGCCAGATGCTGGCAGATGTGTAAAAATAACTCAGTTGTTTGGTGGTGGCTATTGTGGAGCTTCCACAGATTCAGTAACATTAGCAAGTGGTGCAGGCCAGCAGGTGCAACCATCGACTGTAGAAAGTGCAACACGCTGACAGGTGGATGACGGAAAGGCAGGAGGAGCAGAGACCCGAGGCGGTGAACTGAACTTCAGGTAAGAAGTTATGACCTGCAGTCTATCTGGGTCAGATATAAACCAAGTTTAGGTGGAGTTTATTTTCGTTATGCTGACTTTTTACAGTCAGTTACAATAACTCGTACTGCGTATTAGCTAGCATGACGAAGTTTATATACTGCTGGGCGGGTGCTATGATATTACTGATGTTGAACTTGTTTTATCTTATTTTATTTATAAGGTTAGTTATTAGAGTTTCCAACCGTCCCATAAAAAACAGAATCGTCTCGCATTCAGAGAAAATATTACGCGTTTCGTATTGAGGTGAAAAGGAACAGTTTGTCCCGGACTTCAGCTACAATGAAAAAGACACAAAGCTGGAGTTATTCTGCGTCTTTGCTGCACAGCTGCCTCTTCTTCTCTCATTCTCTCCCCCTCCTGATCAATGATCACCTGATCGTCTCTCTTGTTTGTTTATCGCCCACTTTGCGCCAGAAAGAGGAAACCGCAGCACGTTTAAGCTTGATCAGCTGTTGTTGGAATTTATTTAATATTAATTTCTAGTATCAGCTGATGTTTGCTGGAGCCACAGCTGTAAAGCTGCTGGTCATGATGTCGGTTTGGATATGTGGTGAGAGGGAAACATGAAGATGAAACCAGCAGATGTCCTTACTGAATCATCAGAGCTGAACAGGTGATGGAGAAACAGGTTTACCTTTTAGGTGACATGAATGAGTTGAAGGGAAGTTATGAACTGTTTCTGAGAGACAAATAACACCAGGATCCTTTTCTACGTAGCTGACAGCTGGTAACTGTGCAGGGGCGGGTCTAGGAAAGTTTTGCCAGGGGGCCAGGTAGGGCATTAACAGGGAAAGGGGGGCACAAAGAAATACTTTTCTTTCTTATTCTCATTTAAAATGTCTAGCTTTGAATAAATAATTATCTGAATCTTACAACAAACATTTTTATCTGATGTAAAATGTATAGAAATCCATTATTGTACATAGTAATTTTTTTTAGAGTCCCATCATAATTTCTTCAGAAGTAGCTAAGTACTGTATATGATGCCACTATTTTCCCACATTTTCTAGATTCTGTACCAGTACTGTGTGTAAAATGCCATCAAAAAGTCAATTAAGTTTTATTCTTTCTCACCTGTCTTTCTGTCTCCTTTCACTTTTTAAAAGTTGCCATGTTAGAAAAAATATTTTATTGATCTGGCAAATGAATGGTTTATGAAAATATATCTAAATCTGTCATCAGTAATCAGTAATGATCATGTCTCATCGCTAGTCTTCTCTGTCTTAATTTCAGGTTTTCACCATGTGTTGTAGATAGTTCAGGAGGTTAACTTGACCAAGCAGTCTACTTTCGGGTACTGTTTAGAATACCAGAATAGGGAGGATGGTGTAGGTTTAAGTTTATTAGACTGATACATATATACCAACAAGACAGTGTACATCACTGTGACAACAGCGTTTGTTTTCATTCAAAGGCTTTATGGTTTTTCCTATAATACCTGGTGGGCCGGTGTCTAGTCAAAATGCCCGGGCCGATTTTTTGTCCCAGTCCAGCCCTGATGGTGTCTGAGGAACTGGAGCAGGTTTTGGATCCAATGTGTTTGAGGACTTGCATGTTGTTCTTCAGATGCTCGGTGTAGATTAGCGTTCTTTCCTCGCAGTCTGAAAGCAAATACAAAGCACAATAAAGCAAACTGCCCATTTCAAAAACAAATAGACATGTATCAAGCAAATATACAATCTTACATTTAATAGAGCTGACACAATTAATCGTATAATGATTGACAATTGTGATATATTGCAATGCGGACATAAAGCATTCTTAATTCATTGAGAAGACACTAATCGATTATTAAATACAGTCCCGATCAAAAGTTTAAGACCACTTGAAAAATGGCAAAAAATCATCTTTTGCATGGTTGGATCTTAACAAGGTTCCAACAACATGCAACAAGCAGAAATGGGAGGTAGACAACATTTAACTTACATTTAACAAACTTAAACTGAGACAGGCTGTTTTACAGCTGATCTAAAGTTTAGGACCACATGCCTTTAAAAGGACAAATCCGTGCAAAAATGTGGATTCATTGTCATTTTCTGTCAGGTAGTCAGACTGTCAGGATGTTCTGATGGCAAAAGCAAAAAAACTTTCCTTTTTGAACATGGTCGGCTTGTTGAACTGCATAAGTAGGGTCTCTCACAGAGTGCCATCGCTGCTGAGGTGGGACGCAGTAAGACAGTCATTTGCAATTTCTTAAACGATCCTGAGGGTTATGGAACAAAAAAGTCAAGTGGAAGACCCCAAAAAATCCTCAACCCAAATTAAGGCCATTAGTGGTGCCGACTGCAGCAAACGGCATCTGAGACTGAAGGGCTTCAAAAACAAATTCTCTGATGAGAAAAAAATGCAACCTTGATGGTCCTGATGGTTTCCAACGTTACTGGCATGACAAGCAGATCCCACCTGAGATGTTTTCTACACGCCACAGTGGAGGGGTTGCCACAATGGTGTGGGGTGCTTTTTCCTTCAGTGGAACAATGGAGCTTCAGGAGGTGCAGGGGCGTCAAACGGCTGCTGGCTATGTCCAGATGTTGCAGAGAGCATCCCTCATGACTGAGGGCCCTCGTCTGTGTGGTAACTACTGGGTTTTTCAACAGGACAATGCTACAGTACACAATGCCCACAAGACAAAGAACTTCTTCCAGGAGAATAACATCACTCTTTTGGACCATCCTGCATCTTTCCCTGATCTAAATCCAACTGAGAATGGACAACAGTTCCAGACAGTAGACACCCTTCGTGTGGCCCTCTTCACCACTTGGAGAAATGTTCCCACTCACCTCATGGAAACGCTTGCATGAAGTGATCAACAATAACAGCGAACCTAAAATGTTTTGCCTCACTCCCATTTCTTCTTGTTGCATGTTGAAGCTCTACTTGGAACCTTGTTAAGATCCAACCATGCAAAATATAATTTTTTATGCCAATTTTCAAATGGTCGTAAACTTTTGATCAGGACTGTACAACCTAAAAATAACAGCGATTTGTTTTCTTCAGCCACATACAAACCAACAAGTGCAGTTTGTGTTCAGACAAGTTTTTAGCAATAAAAAAAAGTAGCTTATATGTAACCTCCTTTATTTGTTGACGACAACAAACAAACTGAAATGAAGTTAGCGTGATCCCTTGGGATATTGAATTATATCGTTGACATAATTGCAATTGAACCGAAATGCGAGTAGGGCTGGGTACCAAAACACAATACCTTTTTAGTACTGACTGAAAACATTCAGTAGGTATCGATACAGAAAAAAATAACATTATTTGGGGCAAACTTTTCTAATTAAATCTCTGTTATTGAGCCTCACAGGTCCTTTTCTTCTGCTGCTGCGCATCACATGCCAACAGTGGCTTCGCACATGCGCGATTCATTTGCAGTCTGGATGCAGTGGGGTAAAAATCATCTGTTCCATCTTCCACTCTGTCACCAATCATGAGAGGCAACAGCCTTAAAAAGTTCCAGTTTTGTATTAACTGTCCTGAGAGTTTGTTTGAGGATTGACCTCACACGGCTTTGAAGAGGTATCAGAGTCAGAGTATTTAAACTGTTTAATGCTCTGATTCAGAATAGAGTGGGTGAACCATTCTTTTTTTTCACAAAAAATTTAAGAAACAGCACAACATCACATGAAAAAATGCCCTAAAAATGTTGTGTTCTAAACAAAATTGCAAACCTGGCTGACAGATGTGAAAATATTTTAAACAGTTGAAAACTGACTCAAACTTTACTCCTTCTATTCTGTGAGCCCAAATTATCTCCAGCGTGCAAAACAAGGTTCCTTGAATAGTGGAAGTTCGAGGAGAGGAGGAAGCAATTAACTAATAAGAAAAATTATGTTTAATGATCAAACCAAGTTAACTGATGAATCCCTGAGATTCTAAATTTGAATGTAATTTTTGTTTGCAATGATAAGGAAGATTAAAACACAATCACTTGTGACTCATGATGTGCATTAAAGGGTTAAAAAACACTGTAAAAGCACACAGACGGTGTTATTTTTAGGGTAATTGGTTCTACACTAGAAAATGGCCTTTTGCCATTAATTATGCAACAAAATATTTTTTTCATTATAAATAGCTGTCTTACATCAAATCAAATCAAAATCAAATCAAAATTTATTTGTATAGCACATTTAAAAACAACAGTTTCGATCAAAGTGCTTCACAAGTTACTTGGTGAGACTGTAGAACTTAAAGAAATAAACATATTTTTTATTTTTAGCAATTGCTCGTATTTACTGTTAAGATATACTGTTTTATCAAACAGTCTGAGCTTGTTAATATAAAAAAAAATTTCACCGTAATTTTCACAATAATTCTAAAAGTGTTTTGACATTTTGTTAAAATTAAAAGCATGGTATGTTTTGAGTAATTAACATACAGTTCTAAATTGTAAATTCAAATGAAAAAAGCAGGAAAGATTGTCATTCATACAGAATTATTATGTAAATTGTAGGGTGATTAATTGTAGATACTATTACAGATTTTTCCTGTTGTTTTCAAAGACAATGTGCCATATTACTGTAAATTAATATATTTTCAACATATTAGCAGTGTAAAAATAAAAGCAAATAACCGTTTGTCAATATACAGAAATTTAACATAGATATTACAATCATTTACTCTTTTTGATTTGCCATTTGATTTAATGGCAATTTACCGTTGCCATTTTACAGTTATTTAGGGTAATTTTACGTACATTTCTTACAGTGTATATTATGTATGTATTTCATTTAGTTTCATTATTGATATTGAAACAGTTTTTCTTTTTAATCAGGCTGGTACAGTACCAAGTATGGCCATCTTCCTCTGCTTGTCCACTACAACGATGTTCAGTCGGTTAGCCATCACCAGTTTGTCCATGTGTATCAGAAGTCCCACAGAAATCTTAGCGTGGTGTTACGACCGTTGTCGTAATTTTAATATGCAAATCTGAGTGTGCAGGTGCCTCTCCATGATTGGTGCATCCAGGGGGACGGATCATACCGATTGGCTAATGACCAGGAGGCAGCATATAAGAAGACACCGCCATGGACGGCCAGTCATCCATCCTCGGCCCATCCCGACCGGCAGACTGTGTGTTCACTGTCTAGTAATGTTTGTTTAATGCAGGAGCATGTAGGGGTGGGCCGCCTTTTTGTTTGATTACAGTTTTCTCCTGTTTTTGTTAGTTAGGGAGGTAAGTGGTTGTCGTTTGGTTTAATTCTTTTGAATAGGTAAGATTGATTTATCCCTGAGACAGGCTCTCTTTCGTTTGTTATTTTGGCCTCAGGTTCCCCCCGAAGTTATAATCCGCTCCCTTCCTTTGTTTCTAAATTCACTCATTGTAAATAAATCACTGTGAAAAAGTATTAATTGTGTGATGTGCTGCTTGGGGTCGGACGGGGATGGATCACCCTTATGTTATGGTCTGGCCACGCCTAGATGGGCCATAACAGTGGTCATTCTCAACCACGCGAGGGAGCATTCTCATTTTGACTTCAGGACTTCCAGGCCATACTCAGCACAGATGTTCCTGTATACTATGCACGGCACATGGTTATGGTGTCCTGTGTACAGTGGTATAATTTGATCTTGATTTCCTGTGTTTTGCATGGTTGCCATATTTAAATGTTTCAGATCTTTAAAAAAAAATGTAAATATTAGACAAAGATAACACGAGTAAACACAAAATGCAGTTTCTAAATGAAGGTGTTTATTATTAACGTGGGAAAAAAACCAATTCAAACCTACATGGCCCTGTGTGAAAAAGTGAGTGCCCCCTAAAACTAATAACTGGTTGGACACCCTTAGCAGCAACAACTGCAATGAAGCATTTGTGATAAACGGCAATGAGTCTTTTACGGTGTTATGGAGGAATTTTGGACCACTCATCTTTGCAGAATTGCTGTAATTCAGCCACACTGAAGGGTTATCGAGCATGAAGCGCCTTTTGAGGGTCATGCCACAGCATCTCAATTGGATTTAAGGTCAGGACTTCATAAATTTATGAAGTGGCGTGAAAATTTGAACAAGGCATAAGACACCGTGGTAGGTTTAAATTTGAACAGAAAAAAATTAAGCTCAATTCGCACTCCTGATCTGTCGGGGGCAGCAGTTTGCCTGGGTTGCTGCTATTCTGCTTTAAATGCCATAATGCGAAATGAGCAGGTACTAAAATGTGACGTCATCAGACTGCATACCACCGACTGGCTGGTCAGTAGTGTCACTCGATGAGTCATTAGACCATTTCATCAACTAAAATTAAAGCTGCTATTTTTAAAACCGGAGGAACGGTGGAAATGGCTACAAAAAAACAAAGCTGTTGTCCCAGAGTCTGATGAAAAGCTACAGATTGAGCAGCTGGTATATTCCTGCCTCAATGTCCACCTTTTTTGTAGGGTTCATGTCACATATTAATTATGTCAGGGGACACTCGGATGCGTTGCTATGACGACAACCACACAGGTTAGGTAGTACTGGATTGTAATGGAAGACCAGTCGATCGGAGTCCAGTCATGGCGATCCAAGGCGAGTCGATACGAGTAGGTACCAATGAAAAAGTAGCTTTAGAAGAAGGAGGACATTCAAACAGTAACTTTGGTAATGTGGCGTTACATTTCTGGACTTAAGCGAATGGCAGAAAAAAAAGAAAAAAAAACTTTTAAGAGGTGTCAAGGGAAGAACCCAACGTTCAACGGCGTGTTCCAAATGTTGGTAGCACGTGCCTTTAAGCAGCAAGACTAACAGCTTTATTGTAGGCACAAAAAATGTGAAATTAGAGGCCATCAAGGACCACGAATCATCTAAATGCCATAAGAAGGTGAAATGCATCATTCAAGGAATTGCAGTTCCGGAGAAAACAGTCTGTGTTGTGTTACATTGTGTTACAATTTATCATACATGTATAAGTACACATGTATGATAAACTGTAGGAACGGTTTGGAATGTCTTGGTCAAGTCTCTTTCAAATAATGGAGCCCTGAACATGTGCTCTTGGGGTAATTTTCATTGGCTGGCCGCTCCTGGGAAGGTTTACCACTGTTTCATGTTTTCGCTATTTGTGCATAATTGTTCTCACTGTGGTTCAATGGAGTTATGACCTTTTCCAGACTGAGAGATCTCAGGAACTTTGCTTCTCATGTGTTCCTGAATTTCCTTGGATCGAAGCATGATGTTGTCATGATCCTGGGTTTCGGTGGTGTGACAGCGCTGTTGTTTTCTTCTGGAGATACGGCCCCACCTCTATTCATGGGCTCTGTGTCTGCCTCTCTCCACCTGCAGCTTATCACCGGTAATCAGTCCAGCAGCTTTTAGGACCGGCACAGACCGCCGCCTGATAGTCTGCTAAGCTGCAGCATTAAATCAGCCTCCTTGCTTCACTTTCTCCAGTGTTTTCCAGTGTGTAACTTTGTGCTCTCGCTTCTCCAGTTGTCAGCTCCTCAGGTTCAGGCTCACCCAACTTCGTACCTACCTGGACTTCCTCTGCTGCCAGTCTCTCTCCTCCACTGCTGCCAAGTCAAAATTACCACCCACTATTCACAGTTTTTCTCCACTCTCGGAAAACAAGTATGGATTTTCCATGTTGCTCTCCGATGCATCCATCGTATTGAATGCGTGTAAATGTTAGACAGAAAGCACTTCAAAATGACATAGAAAAAAGAGCTTGTGCGAATGGGTGTGAATGGGTGAATGAGGCAAGTTGTTCAAAGTGCTTTGAGTGCTGTTAAGATGAGATTATCTGAAGTGCCTCAGTGCTATGCTTTATATTAATAAGTTTCATATAATTATATAGTGTAGTATTGAATGGACGCGGCCTTGATAATAAAGGCCTTAGACTACGTGTCCTTTAGTGGTAGAATGTAGGAGACTCTCACCTATGTTTGTCTGCAGGAGCTGATAACAGGGAACCATCTGCCACTGGAAACTTACTAGAAGGGAATAGGGCAAGGCCGCAGCCTCGCCAGAGCTGACAAAAGATGTTTTGCAGCTAATAGACAATAACCTCTGAGTACGCTATGCAACATGACTACTGAATACTTGTGTAACACTGTTGTTTAGACTAGAGTGCGACAGCCTCTAATAAAATTGTTTGGCATACGCCACCATTTTGAGATCTGAGGGCAAAGTGTCCTGCGGGATGCATCTCCCTTCTAGAAGTGTTGTGTAAGAGAATAAAAGTGTGAAATGGTCTACTGAGCAGTGTTTTGTCTTCCATCAGATGCCTATGAGGAATCAAAAGAACTCAGTGAAGTGTTGATATTTAACAGTGCTGAGAGTAGAAAAGCACTGTATAAGAACCAGTCCATTTACCTCTGACAGTACGATGAGGCCAGTCATGGACCCAGCAGACCCAATTCATACTGCTAGTAGGACACAGGCCCAGACACTGGGTGCGTACAAACAAGCTTTTCAGTATTTAGACAAACAGTGCCAAGTTATTAGCAACACGCAAGAAAAGATGTTTTTTTGTGGTCCCAGACATTCATGAAAACATGTCCCACTTCGGGAGGTGCCACAGGTCCCTACCGTTTACCCGGAGAATCCCGACTCCCACCGGCCGTCTCACCAGCTGTGTTTCGGGATGCGGTTTCCCATTTGCCGGATCCTTTCCACAGTGAGCTGGGTCACAGTGAGGCTTTCGACGGCTCACTTCACTCCTTCCCCAATGACCCTTCTAAGCTGTCCTTCATAGTGAGTTTACCGAGGGGAAGAGTGCTGGAGTGGATTGAGGCTTTCTTTATGTTTCGACCTATTGTGGCCTCCCCATATGATGTTTTTAGCTGAGCTGAAAAAGACTTTTGCTCATCCTGTGTCCGAGGGCAGTGCAATGAAGTGGTTATTGAATCTTCACCAGGGCCACCACAGTGTGGTAGACTTTGTGTTAGAATATGCACTAAAGAGAGTGTTTCTACAGGCATTAAACAATAAAATGGAAGATCAACTTGCTTATCAAGATAAGCCTCTGTCATTTGAAGAATTTGTGTCCCTCGTGCTTCGCATAGACAATTGCCTGAGAGAGAGGCCTGAGAGAGAGGCGTCTCTGCCCCTGGCAGAGAGACGCTTCCTTGCTGCTCGCCTGGTGCAGCCAAGGAGCTCAGCCTGCTTTAGGGGTACTGTGGGTGGCTCTTCCTCCTCGAGTAAGTGTTTATTGCTATCTCTCGTGCTTTATTGTAAACAGATCTCCCTGCCCCTCTGTGCTTTTGTGGACTCTGGTTCTAAACAGAACCTCATTGAGTTCGAGTTAGCACAACACCGGGGTCTGCGTCTGTCTCCACATCAACCTCCTAATCCTGCCACAGCATTAAAACATTTTTGCTATATTGTTACTCACAAGAACTTTTAGAGTTAACAACGCCTGGTAATTCTTGGGAGACCACAACCTTCTAAACTTTCACCTCTCTGGATACTCCTGGAACCTGGACTTCATGTCTGCCACTCAGACGTGGCTGTACACCGGTGAGTCCAGTATTTTATCAGAACTTTTACCAGCGGGTAAAACTTTTACCTGCTCCTATTTTAAAACACCAAGGACATCAGGGAGAGGAGGAGGTACGGCGGTTGTTTTTAAAAAGGATTTTAAATTTAAACTGTGCTTTTTACAGCCTTCATCTTCAGGCTTTGAGCTGATGTGTTTTGAAGATAATCACTCCAACTCAGAGCTCTTTGCTGTTATTTATCCCCGCCCCCCCCCTCCCAAATACAATAAGAACTTCATAAATGACTTTTCAGAATTTCTAGCTGGGATTATGCCCAACTATGATCACGTTCTTATTGTGGGAGATTTTAATATCCATTTCTGCTGTCCTGACAAACCTCTGGTGAAGGAGTTTTTAAGCCTTACTGACTCTTTTAATCTAGTCCAGTCTGTACCTGGTCTCATACACGGACACGGAAACACAGCAGACCTGGTTTTGTCACAAAGTCTGTGTCAGGGTCCTGGGTCTGAGCGACCCAGGATCCCTGAGCAGTTATGGACTCGTTATATTATATGTAGTTTTGGTGTTGCTGCCCCTTTTCTCTATGCTTGTAGATATGAGTGTGTGTGGGTGTGTGTATGGGTGCAGGTGTGTCTAAACACTTGTTTACAGGCGCCTTCAGGCCTGGTGGGTGTGGCCCTGCTAGGGGACTGGCCACACCCGAAGCCACACACCTGCTGCTGATCAGGGCTCGTCGGGGGAGCTACTTAGGAGAGTCTTGGAGCTCCCACCGACGTGGGATCATTGAGTTAGACTCCCAAGTCAGTGTGTTAGTCCAGGAAGTACTGATCGTGTTTGCCCGCAGGGGTCAGTGTCTAACGGCTGCTTCCATTGTTTTCCCCCAGGAGGAGCGTGGAGAGGAAGGACAGCACGCACAGGGTGTGCAGAGTCACACGGACGCCACTGGAAGACACACACGGGAGTCTTGGGGAGCACGGGGATAAATTGCGCATCAATATTTACCACACTGTAAATAAACGCACTGCTTATATACAGAGCACCGCGCCTGGGTCCTCCTTCCCTACACCCCCACGGTCTGCCAACCAAACCGTAACAGTCTGCCTGTGTCTAACATGGAAATCTCTGACGCTGCCTTTTCTGACCACATGCCTGTATTATTTGATGCTGTGTTTTAGTGCACTGCAGTTTAAACCATTCGCTGCCGTCGGATCATTAACCATTCCATTGCCACCCAGTTCTCTGCTTTTAGCCAGCTGTGTCATGTTCCTGAGTCTGACGACTCAGTGTTTTGTGTTTCTTTATATTACTCTATGTTCTTGTTTATTCTGTTACGTCTTTTATTTCATGCCTGCCTGTGTTCCCTCTGTCTGTCCATGGTATCACTGTGTCTGCTCGGGAGTCTGTTTGTTAAGCTCAGTGTCTTGTCTGGTCCTCTGTGTCTGTTAGTTTCCTGTTTTATTCTGAAGGTCCCTGTCTCATGTGAGTGTGTTCAGTTTACGTTTCCCCTGTCTCGTCAGCTGTGATTTCTCACAGGTGTGTTCTCCTCCTGTCTCCCATCCCTTGATTACTGCTGTGTGTATTTAAGCCCTGTGTGTTCTCCTGCCTGTTGCCGGTTTGTCTGCGTTAATCCCCTCTGTCATCCTGAGTGGTTTCCCTGCATCTGTCTGTGTCTCTCTGTCCTTCTCCCCATTTGGTTATCATTTCAAGTTTGCTCTTTAGTTTTCCCAGTTTAGGTTTCCTCAGTTGCTTCTCATACCCCCACTGCCTGTTGGTGTCATTTTGCCACTTTGAAAATAAACATTCATTCATATCATCCGTCCTTTGCCTGCGTTTTGGGTCCTTTAATAATTCCACACGGCTCATCCCACGAGCCGTGACAGTACGAACCGGCCACTATGGACCCAGCGGCATTCGACCCATCCGAGGAGCTCCAGGAGGATATAATTTACTCCGTGGACAGGTTGATTAACTTATGGCTGGAGCACAAGGGGAAGGAATTTCGCCAAGCCATAGCTAATCAAATACAGCGGTTAGTTTCTGGTCTCCCCTGGTTGTTCAGTTCACTTCACCCGCTCGCACAGGCTTTCTTTCTGCATGAGCTTCACCTTCACCCCCCGGCTGCTACCACCCACCCAGGAACTAATGCTTCGCTGCCTGGCCCGACGGAGGATGTTCTGCCCGGCCCGTCGGTCCAGCCTTCAAAAGGGAAACGGCGCTCACGGCGTCGACGCCCCTCGCCACAGTCGGACCTCAGGATATCAGAGCGGCTGGCTGTGGTAAGCAAAAAGGACAACAGTACTGGTATGAACTTTGAGACTTTTTCTTCTGGGGTTGTTCGGGGTGTGTCATTAGGAGCTAATACGCAAAGCTTACCTACCTTCGTAATAACTGACCTCTCCCAGGTTGGCATTTTTAAGACTTCAGTGAAAACAAAGGGCTGTTGTTCTTCTGCTTCTTCTGAGCCTGTTAACCCGGGGTCAGCTAACCCAGAGTCTGCTAAAGCTGTGGCTTACACCCCAGAGACAATTAACTCCAGCTCTGATGATACCAAGACTGTTTATTTTTCCAAGCTGCCAACTCAAGAGACTGTTCAGTGTGCGCCTGAAAGTTTCATTTCTTGGACTACTGACACTTCAAAGACATTAAGTGGGAATGTTGCAGTAATTGAAATGCTCTCCACGGTCTCCCCAGAGGCTGAGTGTCTACCTTCAGCTGACTCTGGACCCTTGGAGACTAAAGTGCCAGCATTGCCCGAGTCATTTAAAGGTTCCACCGAGTCAGCTCAGTTAGCTGCCCAGCAAATTTCAACTGAGCTCAGTCCCCAGCAGACTCTGGACCCCTGAAGCTTAAGTAGCCCCCTAAGAACTGCACCATGCCAGCACTGCCTGGGCAGAGCCAGTGCCCTGCGCAGCTTCAGTTACTTCAGCTTCAGTTTGTCCCTGCCAGAGGTCTCCGCGCCTGCTGGTTCTGATCTGTCTTTGCCAGAAGTCTCCGCACCTGCTGGTTCTGATCCGTCCCTGCCAGAGGTCTCCGAGTCTGCTGGTCCTGTGTCTGTCTTTGCTGGAGGGTCCGAGGGGCCCGTTCAGCAGTCTGCCTCTGTTGGAGGGTCCGAGGGGCCCGTTCAGCATCCTGCTTCCGTTGGGGGGTCCGAGGAGCCCGTCCAGCCGTCACCGTCGCCTGCAGCTCCATCACCTACAGTTTTCTTGCCTGCAGTGCTTCCAGCAACTGCTACAACTCCGCTGCCAGTAGTATCACCACCTGCTCCGTCGCCTGCGGCTTCCACACCGTTGCCAGCAGTGCCACCACCTGCTCCATTGCCTGCGGCTTCCACACCGTTGCCAGCAGTGCCACCACCTGCTCCATTGCCTGCGGCTTCCACACCGTTGCCAGCAGTGCCACCACCTGCTCCATTGCCTGCGGCTTCCACACCGTTGCCAGCAGTGCCACCACCTGCTCCATTGCCTGCGGCTTCCACACCGTTGCCAGCAGTGCCACCACCTGCTCCATTGCCTGCGGCTTTCACACTGTCATTTGCAGCTGCCAGGCTGACGTCTGGTTCTACAGCCGCCACGCTGCCGTCTGGTCCAGCCTCCGCCTCGCTTGGTCTAGCCTCCGCCTCGCCTGGTCGACCTTCGCCTCGCCTGGTCCAACCTCTGCCGCCTCTACACCGCTGTCCGGCCTGAACCACCTCGCCTTCGCCGGCCACTTTCCAGGCCTCAAGCTGGATGTCATCGCCATCGAGGGCGGCCCCCTGAAGAAGGTCGTCGCCGCCGCTGCCTTCCGCGCGGCCGGCCTCCGGACCCATTTCGCATGCATCGCTGCCGCTGCCTTCCGCTGCCTTCCGCGCAGCTGGCCTGCTCTGTCACCACCATTGCCTTCTGCGCGGTCGCCCCCCGGATCTGCTTGGTCTCTGTTGCTGGCCTCCGGGTTGATTCGTTTTCCTGGACTCCAGCGTTTTTTGTTGTGAACTGTTCTTGTATTTCTAAACTCATGATCCTCATACTCATTTCAAGTTTGCTCTTTAGTTTTCCCAGTTTAGGTTTCCTCAGTTGCTTCTCATACCCCCGCTGCCTGTTGGTGTCATTTTGCCACTTTGAAAATAAACATTCACTCATATCATCCGTCCTTTGCCTGCGTTTTGGGTCCTTTAATAATTCCACACGGCTCGTGGAATGAGCCGTGACAAGCTGTCTGTCCCTGCTGATCTCACTCCCTTGGACACAGAGGACCTCAGCTCCTGGTTTCAATCTTCTTGCCTAACTATTCTGGGCTCTGTGGCACCATTAAAAGCCAGGCAGCCCAAGGCTAAAACCGAGCCTTGGTTTAATGACACTTGGGCTGTGAGGAGGGAGTGACGTAGTGCTGAATGGAGATGGAAGAGGGACAAGCTGCAGATGTCTCTTCAAATCTTAAAGGACTGCTGGCGCCTCTATCAGGATACGGTCAAAGAGGCTAAAAGGGAATACTTGTCCAAGATCATTTCCTCCAACAGTCATCTTTCAATCAGGTTTAAAAAACCTCCATAGCACTGAGTCAGCACTCTTAAAGGTTTTTGATGACATCTTCCTTACCTGTGGTTCTGGTAATCATCAAGACACAACATTTTACTGTCTCGTTTACACCAGCTTACTCGCATTTATCTGCTTCTGAAGCAGAAAGATGCTTTCTCTATTAAATGGTAAATGGCCTGTATTTGTATAGCGCTTTACTTAGTCCCTATGGACCCCAAAGTGCTTTACACTACATTCAGTCATCCACACATTCACACACTGGTGATGGCAAGCTACATTGTAGCCACAGCTGCCCTGGGGCGCACTGACAGAGGTGAGGCTGCCGGACACTGGCGCCACCGGGCCCTCTGACCACCACCAGTAGGCAACTGGTGAAGTGTATTGCCCAAAGACACAACGACCGAGACGGTCAGAGCCGGGGCTCGAACCGGCAACCTTCCGATTACAAGACAAACTCCCAACTCTTGAGCCACGATTGCCCTAAACCACATTAAACCACTTCCTGCATGTCTAAAAGATATAAAAAATTGGATGTCCCTAAACTTTTTAAAATGTAATTCAAACAAAGTAGAGGTGATAGTTGTTTGGGCCTAGCAGACCTTGTGATCCCTCCTCTATTGATTTGGGACACCTGGCAGAGTATTTTAAACCTGTTGTTACAAACCTGGGTTTTAAGATGGACGGTGATTTTAAATTGGACACTCACATTAGGGCTACTGCCAAGTCCAGTTTTTGTCATTTAAGGTGCTTGGCAAAGGTAAGAGCTATTTTATCCAGGCCGCATTTTGAAACAATACTCCATGCTTTTACTTCATCTTGTTTTGGTTACTGTAGTACTCTGTATTTTGGAGTTGGTGTCTTCTCCCTCATTTCCAGCTGGTTCAAAATGCAGCTGCACTACTTTTAACCAGAAGTCACAAAAGAGAGTACATAACTCCCATCCTGGCTGCTTGTATGGCTTAGAGTTCATTTTTAAATTCTAATGTTTGTTTTTAAATTCTTAAACGATCTTGCCCCACCTTCATCCTTACTCACATCTGTAGGTCTCTCGGGTCAGCTGACCAGCTGTTCCCGGAGGCACCCAGGTCCAAGAGGACGCTCCGAGGGAACAGGGCCTTCTCTATCGCTCTTCCTAACTTCTGCAATAAGTGTACAGCACTTTGTTTTCAGCTGGGAGTTGTCTGGAAGTGCTGTATAAATAAATTGCTAGCTTGCTCTCACTGTTCACATAAACCTACTGATCATTTTGTTGTTAGTGGGCAAACTTACAAAATCAGCTGGGGTTTAAATAATCTTTTCCTTGACTTTATACTGACATGATTATAAACTACATTTTCCTACATTAGTTCCACTTACATGTGTTTGCTTTTGTAGTTTTTTTTTATTTGTGTAGATGTTATTTATAGGATACAAACTTGTTAGAATCAGGTCAGTAATTAATCCATTTGACTCTGTGACAACTTTCTCTATTTCCCATTTGCAGCTTTACACTGCAGCAGTTTGTTCTGCTGCCTAAAGACACTGCATCCACAAAGCTTCCCATCTACTGTTACCAGCCAGAAACCTTGTCTCCAGACACCGAACCTGAGACTTTCACATTATCTGAAGCTGGTTTTCTGATTGAGCCTCATACCCTTCAATACCCCGTCTGTCTTGCCTCTGTGCATCCAGGGCAGCCCAGGCCTCTCGCCTGTCCTGCTTCCATTGTCCCAACACTATTGGAGGAAAGAACATAAACCAACACTGCTGTTCCCATTCAGATCCAGTATGGCCGTGACCCGACACCATGTGAAGCAGCAGCTCAGCTTCTCTCAGACAGATCTTATTGCTGAAAGAAAAAAGAAGAAGAAGAAAAAAAACCCAGTGCTCAGGTGTAGCTTAGTTTCCAAGAGCGGGGCTGAAGGGGAGCCATAGAACACCATGCAAAGTAATGAAAGGGCTGCAGACCATCCAACATGGTGTTTTACTGAGGTTTTGTGAAACATTTTCAAACTTTATAAAACCTCATACCGCCAAATCACCAACCAGCCAAGGCTTATGCCACATCATTCAGGTCTACATCATTTTAGTAGATGACAGTTTGTTGGAAGTTTTCATGACTGAAGTTAAAAATATTTACTAAAATTTTTACTGTAATAAAAGTATAGTAAGGAGTAAGCATTTTTGCAGAAATGATCCAAGCCTGCAACCAACCAAAGCACATGGCCATGCGGTGTGCCTTTACAAACATCTGTTAAAATGAGTTGTTGCAACAGTGGTATCTTACTAAAATATCAGAGTTCTTTGGAACAACTCAAAATGTATTCCTTTCTAGATGACCAACTCTAAGTGGTACAAGTTTGTGTAAAATCAAAGCGTTTACAGAACAGCCACAGCAAGTCAGCCATGAAGTGGCAGACCACATAAAGTTACAGTGTGGGGTCGCTGAAGTGTGTAGTGCATAACAGTCACCAACACTCTGGTTTAGTAACTGCAGAATTCAACATTTTTCTCTGGTTTAAATACCAGACATTTCAGGGAGGTTTCCATAAGACAAGTGAACAACAAGTCACATTAATCCAGACATGATGAAATAAAGTGACACAATGGACCGCAACTTGGCAATATTTCTTAAATGATAAAAGCAAGTGTGAACCAGAAATTTAATGTGTAGCATCCAAAGTGAAAGCAGAATGGGACCTAGAGTTTCTATTACCTTAGGCACAGATCTGTCAGGGGCACAGACAACAGTAAAGGCCCTGAGACAGAACCCTGTGGCACACTGCAGGCAAGAGACGCGGAAGTGGATCTGTACTTAAAAGCTATACTTATTTAGAAGTATTTAATTGAAGTGTGTTTTATTTGTGTTAGTTCTTTTTTAAAATTGTAGTTCTAAATCGGAAGATTGAATGATGCCTGGGCAGATTCATTTGCATTTACTTCTGACAAGAGTGGCCTACCAGTATGCCTAATGCCTTCACTCTGTTGTATATAGCATTTGTATTCTATTTTTATCCTATTGTATATTTTATTCTATTTTATTCTACTGTATATAGTATTCTATTTTTATTCTATTCTGTACAGTTGTGTACTGTATTTATTCTTATTTTATTTTATTCTAATTGTCCTTCATAACTTTTGCACTGTCCACTTCCTGCTGTGACAAAACAAATTTCCCACGTGTGGGACTAATAAAGGTTATCTTATCTTATCTTAATATGTGGAGAGAGACTGGCTAACAATAAAAGGACAAATATCGCAAGACATTTCCAAAATAAACACACAGCCTTTGCTGAAAAATATCCAGAGGGAGAAGAAGAAAAAAAAAAGCAGTTTCAGAACTGATGCAGAACGCTGATCTGAGGAAAAATCAATTCAGCATGTGGATGAAGTCTACAAATTCAACTACATATGCAAGTTTTGTGGCTCAGGTGTGATTTTGGCCTATTCTTCCAAATAAACAATCTTGATGTCATGGTCTGGGTGAGTCATCTGGACTTTTACATGGTGTCCCTGTGTTTCCTTCCCTGGGTGGAGCGCTCATCAGTACACTTCCTATACTCACCTGTTGGAGATCCAGGCTAATTTACAGTTAGTATTTAAGACATGGACTCCACTCGCCGTCTCTCGTGCATGGACTCACTCTTCACCACCTGCCTGCCCTCCTGCTTTCATAGCTCTGGATCTCCAGATCTTTCAGATTGGACTCACTCCACCTCCACCTTATCTGACGTTCACCCGGCCAACACTACCTTCCGGTGCCACTGCCACTCTGCCTGTCAAGTAAGCCATAGATTCCATCTGTTTCACCGTCCCCAATCTCAGCTTCTCTGTATATACATTAACCAGCCTCTCCCTCTGTTCACAGAGACTCCATGTCTGCATTCCACGCCAAACATGCTCTCCCCGTGCCTTAGTTTTACACTGTGTCACTCAAAGCTTGTGAGGACACCTTACCATTACTCATTATTCATACAGCGTCGAATCACAACAAACAGTTGCCTCAAGTTGCTTTATATTGTAAGGTAAAGACCCTACCATAATATATACATTACAGTAAAACAGGTATACACTGAGCTCCCTGGGCTTGGCTCAAACTGAAGGCTTGGGAAAACTGTTGGATTTTGAGTAAGGACTTGAAAGCCTCTAACTCAGGGGTGCCCAATCCCAGTCCTCGAGAGCTACTGTCCTGCAGCTTTTAGATGCATCCCTACTCCAACACAGCTGAATCAAATGGTTTGATTGCCTCTTCAGCATGCCATCAAGTTTGGCAAATGCCTGATAACAAGCCATTCATTTGATTCAGGTGTGTCGGAACAAGGATCCATCTAAAAGCTGCAGGACGGTAGCTCTCGAGGACTGGGATTGGGCACCCCTGCTCTAACTTATGAACAGATCTGATGTTCTGAAGTAGACAGTTCTACAGTACAGGGCCGACAGTCCGAAAGGCCCAGTCTGTATTTTAGCCTTGTCCTGGGAACATCCAGTCATCAGCTTAGAAGACCTTAGCACTAGCTGGAGCGTGGAAGCTTAAACGCTTAGATAAATAAGGAGGGGCAGGCCAACATCATTCAAAACAAACAATAAAATCTTATAATCAGTTCTAACAGGTATAGGAAACCAGTGAAGAGAGGATAAAACTGGGGTAACATGCTGTTATTATTTTGTAAGAACCCAAGCAGCTGTATTTTGGGTTAACTGTCATCCCTGGATAGCAGAGGGGTCCAGGCCTGCATGTAGAGTGTTAAAATGGTAAACTCAAGGTCCCATCTTCCTGAGTTGATAAAAACTTGTTTAGACCACAGAGCTAATCTGTCTGTTGAATTTAAAACCACTGTCAAAAATAAAACTCAAATTCTTGGTTAAAACTTAAGTGCGAAGGGTGAGAGCGGAGTCCTTGAGCTGACCAAAAACAACCACCTCTGTCCTATTCTCATTAAGACATAGAAGTTCAATGCGAACCAAATTTTTAGGCTCCTTGAGCAGTTAATCTGGCTTTTATGGAGAGATAATACCTCTCAAAAATCAGGTTCAAGAGCAACATATATAAAGAAAACCAGATAAGGCCCAAACTGACCCTTGGGGAACAAGACTCGACAGAAAAGTCACAGAGGAAGAAAAATCAGCCATGTGGACAGAAAACCTCCATCCAGACCAGGGGTGGGCAACTCCAGGGCTTGAGGGTCGGTGTCCCGCAGGTTTTAGATCTCACCCTGGGTCAACACACCTGAATCACATGATTAGTTCATTACCAGGCCTCTGGAGAACTTCAAGACATGTTGAGGAGGTCATTTAGCCATTTAAATCAGCGGTGTTGAATCAAGGACACATCTACAACCTGCAGGACACCGGCCCTCAAGGCCTGGAGTTGGAGGCCTGGAGTCCTATCTGTCTGGATCAGGGGTGATCCAGACAGATAGGACCAATATAATGGGCCAATAGAATAGGCTGAATGTATCGAAAGCAGAGGACAGACGCGCCAACACAGCATACTGACCTGAGTCGATAGCTTGTTAAATTAGATTAGATTCCAACGTTACTACGCCTCAGTACCCTGAACATCGGTACATTAACCGGACGAAGCCGCGAACTAGCTGACACTCTCAAGAACCACCGCATCGACATTGCATGTATTTAAGAAACGAAATGGAAAGGTGCGAAGGCAAGGGACATTGGAGAAGGATTCAAGCTCTTCTACAACGGCAATCAGGCTCAGAATGGAGTGGGTATAGCGCTGAGCCAGAAGTGCCGGGACAGTGTGGTTGAAGTGACCCGCATATCGGATAGTCTTATGTCACTCAGGATCGACACTGGCTCCGTCATCCTACGGATCGTCTCCTGCTATGCACCGCAGTCCAACTGCCCTGATGGCGAGAAGGAAGCATTTTGGCTCAACCTCAATGACCACGTGCAGTCAATTGGCCCTGAAGAACACCTGGCAATAGGCAGTGACATAAATGAACACGTCGGTCAGGAGAGAGACAGATATGTGTGATTACATGGCGGGCAAGGATTCGGAACCCGAAACGACGACGGATGCCGTATTCTGGACTGCGCAGAGGCACACGATCTCGCCGTGGCCAACAATTTCTTCAGAAAGAGGCCAGCGCATCTCATTACGTATTCTAGAGGTGGCAGGGACACCCAAATCGACTACTGGCTAATCCGAAGACCCCACCTAAACCTGGTCATCGACGTGAAGGTCATCCCGTCAACCAACATCGGCCCTCAGCATCGGCTACTCATGATGGACCTATGACTCAACCTTGGCCAGCAACGACAACCACCGATCACTTCAACAGAGAAGATTAAATGGTGGCGCCTTCACGAGTGCAAAAGCCAGCTATTGGATGCACTTGGGCACTTCGGCGTGGACCCCAATGGACCAGTAGACACCATCTGGGATAACATCGCCAGTCAGATACACGACGCGGCAGGCAGCGCCCTTGGGAAGATGAAGCTGGGGAGGCACTTCATCGACAAGCAAGTGTGGTGGTGGAACAACAGCGTGCAGCAAACAATCAGGGGAAAGAAGACAAAATTCAAGATGTGGCTTCAGTCTCGCAGTGATGGCGACTATCAACATTACAGGGCCCTTTGATCGGCCACAAAGAAGGCAGTAGCAGCGGCAAAGGCATCACACTATGACCAACTCTATGAAGAACTGGACATGCCCAGAGGAGTGAACAAAGTCTACCGCCTCGCCAGAAACCACCATCATGAGATGCAGGACATTGGTCAGGTCAAACATATCAAGGATGCCAACCACCAGGTCCTCCGTGACCCGCCCACCATCCTCAAGCGCTGGAGCAAATACTTTTCGGATATCTGCAACGTGGAGTTCCCCCACCAGCCAATCCATAGCACCAACCCCATCCCAGGACCCATCCCACCAATTACCACCAAGGAAGTAGAAGCCGCCGCCAAGAAAATGAAAAATGGCAAAGCAACTGGACCAGACGACATCCCAGCCGAAGTTTGGAAGCTACTCAGGCCGCCAGGGTGCATCAGTCCTCACCGACCTGTTCAACAACATCATCAGAGATGGGGCTACCCCAGCAGCCTGGTCAACCGCCTTTGCCTTTTCCAGTGCCATCTGGAATTTGATTAAACAGAAGGGCGCAACAATCTCTTTTTTAAAAGAGGTTGCACAATGGCATGTTCAAGAGCAGCAGGAACCCCCTGAGCTCGGAGATGTATTTACCAAATCTCCAAAAGTTGATTCTGTTCATCTGGACGTAGCGTTTTGTGGGAGAAACGTTTCGTGATATGGTCAGGTCAGTTCCTTAATCATGATTGATTAAGGAACTGACCTCCCAGCCCATTGTTCCTTCAGTTGGCTGGTTTCAGTCATTATGCAAATGTACTGTTTATAAGATTTGGGGAAACCTGCAGTCAGCTGAGACTGAAGAAGTCACTTGGATGACGAAACGTTTCTCCCACAAAACGCTACGTCCAGATGAACAGAATCAACTTTTGGAGATTTACTTTCCTGGATGATTGAGAATGCATCAAGACGTATTTACCAAAGTTAAAATGCTTGACCCAACTGTATTAAGAACATGTTTAAGAATGTGAGCAGGGATACATGTCAAGGAGGCAGTTTGTAGGCAAAGGCCCACAGTTTATCTTGTGTGTCCTCTGTGCAGGAAGAGTTGTTATACCAGTGTCTGGTCTCATCATCAGCAGTAATGTTACCTGCACAGGCCTGATCCTGAATCACTATTAACAACAATACAAAATTATGTAGGATGGAGGGGGGAGATGTGCAGAGAGGAAATGTAGAAGAGACTGAAGGCGGTCGTCTGTTTCATATCATTAAAGGAAAAGAGAAAAGAGGCAATATCACAACACGCTGTACAGACTAGAAGGCTATTAGCTTTAATGTTTACACTACAGAGGTGGGAGCAAGCTATGCCGGTCCTCCAGCTCTGCAGTTCCTGCTCTGCAATAACAAACAACAATTTACTGAGTTGACAGCAAGGACATTACATCATCGCGATCATCACACACAGGAAGAGAGCAAGAGGCTCAGAGGCTGAGAACAATTTGCAGAGACAGAGCTATTTCTGTCATGACTCCCAGTGGAGTGTGGACGTGTATAAATGTGTGTTTGTGTCAGTAGGGGAAGGAGGGGGTGTATTTAATGCAGGCTGTGTCCAGCTGCAGAGCAAGTCATGCACTTGCAATCTAATGAGAGCGTGGCTCTGCAAGCCAAGTAGCTGTCTTTTCCACACAGGCCTGATTTTACCTGTTCTAGAGACACTTTGTTTCCCTATAAACACCGAACCATAATATGTAATAATGCTGCTTGGTTCATGTCCTCAAAAGGCACTCGAGTCCAAGATGACGACGTAAAGAGAGCAGCACATCAAAATGAATTATTTTGCAAGAAACAAAGCATCTATACTTAGTTCTTATGTAGTGCTTTTCTATTCTGAGGACTCAAAGCATGTTCAGTACTAAGATCACACACACAGGATCAAAGTAGACTGCATTTATTCTATGTTTTCAAATGCTTGTAACCTGCCATGCACACTGTGAACCACCAACATGTGTGTGTAGGTAGGGAGAGCCATTTTCTGGCAGTTTGTCTATAAATGAACATTTTTTAACACTGCATAAATTCTCATGTGGACTGTTTTGTGAGACTTTGAGAGAGGATGAGGCCAGTAGCTACTGCAGCGATAACCAGGTGTTAATGGACGATGATGAAGGGAGGACACAAAGGGCACTGAGGGGAATCACTGACAAGACAATTAAGCATCCCCCCTCCCCTTCTAATGAGTGATCACCACAAACCATCCTGAACAAACAGATCAAGATAAGATAAGATAAGATAACCTTTATTAGTCCCACACGTGGGAAATTTGTTTTGTCACAGCAGGAAGTGGACAGTGCAAAAGTTATGAAGCAAAAATTAGAATAAAATAAAATAAGAATAAATACAGTACACAACTGTACAGAATAGAATAAAATAAAATACTATATACAGTAGAATAAAATAGAATAAAATATACAATAAGATATAAATGCTATATACAACTCAGTAAAAATACAACGATGCCAGAAAAGATTATTGCACATTAGTGTTATTGCACATGTGTGAATGTGTGTGTTGATCAGTTGGAGTCTTTGTTGTGCAGTCTGACAGCAGTGGGGAGGAAAGACCTGCGAAATCTCTCCGTCCCACACCGTGGGTGCCGCAGTCTCCCACTGAAGGAGCTGCTCAGTGCTGTCACAGTCTCATGCATGGGGTGGGAGATGTTGTCCAACAGGGATGACAGCTTAGCCACCATTCTCCTGTCACTCACCACCTCCACTGGGTCCAGAGGGCATCCTAGAACAGAGCTGGCCCTGCGGATCAGCCTGTTCAGTCTCTTCCTGTCCCCAGCAGAGATGCTGCCACCCCAGCAGACCACACCATAAAAGATGGCTGAGGCCACCACAGAGTCATAGAAGGTCTTCAGGAGTGGGCCCTCCACTCCAAACGACCTGAGTCTCCGCAGCAGGTACAGCCTGCTCTGCCCTTTCCTGTAGAGGGCGTCTGAGTTATGAGTCCAGTCCAGTTTGCTGTTCAGATGAACACCAAGGTACCAAGCATCAGAGGAGCAGGTTTGAAATGTGTGTTTTTTCCCAGTGAAGACTGTTGGTTGAGAAAGCATGTTCTCTCAGAGATACAATAATAAGAGCAAAAAATAAAAACCCACACACAAAGCTGTAATTACATGCAAGTTACAAACACATCCACCCAGAGATGCTATTTAATCATGAACAACCAATGCACTCTATTACACATGTCCACAGTGGACTGGCATTCTGTGGGGATGACAGTGAGGTTATGCAGCCTCCATGCTCTGTCCTGGTGTGTCGTTACTCACTTGAAAACACCAAAGCTCTCATATTCACACACACATGTTCTCACACACGTACCACACAGATCAAACTGCTCTCCATTATCCCTCTCCTGCAGCTCTCTCCAACAAGGCCGAGCATTCAGCTGCCACGCAGGCTGATGTGACTGGAATTAGATCAGTGCTCTTCTTAAAGCAGCCAGGCAAGCGAGCTGCACAATGACCACATTGTGTGTGTGTGTGTGTATGTGTGTGTGTGTGTGTGTGTGTGTGTGTGTACACGTGCATGTTTGTGCATGTGTGCGTGTCAAACAGGAGCATGTGAATCGGTGACACAGCAGGTGGAGGAAAAATACAGGTATGCATGTGTGAGCCGTTTGGTTTGACAGGTCAGCTTTAATGCAAATTCAGATCTCAGTGTGAAATGTGAGTTCAGCAGTGAGTGCTATTCTCATGCACAACACATCCTGCAGTTAATGTTTGAGTAAGAAAGTTGTCACTGTAGGCAACATTTAAATGTTTAAAGAAAGATGCAATTTCAGGTTAATTATAATAATTAAAATTAATCTTCATTTAAAAGATTACATCAGCATTTTCCTGATATGTTGGTAAATGGACAGGTACTTACATTAGCACTCTGATATTAATAAAGTGTTTTGTTTTTTGATTTAAATCTACCACAGTGGATTTTAGCTCAGTCTGTAGTGCAAACTTTTAGCTTTAATTCAAGGGGTTTAATATTACCTGTATAAGAATTACAGACATTTTTATTCATAGTTTATAATCAGTAGATGCCATCATGAATAGAAATCAAATACTGGTTTACAACAACGTGCAAACCTCTGGTTACACTCGAGAGAAGGAAGGACTGATTAGACAAAATGACCTACAGCATATTGCAAAAATCAAATCAAGAGTTTGACAAGGCAAAGAATTGATCTCAGGTAATTAGAGTACATTTATCAGTCATTAAATACCAAACTCAACACAGAAAGACCCACATGTGAGTAGCAACAGAAGATGGCTGCTGTAAAGGCAGAGAACGTCACAGGAGGAAACACAGCATGTGGTGATGTCCATGGGTTCTAGTCTTCAGTCATTTACTGGATTTTCATCCAAGGAAGAATTGTTATATCTGGAATTATGGGAGTTAATTTTAAGCCTGTGTGTTTTCAAAGTGTATTATCAAAGTCTTAATGAATCTATCACAAAGTAACAAAATCTATAGGACCATAAGAGCTGAGTACAGCCAGGAGTAAATGTGAAGCTCACAGTTACACAGCCTAAGAAACTAAATCTTTATGACTCTGAGGGTAGAGAGGTTGTTTTTTCAGCTACTAACAGGATAATGAAAAGTTCCACTGCAGGGTTCTTTGTCTTTGACCTCCATCTCTGCAGCTCTACTATGGAGAAGTGAACGTCACTGGACGGTATTGGTACACATGGTGTACACGAGTGTAACCGCACAGCCACAGAAACGCTGCTCGATTTTGCAGAGGAAGCACTCTAGTGTTGCGACATCAGCTTAAAGAGGTTCTGCTGTTTGTTTGGCAACAGCGAATGTGGCTGAACCAGCAGTGAGTCATTGTAGACTCACTCTGAACTTGAAGACAATCCAGTTTGCCCACAGTAAATCATGAGGTCATCATGGAGAGCCTGCAGACACCTTCTACTCAAGTCTTCTTCTGAAGTCAGATAAAGGGTCAGCCAAAGGTCAAAGCTCAACCAAGAAATGTTTGCATCAGTTGATGCTTTGAGATAAACACACTATACATCTTTTATACAGCTGAGTCAGTAAAAGCACTTAGATTGTAAGCAAGAAATAATGATGATCTATGCTGATTTAAATTTAAATACCAGTGTCACTGTCGGACAGTCCTCCCCAGACGACCTGCTTTTGTGTGTGTGTGTGTGTGTGTGTGTGTGTGTGTGTGTGTGTGTGTGTGTGTGTGTGTGTGTCCCTCTCCTTTTTCCCCACCTCTCCCTACTCTCCAGCTCCAGCTATTTCTAGGAGCCGCGCCTCTGGGAGAGTAAGAGTGGCCGACCCCTGACCCGGAAGCATCTCCACTCGGCTGCCAACTAGTGATGTGCAATACCACTGATTTCCTTTCCGATCCGATACCAAGTAATATTCAGGGTGGTATCGACGATACTGATGCGATACCGATACTTTGTACAAAAACGTATTTCATTTATTGTATCTCAAATTATAGCGTCATAATGATTACAGGACATCAGACTACTTGTTCTTATCACTTAATAATGCAGAATTCATCATATAGAAATAAAAAACCTGAAGTTGTGCGCCACAACACCTCACTTTCTTGCCACATGTATCGCAAACTACGTCTTGGCTGTTTGTGGAGGTAAAATACTCCACACATGACTGAGTTTACGCTCATCCATTGTTGTGAGTGCGCACGCCACAGGCTGCAACACATTTATACAGCTGTATTTCGCACATGACTACTAAAGGCGGAAGAGGAAGTAGTTCCTTCCAATGTAGACAATCTGAATGATATAGTTTCTCTGCACTGTGTTCCTGTTAATGATAAACTACAAATTTACCCTAAATTACTATAATATCGATATTTTAATGTGAGAATCGATTCTAGAGCATAATTGACTGGTATCGGAGGAATCGATATTTCAGTATCGATCCGCACATCACTACTGCCAACACACCTGCGTGTTATCTTCCACCCAGCTGCCGCTAATCATTCCTCGCTTGGGCTGAAGTATTTAACGGTGTGTCCAGACAGCAGTCGACGCTGGATTGTACTCGAAGCTGGGTAGTTAAGTGTGCTAGCGACTCTGTGACTTAGCATAGCCAGGCTATCCTTCTCATCAGCTGTTGTTGTTGCTCGTCCCTCAGGTGGAGAAGTACGGAGCAGAGGGTACTGATTCAACTTCTTTACTCAAGTAAAAGTGAAACTACTCAAAACAAGTAAAAGTCTTTCGAAGACCAAAAGAAACCATTTTGTTCAAAGCCAACTGAACTTTGTGTGACATTAATAAAATAATGTTAGTACATCAGAACACAAATGTTATTCCAATCTAATTTCTAATTATATTGAATGTATTCAGATTAAACCTGTTATGTAGGACATGGTGACGTTGGCTCTGCACCCAAACAGGAAAATAAGAACAGTGTGGGATTAAAGTTGGATTCAGGTATTGGAGGAACTCTAGGATCTGTTGTAGAGGCTCAGCGTAATGAGAAGAATAATTCACAATTATTTCTAATTTGCTCCAGTACAGGGGGGATCAGCTGACCTGTGCAGGTGCAGCTTTTGCTGTTCTAAAGTTTTCTTCTCTTTGTGGGTCATTTCTATCCCCTACACTGACAATTGAATCCCATTTTCCAGGTGATGTAACTGGACATGTAATAAAGTGTGAAAGTGTCTGTAATCTTTAGTGCATGGTGGGCATGGATGAGGGTAAAGGTTTTAAAAAAGGATGCAAGAACCAAAAGACGACCCAACAAACCAGACTAATGATGAAGAAGTCGATGCTGTAAAGAGAGAACAACACAATGACCTGATAGCAGGCTTTATGGCCTTGGCCACTCCCTCCTCTCAGGTGTAGCCACTTCTCTGATGACCTACACAAGCTACACACACCTGAAATGTGGGGACCAATGACTACAGAACCATTCTCCCTGACATTCTCCCTCAAAGTCTTACTAATTACTTAGGACCTAATCATGCAATATGGTAAATGGCCTGTATTTGTATAGCGCTTTACACAACCAGTCATCCACCCATTCACACATGGTGATGGCAAGCTACATTGTAGCCACAGCTGCCCTGCACTGACAGAGCTGCCGGACACTGGCGCCACCGGGCCCTCTGACCACCACCAGTAGGCAACGTCTTGCCCAAGGACACAACGACCAAGACTGTCCAAGCCGGGGCTCGAACCGGCAACCTTCCGATTACAAGGCGAACTCCCAACTCTTGAGCCACGATATATGGGCGGCTTTATCACAAAGAACTGTGATGTGTCCTCTGCAGTACTCTGACACTGAATTACTGTTTAGTGAAATCTTTTAACATCTCACATACAGTTAGGTCCACAAATATTTGGACAGAGACAACCTTTATCTCATTTTGGTTCTGAACATTACCACTAAGAATTTTAAATGAAACCACTCAGATGCAGCTGACGTACAGACTTTCAGATTTATTTCAGTGGATTGGACAAAAAGAGCAACTAAAGCATTTTTAGCACAGTCCCTTCATTTCAGGGTCTCACCAATAATTGGACAAGAAGTGAAAATGTTCATTTCTAATACTTGGTTGAAAACCCTTTGCTAGCAATGACAACCTGAAGTCTTGAACTTGTGGACGTCACCAGATGCTGGTTTCAATTCAATTCCATTTTATTTACACAGCGCCAAATCACAACAACAGTCGCCTCAAGGCGCTTTATATTATACAGTAGATCCTACAATAATAGATACAGAGAAAAACCCAACAATCATATGATCCCCTATGAGCAACCACTTTGGCGACAGTGGGAAGGAAAAACTCCCTTTTAACAGGAAGAAACCTCCGGCAGAACCAGGCTCAGGGAGGGGCGGCCATCTGCTGCGACCGGTTGGGGTGAGAGAAGGAAGACAGGATAAAGACATGCTGTGGAAGAGAGACAGAGATTAATAACAGATATGATTCGATGCAGAGAGGTCTATTAACACATAGTGAGTGAGAAGGTGACTGGAAAGGAAAAACTCGATGCATCATGGGAATCCCCGGCAGCCTACGTCTATTGCAGCATAACTAAGGGAGGATTCAGGGTCACCTGGTCCAGCCCTAACTATATGCTTTAGCAAAAAGGAAAGTTTGAAGTCTAATCTTGAAAGTAGAGATAGTGTCTGTCTCCTGAATCCAAACTGGAAGCTGGTTCCACAGAAGAGGGGCCTGAAAACTGAAGGCTCTGCCTCCCATTCTACTTTTAAATACTCTAGGAACAACAAGTAAGCCTGCAGTGTGAGAGCGAAGTGCTCTAATAGGGTGATATGGTACTACAAGGTCATTAAGATAAGATGGGGCCTGATTATTTAAGACCTTGTATGTGAGGAGCAGGATTTTGAATTCTGGATTTAACAGGAAGCCAATGAAGGGAAGCCAATACAGGAGAAATCTGCTCTCTCTTTCTAGTCCCTGTCAGGACTCTTGCTGCAGCATTTTGGATTAACTGAAGGCTTTTCAGGGAGTTTTTAGGACTTCCTGATAATAATGAATTACAGTAGTCCAGCCTGGAAGTAATAAATGCATGAACTAGTTTTTCAGCGTCACTCTGAGACAGGATATTTCTAATTTTAGAGATGTTGCGCAAATGGAAGAAAGCAGTCTTACATATTTGTTTAATATGTGCATTGAAGGACATGTCCTGGTCAAAAATGACTCCAAGGTTCCTCACAGTGTTACTGGAGGCCAAGGTAATGCCATCCAGAGTAAGAATCTGGTTAGATACCATATTTCTAAGATTTTCAGGGCCGAGTACAATAACCTCAGTTTGATCTGAATTAAGAAGCAGAAAGTTAGCGGCCATCCAGGTCTTTATGTCTTTAAGACATTCCTGCAGTTTAACTAATTGGTGTGTGTTACCTGGCTTCATGGACAGATAGAGCTGGGTGTCATCTGCATAGCAGTGAAAATGTATGCTATGTCTTCTAATTATGCTGCCTAAGGGAAGCATGTATAATGTAAACAGAACTGGTTCTAGCACTGAACCCTGTGGAACTCCATAATTAACCTCAGTGTGTGAAGAGGACTCTCCATTTACATGAACAAATTGGAGTCTATTAGATAGATATGATACAAACCACTGCAGTGCAGTACCTGTAATACCTACAGCGCGCTCTAATCGCTCTAATAGGATATTATGGTCGACAGTATCGAACGCTGCACTGAGGTCTAGCAGGACAAGCACAGAGATGAGTCCACTGTCAGAGGCCATAAGAAGATCATTTGTAACCTTCACTAAAGCTGTTTCTGTGCTGTGATGAGCTCTGAAACCTGACTGAAACTCTTCAAATAAGCCATTCCTCTGCAGATGATCTGTTAGCTGTTTGACAACTACTCTTTCAAGGATGTTTGATATGAAAGGAAGGTTGGAGATTGGCCTATAATTAGCTAAGACTGCTGGGTCTAGAGATGCTTTTTGAGTAAGGGTTTAACTACAGCCAGCTTGAAGGCCTGTGGTACATAGCTGATTATTAGAGATAGGTTGTTCATATTTAAGATTGAAGAATTAATTAATGGCAGGACTTCTTTAAGCAGTTTTGTAGGAATGGGGTCTAAAAGACACGTTGATGGTTTGGAGGAAGTAATTATTGAAGTTAACTCAGAAAGATCAATTGGAGAAAAAGAGTCTAAATGAATATCAATGGTGCTGAAAGCAGCTGTTGATAATATTACATCTGTGGGATGATTATGGGTAATTTTTTCTTGAATGGTTAAAATTTTATTTTACTAGTTAACGTTAAAGGGATGGTTGGCTCAACAGAGCTCTGACTTTTTGTCAGCCTGGCTACAGTGCCGCAACTTTCAGTTTCTGTTTATTTGTGGACCTTTCTGTCCAGGGTTTAGTCTTCACCAAGTGAAATACACGCTGAATTGAGTTAAGATCAGGTGACTGACTTGGCCATTCGAGAATATTCCACTTCTTTGCTTTAATAAACTGCTGCGTTGCTTTGGCTGTGTGTTTTGGGTCATAAGGTTGTTTCACGTGCATGGAGCGCTCCTTTAACCACATGTTCACAGGAAAAACTTCCAAACACAAGCGCCGCACCTCAAATCAATTCCAGGCCTTTTATGTGCTTAATTGATAACGGATTAACGAATGAACTGCCCACACCTGCCCATGAAATAGATTTTGAGTCAATTGTCCAATTGCTTTTGGTCCCTTTAAAAAGAGGTTTGCACATGTTAAGGAACTGAAACTTGTCCCGAATTCTTTTGATTGAGGTGTGAGACAAACAACCACTGGTCCAGATGTGTCAAAACAATGATTTTATTAAACCCACGTGTGGGAAGAAATACACCATCGCAATCCTCAGTATAAATCTCCGCTAGAAAGCACACTTCAAATGGTTTTTATATGTCAGGGTTCACGCCCCTTCTTGCGTCAGGCAGATACATATGGCGTTATTTTTGTGCCACTATTCTGAGTGCACGTAAAAAACAAATTGCAGGTGCAAGTGTTGCATTTTGAGGAGAAATTTATTTTGAGCGAAGAAAAGCTAAATTTGAGTGAACAAAATTCATTGCTGCGTGCAAAAAATGTATTTCAGTGTTTGCTATTATCCACACACACACACAATAGCAGCCCCTCTCGCTCAGTTTTTGCACTTGCGCTCGCTCGCAATGTGTTGCTCGCGCTCTCAACATTTCTGCCCGTGCGCGCTCAACTCTTTCTGTACACCGTTATATTTGTGCCACAAAACCAGCCAATCACAGACTTGGATGCAAAAAAATCTGATTGGCTGTTTTGGCCTCCAATCAGCTCGAAATGACGAAATGCAATATCCCAGAATCCATTTCGTCCAAAACTCAAACGAGGCAGTGGCGGAGGAACAAAGAGTGGCGGAGTTTGAAATTTTACTCTTTCTGGGTCACAAAATAAACTTTTAAGATATTTTCAGGCGAGAATGGTGCTGTGTAAACTTCAAATATCTGCTCGATTTATCAAGACATCACATATTTGCAGAAGTGCTCTAATGTTTTCGGAGATGCCTGTTACCCACCAGCTGACCGGGTGGTCACTCGGTTAAACATAATATATAAGGCTGAACTGACAAGAAAAATCACCGACTACACCACCAGGTATTACAGGAAAAACCATAAAGCCTTTGAACTAAAACAAACGCTGTTGTGACAGTGATGTACACTGTCTTGTTGGTATATATGTATGATTTGTATCATCTTCATGTTTCCCTCTCACCACATATACAAACCGATATCATGACCAGCAGCTTTTACAGCTGTGGCTCCAGCAAACATCAGCTGATACTAGAAATTAATATTAAATAAATTCTAACAACCGCTGATCAAGCTTAAACGTGCTGCTGTTGTTTAGCGCAACATCCGCTGATTTCCTCTTTCTGGCGCAAAGTGGGCGATAAACAAACGAGAGAGATGATCAGCTGATCATTGATCAGTTTCATGATTGAAGTAGCAACAGGAGAGGGAGGGGGAGAGAATGAGAGAAGAAGAGGCAGCTGCAGCGTGAAGACAGAATAACTCCAGCTTTGTGTCTTTTTCATTGTAGCTGAAGTCCGGGACGAATCGCGTTCCTTTTCCCCTCAATACGGATGTATTGTAATTGGTCCAGCCCAGAGTTGATCATGACCAACTGGCTAATCCACCACCTTTCATAGTTTATACCGTTACAAAGACAAACAAACAAACATAAAAATGAAAAATCACCATCGGCCCACCGGGCAAATGTCCGGTATCAGAATCAGAATCAGAATACTTTATTGATCCCTAGGGGAAATTATTTTTTTATTACAGTGCTCCATTACAAACAAACATTAACAAAGACAGACAGTAAACTAACTAAGAATAGCACAATATATACAGGCATATACATATACATAAGTCACTTATTAATAAATAGCTAAACAAGAAACATGTGTAGCTGTAGCAGTAACCAGTGTGTTAAGTGGATGAGTTGTACAGGGAGATGGCCACAGGCAGGAATGATTTCCTGTGTCGTTCAGTGGTGCTTTTCGGTACTCTCAGTCTCTCACTGAACGTGCTCCTGTGACTGACCAGCATGTCATGGAGTGGGTGGGAGGTGTTATCCAACATTGTCTTTATCTTGGACAACATCCGCCTCTCCGACACCACCTTGAGGGAGTCCAGCTCCATCCCCACAACATTACTGGCCTTACGGATCAGTTTATCAAGTCTGTTGGCATCTGCAACCCTCAGCCTGCTCCCCCAGCATGCAACAGCATAGAGGATCGCACTGGCCACAACAGACTCGTAGAAAATCCTCAGCATTTTCTGGCAGATGTTGAAGGACCTCAGTCTCAGCCTCAAAAAATAGAGACGACTCTGGCCCTTTCTGTAAAGTGCTGTGGTGTTTGTAGCCCAGTCCAGTTTATTGTCAATGTGTACTCCAAGGTATTTATAGTCCTCCACAATGTCAACACTGACCCCCTGGATTGAAACAGGGTAAATGGTAAATGGCCTGCATTTGTATAGCGCTTTACTCAGTCCCTAAGGACCCCAAAGCACTTTACACTACATTCAATCATTCACCCATTCACACAAGCTGCATTGTAGCCACAGCTGCCCTGGGGTGCACTGATAGAGGCAAGGCTGCCGGACACTGTCGCCACCGGGCCCTCTGACCACCACCAGTAGGCAAACATGGGGTTAGGATATTTGGCATGCAGCCAGGAGGCAGCCTGGGATCGAACCACCGACCTTCTGATTAGTGGCTGACCTGCTCTGCTACCTGAGCTACAGCCACCCCAGGGGTCAAGTGTTTCCTGGTCTTCCTGAAGTCCACTATTAATTCCTTGGTCTTTCCCACGTTGAGCTGCAGATGATTCTGCTCACACCACGTGACAAAGGAGTCGATCACAGCCCGGTACTCTGTCTCATCATCCCTGCTGATGCATCCAACCACCGCGGAGTCATCAGAAAACTTCTGAAGATGGCAGGTATGCCCAACGGCCACTTTTTTTAGGTGCGCTCAAAATAGTGGCACAAAAATAACGCCATAGATACATAACATGCATAAGTTACAGTTAATGACAGTCACCACACTTGTTTGTTGACAACCTTTAACACACTTAAAGAGACATTTTCACCGTCTCCATGCCAGATGTTTCCTGTTGATGTTCTTCTTCTCGCTTATCTCTGGAACATCAGGAGCACATTCTGCAAAAACTGTTGCTTATACAGGTAAAAAATGCAGTTACAAGCAAAAATATGTCTCACCTCTACCCTAGAAATAAATCTACATGATGTCTATGTCTGTAAGCATGCTGGCGTTAACCTTACTGCACTCTGTATCAACTTTCACCTCGCCAGATGAAGCTTGTAACCCTTAAAAACAGAATGCCAATTCTTTTATGCGCACATTTGCAGTATGTGTAATAACATGATTAAAACTACATGTTTAATAAATGTTTTCAAAAAATGCCACTACTCAAAGCTGAATGAAAATGATATAGAAGAATAAAAATGATATAATTCCCACACTCCCCCTCTTTGACCTTCGAAGAAGGTCAACATCCTTCTCGTTGTCTCACTCCTCGGTCCATTCAGCCACTTCCACCAACGGCATCATAGACCCTGGACCTATTGGCCCCGAATCCACAGCCCTCTCTATTACCTTCCCCACCACTCTTCTGGCGCAAGGAATGAGACAACAACCTGTAACCAATATTCCTATAAAAGTAGCAAGAGAAAACATGGCAGACATAAACAACACATGTCACCAAACATGGCACACACGCCCCCTTTCTCAGCCAACAACATGTCCAGGGCCATTTGATTTTGCACTCCCACTAACGACGTCGGCCCCAGCTGCTCTGCAAACCCTTCCATGGCGTCTCTGGTTAGGTTAGAGAGTCTCAGCACATTGTAATGGACATAATTAATTCGGTCAACATTTTTATTTGGAGTTATCCATATTAACATACTTTCAAACCCTGCAGCTATTTGGTCAACTAATTTATACTCATTTGGAAATCCCCTTGGGACTCCTATTGAGTCAATCCAAGTAGGCGAGTCCATTATAGGGTCATAAGCATGTGTACCTTTTGTGCCCCTCTTTACCAAAATATGTCTCCTACGTCTGGCTGCCGATGTGCGTATATCATGTTGTGGTATGGCTTTTACCTTACTCCCCATAAGCATCAGTGGGGCTCCCGACCGCACCATTGCGCATGTCCCCACACTTCCGAAAGGAACAGGCACCAAAAGTGTGCGATGTCCACAGTAGTAATACAACCCACTTCTCGCCCAGGTGCCAATCATGGTGTCTGTGTCACTTACATTGTTTGTAGTTCTCCCCATAAGTGTGGTCGTACACCAACTTGAGTCGATCTCTCCCAGAGTGTATTTTACTATATCTATTGAGAATTTAAAACACGTGTAATTGTCTTGTTTGGGTATAAATGGTCCTACTTGTGTGCGTTTATCGATAGGTGGATATAATTTGGACAGTGTGGTACAATTACCTGTGGTCACCGCTTCTCTAGTTAGCCTCAGCATGTAACTATAGCCCCACTCATCCTCTGGATAAAGTGGCGCAGGCTCAGTGAACAACCGAGGTCTAGCTGTGGCACAAGCAACACAATTATCTACATGCTGTTCCCTAGCATTTTGGGCCAACCAATCCAGCCAGAGATTACTGTCACTGAATCCTGTGGCACGCTCAATTAAATCTTGTGGTTTCAGCCGGGTGTAGTCGACTACAACTACTTTCCCATCTGATTGGCGATTGTCTTTTATCAGTGATATCCCATTATTATTTATTTTCGGCTCTTTGGACTCAGCTTCCTTAATGAAATTAACTTTTATTAACCCCTTTGGACCTATCCCTGCAGACTGCAGGGATAGATCGACTGCAACCTAGATCCTAGAACTAGATATATGGGTTTTTTACGCCACCAATTCCCCATTGACAGGGTCAGTGGATTCTGGGTCGGACTATAATCCCTCTGAAGCTTTAGTTCATTCCCTTGGCCCTGTTCAGGCGCCACCCAATTTTCCCCAGTGTATCCTCTTACCTGATTCCAGTTCCGACACCAGCTGTCAAAAGGTCGCCTTCCCCTTTCACAATGTGTACTTACCGCGTAGTCCCAACACACCCACACATTATACCCTCTCCAGCTGCTGTTTGCTCCCTTACAGTTAAAGACATCACACAGGTCAAATGTAAATGAAGTTGTGGACCCATTAACGTAGTCCACCTCTATTCCACCATATGTGCTGAGACACTCATCCCGTTTACCTGACACCTCTCGCTTGGATCTTTGTGGTGATGTAGTCATTTTGGACCCTGGAGTGGATGGACCTCCATGCCTGGGCAATTCACCTGTCTGCCAAAAAATAAACAAACATATTAAAACACTTGAACACGCCAACACCCCAATTACTTTCCAACTGCCCCAGAACCCCATGCTTGGAATTCTCATACTCTCCTTTAGCTTTAGACTGGAGCCCCGGTCTGTTAAGCTTTACGCCTTTTTTACGCCCCCTCTTTGGGTCGAGTGATTCTCTGCCATCCTCCTCTTCTTTCTTCAACCTTCCAGGTAGACTACTGGTCGGTCGTTGCACAGGTGAGAGGATTTATTCTGCCTCTGTTTTCTTACCACCCGTGTTAGTTGGAGATAAGCTTTTCTCCACCAAGCTCTCGTCTGCTACTGCACACTGTGACCAATAATACCAGGTCTCTCCTCTCCCCTTCAGTTGTGACCGCTGTTGTGGTTCGAGCTATCACTTCATATGGTTCATATGGCTCTTTCCACTTTTACTTGATGACTTTCAGCCACACCGCTCTGGTGTCTGGGACGGACCTGTCCACCGTGTTCACTCCTGCTGCAACCTGTTGTGTGAAACTTGAGACAAGAGCTTTTAGTTCTTTCCAATATTCTGCACGAGTTCTGTTACTTTTTATGTTTTCTTCAGCCGGGATCGCTGTCCAGGGCGCTGGAAACTGTCAGCAGCTCATACGGCGTGAAACCTGTGGATTGGTTAACAGAACACCTTATGATCATTAATGCAATGGGCAGGGCTGCAACCCAATTTAGCCCCGTCTGTGCACAAATTTTGGCCAATTTGTTTTTCAAATTTAGGTTCATTCTTTCTACTTTTCCTTGGGACTGAGGGTGATAGACTGTCCCAAACCTGTGTTGCACCCCCAGCATCTGTTCTACTTCTGCCAGATCTTTGTTTTTAAAATGGGTCCCATTGTCTGACCGAATTCGTTTGGGAAACCCATGTCTGGGGATGTAATGATTGATCAAACACTTAATCACACTTTTAGCATCCTCCCTCTTTGTAGCACATGCCTCTGGCCAGCCGGTCAGAGCATCTACACACACCAACAAATACCTGACTCCTCCTGGACCCACGTCGATCATGTCAGTGAAGTCGATGACAATCTCTTCTCCTGGTCTCTCTGGAATGGGAAACTTACCTGCTTCCGGTTTTATCGCTGGCTTTGGATTGTGCCTCCCACAAATCAGGCACGTCCTGGCTTTCTCTTTAATCATGTCTTTCAAAAATGGGTGCCACCAATGGCACAGATGTCTCTCCATCTGAGCCACACCCACATGACCGAGCCCATGTGCTTCGGTGATCTTCTGTTTTGCCAGTTTTGCAGTCAGCACAGGTCGCCCGTCGGGTCCTCTCCACAGACCTCCTTCCTCCCACGCTCCTCGGTTCTTCCATACCCCCTTCTCCTCCAGGGCTGCCTCCTCTTGGGCCTTTCTGGCCTCGTCCATCATGTTGACTCCTGGTTCCTCCTCTACACTTATTTAGAATAGAATAGAATAGAATAGAATAGAATAGAATAATCCTTTAATTGTCCCACAAGGGGAAATTTGGTTGTAACAGCAGCAAAAAGACAAATATACAAACAAACAGTACACAGGACACAGAACAGAAACATACACAATTTTTCTTAAATATTTACATTAAGGACAATGGTTACTATATACAGAGTATTGTACAGTTATTAAATTAAATAAAAATAACTACAGATAAGAGGCAAACCAGGTTGTAGTGCAACTCGGTTAATTAACTTATTGCAGTTACAGTGCTGATGTAAACATCTATGTTTGTTGGGAGCAGTTCTGATTGTACAGTCTGACAGCTGCAGGGAGGAAGGACCTGCGGAAACGCTCCTTCATGCATCTAGGATGCAGCAGTCTGTCACTGAAGGAGCTCTGCAGTTCAGCAACATTTACATGCATGGGGTGGGAGACTCTGTCCATCAGAGATGTTATTTTGGCCAGAGTCCTTCTGTCTCCCACCACCTGCACTGGGTCCAGGGTGCATCCCAGAACAGAGCTGGCCTTCCTGATGAGTTTATCCAACCTCTTCCTTTCAGCTGCCGATAAACCGCTGCTCCAACATACCACACTGTAAAAAATGACAGATGCCACCACAGAGTCATAGAAGGTCTTTAAAAGCGCTCCCTGGACTCCAAATGACCTCAGCCGCCTCAGCAGGTAGAGTCTGCTCTGACCCTTCCTGTAAAGAGCATCAGTGTTGTGGCTCCAGTCCAGTTTATTATTCAGGTGAACACCCAGGTACCTATAAGAGTCCACTATCTCAATGTCCACTCCCTGGATGTTCACCGGTGTCAGTGTGGTGGGTCTGCGTCTCCGGAAGTCCACCACCAACTCCTTGGTTTTCCCGGCGTTGATCAGCAGCTGGTTCTGCTGACACCAGTCCACAAAGTCCAGAGTCCACTGTCTGTACTCTGAGTCGTCCTCACCTGTGATGAGGCCGACTATGGCAGAGTCGTCAGAGAACTTCTGTAGGTGGCAGCGTGGGGAGTTGATGGAGAAGTCTGCAGTGTAGAGGGTGAAGAGGAACGGTGCCAACACAGTTCCCTGTGGGGCCCCCGTACTGCAGACCAGCGTGTCAGAGACACAGCCCTGTGACCTCACATACTGTGGACGTTCTGTGAGGTAGTCCAGTATCCACTGGGACATGTGGTGGTCCACTCCCGATAGCTCCAGCTTGTCCCTCAGAACTCGTGGCTGGATGGTGTTGAAAGCACTGGAGAAATCAAAGAACATGATCCTCACAGTGCTTCCAGGCTTCTCCAGGTGAGTCAGAGCTCGGTGCAGGAGGTAGATGATGGCGTCCTCCACCCCAATGCCAGGCTGGTAAGCAAACTGCAGCGGATCCAATGAAGACCTCACCAGGGGGCGCAGATGGTTTAGAACCAACCTCTCGAGGGTCTTCATCATATGCGATGTGAGGGCTACCGGCCTGTAGCTGCTGAGGTCCTTGGGATGGGAGGTCTTTGGTACCGGTACCACACAGGAGGTCTTCCACAGCTGTGGTACTTTCCCCAGTGACAGGCTCAGGTTGAACAGATAACCTAGGATGCCACACAGTTCATCTGCGCAGCACCTCAGGAGCCTGGAGCTGACGCCATCTGGACCTGCAGCCTTCCGCACCTTGATCTTGCGAAGCTCGTTCCTCACTTGAAGTGCTGAGATGGAGAGAGGGGGTTTTGGGGGAGGGGTGTGTATGTTGGAGTCCACAGAAGCCGGGGGTGGGTGTAATGACTGGGAGCTGGGAGGTGTGAAGCTGAGAGGTGTGAAGTCCTGAGATGAAGGACAGGCAGTCCCTGAAGATGAAGGAGATTGCAGCAGGGGAGACGATGCTGTGGGAGGGGTGGGTGGTTGATCAAACCTATTAAAATATTTATTTAGGTCATTCACCCACCCCCAGTCTCCTGCAGCCTGGGGGGTTGGTTTTTGTCCTGAGATTGTCTTCAGGCTGTTCCAGACCCCTCTGATGTTGTCCTGTTGCAGCTGCTCTTCCATCTTCCTCCTGTAGTTTTCCTTCCCCTGCCTTATCTTCCATTTCAGCTTCTTCTGAACAACTCTCAGCTCCTGTTTGTCTCCATCTGCCTTCGTCCTTTATATCCTGCAGCCTCCTTTGTGGCTTCATCCGCTTTCTGATTTCCTTTGGCCACCATGCTTGTCCCTTGAGAGTGACCTTTACATTTTATGATACTCACCTCTTCCGGGTCTTCCAAGGCCTGTTCCAGTTCCTCCATTTCCTTCTTGTGGCAGATGGGCGCATTTCGTGCTGTTCTGAATCCCGCTCTTCTCCATTGGGCGAGCTCCACATGAGCTGCTCCAAAGGCATAAGCTGAATCTGTGTAAATGTTCACTCTTTTTCCTTTGGCGAGTCTCAGGGCTCGGCTTAATGCTATCACATCTGCTCTCTGAGCCAACTGCTGCCCTTCAAATCTTCTGGCCTCTTTTACTTCAAATTCGGTCCCATTTCTGCAGACTACAGCGTAGTCTGCTTTCAGTCCTTCCTCATCTCGATAACAACATCCATCTGTGAACCAGTCTTCAGCTCCAGGGATAGGTTCCGCATCTCGATAACAACATCCATCTGCCCTGGTGTGATGTAGACCGCTTCAGCCAGAGCCACAGGACATGGTGTGGTGTAGGTGGCCTAAGCTGGCTGCACAGGTCCACAGCCAGCAGTACAGGCCCTTGTGTGGTGTCCATGGCCTCAGCCAGAAGCACAGGCCCTGGTGTGGTGTAGCTGGCCTCAGCCAGAGCCACAGGCCCTGGTGTGGTGTTCATGGCCTCATCAGGAGCCAAATGCCCTGGTGTGGTGTCCATAGCTTCAGCCAGCAGCACAGGTCTTGGTGTGGTGTCCATGGCCTCAGCCAGTAGCACAGGCCCTGGTGTGATGTAGACGGCCTCAGCCAGAGCCACAGGCCCTGGTGTGGTGTAGGTGGCCTAAGCTGGCTGCACAGGTCCACAGCCAGAAGCACAGGCCCTGGTGTGGTGAAGGTGGCCTAAGCTGGCTGCGCAGGTCCACAGCCAGAAGCACAAGCCCTGTGTGGTGTAAATGGCCTCAGCCAGAGCCACAGGCCCTGGGGTGGTGTCCAAAGCCTCAGCCAGCAGCACAGGTCCTGGTGTGGTGTCCATGGTCTCAGCCAGAAGCACAGGCCCTGGTGTGATGTAGACGGCGTCAGCACAGGCCACAGGCCCTGGTGTAATTTAGATGACCTATGTTAGCAGAATAGGCCTCGTTGTGGTGCGGATGGCCTCACCCGGCAGCACAAGACATTGCTGAAAACAGCCAAAAGGAATGTCGTTAATGTGGCCTCATTAATGGACACCAACACCCTCCTTCTCTGGATCAAAACCAGCTCAGTGACATGAAAAGCAAATGCTTACAGCACCTGGTATTCCCAGGCAGTCTCCCATCCAAGTACTAACCAAGCCCAACCTTGCATAGCTTCCGAGATCAGACGAGATTGGGCTTTGGCAAGGCGGTATGGCCGTAAGCTGCTGGCGTCAGCACAAAGCGTCAATTTATGGTATCAAGTGGTGAGGTGTCCAGTACTCGCAGTTACGAACACAAGCCTCCAATTTAACTACAGTGTTAATGGTAACTGCATGCTTGCCTAATACCCTAACCAAAGGACTCATTTTAGCCTTTGATCAGCAACACAGGCCCTGGTGTGGTGTAAATGGCCTCAGCCAGATCCACAGGACCTGGTGTGGTGTAGTTGGCCTCAGCCAGCATCAAAGGCCCGGGGGTGGTGTACATGGCCTCAGCCAGAGCCACAGGCACTGGTGTGGTGTCCATAGCCTCAGCCAACAGCACAGGCCCTGTTGTGGTGTCCATGGCCTCAGCCAGAAGCACTGGCCCTGGTGTGGTGTCCATGGCCTCAGCCAGAGCCACAGGTCCTGGTGTGGTGTAGGTCGCCTCAGCCAGCAGCACAGGCCTTGGTGTGGTGTCCATGGCCTCAGCCAGCAGCACAGGCCCTTGTGTGATGTAGACGGGCTCAGCCAGAGCCACAGGACATGGTGTGGTGTAGGTGGCCTAACCTGGCTGCACAGGTCCACAACCAGAGCCACAGGCCCTGGTGTGATGTAATTCAATTCAATTTCAATTCAATTTTATTTATATAGCGCCAAATCACAACAAAAGTCGCCTCAAGGCGCTTTATATTGTACAGTAGATAGCACAATATTAAATACAGAGAAAAACCCAACAATCATATCATATGACCCCCTATGAGCAAGCACTTTGGCGACAGTGGGAATGAAAAACTCCCTTTTAACAGGAAGAAACCTCCGGCAGAACCAGGCTCAGGGAGGGGCGGCCATCTGCTGCGACCGGTTGGGGTGAGAGAAGGAAGACAGGATAAAGACATGCTGTGGAAGAGAGACAGAGATTAATAACAGATATGATTCGATGCAGAGAGGTCTATTAACACATAGTGAGTGAGAAGGTGACTGGAAAGGAAAAACTCGATGCATCATGGGAATCCCCGGCAGCCTACGTCTATTGCAGCATAACTAAGGGAGGATTCAGGGTCACCTGGTCCAGCCCTAACTATATGCTTTAGCAAAAAGGAAAGTTTTAAGCCCAATCTTGAAAGTACAGATAGTGTCTGTCTCCCGAATCCAAACTGGAAGCTGGTTCCACAGAAGAGGGGCCTGAAAACTGAAGGCTCTCCCTCCCATTCTACTTTTAAATACCCCAGGGACAACAAGTAGGCCTGCAGAGCGAGAGCGAAGTGCTCTAATAGGGTGATATGGTACTACAAGGTCATTAAGATAAGATGGGGCCTGATTATTTAAGACCTTGTATGTGAGGAGCAGGATTTTGAATTCTGGATTTAACAGGAAGCCAATGAAGGGAAGCCAAAACAGGAGAAATATGCTCTCTCTTCCTAGTCCCTGTCAGTACTCTTGCTGCAGCATTTTGGATTAGCTGAAGACTTTTCAGCGAGTTTTTAGGACATCCTGATAATAGTGAATTACAGTAGTCCAGCCTGGAAGTAATAAATGCATGAACTAGTTTTTCAGCATCACTCTGAGACAGGATATTTCTAATTTTAGAGATGTTGCGCAAATGGAAGAAAGCAGTCTTACATATTTGTTTAATATGTGCATTGAAGGACATGTCCTGGTCAAAAATGACTCCAAGGTTCCTCACAGCATTACTGGAGGCCAAGGTAATGCCATCCAGAGTAAGAATCTGGTTAGATACCATATTTCTAAGATTTTCAGGGCCGAGTACAATAACCTCAGTTTGATCTGAATTAAGAAGCAGAAAGTTAGCGGCCATCCAGGTCTTTATGTCTTTAAGACATTCCTGCAGTTTAACTAATTGGTGTGTGTTACCTGGCTTCATGGACAGATAGAGCTGCGTATCATCTGCATAGCAGTGAAAATTTATGCTATGTCTTCTAATGATGCTGCCTAGGGGAAGCATGTATAATGTAAATAGAATTGGTCCTAGCACTGAACCCTGAGGAACACCATAATAGACCTTAGTGTGTGAAGAGGACTCTCCATTTACTTGAACAAATTGGAGTCTATTAGATAGATATGATACAAACCACTGCAGTGCAGTACCTGTAATACCTACAGCATGTTCCAATCGCTCTAATAGGATATTATGGTCGATAGTATCGAACGCTGCATTAAGTCCAGCAGGACAAGCACAGAGATGAGTCCACTGTCAGAGGCCATAAGAAGATCATTTGTAACCTTCACTAAAGCTGTTTCTGTGCTGTGATGAGCTCTGAAACCTGACTGAAACTCTTCAAATAAGCCATTCCTCTGCAGATGATCTGTTAGCTGTTTGACAACTACTCTTTCAAGGATTTTTGATATGAAAGGAAGGTTGGAGATTGGCCTATAATTAGCTAAGACAGCTGGGTCTAGAGATTGCTTTTTGAGTAAGGGTTTAACTACAGCCACCTTGAAGGCCTGTGGTACATAGCCAATTATTAGAGATAGGTTGATTATATTTAAGATTGAAGAATTAATTAATGGCAGGACTTCTTTAAGCAGTTTTGTAGGAATGGGGTCTAAAAGACACGTTGATGGTTTGGAGGAATTAATTATTGAAGTTAACTCAGAAAGATCGATTGGAGGAAAAGAGTCTAACTTAACATCAATGGTACTAAAAGTAGCTGTAGATAATATTACATCTGTGGGATGATTATTGGTAATTTTTTCTCTAATGATAAAAATTTTATTTGTGAAGAAGTTCATGAAGTCATTACTAGTTAACGTTAAAGGGATGGTTGGCTCAACAGAGCTCTGACTGTTTGTCAGCCTGGCTACAGTGCTGAAGAGAAACCTGGGGTTGTTCTTATTTTCTTCAATCAGTGACGAATAGTAAGATGTTCTGGCTTTGCGGAGGGCTTTCTTATAAAGCAGCAAACTATTTCTCCAGGCTAAATGATGATCCTCTAAATTTGTAACACGCCATTTCCTCTCCAGCTTACGAGTTATCTGCTTTAGGCTACGTGTTTGAGAATTATACCACGGAGTCAGGGATTTCGGATTTGAGGCCTTAGTTTTCACTGGAGCTACAGTATCCAGAGTCGTACGTAGTGAGGAGGTAAAATTATTAACAAGATAATCGACCTCTGTTGGAGTACCGTTCAGATAGCTGCCCTGCTCTATGTTGGTACAGGGCATTGAAGATGATAACAGTGGGTGGATTATATTCTTAAACTTAGTTACAGCACTTTCAGAAAGACATCTACTTTGATAAAGTCTACTCTCCATTGCTGTGTAATCAATCATTGTAAATGTAAATGTTATCAGGAAATGATCAGACAGCAGAGGGTTTTCAGGAAACACTGTTAAATGTTCAGTTTCTATGCCATATGTTAAAACAAGATCTAGAGTGTGATTAAAGTGGTGGGTGGGTTCTTTTACATTTTGAGAGAAGCCAATTGAGTCTAATAACAGATTAAATGCAATGTTGAGGCTGTCATTTTTAGCATCTACATGGATGTTAAAATCACCCACAATAATTCTTTTATCAGAGCTGAGCACTAAATCAGATAAAAAGTCTGAGAAATCAGAGAGAAACTCTGTGTAAGGCCCAGGTGGACGATAGATGATAACAAGTAAGACTGGTTTCTGAGTTTTACAGCTGGGTTGGACAAGGCTAAGCATCAGGCTTTCAAATGAATTAAAAGTCTGTCTGGGTCTTTCGTTAATTAATAGACTGGTGTGAAAAATTGCTGCCACACCGCCCCCTCGGCCTGTGCTTCGAGGTTTCTGGTAGTTAGAATGACTCGGGGGTGTTGATTCATTTAAACTAACATAATCATCCTGCTGCAACCAGGTTTCTGTAAGGCAGAGTAAATCGATTTGTTGGTCAATTATTAAGTCATGTACTAACAGAGACTTGGAGGAGAGAGACCTAATATTCAATAATCCACATTTCACTGTTTTACTCTTTGGTTCAGATGTGGATTCTGTATTGTTCTTTCTTTTTGATTTTTTATGTTTAAGTTTTTTATTGCTGGTTTTTGGTTTGTTTTTTGTCTTTTTGGGAGCTGACACAGTCTCAATGGAGATGGGCTTTTGGGGGGGTAGCAGGAGGAGAGAAGCTGCAGAGAGGCGTGTAAGACTGCAACTCTGCTTCCTGGTCCCAACTCTGGATAGTCATATTTTGGGGTGTTTAATAAATTGGTCCATATTTCTAGAAATGAGAGCTGCCCCATCCAAAGTGGGATGGATGCCGTCTCTCCTAACAAGACCAGGTTTCCTCCAGAAGGTTTGCCAATTATCTATGAAGCCCACATCGTTTCTGGGACACCACTCAGACAGCCAGCAATTTAAGGAGAACATGCGGCTAAACATGTCACTCCTGGTCTGATTGGGGAGGGGACCAGAGAAAACTACAGAGTCCCACATTGTTTTGGCAAAGTTACACACCGATTCAATATTGATTTTAGTGACCTCCGATTGGCGTAACCGGGTGTCATTACTGCCGACGTGAATTATGATCTTACTGTATTTACGTTTACCCTTAGCCAGCAGTTTTAAATTTCCTTCAATGTCGCCTGCTCTGGCCCCTGGAAGACAATTGACTATGGTTGCTGGTGTCTCTAGCTTCACATGTCTGAGAACAGAATCACCAATTACCAGAGTTTGACCCCCGGCGGGTGTGTCGCCGAGTGGGGAAAAACGGTTAGACACATGAACAGGTTGGTGGTCACCCAGCCGCCCTCTTTCCCCAGCTGCTTGGGGTCTGCCGGGGAACAGCTAGCGAGGCCTACGCTGTCTTCGGCTGCACCAGCTACAGGGGCCTGACTAGCTACAGGTGAATGAAGAGTGCGAAGCCGAGTCTCCAATTCAGTAATCCTGGCCTCCAGAGCTGCAAATATGCTACATTTGTTACAGGTATCATTACTGCTAAAGGAGGCCGAGGAGTAACTAAACATCTGACACAATGAGCAGGAAAGTGCAACAGGGACAGGTGAAGTAGCCATGGTGCTAACGAGTCAGCTACGAGCTAAGCTAAGCTAGCGAAACAGTAAAGAGACAGTGAGTGAATACTTTGGCTATAAATTAGGTAGTGAGCACACAGAAAGGGTGATTCAGACGAAGCACGTTAAGATTATACTATGAAAAAGGGATGTATCAAAAGATTTCAATTAAATTGCTAAAAAGAAAAGCTACTCAGAAACACCACTGTGTTTGAGCAGGAACAGGAAGTGATACTCTACCACAAAGCGAGCGAAACACCAAGTGACAGCGCCACCCACAGGCCAAGGGTCCAGGCAAGCAAGCATGATGTAGACGGCCTCAGCCAGAGCCACAGGCCCTGGTGTGGTGTAGGTGGCCTAAGCTGGCTGCACAGGTCCACAGCCAGAAGCACAGGCCCTGTGTGGTGTAGATGGCCTCAGCCAGAGCCACAGGCTCTGTTGTGGTGTCCAAAGCCTCAGCCAGCAGCACAGGTCCTGGTGTGGTGTCCATGGCCTCAGCCAGCAGCACAGGCCCTGGTGTGGTGTCCATGGCCTCAGCCAGAAGCACTGGCCCTGGTGTGGTGTAGATGGCCTCAGACAGAGCCACAGGCCCTTGTTTGGTGTAGTTGGCCTCAGCCAGCACCACAGGCCCTGGTGTGGTGTCCATAGCCTCAGCCAGCCGCACAGGTCCTGGAGAGGTGTAGACGGCCTCAGACAGAGCCACAGGCCTTGGTGTGGTGTAGGTGGCCTAAGCTGGCTGCACAGGTCCACATCCGGAAGCACAGGCCCTGTTGTGTTGTAGATTGCCTCAGCCAGAGCCACAGACCCTGGTGTGGTGTTCATGGCCTAAGCCAGAGCTACAGGCCCTGGTGTGGTGTCCATAGCTCAGCCAGCAGCACAGCTCCTGTTGTGGTGTAGTTGGCCTCAGCCAGCAGCACAGGTCCTGGTGTGGTGTAGATGGCCTCAGCCAGAGCCACAGGACCTGGTGTGGTGTTCATGGCCTCAGCCAGCATCAAAGGCCCGGGGGTGGTGTACATGGCCTCAGCCAGAGCCACAGGCACTGGTGTGGTGTCCATAGCCTCAGCCAGCAGCACAGGCCTTGGTGTGGTGTCCATGGCCTCAGCCAGTAGCACAGGCCCTGGTGTGGTGTAGGTGGCCTAAGCTGGCTGCACAGGTCCACAGCCAGCAGCACAAGCCCTGGTGTGGTGTACATGGCCTCAGCTAGAGGCACAGGCCCTGGTGTGGTGTAGATGGTCTCAGCCAGAGACACAGGCCCTTGTGTGGTGTAGTTGGCCTCAGCTAGCAGCACAGGCCCTGGGGTGATAAACATGGCCTCATCCAGTAGTAGATCCTTAACTTCCTGTCTGACAGACGCCAAGTGGTCAGGCTGGGCAGCCCCACCTCATCCCCCATCACACTGAACACTGGTGCTCCACAGGGGTGTGTACTGAGCCCTCTCCTGTACTCACTCTACACCTACGACTGCAGGGCCACTAGAAACTCCAACATCATTGTGAAGTTTGTGGACGACACTACAGTGGTGGGTCTTATCACCAACGGTGATGAGACGGCCTACAAGGAGGAGGTCAGCGCCCTGACCCACTGGTGTCAAGACAACCATCTCACCCTCAACGTCGCAAAGACAAAGGAGTTGATAGTGGACTTCCGGAGGTGCAGAGAAGTACACACCCCCATCACCATCAACGGCGCTGCTGTGGAGAGAGTGAGCAGCTTCCGCTTCCTTGGTGTACATCTGGCTGAGGATCTTACGTGGTCAGTACACATAAAAAAAACAGTGAAGAAGGCGCAGCAGCGCCTCTTCTTTCTCAGGAGACTGAAAAGATTTGGCATGAGCCCCCGCATCCTCAGGACCTTCTATCACTGTGCCATTGAGAGCATCCTCACTGGATGCATCACCACCTGGTACGGCAACAGCACCGCTTACAACCGCAAAGCTCTCCAGAGAGTAGTGCGGTGTGCTGAACGGATAATTGGAGGTGAGCTTCCCTCCCTCCAAGACATCTACAGGAAGCGGTGCCTGAGGAAAGCGGGGAGGATCATCAAGGACTCCAGTCACCCTAGCCATAAACTGTTCAGACTACTTCCATCAGGAAGGAGGTTCTGCAGCATCCGGTCCCGTACCAGCAGACTGAGAGACAGCTTTTTCCACCAGGCCATCAGACTGCTGAACACGTCATAGACACCTCACCCTCACTACTGGAACTTCAACATTAAGCACTCCATACTGTACATTAATGCCACTGTTTTGCACATGTCAACTACCAACCTCTGTATATTTTATATATCTTATTTTATTGTTTACTCTATTTCATTTGTAAAATATCTATATACACACACACACACACACACACACACACACACACACGTAGAAAAACATATTTAGTATACACAACCAGTAATGCATATACTCTTATATATTGTACATATATTTATTACTTCAGATTTAGCCATTCTTATATTTTGCTTGTTTTACGTTATTGTATTTTTGCACAACTCTGTTGCTTGTGAAGCTCGCACACAAGAATTTCACTCTCATGTACTGTACCAGTGTACCTGCACATGTGATGTGACAATAAAAGTGATTTGATTTGATTTGATTTGATTTGATTTGATAGTACAGCACTTGGTGTGTTGTAGACGGCCTCATCCAGAAGCACTGGCCGTGTGTGGTGTACATGGCCTCAGCCAGATCCAAAGGCTCTGGGGTGGTGTCCATAGCCTCAGCCAGCAGCACAGGTCCTGGTGTGGTGTCCATGGCCTCAGCCAGTAGCACAGGCCCTGGTGTGGTGTAGACGGCCTCAGACAGAGCCACAGGCCTTGGTGTGGTGTAGGTGGCCTAAGCTGGCTGCACAGGTCCACATCCGGAAGCACTGGCCCTGTTGTGTTGTAGATTGCCTCAGCCAGAGCCACCGACCTTGGTGTGGTGTTCATGGCCTAAGCCAGAGCTACAGGCCCACAGCAAGCAGCACAGGCCCTGGTGTGGTGTCCATAGCTCAGCCAGCAGCACAGCTCCTGTTGTGGTGTAGTTGGCCTCAGCCAGCAGCACAGGTCCTGGTGTGGTGTCCATCGCCTCAGCCAGAAACACTGGCCCTGGTGTGATGTAGATGGCCTCAGCCAGAGCCACAGGACCTGGTGTGGTGTTCATGACCTCAGCCAGCATCAAAGGCCCGGGGGTGGTGTACATGGCCTCAGCCAGAGCCACAGGCACTGGTGTGGTGTCCATAGCCTCAGCCAGCAGCACAGCCCTTGGTGTGGTGTCAATGGCCTCAGCCAGTAGCACAGGCCCTGGTGTGGTGTAGGTGGCCTAAGCTGGCTGCACAGGTCCACAGCCAGCAGCACAAGCCCTGGTGTGGTGTACATGGCCTCAGCTAGAGGCACAGGCCCTGGTGTGGTGTAGATGATCTCAGCCAGAGACACAGGCCCTTGTGTGGTGTAGTTGGCCTCAGCCAGCAGCACAGGCCCTGGGGTGATAAACATGGCCTCATCCAGTAGTACAGCCCTTGGTGTGTTGTAGACGGCCTCATCCAGAGCCACAGGCCGTGTGTGGTGTACATGGCCTCAGCCAGATCCAAAGGCTCTGGGGTGGTGTCCATAGCCTCAGCCAGCAGCACAGGTCCTGGTGTGGTGTCCATGGCCTCAGCCAGTAGCACAGGCCCTGGTGTGGTGTAGGTGGCCTAAGCTGGCTGCACAGGTCCACAGCCAGCAGCACAGGCCCTGGTGTGGTGTACATGGCCTCAGCTAGAGGCACAGGCCCTGGTGTGGTGTAGATGGTCTCAGCCAGAGACACAGGCCCTTGGTGTGTTGTAGATGGCCTCATCAGGAGCCACAGGCCCTGTTGTGGTGTAGGTTGCCTCAGTCAGCACCACAGGCCCTGTGTGGTGTGCATGGCCTCAGCCAGTAGCACAGGACCTGGTGTGATGTAGACTGCTTCAGCCAGAGCCACAGGCCATGGTGTGGTGTAGGTGGCCTAAGCTGGCTGCACAGGTCCACAGCCAGCAGTACAGGCCCTGGTGTGGTGTCCATAGCCTCAGCCAGATGCACTGGCCGTGGTGTGGTGTAGCTGGCCTCAGCCAGAGCCACAGGCCCTGGTGTGGTGTTCATGGCCTCAGCCAGAGCCAAATGCCCTGGTGTGGTGTCCATAGCTTCAGCCAGCAGCACAGGTCTTGGTGTGGTGTCCATGGCCTCAGCCAGTAGCACAGGCCCTGGTGTGATGTAGACGGCCTCAGCCAGAGCCACAGGCCCTGGTGTGGTGTAGGTGGCCTAAGCTGGCTGCACAGGTCCACAGCCAGAAGCACAGGACCTGGCGTGGTGTAGGTGGCCTAACCTGGCTGCACAGGTCCACAACCAGAAGCACAGGACCTGGTGTGATGTAGACGGCTTCAGCCAGAGCCACAGGCCCTGGTGTGGTGTAGGTGGCCTAACCTGGCTGCAGAGGTCCACAGCCAGAAGCACAGGCCCTGGTGTGGTGAACATTGCCTCATCCAGCAGCACAGTCCTTGGTGTGTTGTAGACGAACTCATCCAGAGCCACAGGCCCTGGTGTGGTGTACATGGCCTCAGACAAAGCCACAGGCCCTGAAGAGGTGTCCATGGCCTCAGACAAAGCCACAGGCCCTGAAGAGCTGTCCATGGCCTCAGCCAGTAGCACAGGTCCTGGTGTGGTGTAGACGGCCTCAGACAGAGCCACAGGCCTTGGTGTGGTGTAGGTGGCCTAAGCTGGCTGCACAGGTCCACATCCGGAAGCACTGGCCCTGTTGTGTTGTAGATTGCCTCAGCCAGAGCCACCGACCTTGGTGTGGTGTTCATGGCCTAAGCCAGAGCTACAGGCCCACAGCAAGCAGCACAGGCCCTGGTGTGTTGTCCATAGCTCAGCCAGCAGCACAGCTCCTGTTGTGGTGTAGTTGGCATCAGCCAGCAGCACAGGTCCTGGTGTGGTGTCCATCGCCTCAGCCAGAAACACTGGCCCTGGTGTGATGTAGATGGCCTCAGCCAGAGCCACAGGACCTGGTGTGGTGTTCATGACCTCAGCCAGCATCAAAGGCCCGGGGGTGGTGTACATGGCCTCAGCCAGAGCCACAGGCACTGGTGTGGTGTCCATAGCCTCAGCCAGCAGCACAGGCCTTGGTGTGGTGTCAATGGCCTCAGCCAGTAGCACAGGCCCTGGTGTGGTGTAGGTGGCCTAAGCTGGCTGCACAGGTCCACAGCCAGCAGCACAAGCCCTGGTGTGGTGTACATGGCCTCAGCTACAGGCACAGGCCCTGGTGTGGTGTAGATGATCTCAGCCAGAGACACAGGCCCTTGTGTGGTGTAGTTGGCCTCAGCCAGCAGCACAGGCCCTGGGGTGATAAACATGGCCTCATCCAGTAGTACAGCCCTTGGTGTGTTGTAGACGGCCTCATCCAGAGCCACAGGCCGTGTGTGGTGTAAATGGCCTCAGCCAGATCCAAAGGCTCTGGGGTGGTGTCCATAGCCTCAGCCAGCAGCACAGGTCCTGGTGTGGTGTCCATGGCCTCAGCCAGTAGCACAGGCCCTGGTGTGGTGTAGGTGGCCTAAGCTGGCTGCACAGGTCCACAGCCAGCAGCACAGGCCCTGGTGTGGTGTACATGGCCTCAGCTAGAGGCACAGGCCCTGGTGTGGTGTAGATGGTCTCAGCCAGAGACACAGGCCCTTGGTGTGTTGTAGATGGCCTCATCAGGAGCCACAGGCCCTGTTGTGGTGTAGGTTGCCTCAGTCAGCAGCACAGGCCCTGTGTGGTGTGCATGGCCTCAGCCAGTAGCACAGGCCCTGGTGTGATGTAGACTGCTTCAGCCAGAGCCACAGACCATGGTGTGGTGTAGGTGGCCTAAGCTGGCTGCACAGGTCCACAGCCAGCAGTACAGGCCCTGGTGTGGTGTCCATGGCCTCAGCCAGATGCACTGGCCGTGGTGTGGTGTAGCTGGCCTCAGCCAGAGCCACAGGCCCTGGTGTGGTGTTCATGGCCTCAGCCAGAGCCAAATGCCCTGGTGTGGTGTCCATAGCTTCAGCCAGCAGCACAGGTCTTGGTGTGGTGTCCATGGCTTCAGCCAGTAGCACAGGCCCTGGTGTGATGTAGACGGCCTCAGCCAGAGCCACAGGCCCTGGTGTGGTGTAGGTGGCCTAAGCTGGCTGCACAGGTCCACAGCCAGAAGCACAGGCCCTGGCGTGGTGTAGGTGGCCTAACCTGGCTGCACAGGTCCACAACCAGAAGCACAGGACCTGGTGTGATGTAGACGGCTTCAGCCAGAGCCACAGGCCCTGGTGTGGTGTAGGTTTCCTAAGCTGGCTGCACAGGTCCACAGCCAGAAGCACAGGCCCTGTGTGGTGTAAGTGGCCTAAGCTGGCTGCACAGGTCCACAGCCAGAAGCACAGGTCCTGTGTGGTGTAAATGGCCTCAGCCAGAGCCACAGGCCATGGGGTGGTGTCCAAAGCCTCAGCCAGCAGCACAGGTCCTGGTGTGGTGTCCACGGTCTCAGCCAGAAGCACAGGCCCTGGTGTAATGTAGACGGCGTCAGCGCAGGCCACAGGCCCTGGTGTAATTTAGATGACCTATGTTAGCAGAATAGGCCTCGGTGTGGTGCGGATGGCCTCACCCGGCAGCACAAGACATTGCTGAAAACAGCCAAAAGGAATGTCGTTAATGTGGCCTCATTAATGGACACCAACACCCTCCTTCTCTGGATCAAAACCAGCTCAGTGACATGAAAAGCAAATGCTTACAGCACCTGGTATTCCCAGGCAGTCTCCCATCCAAGTACTAACCAAGCCCAACCTTGCATAGCTTCCGAGATCAGACGAGATCAGGCTTTGGCAAGGCGGTATGGCCGTAAGCTGCTGGCGTCAGCACAAAGCGTCAATTTATGGTATCAAGTAGTGAGGTGGCCAATACTCGCAGTTACGAACACAAGCCTCCAATTTAACTACAGTGTTAATGGTAACTGCATGCTTGCCTAATACCCTAACCAAAGGACTCATTTTAGCCTTTGATCAGCAACACAGGCCCTGGTGTGGTGTAAATGGCCTCAGCCAGAGCCACAGGACCTGGTGTGGTGTAGTTGGCCTCAGCCAGCATCAAAGGCCCGGGGGTGGTGTACATGGCCTCAGCCAGAGCCACAGGCACTGGTGTGGTGTCCATAGCCTCAGCCAACAGCACAGGCCCTGTTGTGGTGTCCATGGCCTCAGCCAGAAGCACTGGCCCTGGTGTGGTGTAGATGGCCTCAGACAGAGCCACAGGCCCTTGTTTGGTGTAGTTGGCCTCAGCCAGCACCACAGGCCCTGGTGTGGTGTCCATAGCCTCAGCCAGCCGCACAGGCCCTGGTGTGATGAACATTGCCTCATCCAGCAGCACAGTCCTTGGTGTGTTGTAGACGAACTCATCCAGAGCCACAGGCCCTGGTGTGGTGTACATGGCCTCAGGCAAAGCCACAGGCCCTGAAGAGGTGTCCATGGCCTCAGACAAAGCCACAGGCCCTGAAGAGGTGTCCATGGCCTCAGCCAGTAGCACAGGTCCTGGTGTGGTGTAGACGGCCTCAGACAGAGCCACAGGCCTTGGTGTGGTGTAGGTGGCCTAAGCTGGCTGCACAGGTCCACATCCGGAAGCACTGGCCCTGTTGTGTTGTAGATTGCCTCAGCCAGAGCCACCGACCTTGGTGTGGTGTTCATGGCCTAAGCCAGAGCTACAGGCCCACAGCAAGCAGCACAGGCCCTGGTGTGGTGTCCATAGCTCAGCCAGCAGCACAGCTCCTGTTGTGGTGTAGTTGGCCTCAGCCAGCAGCACAGGTCCTGGTGTGGTGTCCATCGCCTCAGCCAGAAACACTGGCCCTGGTGTGATGTAGATGGCCTCAGCCAGAGCCACAGGACCTGGTGTGGTGTTCATGACCTCAGCCAGCATCAAAGGCCCGGGGGTGGTGTACATGGCCTCAGCCAGAGCCACAGGCACTGGTGTGGTGTCCATAGCCTCAGCCAGCAGCACAGGCCCTGGTGTGGTGTAGGTGGCCTAAGCTGGCTGCACAGGTCCACAGCCAGCAGCACAAGCCCTGGTGTGGTGTACATGGCCTCAGCTAGAGGCACAGGCCCTGGTGTGGTGTAGATGATCTCAGCCAGAGACACAGGCCCTTGTGTGGTGTAGTTGGCCTCAGCCAGCAGCACAGGCCCTGGGGTGATAAACATGGCCTCATCCAGTAGTACAGCCCTTGGTGTGTTGTAGACGGCCTCATCCAGAGCCACAGGCCGTGTGTGGTGTACATGGCCTCAGCCAGATCCAAAGGCTCTGGGGTGGTGTCCATAGCCTCAGCCAGCAGCACAGGTCCTGGTGTGGTGTCCATGGCCTCAGCCAGTAGCACAGGCCCTGGTGTGGTGTAGGTGGCCTAAGCTGGCTGCACAGGTCCACAGCCAGCAGCACAGGCCCTGGTGTGGTGTACATGGCCTCAGCTAGAGGCACAGGCCCTGGTGTGGTGTAGATGGTCTCAGCCAGAGACACAGGCCCTTGGTGTGTTGTAGATGGCCTCATCAGGAGCCACAGGCCCTGTTGTGGTGTAGGTTGCCTCACTCAGCACCACAGACCCTGGGGTGGTGTGCATGGCCTCAGCCAGTAGCACAGGACCTGGTGTGATGTAGACTGCTTCAGCCAGAGCCACAGGCCATGGTGTGGTGTAGGTGGCCTAAGCTGGCTGCACAGGTCCACAGCCAGCAGTACAGGCCCTGGTGTGGTGTCCATAGCCTCAGCCAGATGCACTGGCCGTGGTGTGGTGTAGCTGGCCTCAGCCAGAGCCACAGGCCCTGGTGTGGTGTTCATGGCCTCAGCCAGAGCCAAATGCCCTGGTGTGGTGTCCATAGCTTCAGCCAGCAGCACAGGTCTTGGTGTGGTGTCCATGGCCTCAGCCAGTAGCACAGGCCCTGGTGTGATGTAGACGGCCTCAGCCAGAGCCACAGGCCCTGGTGTGGTGTAGGTGGCCTAAGCTGGCTGCACAGGTCCACAGCCAGAAGCACAGGCCCTGGCGTGGTGTAGGTGGCCTAACCTGGCTGCACAGGTCCACAACCAGAAGCACAGGACCTGGTGTGATGTAGACGGCTTCAGCCAGAGCCACAGGCCCTGGTGTGGTGTAGGTGGCCTAACCTGGCTGCAGAGGTCCACAGCCAGAAGCACAGGCCCTGTTGTGTGGTGAACATTGCCTCATCCAGCAGCACAGTCCTTGGTGTGTTGTAGACGAACTCATCCAGAGCCACAGGCCCTGGTGTGGTGTACATGGCCTCAGACAAAGCCACAGGCCCTGAAGAGGTGTCCATGGCCTCAGACAAAGCCACAGGCCCTGAAGAGCTGTCCATGGCCTCAGCCAGTAGCACAGGTCCTGGTGTGGTGTAGACGGCCTCAGACAGAGCCACAGGCCTTGGTGTGGTGTAGGTGGCCTAAGCTGGCTGCACAGGTCCACATCCGGAAGCACTGGCCCTGTTGTGTTGTAGATTGCCTCAGCCAGAGCCACCGACCTTGGTGTGGTGTTCATGGCCTAAGCCAGAGCTACAGGCCCACAGCAAGCAGCACAGGCCCTGGTGTGTTGTCCATAGCTCAGCCAGCAGCACAGCTCCTGTTGTGGTGTAGTTGGCATCAGCCAGCAGCACAGGTCCTGGTGTGGTGTCCATCGCCTCAGCCAGAAACACTGGCCCTGGTGTGATGTAGATGGCCTCAGCCAGAGCCACAGGACCTGGTGTGGTGTTCATGACCTCAGCCAGCATCAAAGGCCCGGGGGTGGTGTACATGGCCTCAGCCAGAGCCACAGGCACTGGTGTGGTGTCCATAGCCTCAGCCAGCAGCACAGGCCTTGGTGTGGTGTCAATGGCCTCAGCCAGTAGCACAGGCCCTGGTGTGGTGTAGGTGGCCTAAGCTGGCTGCACAGGTCCACAGCCAGCAGCACAAGCCCTGGTGTGGTGTCCATGGCCTCAGCTAGAGGCACAGGCCCTGGTGTGGTGTAGATGATCTCAGCCAGAGACACAGGCCCTTGTGTGGTGTAGTTGGCCTCAGCCAGCAGCACAGGCCCTGGGGTGATAAACATGGCCTCATCCAGTAGTACAGCCCTTGGTGTGTTGTAGACGGCCTCATCCAGAGCCACAGGCCGTGTGTGGTGTACATGGCCTCAGCCAGATCCAAAGGCTCTGGGGTGGTGTCCATAGCCTCAGCCAGCAGCACAGGTCCTGGTGTGGTGTCCATGGCCTCAGCCAGTAGCACAGGCCCTGGTGTGGTGTAGGTGGCCTAAGCTGGCTGCACAGGTCCACAGCCAGCAGCACAGGCCCTGGTGTGGTGTACATGGCCTCAGCTAGAGGCACAGGCCCTGGTGTGGTGTAGATGGTCTCAGCCAGAGACACAGGCCCTTGGTGTGTTGTAGATGGCCTCATCAGGAGCCACAGGCCCTGTTGTGGTGTAGGTTGCCTCAGTCAGCAGCACAGGCCCTGTGTGGTGTGCATGGCCTCAGCCAGTAGCACAGGCCCTGGTGTGATGTAGACTGCTTCAGCCAGAGCCACAGACCATGGTGTGGTGTAGGTGGCCTAAGCTGGCTGCACAGGTCCACAGCCAGCAGTACAGGCCCTGGTGTGGTGTCCATGGCCTCAGCCAGATGCACTGGCCGTGGTGTGGTGTAGCTGGCCTCAGCCAGAGCCACAGGCCCTGGTGTGGTGTTCATGGCCTCAGCCAGAGCCAAATGCCCTGGTGTGGTGTCCATAGCTTCAGCCAGCAGCACAGGTCTTGGTGTGGTGTCCATGGCTTCAGCCAGTAGCACAGGCCCTGGTGTGATGTAGACGGCCTCAGCCAGAGCCACAGGCCCTGGTGTGGTGTAGGTGGCCTAAGCTGGCTGCACAGGTCCACAGCCAGAAGCACAGGCCCTGGCGTGGTGTAGGTGGCCTAACCTGGCTGCACAGGTCCACAACCAGAAGCACAGGACCTGGTGTGATGTAGACGGCTTCAGCCAGAGCCACAGGCCCTGGTGTGGTGTAGGTTTCCTAAGCTGGCTGCACAGGTCCACAGCCAGAAGCACAGGCCCTGTGTGGTGTAAGTGGCCTAAGCTGGCTGCACAGGTCCACAGCCAGAAGCACAGGTCCTGTGTGGTGTAAATGGCCTCAGCCAGAGCCACAGGCCATGGGGTGGTGTCCAAAGCCTCAGCCAGCAGCACAGGTCCTGGTGTGGTGTCCACGGTCTCAGCCAGAAGCACAGGCCCTGGTGTAATGTAGACGGCGTCAGCGCAGGCCACAGGCCCTGGTGTAATTTAGATGACCTATGTTAGCAGAATAGGCCTCGGTGTGGTGCGGATGGCCTCACCCGGCAGCACAAGACATTGCTGAAAACAGCCAAAAGGAATGTCGTTAATGTGGCCTCATTAATGGACACCAACACCCTCCTTCTCTGGATCAAAACCAGCTCAGTGACATGAAAAGCAAATGCTTACAGCACCTGGTATTCCCAGGCAGTCTCCCATCCAAGTACTAACCAAGCCCAACCTTGCATAGCTTCCGAGATCAGACGAGATCAGGCTTTGGCAAGGCGGTATGGCCGTAAGCTGCTGGCGTCAGCACAAAGCGTCAATTTATGGTATCAAGTAGTGAGGTGGCCAATACTCGCAGTTACGAACACAAGCCTCCAATTTAACTACAGTGTTAATGGTAACTGCATGCTTGCCTAATACCCTAACCAAAGGACTCATTTTAGCCTTTGATCAGCAACACAGGCCCTGGTGTGGTGTAAATGGCCTCAGCCAGAGCCACAGGACCTGGTGTGGTGTAGTTGGCCTCAGCCAGCATCAAAGGCCCGGGGGTGGTGTACATGGCCTCAGCCAGAGCCACAGGCACTGGTGTGGTGTCCATAGCCTCAGCCAACAGCACAGGCCCTGTTGTGGTGTCCATGGCCTCAGCCAGAAGCACTGGCCCTGGTGTGGTGTAGATGGCCTCAGACAGAGCCACAGGCCCTTGTTTGGTGTAGTTGGCCTCAGCCAGCACCACAGGCCCTGGTGTGGTGTCCATAGCCTCAGCCAGCCGCACAGGCCCTGGTGTGATGAACATTGCCTCATCCAGCAGCACAGTCCTTGGTGTGTTGTAGACGAACTCATCCAGAGCCACAGGCCCTGGTGTGGTGTACATGGCCTCAGGCAAAGCCACAGGCCCTGAAGAGGTGTCCATGGCCTCAGACAAAGCCACAGGCCCTGAAGAGGTGTCCATGGCCTCAGCCAGTAGCACAGGTCCTGGTGTGGTGTAGACGGCCTCAGACAGAGCCACAGGCCTTGGTGTGGTGTAGGTGGCCTAAGCTGGCTGCACAGGTCCACATCCGGAAGCACTGGCCCTGTTGTGTTGTAGATTGCCTCAGCCAGAGCCACCGACCTTGGTGTGGTGTTCATGGCCTAAGCCAGAGCTACAGGCCCACAGCAAGCAGCACAGGCCCTGGTGTGGTGTCCATAGCTCAGCCAGCAGCACAGCTCCTGTTGTGGTGTAGTTGGCCTCAGCCAGCAGCACAGGTCCTGGTGTGGTGTCCATCGCCTCAGCCAGAAACACTGGCCCTGGTGTGATGTAGATGGCCTCAGCCAGAGCCACAGGACCTGGTGTGGTGTTCATGACCTCAGCCAGCATCAAAGGCCCGGGGGTGGTGTACATGGCCTCAGCCAGAGCCACAGGCACTGGTGTGGTGTCCATAGCCTCAGCCAGCAGCACAGGCCCTGGTGTGGTGTAGGTGGCCTAAGCTGGCTGCACAGGTCCACAGCCAGCAGCACAAGCCCTGGTGTGGTGTACATGGCCTCAGCTAGAGGCACAGGCCCTGGTGTGGTGTAGATGATCTCAGCCAGAGACACAGGCCCTTGTGTGGTGTAGTTGGCCTCAGCCAGCAGCACAGGCCCTGGGGTGATAAACATGGCCTCATCCAGTAGTACAGCCCTTGGTGTGTTGTAGACGGCCTCATCCAGAGCCACAGGCCGTGTGTGGTGTACATGGCCTCAGCCAGATCCAAAGGCTCTGGGGTGGTGTCCATAGCCTCAGCCAGCAGCACAGGTCCTGGTGTGGTGTCCATGGCCTCAGCCAGTAGCACAGGCCCTGGTGTGGTGTAGGTGGCCTAAGCTGGCTGCACAGGTCCACAGCCAGCAGCACAGGCCCTGGTGTGGTGTACATGGCCTCAGCTAGAGGCACAGGCCCTGGTGTGGTGTAGATGGTCTCAGCCAGAGACACAGGCCCTTGGTGTGTTGTAGATGGCCTCATCAGGAGCCACAGGCCCTGTTGTGGTGTAGGTTGCCTCACTCAGCACCACAGGCCCTGTGTGGTGTGCATGGCCTCAGCCAGTAGCACAGGACCTGGTGTGATGTAGACTGCTTCAGCCAGAGCCACAGGCCATGGTGTGGTGTAGGTGGCCTAAGCTGGCTGCACAGGTCCACAGCCAGCAGTACAGGCCCTGGTGTGGTGTCCATAGCCTCAGCCAGATGCACTGGCCGTGGTGTGGTGTAGCTGGCCTCAGCCAGAGCCACAGGCCCTGGTGTGGTGTTCATGGCCTCAGCCAGAGCCAAATGCCCTGGTGTGGTGTCCATAGCTTCAGCCAGCAGCACAGGTCTTGGTGTGGTGTCCATGGCCTCAGCCAGTAGCACAGGCCCTGGTGTGATGTAGACGGCCTCAGCCAGAGCCACAGGCCCTGGTGTGGTGTAGGTGGCCTAAGCTGGCTGCACAGGTCCACAGCCAGAAGCACAGGCCCTGGCGTGGTGTAGGTGGCCTAACCTGGCTGCACAGGTCCACAACCAGAAGCACAGGACCTGGTGTGATGTAGACGGCTTCAGCCAGAGCCACAGGCCCTGGTGTGGTGTAGGTGGCCTAACCTGGCTGCAGAGGTCCACAGCCAGAAGCACAGGCCCTGTTGTGTGGTGAACATTGCCTCATCCAGCAGCACAGTCCTTGGTGTGTTGTAGACGAACTCATCCAGAGCCACAGGCCCTGGTGTGGTGTACATGGCCTCAGACAAAGCCACAGGCCCTGAAGAGGTGTCCATGGCCTCAGACAAAGCCACAGGCCCTGAAGAGCTGTCCATGGCCTCAGCCAGTAGCACAGGTCCTGGTGTGGTGTAGACGGCCTCAGACAGAGCCACAGGCCTTGGTGTGGTGTAGGTGGCCTAAGCTGGCTGCACAGGTCCACATCCGGAAGCACTGGCCCTGTTGTGTTGTAGATTGCCTCAGCCAGAGCCACCGACCTTGGTGTGGTGTTCATGGCCTAAGCCAGAGCTACAGGCCCACAGCAAGCAGCACAGGCCCTGGTGTGTTGTCCATAGCTCAGCCAGCAGCACAGCTCCTGTTGTGGTGTAGTTGGCATCAGCCAGCAGCACAGGTCCTGGTGTGGTGTCCATCGCCTCAGCCAGAAACACTGGCCCTGGTGTGATGTAGATGGCCTCAGCCAGAGCCACAGGACCTGGTGTGGTGTTCATGACCTCAGCCAGCATCAAAGGCCCGGGGGTGGTGTACATGGCCTCAGCCAGAGCCACAGGCACTGGTGTGGTGTCCATAGCCTCAGCCAGCAGCACAGGCCTTGGTGTGGTGTCAATGGCCTCAGCCAGTAGCACAGGCCCTGGTGTGGTGTAGGTGGCCTAAGCTGGCTGCACAGGTCCACAGCCAGCAGCACAAGCCCTGGTGTGGTGTACATGGCCTCAGCTAGAGGCACAGGCCCTGGTGTGGTGTAGATGATCTCAGCCAGAGACACAGGCCCTTGTGTGGTGTAGTTGGCCTCAGCCAGCAGCACAGGCCCTGGGGTGATAAACATGGCCTCATCCAGTAGTACAGCCCTTGGTGTGTTGTAGACGGCCTCATCCAGAGCCACAGGCCGTGTGTGGTGTACATGGCCTCAGCCAGATCCAAAGGCTCTGGGGTGGTGTCCATAGCCTCAGCCAGCAGCACAGGTCCTGGTGTGGTGTCCATGGCCTCAGCCAGTAGCACAGGCCCTGGTGTGGTGTAGGTGGCCTAAGCTGGCTGCACAGGTCCACAGCCAGCAGCACAGTCCCTGGTGTGGTGTACATGGCCTCAGCTAGAGGCACAGGCCCTGGTGTGGTGTAGATGGTCTCAGCCAGAGACACAGGCCCTTGGTGTGTTGTAGATGGCCTCATCAGGAGCCACAGGCCCTGTTGTGGTGTAGGTTGCCTCAGTCAGCAGCACAGGCCCTGTGTGGTGTGCATGGCCTCAGCCAGTAGCACAGGCCCTGGTGTGATGTAGACTGCTTCAGCCAGAGCCACAGGCCATGGTGTGGTGTAGGTGGCCTAAGCTGGCTGCACAGGTCCACAGCCAGCAGTACAGGCCCTGGTGTGGTGTCCATGGCCTCAGCCAGATGCACTGGCCGTGGTGTGGTGTAGCTGGCCTCAGCCAGAGCCACAGGCCCTGGTGTGGTGTTCATGGCCTCAGCCAGAGCCAAATGCCCTGGTGTGGTGTCCATAGCTTCAGCCAGCAGCACAGGTCTTGGTGTGGTGTCCATGGCTTCAGCCAGTAGCACAGGCCCTGGTGTGATGTAGACGGCCTCAGCCAGAGCCACAGGCCCTGGTGTGGTGTAGGTGGCCTAAGCTGGCTGCACAGGTCCACAGCCAGAAGCACAGGCCCTGGCGTGGTGTAGGTGGCCTAACCTGGCTGCACAGGTCCACAACCAGAAGCACAGGACCTGGTGTGATGTAGACGGCTTCAGCCAGAGCCACAGGCCCTGGTGTGGTGTAGGTTTCCTAAGCTGGCTGCACAGGTCCACAGCCAGAAGCACAGGCCCTGTGTGGTGTAAGTGGCCTAAGCTGGCTGCACAGGTCCACAGCCAGAAGCACAGGTCCTGTGTGGTGTAAATGGCCTCAGCCAGAGCCACAGGCCATGGGGTGGTGTCCAAAGCCTCAGCCAGCAGCACAGGTCCTGGTGTGGTGTCCACGGTCTCAGCCAGAAGCACAGGCCCTGGTGTAATGTAGACGGCGTCAGCGCAGGCCACAGGCCCTGGTGTAATTTAGATGACCTATGTTAGCAGAATAGGCCTCGGTGTGGTGCGGATGGCCTCACCCGGCAGCACAAGACATTGCTGAAAACAGCCAAAAGGAATGTCGTTAATGTGGCCTCATTAATGGACACCAACACCCTCCTTCTCTGGATCAAAACCAGCTCAGTGACATGAAAAGCAAATGCTTACAGCACCTGGTATTCCCAGGCAGTCTCCCATCCAAGTACTAACCAAGCCCAACCTTGCATAGCTTCCGAGATCAGACGAGATCAGGCTTTGGCAAGGCGGTATGGCCGTAAGCTGCTGGCGTCAGCACAAAGCGTCAATTTATGGTATCAAGTAGTGAGGTGGCCAATACTCGCAGTTACGAACACAAGCCTCCAATTTAACTACAGTGTTAATGGTAACTGCATGCTTGCCTAATACCCTAACCAAAGGACTCATTTTAGCCTTTGATCAGCAACACAGGCCCTGGTGTGGTGTAAATGGCCTCAGCCAGAGCCACAGGACCTGGTGTGGTGTAGTTGGCCTCAGCCAGCATCAAAGGCCCGGGGGTGGTGTACATGGCCTCAGCAAGAGCCACAGGCACTGGTGTGGTGTCCATAGCCTCAGCCAACAGCACAGGCCCTGTTGTGGTGTCCATGGCCTCAGCCAGAAGCACTGGCCCTGGTGTGGTGTAGATGGCCTCAGACAGAGCCACAGGCCCTTGTTTGGTGTAGTTGGCCTCAGCCAGCACCACAGGCCCTGGTGTGGTGTCCATAGCCTCAGCCAGCCACACAGGCCCTGGTGTGATGAACATTGCCTCATCCAGCAGCACAGTCCTTGGTGTGTTGTAGACGAACTCATCCAGAGCCACAGGCCCTGGTGTGGTGTACATGGCCTCAGACAAAGCCACAGGCCCTGAAGAGGTGTCCATGGCCTCAGACAAAGCCACAGGCCCTGAAGAGGTGTCCATGGCCTCAGCCAGTAGCACAGGTCCTGGTGTGGTGTAGACGGCCTCAGACAGAGCCACAGGCCTTGGTGTGGTGTAGGTGGCCTAAGCTGGCTGCACAGGTCCACATCCGGAAGCACTGGCCCTGTTGTGTTGTAGATTGCCTCAGCCAGAGCCACAGACCTTGGTGTGGTGTTCATGGCCTAAGCCAGAGCTACAGGCCCACAGCAAGCAGCACAGGCCCTGGTGTGGTGTCCATAGCTCAGCCAGCAGCACAGCTCCTGTTGTGGTGTAGTTGGCCTCAGCCAGCAGCACAGGTCCTGGTGTGGTGTCCATCGCCTCAGCCAGAAACACTGGCCCTGGTGTGATGTAGATGGCCTCAGCCAGAGCCACAGGACCTGGTGTGGTGTTCATGACCTCAGCCAGCATCAAAGGCCCGGGGGTGGTGTACATGGCCTCAGCCAGAGCCACAGGCACTGGTGTGGTGTCCATAGCCTCAGCCAGCAGCACAGGCCTTGGTGTGGTGTCAATGGCCTCAGCCAGTAGCACAGGCCCTGGTGTGGTGTAGGTGGCCTAAGCTGGCTGCACAGGTCCACAGCCAGCAGCACAAGCCCTGGTGTGGTGTACATGGCCTCAGCTAGAGGCACAGGCCCTGGTGTGGTGTAGATGATCTCAGCCAGAGACACAGGCCCTTGTGTGGTGTAGTTGGCCTCAGCCAGCAGCACAGGCCCTGGGGTGATAAACATGGCCTCATCCAGTAGTACAGCCCTTGGTGTGTTGTAGACGGCCTCATCCAGAGCCACAGGCCGTGTGTGGTGTACATGGCCTCAGCCAGATCCAAAGGCTCTGGGGTGGTGTCCATAGCCTCAGCCAGCAGCACAGGTCCTGGTGTGGTGTCCATGGCCTCAGCCAGTAGCACAGGCCCTGGTGTGGTGTAGGTGGCCTAAGCTGGCTGCACAGGTCCACAGCCAGCAGCACAGGCCCTGGTGTGGTGTACATGGCCTCAGCTAGAGGCACAGGCCCTGGTGTGGTGTAGATGGTCTCAGCCAGAGACACAGGCCCTTGGTGTGTTGTAGATGGCCTCATCAGGAGCCACAGGCCCTGTTGTGGTGTAGGTTGCCTCAGTCAGCACCACAGGCCCTGTGTGGTGTGCATGGCCTCAGCCAGTAGCACAGGCCCTGGTGTGATGTAGACTGCTTCAGCCAGAGCCACAGGCCATGGTGTGGTGTAGGTGGCCTAAGCTGGCTGCACAGGTCCACAGCCAGCAGTACAGGCCCTGGTGTGGTGTCCATAGCCTCAGCCAGATGCACTGGCCGTGGTGTGGTGTAGCTGGCCTCAGCCAGAGCCACAGGCCCTGGTGTGGTGTTCATGGCCTCAGCCAGAGCCAAATGCCCTGGTGTGGTGTCCATAGCTTCAGCCAGCAGCACAGGTCTTGGTGTGGTGTCCATGGCCTCAGCCAGTAGCACAGGCCCTGGTGTGATGTAGACGGCCTCAGCCAGAGCCACAGGCCCTGGTGTGGTGTAGGTGGCCTAAGCTGGCTGCACAGGTCCACAGCCAGAAGCACAGGCCCTGGCGTGGTGTAGGTGGCCTAACCTGGCTGCACAGGTCTACAACCAGAAGCACAGGACCTGGTGTGATGTAGACGGCTTCAGCCAGAGCCACAGGCCCTGGTGTGGTGTAGGTGGCCTAACCTGGCTGCAGAGGTCCACAGCCAGAAGCACAGGCCCTGGTGTGGTGAAGGTGGCCTAAGCTGGCTGCACAGGTCCACAGCCAGAAGCACAGTCCCTGTGTGGTGTAAATGGCCTCAGCCAGAGCCACAGGCCCTGGGGTGGTGTCCAAAGCCTCAGCCAGCAGCACAGGTCCTGGTGTGGTGTCCATGGTCTCAGCCAGAAGCACAGGCCCTGGTGTAATGTAGACGGCGTCAGCGCAGGCCACAGGCCCTGGTGTAATTTAGATGACCTATGTTAGCAGAATAGGCCTCGGTGTGGTGCGGATGGCCTCACCCGGCAGCACAAGACATTGCTGAAAACAGCCAAAAGGAATGTCGTTAATGTGGCCTCATTAATGGACACCAACACCCTCCTTCTCTGGATCAAAACCAGCTCAGTGACATGAAAAGCAAATTCTTACAGCACCTTTTATTCCCAGGAAGTCTCCCATCCAAGCACTAACCAAGCCCAACCTTGCATAGCTTCCGAGATCAGACGAGATCAGGCTTTGGCAAGGCGGTATGGCCGTAAGCTGCTGGCGTCAGCACAAAGCGTCAATTTATGGTATCAAGTAGTGAGGTGGCCAATACTCGCAGTTACGAACACAAGCCTCCAATTTAACTACAGTGTTAATGGTAACTGCATGCTTGCCTAATACCCTAACCAAATGACTCATTTTAGCCTTTGATCAGCAACACAGGCCCTGGTGTGGTGTAAATGGCCTCAGCCAGAGCCACAGGACCTGGTGTGGTGTAGTTGGCCTCAGCCAGCATCAAAGGCCCGGGGGTGGTGTACATGGCCTCAGCCAGAGCCACAGGCACTGGTGTGGTGTCCATAGCCTCAGCCAACAGCACAGGCCCTGTTGTGGTGTCCATAGCCTCAGCCAGAAGCACTGGCCCTGGTGTGGTGTAGATGGCCTCAGACAGAGCCACATGCCCTGGTGGGGTGTAGTTGGCCTCAGCCAGCAGCACAGGTCCTGGTGTGGTGTCCATGGCCTCAGCCAGTAGCACAGGTCCTGGTGTGGTGTAGACGGCCTCAGACAGAGCCACAGGCCTTGGTGTGGTGTAGGTGGCCTAAGCTGGCTGCACAGGTCCACATCCGGAAGCACAGGCCCTGTTGTGTTGTAGATTGCCTCAGCCAGAGCCACAGACCTTGGTGTGGTGTTCATGGCCTAAGCCAGAGCTACAGGCCCACAGCAAGCAGCACAGGCCCTGGTGTGGTGTCCATAGCTCAGCCAGCAGCACAGCTCCTGTTGTCGTGTAGTTGGCCTCAGCCAGCAGCACAGGTCCTGGTGTGGTGTCCATCGCCTCAGCCAGAAACACTGGCCCTGGTGTGATGTAGATGGCCTCAGCCAGAAACACAGGACCTGGTGTGGTGTTCATGACCTCAGCCAGCATCAAAGGCCTGGGGGTGGTGTACATGGCCTCAGCCAGAGCCACAGGCACTGGTGTGGTGTCCATAGCCTCAGCCAGCAGCACAGGCCTTGGTGTGGTGTCCATGGCCTCAGCCAGTAGCACAGGCCCTGGTGTGGTGTAGGTGGCCTAAGCTGGCTGCACAGGTCCACAGCCAGCAGCACAAGCCCTGGTGTGGTGTACATGGCCTCAGCTAGAGGCACAGGCCCTGGTGTGGTGTAGATGATCTCAGCCAGAGACACAGGCCCTTGTGTGGTGTAGTTGGGTTCAGCCAGCAGCACAGGCCCTGGGGTGATAAACATGGCCTCATCCAGTAGTACAGCCCTTGGTGTGTTGTAGACGGCCTCATCCAGAGCCACAGGCCGTGTGTGGTGTACATGGCCTCAGCCAGATCCAAAGGCTCTGGGGTGGTGTCCATAGCCTCAGCCAGCAGCACAAGTCCTGGTGTGGTGTCCCTGGCCTCAGCCAGTAGCACAGGCCCTGGTGTGGTGTAGGTGGCCTAAGCTGGCTGCACAGGTCCACAGCCAGCAGCACAGGCCCTGGTGTGGTGTACATGGCCTCAGCTAGAGGCACAGGCCTTGGTGTGGTGTAGATGGTCTCAGCCAGAGACACAGGCCCTGGTGTGGTGTTCATGGCCTCAGCCAGCAGCACAGGTCCTTGTGTGGTGTCCATGGCCTCAGCCAGAAACACTGGCCCTGGTGTGGTGTAGATGGCCTCAGACAGAGCCACATGCCCTGGTGGGGTGTAGTTGGCCTCAGCCAGCAGCACAGGTCCTGGTGTGGTGTCCATGGCCTCAGCCAGCAGCACAGGCCCTGGTGTGGTGTCCATGGCCTCAGCCAGATGCACTGGCCGTGGTGTGGTGTAGCTGGCCTCAGCCAGAGCCACAGGCCCTGGTGTGGTGTTCATGGCCTCAGCCAGAGCCAAATGCCCTGGTGTGGTGTCCATAGCTTCAGCCAGCAGCACAGGTCTTGGTGTGGTGTCCATGGCTTCAGCCAGTAGCACAGGCCCTGGTGTGATGTAGACGGCCTCAGCCAGAGCCACAGGCCCTGGTGTGGTGTAGGTGGCCTAAGCTGGCTGCACAGGTCCACAGCCAGAAGCACAGGCCCTGGCGTGGTGTAGGTGGCCTAACCTGGCTGCACAGGTCCACAACCAGAAGCACAGGACCTGGTGTGATGTAGACGGCTTCAGCCAGAGCCACAGGCCCTGGTGTGGTGTAGGTTTCCTAAGCTGGCTGCACAGGTCCACAGCCAGAAGCACAGGCCCTGTGTGGTGTAAGTGGCCTAAGCTGGCTGCACAGGTCCACAGCCAGAAGCACAGGTCCTGTGTGGTGTAAATGGCCTCAGCCAGAGCCACAGGCCATGGGGTGGTGTCCAAAGCCTCAGCCAGCAGCACAGGTCCTGGTGTGGTGTCCACGGTCTCAGCCAGAAGCACAGGCCCTGGTGTAATGTAGACGGCGTCAGCGCAGGCCACAGGCCCTGGTGTAATTTAGATGACCTATGTTAGCAGAATAGGCCTCGGTGTGGTGCGGATGGCCTCACCCGGCAGCACAAGACATTGCTGAAAACAGCCAAAAGGAATGTCGTTAATGTGGCCTCATTAATGGACACCAACACCCTCCTTCTCTGGATCAAAACCAGCTCAGTGACATGAAAAGCAAATGCTTACAGCACCTGGTATTCCCAGGCAGTCTCCCATCCAAGTACTAACCAAGCCCAACCTTGCATAGCTTCCGAGATCAGACGAGATCAGGCTTTGGCAAGGCGGTATGGCCGTAAGCTGCTGGCGTCAGCACAAAGCGTCAATTTATGGTATCAAGTAGTGAGGTGGCCAATACTCGCAGTTACGAACACAAGCCTCCAATTTAACTACAGTGTTAATGGTAACTGCATGCTTGCCTAATACCCTAACCAAAGGACTCATTTTAGCCTTTGATCAGCAACACAGGCCCTGGTGTGGTGTAAATGGCCTCAGCCAGAGCCACAGGACCTGGTGTGGTGTAGTTGGCCTCAGCCAGCATCAAAGGCCCGGGGGTGGTGTACATGGCCTCAGCAAGAGCCACAGGCACTGGTGTGGTGTCCATAGCCTCAGCCAACAGCACAGGCCCTGTTGTGGTGTCCATGGCCTCAGCCAGAAGCACTGGCCCTGGTGTGGTGTAGATGGCCTCAGACAGAGCCACAGGCCCTTGTTTGGTGTAGTTGGCCTCAGCCAGCACCACAGGCCCTGGTGTGGTGTCCATAGCCTCAGCCAGCCACACAGGCCCTGGTGTGATGAACATTGCCTCATCCAGCAGCACAGTCCTTGGTGTGTTGTAGACGAACTCATCCAGAGCCACAGGCCCTGGTGTGGTGTACATGGCCTCAGACAAAGCCACAGGCCCTGAAGAGGTGTCCATGGCCTCAGACAAAGCCACAGGCCCTGAAGAGGTGTCCATGGCCTCAGCCAGTAGCACAGGTCCTGGTGTGGTGTAGACGGCCTCAGACAGAGCCACAGGCCTTGGTGTGGTGTAGGTGGCCTAAGCTGGCTGCACAGGTCCACATCCGGAAGCACTGGCCCTGTTGTGTTGTAGATTGCCTCAGCCAGAGCCACAGACCTTGGTGTGGTGTTCATGGCCTAAGCCAGAGCTACAGGCCCACAGCAAGCAGCACAGGCCCTGGTGTGGTGTCCATAGCTCAGCCAGCAGCACAGCTCCTGTTGTGGTGTAGTTGGCCTCAGCCAGCAGCACAGGTCCTGGTGTGGTGTCCATCGCCTCAGCCAGAAACACTGGCCCTGGTGTGATGTAGATGGCCTCAGCCAGAGCCACAGGACCTGGTGTGGTGTTCATGACCTCAGCCAGCATCAAAGGCCCGGGGGTGGTGTACATGGCCTCAGCCAGAGCCACAGGCACTGGTGTGGTGTCCATAGCCTCAGCCAGCAGCACAGGCCTTGGTGTGGTGTCAATGGCCTCAGCCAGTAGCACAGGCCCTGGTGTGGTGTAGGTGGCCTAAGCTGGCTGCACAGGTCCACAGCCAGCAGCACAAGCCCTGGTGTGGTGTACATGGCCTCAGCTAGAGGCACAGGCCCTGGTGTGGTGTAGATGATCTCAGCCAGAGACACAGGCCCTTGTGTGGTGTAGTTGGCCTCAGCCAGCAGCACAGGCCCTGGGGTGATAAACATGGCCTCATCCAGTAGTACAGCCCTTGGTGTGTTGTAGACGGCCTCATCCAGAGCCACAGGCCGTGTGTGGTGTACATGGCCTCAGCTAGATCCAAAGGCTCTGGGGTGGTGTCCATAGCCTCAGCCAGCAGCACAGGTCCTGGTGTGGTGTCCATGGCCTCAGCCAGTAGCACAGGCCCTGGTGTGGTGTAGGTGGCCTAAGCTGGCTGCACAGGTCCACAGCCAGCAGCACAGGCCCTGGTGTGGTGTACATGGCCTCAGCTAGAGGCACAGGCCCTGGTGTGGTGTAGATGGTCTCAGCCAGAGACACAGGCCCTTGGTGTGTTGTAGATGGCCTCATCAGGAGCCACAGGCCCTGTTGTGGTGTAGGTTGCCTCAGTCAGCACCACAGGCCCTGTGTGGTGTGCATGGCCTCAGCCAGTAGCACAGGCCCTGGTGTGATGTAGACTGCTTCAGCCAGAGCCACAGGCCATGGTGTGGTGTAGGTGGCCTAAGCTGGCTGCACAGGTCCACAGCCAGCAGTACAGGCCCTGGTGTGGTGTCCATAGCCTCAGCCAGATGCACTGGCCGTGGTGTGGTGTAGCTGGCCTCAGCCAGAGCCACAGGCCCTGGTGTGGTGTTCATGGCCTCAGCCAGAGCCAAATGCCCTGGTGTGGTGTCCATAGCTTCAGCCAGCAGCACAGGTCTTGGTGTGGTGTCCATGGCCTCAGCCAGTAGCACAGGCCCTGGTGTGATGTAGACGGCCTCAGCCAGAGCCACAGGCCCTGGTGTGGTGTAGGTGGCCTAAGCTGGCTGCACAGGTCCACAGCCAGAAGCACAGGCCCTGGCGTGGTGTAGGTGGCCTAACCTGGCTGCACAGGTCTACAACCAGAAGCACAGGACCTGGTGTGATGTAGACGGCTTCAGCCAGAGCCACAGGCCCTGGTGTGGTGTAGGTGGCCTAACCTGGCTGCAGAGGTCCACAGCCAGAAGCACAGGCCCTGGTGTGGTGAAGGTGGCCTAAGCTGGCTGCACAGGTCCACAGCCAGAAGCACAGTCCCTGTGTGGTGTAAATGGCCTCAGCCAGAGCCACAGGCCCTGGGGTGGTGTCCAAAGCCTCAGCCAGCAGCACAGGTCCTGGTGTGGTGTCCATGGTCTCAGCCAGAAGCACAGGCCCTGGTGTAATGTAGACGGCGTCAGCGCAGGCCACAGGCCCTGGTGTAATTTAGATGACCTATGTTAGCAGAATAGGCCTCGGTGTGGTGCGGATGGCCTCACCCGGCAGCACAAGACATTGCTGAAAACAGCCAAAAGGAATGTCGTTAATGTGGCCTCATTAATGGACACCAACACCCTCCTTCTCTGGATCAAAACCAGCTCAGTGACATGAAAAGCAAATTCTTACAGCACCTTTTATTCCCAGGAAGTCTCCCATCCAAGCACTAACCAAGCCCAACCTTGCATAGCTTCCGAGATCAGACGAGATCAGGCTTTGGCAAGGCGGTATGGCCGTAAGCTGCTGGCGTCAGCACAAAGCGTCAATTTATGGTATCAAGTAGTGAGGTGGCCAATACTCGCAGTTACGAACACAAGCCTCCAATTTAACTACAGTGTTAATGGTAACTGCATGCTTGCCTAATACCCTAACCAAATGACTCATTTTAGCCTTTGATCAGCAACACAGGCCCTGGTGTGGTGTAAATGGCCTCAGCCAGAGCCACAGGACCTGGTGTGGTGTAGTTGGCCTCAGCCAGCATCAAAGGCCCGGGGGTGGTGTACATGGCCTCAGCCAGAGCCACAGGCACTGGTGTGGTGTCCATAGCCTCAGCCAACAGCACAGGCCCTGTTGTGGTGTCCATAGCCTCAGCCAGAAGCACTGGCCCTGGTGTGGTGTAGATGGCCTCAGACAGAGCCACATGCCCTGGTGGGGTGTAGTTGGCCTCAGCCAGCAGCACAGGTCCTGGTGTGGTGTCCATGGCCTCAGCCAGTAGCACAGGTCCTGGTGTGGTGTAGACGGCCTCAGACAGAGCCACAGGCCTTGGTGTGGTGTAGGTGGCCTAAGCTGGCTGCACAGGTCCACATCCGGAAGCACAGGCCCTGTTGTGTTGTAGATTGCCTCAGCCAGAGCCACAGACCTTGGTGTGGTGTTCATGGCCTAAGCCAGAGCTACAGGCCCACAGCAAGCAGCACAGGCCCTGGTGTGGTGTCCATAGCTCAGCCAGCAGCACAGCTCCTGTTGTCGTGTAGTTGGCCTCAGCCAGCAGCACAGGTCCTGGTGTGGTGTCCATCGCCTCAGCCAGAAACACTGGCCCTGGTGTGATGTAGATGGCCTCAGCCAGAGCCACAGGACCTGGTGTGGTGTTCATGACCTCAGCCAGCATCAAAGGCCTGGGGGTGGTGTACATGGCCTCAGCCAGAGCCACAGGCACTGGTGTGGTGTCCATAGCCTCAGCCAGCAGCACAGGCCTTGGTGTGGTGTCCATGGCCTCAGCCAGTAGCACAGGCCCTGGTGTGGTGTAGGTGGCCTAAGCTGGCTGCACAGGTCCACAGCCAGCAGCACAAGCCCTGGTGTGGTGTACATGGCCTCAGCTAGAGGCACAGGCCCTGGTGTGGTGTAGATGATCTCAGCCAGAGACACAGGCCCTTGTGTGGTGTAGTTGGGTTCAGCCAGCAGCACAGGCCCTGGGGTGATAAACATGGCCTCATCCAGTAGTACAGCCCTTGGTGTGTTGTAGACGGCCTCATCCAGAGCCACAGGCCGTGTGTGGTGTACATGGCCTCAGCCAGATCCAAAGGCTCTGGGGTGGTGTCCATAGCCTCAGCCAGCAGCACAAGTCCTGGTGTGGTGTCCCTGGCCTCAGCCAGTAGCACAGGCCCTGGTGTGGTGTAGGTGGCCTAAGCTGGCTGCACAGGTCCACAGCCAGCAGCACAGGCCCTGGTGTGGTGTACATGGCCTCAGCTAGAGGCACAGGCCTTGGTGTGGTGTAGATGGTCTCAGCCAGAGACACAGGCCCTGGTGTGGTGTTCATGGCCTCAGCCAGCAGCACAGGTCCTTGTGTGGTGTCCATGGCCTCAGCCAGAAACACTGGCCCTGGTGTGGTGTAGATGGCCTCAGACAGAGCCACATGCCCTGGTGGGGTGTAGTTGGCCTCAGCCAGCAGCACAGGTCCTGGTGTGGTGTCCATGGCCTCAGCCAGCAGCACAGGCCCTGGTGTGGTGTCCATGGCCTCAGCCAGAAGCACTGGCCCTGGTGTGGTGTAGATGGCCTCAGACAGAGCCACAGGCCCTTGTTTGGTGTAGTTGGCCTCAGCCAGCACCACAGGCCATGGTGTGGTGTCCATAGCCTCAGCCAGCCGCACAGGACCTGGTGTGATGAACATTGCCTCATCCAGCAGCACAGTCCTTGGTGTGTTGTAGATTGCCTCAGCCAGAGCCACAGACCCTGGTGTGGTGTTCATGGCCTAAGCCAGAGCTACAGGCCCACAGCAAGCAGCACAGGCCCTGGTGTGGTGTCCATAGCTCAGCCAGCAGCACAGCTCCTGTTGTGGTGTAGTTGGCCTCAGCCAGCAGCACAGGTCCTGGTGTGGTGTAGATGGCCTCAGCCAGAGCCACAGGACCTGGTGTGGTGTTCATGGCCTCAGCCAGAGCCAAATGCCCTGGTGTGGTGTCCATAGCTTCAGCCAGCAGCACAGGTCTTGGTGTGGTGTCCATGGCCTCAGCCAGTAGCACAGGCCCTGGTGTGATGTAGACGGCCTCAGCCAGAGCCACAGGCCCTGGTGTGGTGTAGGTGGCCTAAGCTGGCTGCACAGGTCCACAGCCAGAAGCACAGGCCCTGTGTGGTGTAAATGGCCTCAGCCAGAGCCACAGGCCATGGGGTGGTGTCCAAAGCCTCAGCCAGCAGCACAGGTCCTGGTGTGGTGTCCATGGTCTCAGCCAGAAGCACAGGCCCTGGTGTAATGTAGACGGCGTCAGCGCAGGCCACAGGCCCTGGTGTAATTTAGATGACCTATGTTAGCAGAATAGGCCTCGGTGTGGTGCGGATGGCCTCACCCGGCAGCACAAGACATTGCTGAAAACAGCCAAAAGGAATGTCGTTAATGTGGCCTCATTAATGGACACCAACACCCTCCTTCTCTGGATCAAAACCAGCTCAGTGACATGAAAAGCAAATGCTTACAGCACCTGGTATTCCCAGGCAGTCTCCCATCCAAGTACTAACCAAGCCCAACCTTGCATAGCTTCCGAGATCAGACGAGATCGGGCTTTGGCAAGGCGGTATGGCCGTAAGCTGCTGGCGTCAGCACAAAGTGTCAATTTATGGTATCAAGTAGTGAGGTGGCCAATACTCGCAGTTACGAACACAAGCCTCCAATTTAACTACAGTGTTAATGGTAACTGCATGCTTGCCTAATACCCTAACCAAAGGACTCATTTTAGCCTTTGATCAGCAACACAGGCCCTGGTGTGGTGTAAATGGCCTCAGCCAGAGCCACAGGACCTGGTGTGGTGTAGTTGGCCTCAGCCAGCATCAAAGGCCCGGGGGTGGTGTACATGGCCTCAGCCAGAGCCACAGGCACTGGTGTGGTGTCCATAGCCTCAGCCAACAGCACAGGCCCTGTTGTGGTGTCCATGGCCTCAGCCAGAAGCACTGGCCCTGGTGTGGTGTAGATGGCCTCAGACAGAGCCACATGCCCTGGTGGGGTGTAGTTGGCCTCAGCCAGCAGCACAGGTCCTGGTGTGGTGTCCATTGCCTCAGCCAGCAGCACAGGCCCTGGTGTGGTGTCCATGGCCTCAGCCAGACGCACTGGCCCTGGTGTGGTGTAGATGGCCTCAGACAAAGCCACAGGCCCTTGTTTGGTGTAGTTGGCCTCAGCCAGCATCAAAGGCCCGGGGGTGGTGTACATGGCCTCAGCCAGAGCCACAGGCACTGGTGTGGTGTCCATAGCCTCAGCCAGCAGCACAGGCCTTGGTGTGGTGTCCGTGGCCTCAGCCAGTAGCACAGGCCCTGGTGTGGTGTAGGTGGCCTAAGCTGGCTGCACAGGTCCACAGCCAGCAGCACAAGCCCTGGTGTGGTGTCCATGGCCTCAGCTAGAGGCACAGGCCCTGGTGTGGTGTAGATGGTCTCAGCCAGAGACACAGGCCCTTGTGTGGTGTAGTTGGCCTCAGCCAGCAGCACAGGCCCTGGGGTGATAAACATGGCCTCATCCAGTAGTAGATCCTTAACTTCCTGTCTGACAGACGCCAAGTGGTCAGGCTGGGCAGCCCCACCTCATCCCCCATCACACTGAACACTGGTGCTCCACAGGGGTGTGTACTGAGCCCTCTCCTGTACTCACTCTACACCTACGACTGCACGGCCACTAGAAACTCCAACATCATTGTGAAGTTTGTGGACGACACTACAGTGGTGGGTCTTATCACCAACGGTGATGAGACGGCCTACAAGGAGGAGGTCAGCGCCCTGACCCACTGGTGTCAAGACAACCATCTCACCCTCAACGTCGCAAAGACAAAGGAGTTGATAGTGGACTTCCGGAGGTGCAGAGAAGTACACACCCCCATCACCATCAACGGCGCTGCTGTGGAGAGAGTGAGCAGCTTCCGCTTCCTTGGTGTACATCTGGCTGAGGATCTTACGTGGTCAGTACACATAAAAAAAACAGTGAAGAAGGCGCAGCAGCGCCTCTTCTTTCTCAGGAGACTGAAAAGATTTGGCATGAGCCCCCGCATCCTCAGGACCTTCTATCACTGTGCCATTGAGAGCATCCTCACTGGATGCATCACCACCTGGTATGGCAACAGCACCGCTTACAACCGCAAAGCTCTCCAGAGAGTAGTGCGGTGTGCTGAACGGATAATTGGAGGTGAGCTTCCCTCCCTCCAAGACATCTACAGGAAGCGGTGCCTGAGGAAAGCGGGGAGGATCATCAAGGACTCCAGTCACCCTAGCCATAAACTGTTCAGACTACTTCCATCAGGAAGGAGGTTCTGCAGCATCCGGTCCCGTACCAGCAGACTGAGAGACAGCTTTTTCCACCAGGCCATCAGACTGCTGAACACGTCATAGACACCTCACCGTCACTACTGGAACTTCAACATTATGCACTCCATACTGTACATTAATGCCACTGTTTTGCACATGTCAACTACCAACCTCTGTATATTTTATATATCTTATTTTATTGTTTACTCTATTTCATTTGTAAAATATGTATATACACACACACACACACACACACACACACACACACACACACGTAGAAAAACATATTTAGTATACACATCCAGTAATGCATATACTCTTATATATTGTACATATATTTATTACTTCAGATTTAGCCATTCTTATATTTTGCTTGTTTTACGTTATTGTATTTTTGCACAACTCTGTTGCTTGTGAAGCTCGCACACAAGAATTTCACTCTCATGTACTGTACCAGTGTACCTGCACATGTGATGTGACAATAAAAGTGATTTGATTTGATTTGATTTGATAGTACAGCACTTGGTGTGTTGTAGACGGCCTCATCCAGAGCCACAGGCCGTGTGTGGTGTACATGGCCTCAGCCAGATCCAAAGGCTCTGGGGTGGTGTCCATAGCCTCAGCCAGCAGCACAGGTCCTGGTGTGGTGTCCATGGCCTCAGCCAGTAGCACAGGCCCTGGTGTGGTGTAGGTGGCCTAAGCTGGCTGCACAGGTCCACAGCCAGCAGCACAGGCCCTGGTGTGGTGTACATGGCCTCAGCTAGAGGCACAGGCCCTGGTGTGGTGTAGATGGTCTCAGCCAGAGACACAGGCCCTTGGTGTGTTGTAGATGGCCTCATCAGGAGCCACAGGCCCTGTTGTGGTGTAGGTTGCCTCAGTCAGCACCACAGGCCCTGTGTGGTGTGCATGGCCTCAGCCAGTAGCACAGGCCCTGGTGTGATGTAGACTGCTTCAGCCAGAGCCACAGGCCATGGTGTGGTGTAGGTGGCCTAAGCTGGCTGCACAGGTCCACAGCCAGCAGTACAGGCCCTGGTGTGGTGTCCATAGCCTCAGCCAGATGCACTGGCCGTGGTGTGGTGTAGCTGGCCTCAGCCAGAGCCACAGGCCCTGGTGTGGTGTTCATGGCCTCAGCCAGAGCCAAATGCCCTGGTGTGGTGTCCATAGCTTCAGCCAGCAGCACAGGTCTTGGTGTGGTGTCCATGGCCTCAGCCAGTAGCACAGGCCCTGGTGTGATGTAGACGGCCTCAGCCAGAGCCACAGGCCCTGGTGTGGTGTAGGTGGCCTAAGCTGGCTGCACAGGTCCACAGCCAGAAGCACAGGCCCTGGCGTGGTGTAGGTGGCCTAACCTGGCTGCACAGGTCTACAACCAGAAGCACAGGACCTGGTGTGATGTAGACGGCTTCAGCCAGAGCCACAGGCCCTGGTGTGGTGTAGGTGGCCTAACCTGGCTGCAGAGGTCCACAGCCAGAAGCACAGGCCCTGGTGTGGTGAAGGTGGCCTAAGCTGGCTGCACAGGTCCACAGCCAGAAGCACAGTCCCTGTGTGGTGTAAATGGCCTCAGCCAGAGCCACAGGCCCTGGGGTGGTGTCCAAAGCCTCAGCCAGCAGCACAGGTCCTGGTGTGGTGTCCATGGTCTCAGCCAGAAGCACAGGCCCTGGTGTAATGTAGACGGCGTCAGCGCAGGCCACAGGCCCTGGTGTAATTTAGATGACCTATGTTAGCAGAATAGGCCTCGGTGTGGTGCGGATGGCCTCACCCGGCAGCACAAGACATTGCTGAAAACAGCCAAAAGGAATGTCGTTAATGTGGCCTCATTAATGGACACCAACACCCTCCTTCTCTGGATCAAAACCAGCTCAGTGACATGAAAAGCAAATTCTTACAGCACCTTTTATTCCCAGGAAGTCTCCCATCCAAGCACTAACCAAGCCCAACCTTGCATAGCTTCCGAGATCAGACGAGATCAGGCTTTGGCAAGGCGGTATGGCCGTAAGCTGCTGGCATCAGCACAAAGCGTCAATTTATGGTATCAAGTAGTGAGGTGGCCAATACTCGCAGTTACGAACACAAGCCTCCAATTTAACTACAGTGTTAATGGTAACTGCATGCTTGCCTAATACACTAACCAAATGACTCATTTTAGCCTTTGATCAGCAACACAGGCCCTGGTGTGGTGTAAATGGCCTCAGCCAGAGCCACAGGACCTGGTGTGGTGTAGTTGGCCTCAGCCAGCATCAAAGGCCCGGGGGTGGTGTACATGGCCTCAGCCAGAGCCACAGGCACTGGTGTGGTGTCCATAGCCTCAGCCAACAGCACAGGCCCTGTTGTGGTGTCCATAGCCTCAGCCAGAAGCACTGGCCCTGGTGTGGTGTAGATGGCCTCAGACAGAGCCACATGCCCTGGTGGGGTGTAGTTGGCCTCAGCCAGCAGCACAGGTCCTGGTGTGGTGTAGTTGGCCTCAGCCAGTAGCACAGGTCCTGGTGTGGTGTAGACGGCCTCAGACAGAGCCACAGGCCTTGGTGTGGTGTAGGTGGCCTAAGCTGGCTGCACAGGTCCACATCCGGAAGCACAGGCCCTGTTGTGTTGTAGATTGCCTCAGCCAGAGCCACAGACCTTGGTGTGGTGTTCATGGCCTAAGCCAGAGCTACAGGCCCACAGCAAGCAGCACAGGCCCTGGTGTGGTGTCCATAGCTCAGCCAGCAGCACAGCTCCTGTTGTGGTGTAGTTGGCCTCAGCCAGCAGCACAGGTCCTGGTGTGGTGTCCATCGCCTCAGCCAGAAACACTGGCCCTGGTGTGATGTAGATGGCCTCAGCCAGAGCCACAGGCACTGGTGTGGTGTCCATAGCCTCAGCCAGCAGCACAGGCCTTGGTGTGGTGTCCATGGCCTCAGCCAGTAGCACAGGCCCTGGTGTGGTGTAGGTGGCCTAAGCTGGCTGCACAGGTCCACAGCCAGCAGCACAAGCCCTGGTGTGGTGTACATGGCCTCAGCTAGAGGCACAGGCCCTGGTGTGGTGTAGATGATCTCAGCCAGAGACACAGGCCCTTGTGTGGTGTAGTTGGGTTCAGCCAGCAGCACAGGCCCTGGGGTGATAAACATGGCCTCATCCAGTAGTACAGCCCTTGGTGTGTTGTAGACGGCCTCATCCAGAGCCACAGGCCGTGTGTGGTGTACATGGCCTCAGCCAGATCCAAAGGCTCTGGGGTGGTGTCCATAGCCTCAGCCAGCAGCACAAGTCCTGGTGTGGTGTCCCTGGCCTCAGCCAGTAGCACAGGCCCTGGTGTGGTGTAGGTGGCCTAAGCTGGCTGCACAGGTCCACAGCCAGCAGCACAGGCCCTGGTGTGGTGTACATGGCCTCAGCTAGAGGCACAGGCCCTGGTGTGGTGTAGATGGTCTCAGCCAGAGACACAGGCCCTGGTGTGGTGTTCATGGCCTCAGCCAGCAGCACAGGTCCTTGTGTGGTGTCCATGGCCTCAGCCAGAAACACTGGCCCTGGTGTGGTGTAGATGGCCTCAGACAGAGCCACATGCCCTGGTGGGGTGTAGTTGGCCTCAGCCAGCAGCACAGGTCCTGCTGTGGTGTCCATGGCCTCAGCCAGCAGCACAGGCCCTGGTGTGGTGTCCATGGCCTCAGCCAGAAGCACTGGCTCTGGTGTGGTGTAGCTGGCCTCAGACAGAGCCACAGGCCCTTGTTTGGTGTAGTTGGCCTCAGCCAGCACCACAGGCCATGGTGTGGTGTCCATAGCCTCAGCCAGCCGCACAGGACCTGGTGTGATGAACATTGCCTCATCCAGCAGCACAGTCCTTGGTGTGTTGTAGATTGCCTCAGCCAGAGCCACAGACCCTGGTGTGGTGTTCATGGCCTAAGCCAGAGCTACAGGCCCACAGCAAGCAGCACAGGCCCTGGTGTGGTGTCCATAGCTCAGCCAGCAGCACAGCTCCTGTTGTGGTGTAGTTGGCCTCAGCCAGCAGCACAGGTCCTGGTGTGGTGTAGATGGCCTCAGCCAGAGCCACAGGACCTGGTGTGGTGTTCATGGCCTCAGCCAGAGCCAAATGCCCTGGTGTGGTGTCCATAGCTTCAGCCAGCAGCACAGGTCTTGGTGTGGTGTCCATGGCCTCAGCCAGTAGCACAGGCCCTGGTGTGATGTAGACGGCCTCAGCCAGAGCCACAGGCCCTGGTGTGGTGTAGGTGGCCTAAGCTGGCTGCACAGGTCCACAGCCAGAAGCACAGGCCCTGTGTGGTGTAAATGGCCTCAGCCAGAGCCACAGGCCATGGGGTGGTGTCCAAAGCCTCAGCCAGCAGCACAGGTCCTGGTGTGGTGTCCATGGTCTCAGCCAGAAGCACAGGCCCTGGTGTAATGTAGACGGCGTCAGCGCAGGCCACAGGCCCTGGTGTAATTTAGATGACGTATGTTAGCAGAATAGGCCTCGGTGTGGTGCGGATGGCCTCACCCGGCAGCACAAGACATTGCTGAAAACAGCCAAAAGGAATGTCGTTAATGTGGCCTCATTAATGGACACCAACACCCTCCTTCTCTGGATCAAAACCAGCTCAGTGACATGAAAAGCAAATTCTTACAGCACCTGGTATTCCCAGGCAGTCTCCCATCCAAGTACTAACCAAGCCCAACCTTGCATAGCTTCCGAGATCAGACGAGATCGGGCTTTGGCAAGGCGGTATGGCCGTAAGCTGCTGGCGTCAGCACAAAGCGTCAATTTATGGTATCAAGTAGTGAGGTGGCCAATACTCGCAGTTACGAACACAAGCCTCCAATTTAACTACAGTGTTAATGGTAACTGCATGCTTGCCTAATACCCTAACCAAAGGACTCATTTTAGCCTTTGATCAGCAACACAGGCCCTGGTGTGGTGTAAATGGCCTCAGCCAGAGCCACAGGACCTGGTGTGGTGTAGTTGGCCTCAGCCAGCATCAAAGGCCCGGGGGTGGTGTACATGGCCTCAGCCAGAGCCACAGGCACTGGTGTGGTGTCCATAGCCTCAGCCAACAGCACAGGCCCTGTTGTGGTGTCCATGGCCTCAGCCAGAAGCACTGGCCCTGGTGTGGTGTAGATGGCCTCAGACAGAGCCACATGCCCTGGTGGGGTGTAGTTGGCCTCAGCCAGCAGCACAGGTCCTGGTGTGGTGTCCATTGCCTCAGCCAGCAGCACAGGCCCTGGTGTGGTGTCCATGGCCTCAGCCAGACGCACTGGCCCTGGTGTGGTGTAGATGGCCTCAGACAAAGCCACAGGCCCTTGTTTGGTGTAGTTGGCCTCAGCCAGCATCAAAGGCCCGGGGGTGGTGTACATGGCCTCAGCCAGAGCCACAGGCACTGGTGTGGTGTCCATAGCCTCAGCCAGCAGCACAGGCCTTGGTGTGGTGTCCATGGCCTCAGCCAGTAGCACAGGCCCTGGTGTGGTGTAGGTGGCCTAAGCTGGCTGCACAGGTCCACAGCCAGCAGCACAAGCCCTGGTGTGGTGTCCATGGCCTCAGCCAGCAGCACAGGCCCTGGGGTGATAAACATGGCCTCATCCAGTAGTAGATCCTTAACTTCCTGTCTGACAGACGCCAAGTGGTCAGGCTGGGCAGCCCCACCTCATCCCCCATCACACTGAACACTGGTGCTCCACAGGGGTGTGTACTGAGCCCTCTCCTGTACTCACTCTACACCTACGACTGCACGGCCACTAGAAACTCCAACATCATTGTGAAGTTTGTGGACGACACTACAGTGGTGGGTCTTATCACCAACGGTGATGAGACGGCCTACAAGGAGGAGGTCAGCGCCCTGACCCACTGGTGTCAAGACAACCATCTCACCCTCAACGTCGCAAAGACAAAGGAGTTGATAGTGGACTTCCGGAGGTGCAGAGAAGTACACACCCCCATCACCATCAACGGCGCTGCTGTGGAGAGAGTGAGCAGCTTCCGCTTCCTTGGTGTACATCTGGCTGAGGATCTTACGTGGTCAGTACACATAAAAAAAACAGTGAAGAAGGCGCAGCAGCGCCTCTTCTTTCTCAGGAGACTGAAAAGATTTGGCATGAGCCCCCGCATCCTCAGGACCTTCTATCGCTGTGCCATTGAGAGCATCCTCACTGGATGCATCACCACCTGGTATGGCAACAGCACCGCTTACAACCGCAAAGCTCTCCAGAGAGTAGTGCGGTGTGCTGAACGGATAATTGGAGGTGAGCTTCCCTCCCTCCAAGACATCTACAGGAAGCGGTGCCTGAGGAAAGCGGGGAGGATCATCAAGGACTCCAGTCACCCTAGCCATAAACTGTTCAGACTACTTCCATCAGGAAGGAGGTTCTGCAGCATCCGGTCCCGTACCAGCAGACTGAGAGACAGCTTTTTCCACCAGGCCATCAGACTGCTGAACACGTCATAGACACCTCACCGTCACTACTGGAACTTCAACATTATGCACTCCATACTGTACATTAATGCCACTGTTTTGCACATGTCAACTACCAACCTCTGTATATTTTATATATCTTATTTTATTGTTTACTCTATTTCATTTGTAAAATATGTATATACACACACACACACACACACACACACACACACGTAGAAAAACATATTTAGTATACACATCCAGTAATGCATATACTCTTATATATTGTATATATATTTATTACTTCAGATTTAGCCATTCTTATATTTTGCTTGTTTTACGTTATTGTATTTTTGCACAACTCTGTTGCTTGTGAAGCTCGCACACAAGAATTTCACTCTCATGTACTGTACCAGTGTACCTGCACATGTGATGTGACAATAAAAGTGATTTGATTTGATTTGATAGTACAGCACTTGGTGTGTTGTAGACGGCCTCATCCAGAGCCACAGGCCGTGTGTGGTGTACATGGCCTCAGCCAGATCCAAAGGCTCTGGGGTGGTGTCCATAGCCTCAGCCAGCAGCACAGGTCCTGGTGTGGTGTCCATGGCCTCAGCCAGTAGCACAGGCCCTGGTGTGGTGTAGGTGGCCTAAGCTGGCTGCACAGGTCCACAGCCAGCAGCACAGGCCCTGGTGTGGTGTACATGGCCTCAGCTAGAGGCACAGGCCCTGGTGTGGTGTAGATGGTCTCAGCCAGAGACACAGGCCCTTGGTGTGTTGTAGATGGCCTCATCAGGAGCCACAGGCCCTGTTGTGGTGTAGGTTGCCTCAGTCAGCACCACAGGCCCTGTGTGGTGTGCATGGCCTCAGCCAGTAGCACAGGCCCTGGTGTGATGTAGACTGCTTCAGCCAGAGCCACAGGCCATGGTGTGGTGTAGGTGGCCTAAGCTGGCTGCACAGGTCCACAGCCAGCAGTACAGGCCCTGGTGTGGTGTCCATAGCCTCAGCCAGATGCACTGGCCGTGGTGTGGTGTAGCTGGCCTCAGCCAGAGCCACAGGCCCTGGTGTGGTGTTCATGGCCTCAGCCAGAGCCAAATGCCCTGGTGTGGTGTCCATAGCTTCAGCCAGCAGCACAGGTCTTGGTGTGGTGTCCATGGCCTCAGCCAGTAGCACAGGCCCTGGTGTGATGTAGACGGCCTCAGCCAGAGCCACAGGCCCTGGTGTGGTGTAGGTGGCCTAAGCTGGCTGCACAGGTCCACAGCCAGAAGCACAGGCCCTGGCGTGGTGTAGGTGGCCTAACCTGGCTGCACAGGTCTACAACCAGAAGCACAGGACCTGGTGTGATGTAGACGGCTTCAGCCAGAGCCACAGGCCCTGGTGTGGTGTAGGTGGCCTAACCTGGCTGCAGAGGTCCACAGCCAGAAGCACAGGCCCTGGTGTGGTGAAGGTGGCCTAAGCTGGCTGCACAGGTCCACAGCCAGAAGCACAGTCCCTGTGTGGTGTAAATGGCCTCAGCCAGAGCCACAGGCCCTGGGGTGGTGTCCAAAGCCTCAGCCAGCAGCACAGGTCCTGGTGTGGTGTCCATGGTCTCAGCCAGAAGCACAGGCCCTGGTGTAATGTAGACGGCGTCAGCGCAGGCCACAGGCCCTGGTGTAATTTAGATGACCTATGTTAGCAGAATAGGCCTCGGTGTGGTGCGGATGGCCTCACCCGGCAGCACAAGACATTGCTGAAAACAGCCAAAAGGAATGTCGTTAATGTGGCCTCATTAATGGACACCAACACCCTCCTTCTCTGGATCAAAACCAGCTCAGTGACATGAAAAGCAAATTCTTACAGCACCTTTTATTCCCAGGAAGTCTCCCATCCAAGCACTAACCAAGCCCAACCTTGCATAGCTTCCGAGATCAGACGAGATCAGGCTTTGGCAAGGCGGTATGGCCGTAAGCTGCTGGCATCAGCACAAAGCGTCAATTTATGGTATCAAGTAGTGAGGTGGCCAATACTCGCAGTTACGAACACAAGCCTCCAATTTAACTACAGTGTTAATGGTAACTGCATGCTTGCCTAATACACTAACCAAATGACTCATTTTAGCCTTTGATCAGCAACACAGGCCCTGGTGTGGTGTAAATGGCCTCAGCCAGAGCCACAGGACCTGGTGTGGTGTAGTTGGCCTCAGCCAGCATCAAAGGCCCGGGGGTGGTGTACATGGCCTCAGCCAGAGCCACAGGCACTGGTGTGGTGTCCATAGCCTCAGCCAACAGCACAGGCCCTGTTGTGGTGTCCATAGCCTCAGCCAGAAGCACTGGCCCTGGTGTGGTGTAGATGGCCTCAGACAGAGCCACATGCCCTGGTGGGGTGTAGTTGGCCTCAGCCAGCAGCACAGGTCCTGGTGTGGTGTAGTTGGCCTCAGCCAGTAGCACAGGTCCTGGTGTGGTGTAGACGGCCTCAGACAGAGCCACAGGCCTTGGTGTGGTGTAGGTGGCCTAAGCTGGCTGCACAGGTCCACATCCGGAAGCACAGGCCCTGTTGTGTTGTAGATTGCCTCAGCCAGAGCCACAGACCTTGGTGTGGTGTTCATGGCCTAAGCCAGAGCTACAGGCCCACAGCAAGCAGCACAGGCCCTGGTGTGGTGTCCATAGCTCAGCCAGCAGCACAGCTCCTGTTGTGGTGTAGTTGGCCTCAGCCAGCAGCACAGGTCCTGGTGTGGTGTCCATCGCCTCAGCCAGAAACACTGGCCCTGGTGTGATGTAGATGGCCTCAGCCAGAGCCACAGGCACTGGTGTGGTGTCCATAGCCTCAGCCAGCAGCACAGGCCTTGGTGTGGTGTCCATGGCCTCAGCCAGTAGCACAGGCCCTGGTGTGGTGTAGGTGGCCTAAGCTGGCTGCACAGGTCCACAGCCAGCAGCACAAGCCCTGGTGTGGTGTACATGGCCTCAGCTAGAGGCACAGGCCCTGGTGTGGTGTAGATGATCTCAGCCAGAGACACAGGCCCTTGTGTGGTGTAGTTGGGTTCAGCCAGCAGCACAGGCCCTGGGGTGATAAACATGGCCTCATCCAGTAGTACAGCCCTTGGTGTGTTGTAGACGGCCTCATCCAGAGCCACAGGCCGTGTGTGGTGTACATGGCCTCAGCCAGATCCAAAGGCTCTGGGGTGGTGTCCATAGCCTCAGCCAGCAGCACAAGTCCTGGTGTGGTGTCCCTGGCCTCAGCCAGTAGCACAGGCCCTGGTGTGGTGTAGGTGGCCTAAGCTGGCTGCACAGGTCCACAGCCAGCAGCACAGGCCCTGGTGTGGTGTACATGGCCTCAGCTAGAGGCACAGGCCCTGGTGTGGTGTAGATGGTCTCAGCCAGAGACACAGGCCCTGGTGTGGTGTTCATGGCCTCAGCCAGCAGCACAGGTCCTTGTGTGGTGTCCATGGCCTCAGCCAGAAACACTGGCCCTGGTGTGGTGTAGATGGCCTCAGACAGAGCCACATGCCCTGGTGGGGTGTAGTTGGCCTCAGCCAGCAGCACAGGTCCTGCTGTGGTGTCCATGGCCTCAGCCAGCAGCACAGGCCCTGGTGTGGTGTCCATGGCCTCAGCCAGAAGCACTGGCTCTGGTGTGGTGTAGCTGGCCTCAGACAGAGCCACAGGCCCTTGTTTGGTGTAGTTGGCCTCAGCCAGCACCACAGGCCATGGTGTGGTGTCCATAGCCTCAGCCAGCCGCACAGGACCTGGTGTGATGAACATTGCCTCATCCAGCAGCACAGTCCTTGGTGTGTTGTAGATTGCCTCAGCCAGAGCCACAGACCCTGGTGTGGTGTTCATGGCCTAAGCCAGAGCTACAGGCCCACAGCAAGCAGCACAGGCCCTGGTGTGGTGTCCATAGCTCAGCCAGCAGCACAGCTCCTGTTGTGGTGTAGTTGGCCTCAGCCAGCAGCACAGGTCCTGGTGTGGTGTAGATGGCCTCAGCCAGAGCCACAGGACCTGGTGTGGTGTTCATGGCCTCAGCCAGAGCCAAATGCCCTGGTGTGGTGTCCATAGCTTCAGCCAGCAGCACAGGTCTTGGTGTGGTGTCCATGGCCTCAGCCAGTAGCACAGGCCCTGGTGTGATGTAGACGGCCTCAGCCAGAGCCACAGGCCCTGGTGTGGTGTAGGTGGCCTAAGCTGGCTGCACAGGTCCACAGCCAGAAGCACAGGCCCTGTGTGGTGTAAATGGCCTCAGCCAGAGCCACAGGCCATGGGGTGGTGTCCAAAGCCTCAGCCAGCAGCACAGGTCCTGGTGTGGTGTCCATGGTCTCAGCCAGAAGCACAGGCCCTGGTGTAATGTAGACGGCGTCAGCGCAGGCCACAGGCCCTGGTGTAATTTAGATGACGTATGTTAGCAGAATAGGCCTCGGTGTGGTGCGGATGGCCTCACCCGGCAGCACAAGACATTGCTGAAAACAGCCAAAAGGAATGTCGTTAATGTGGCCTCATTAATGGACACCAACACCCTCCTTCTCTGGATCAAAACCAGCTCAGTGACATGAAAAGCAAATTCTTACAGCACCTGGTATTCCCAGGCAGTCTCCCATCCAAGTACTAACCAAGCCCAACCTTGCATAGCTTCCGAGATCAGACGAGATCGGGCTTTGGCAAGGCGGTATGGCCGTAAGCTGCTGGCGTCAGCACAAAGCGTCAATTTATGGTATCAAGTAGTGAGGTGGCCAATACTCGCAGTTACGAACACAAGCCTCCAATTTAACTACAGTGTTAATGGTAACTGCATGCTTGCCTAATACCCTAACCAAAGGACTCATTTTAGCCTTTGATCAGCAACACAGGCCCTGGTGTGGTGTAAATGGCCTCAGCCAGAGCCACAGGACCTGGTGTGGTGTAGTTGGCCTCAGCCAGCATCAAAGGCCCGGGGGTGGTGTACATGGCCTCAGCCAGAGCCACAGGCACTGGTGTGGTGTCCATAGCCTCAGCCAACAGCACAGGCCCTGTTGTGGTGTCCATGGCCTCAGCCAGAAGCACTGGCCCTGGTGTGGTGTAGATGGCCTCAGACAGAGCCACATGCCCTGGTGGGGTGTAGTTGGCCTCAGCCAGCAGCACAGGTCCTGGTGTGGTGTCCATTGCCTCAGCCAGCAGCACAGGCCCTGGTGTGGTGTCCATGGCCTCAGCCAGACGCACTGGCCCTGGTGTGGTGTAGATGGCCTCAGACAAAGCCACAGGCCCTTGTTTGGTGTAGTTGGCCTCAGCCAGCATCAAAGGCCCGGGGGTGGTGTACATGGCCTCAGCCAGAGCCACAGGCACTGGTGTGGTGTCCATAGCCTCAGCCAGCAGCACAGGCCTTGGTGTGGTGTCCATGGCCTCAGCCAGTAGCACAGGCCCTGGTGTGGTGTAGGTGGCCTAAGCTGGCTGCACAGGTCCACAGCCAGCAGCACAAGCCCTGGTGTGGTGTCCATGGCCTCAGCCAGCAGCACAGGCCCTGGGGTGATAAACATGGCCTCATCCAGTAGTAGATCCTTAACTTCCTGTCTGACAGACGCCAAGTGGTCAGGCTGGGCAGCCCCACCTCATCCCCCATCACACTGAACACTGGTGCTCCACAGGGGTGTGTACTGAGCCCTCTCCTGTACTCACTCTACACCTACGACTGCACGGCCACTAGAAACTCCAACATCATTGTGAAGTTTGTGGACGACACTACAGTGGTGGGTCTTATCACCAACGGTGATGAGACGGCCTACAAGGAGGAGGTCAGCGCCCTGACCCACTGGTGTCAAGACAACCATCTCACCCTCAACGTCGCAAAGACAAAGGAGTTGATAGTGGACTTCCGGAGGTGCAGAGAAGTACACACCCCCATCACCATCAACGGCGCTGCTGTGGAGAGAGTGAGCAGCTTCCGCTTCCTTGGTGTACATCTGGCTGAGGATCTTACGTGGTCAGTACACATAAAAAAAACAGTGAAGAAGGCGCAGCAGCGCCTCTTCTTTCTCAGGAGACTGAAAAGATTTGGCATGAGCCCCCGCATCCTCAGGACCTTCTATCGCTGTGCCATTGAGAGCATCCTCACTGGATGCATCACCACCTGGTATGGCAACAGCACCGCTTACAACCGCAAAGCTCTCCAGAGAGTAGTGCGGTGTGCTGAACGGATAATTGGAGGTGAGCTTCCCTCCCTCCAAGACATCTACAGGAAGCGGTGCCTGAGGAAAGCGGGGAGGATCATCAAGGACTCCAGTCACCCTAGCCATAAACTGTTCAGACTACTTCCATCAGGAAGGAGGTTCTGCAGCATCCGGTCCCGTACCAGCAGACTGAGAGACAGCTTTTTCCACCAGGCCATCAGACTGCTGAACACGTCATAGACACCTCACCGTCACTACTGGAACTTCAACATTATGCACTCCATACTGTACATTAATGCCACTGTTTTGCACATGTCAACTACCAACCTCTGTATATTTTATATATCTTATTTTATTGTTTACTCTATTTCATTTGTAAAATATGTATATACACACACACACACACACACACACACACACACGTAGAAAAACATATTTAGTATACACATCCAGTAATGCATATACTCTTATATATTGTATATATATTTATTACTTCAGATTTAGCCATTCTTATATTTTGCTTGTTTTACGTTATTGTATTTTTGCACAACTCTGTTGCTTGTGAAGCTCGCACACAAGAATTTCACTCTCATGTACTGTACCAGTGTACCTGCACATGTGATGTGACAATAAAAGTGATTTGATTTGATTTGATAGTACAGCACTTGGTGTGTTGTAGACGGCCTCATCCAGAGCCACAGGCCGTGTGTGGTGTACATGGCCTCAGCCAGATCCAAAGGCTCTGGGGTGGTGTCCATAGCCTCAGCCAGCAGCACAGGTCCTGGTGTGGTGTCCATGGCCTCAGCCAGTAGCACAGGCCCTGGTGTGGTGTAGGTGGCCTAAGCTGGCTGCACAGGTCCACAGCCAGCAGCACAGGCCCTGGTGTGGTGTACATGGCCTCAGCTAGAGGCACAGGCCCTGGTGTGGTGTAGATGGTCTCAGCCAGAGACACAGGCCCTTGGTGTGTTGTAGATGGCCTCATCAGGAGCCACAGGCCCTGGTGTGGTGTACATGGCCTCAGACAAAGCCACAGGCCCTGAAGAGGTGTCCATGGCCTCATACAAAGCCACAGGCCCTGAAGAGGTGTCCATGGCCTCAGCCAGTAGCACAGGTCCTGGTGTGGTGTAGACGGCCTCAGACAGAGCCACAGTCCTTGGTGTGGTGTAGGTGTCCTAAGCTGGCTGCACAGATCCACATCCGGAAGCACAGGCCCTGTTGTGTTGTAGATTGCCTCAGCCAGAGCCACAGACCTTGGTGTGGTGTTCATGGCCTAAGCCAGAGCTACAGGCCCACAGCAAGCAGCACAGGCCCTGGTGTGGTGTCCATAGCTCAGGCAGCAGCACAGCTCCTGTTGTGGTGTAGTTGGCCTCAGCCAGCAGCACAGGTCCTGGTGTGGTGTCCATCGCCTCAGCCAGAAACACTGGCCCTGGTGTGATGTAGATGGCCTCAGCCAGAGCCACAGGACCTGGTGTGGTGTTCATGACCTCAGCCAGCATCAAAGGCCCGGGGGTGGTGTACATGGCCTCAGCCAGAGCCACAGGCACTGGTGTGGTGTCCATAGCCTCAGCCAGCAGCACAGGCCTTGGTGTGGTGTCAATGGCCTCAGCCAGTAGCACAGGCCCTGGTGTGGTGTAGGTGGCCTAAGCTGGCCGCACAGGTCCACAGCCAGCAGCACAAGCCCTGGTGTGGTGTACATGGCCTCAGCTAGAGGCACAGGCCCTGGTGTGGTGTAGATGATCTCAGCCAGAGACACAGGCCCTTGTGTGGTGTAGTTGGCCTCAGCCAGCAGCACAGGCCCTGGGGTGATAAACATGGCCTCATCCAGTAGTACAGCCCTTGGTGTGTTGTAGACGGCCTCATCCAGAGCCACAGGCCGTGTGTGGTGTACATGGCCTCAGCCAGATCCAAAGGCTCTGGGGTGGTGTCCATAGCCTCAGCCAGCAGCACAGGTCCTGGTGTGGTGTCCATGGCCTCAGCCAGTAGCACAGGCCCTGGTGTGGTGTAGGTGGCCTAAGCTGGCTGCACAGGTCCACAGCCAGCAGCACAGGCCCTGGTGTGGTGTACATGGCCTCAGCTAGAGGCACAGGCCCTGGTGTGGTGTAGATGGTCTCAGCCAGAGACACAGGCCCTTGGTGTGTTGTAGATGGCCTCATCAGGAGCCACAGGCCCTGTTGTGGTGTAGGTTGCCTCAGTCAGCACCACAGGCCCTGTGTGGTGTGCATGGCCTCAGCCAGTAGCACAGGCCCTGGTGTGATGTAGACTGCTTCAGCCAGAGCCACAGGCCATGGTGTGGTGTAGGTGGCCTAAGCTGGCTGCACAGGTCCACAGCCAGCAGTACAGGCCCTGGTGTGGTGTCCATAGCCTCAGCCAGATGCACTGGCCGTGGTGTGGTGTAGCTGGCCTCAGCCAGAGCCACAGGCCCTGGTGTGGTGTTCATGGCCTCAGCCAGAGCCAAATGCCCTGGTGTGGTGTCCATAGCTTCAGCCAGCAGCACAGGTCTTGGTGTGGTGTCCATGGCCTCAGCCAGTAGCACAGGCCCTGGTGTGATGTAGACGGCCTCAGCCAGAGCCACAGGCCCTGGTGTGGTGTAGGTGGCCTAAGCTGGCTGCACAGGTCCACAGCCAGAAGCACAGGCCCTGGCGTGGTGTAGGTGGCCTAACCTGGCTGCACAGGTCCACAACCAGAAGCACAGGACCTGGTGTGATGTAGACGGCTTCAGCCAGAGCCACAGGCCCTGGTGTGGTGTAGGTGGCCTAACCTGGCTGCAGAGGTCCACAGCCAGAAGCACAGGCCCTGGTGTGGTGAAGGTGGCCTAAGCTGGCTGCACAGGTCCACAGCCAGAAGCACAGGCCCTGTGTGGTGTAAATGGCCTCAGCCAGAGCCACAGGCCCTGGGGTGGTGTCCAAAGCCTCAGCCAGCAGCACAGGTCCTGGTGTGGTGTCCATGGTCTCAGCCAGAAGCACAGGCCCTGGTGTAATGTAGACGGCGTCAGCGCAGGCCACAGGCCCTGGTGTAATTTAGATGACCTATGTTAGCAGAATAGGCCTCGGTGTGGTGCGGATGGCCTCACCCGGCAGCACAAGACATTGCTGAAAACAGCCAAAAGGAATGTCGTTAATGTGGCCTCATTAATGGACACCAACACCCTCCTTCTCTGGATCAAAATCAGCTCAGTGACATGAAAAGCAAATTCTTACAGCACCTGGTATTCCCAGGCAGTCTCCCATCCAAGTACTAACCAAGCCCAACCTTGCATAGCTTCCGAGATCAGACGAGATCAGGCTTTGGCAAGGCGGTATGGCCGTAAGCTGCTGGCGTCAGCACAAAGCGTCAATTTATGGTATCAAGTAGTGAGGTGGCCAATACTCGCAGTTACGAACACAAGCCTCCAATTTAACTACAGTGTTAATGGTAACTGCATGCTTGCCTAATACCCTAACCAAAGGACTCATTTTAGCCTTTGATCAGCAACACAGGCCCTGGTGTGGTGTAAATGGCCTCAGCCAGAGCCACAGGACCTGGTGTGGTGTAGTTGGCCTCAGCCAGCATCAAAGGCCCGGGGGTGGTGTACATGGCCTCAGCCAGAGCCACAGGCACTGGTGTGGTGTCCATAGCCTCAGCCAACAGCACAGGCCCTGTTGTGGTGTCCATGGCCTCAGCCAGAAGCACTGGCCCTGGTGTGGTGTAGATGGCCTCAGACAGAGCCACATGCCCTGGTAGGGTGTAGTTGGCCTCAGCCAGCAGCACAGGTCCTGGTGTGGTGTCCATGGCCTCAGCCAGCAGCACAGGCCCTGGTGTGGTGTCCATGGCCTCAGCCAGAAGCACTGGCCCTGGTGTGGTGTAGATGGCCTCAGACAGAGCCACAGGCCCTTGTTTGGTGTAGTTGGCCTCAGCCAGCACCACAGGCCCTGGTGTGGTGTCCATAGCCTCAGCCAGCCGCACAGGCCCTGGTGTGATGAACATTGCCTCATCCAGCAGCACAGTCCTTGGTGTGTTGTAGACGACCTCATCCAGAGCCACAGGCCCTGGTGTGGTGTACATGGCCTCAGACAAAGCCTCAGGCCCTGAAGAGGTGTCCATGGCCTCAGCCAGTAGCACAGGTCCTGGTGTGGTGTAGACGGCCTCAGACAGAGCCACAGGCCTTGGTGTGGTGTAGGTGGCCTAAGCTGGCTGCACAGGTCCACATCCGGAAGCACAGGCCCTGTTGTGTTGTAGATTGCCTCAGCCAGAGCCACAGACCTTGGTGTGGTGTTCATGGCCTAAGCCAGAGCTACAGGCCCACAGCAAGCAGCACAGGCCCTGGTGTGGTGTCCATAGCTCAGCCAGCAGCACAGCTCCTGTTGTGGTGTAGTTGGCCTCAGCCAGCAGCACAGGTCCTGGTGTGGTGTCCATCGCCTCAGCCAGAAACACTGGCCCTGGTGTGATGTAGATGGCCTCAGCCAGAGCCACAGGACCTGGTGTGGTGTTCATGACCTCAGCCAGCATCAAATTCCCGGGGGTGGTGTAAATGGCCTCAGCCAGAGCCACAGGCACTGGTGTGGTGTCCATAGCCTCAGCCAGCAGCACAGGCCTTGGTGTGGTGTCCCTGGCCTCAGCCAGTAGCACAGGCCCTGGTGTGGTGTAGGTGGCCTAAGCTGGCTGCACAGGTCCACAGCCAGCAGCACAAGCCCTGGTGTGGTGTACATGGCCTCAGCTAGAGGCACAGGCCCTGGTGTGGTGTAGATGATCTCAGCCAGAGACAAAGGCCCTTGTGTGGTGTAGTTGGCCTCAGCCAGCAGCACAGGCCCTGGGGTGATAAACATGGCCTCATCCAGTAGTACAGCCCTTGGTGTGTTGTAGACGGCCTCATCCAGAGCCACAGGCCGTGTGTGGTATACATGGCCTCAGCCAGATCCAAAGGCTCTGGGGTGGTGTCCATAGCCTCAGCCAGCAGCACAGGTCCTGGTGTGGTGTCCATGGCCTCAGCCAGTAGCACAGGCCCTGGTGTGGTGTAGGTGGCCTAAGCTGGCTGCACAGGTCCACAGCCAGCAGCACAGGCCCTGGTGTGGTGTACATGGCCTCAGCTAGAGGCACAGGCCCTGGTGTGGTGTAGATGGTCTCAGCCAGAGACACAGGCCCTTAGTGTGTTGTAGAGGGCCTCATCAGGAGCCACAGGCCCTGTTGTGGTGTAGGTTGCCTCAGTCAGCACCACAGGCCCTGTGTGGTGTGCATGGCCTCAGCCAGTAGCACAGGCCCTGGTGTGATGTAGACTGCTTCAGCCAGAGCCACAGGCCATGGTGTGGTGTAGGTGGCCTAAGCTGGCTGCACAGGTCCACAGCCAGCAGTACAGGCCCTGGTGTGGTGTCCATGGCCTCAGCCAGATGCACTGGCCGTGGTGTGGTGTAGCTGGCCTCAGCCAGAGCCACAGGCCCTGGTGTGGTGTTCATGGCCTCAGCCAGAGCCAAATGCCCTGGTGTGGTGTCCATAGCTTCAGCCAGCAGCACAGGTCTTGGTGTGGTGTCCATGGCCTCAGCCAGTAGCACAGGCCCTGGTGTGATGTAGACGGCCTCAGCCAGAGCCACAGGCCCTGGTGTGGTGTAGGTGGCCTAAGCTGGCTGCACAGGTCCACAGCCAGAAGCACAGGCCCTGGCGTGGTGTAGGTGGCCTAACCTGGCTGCACAGGTACACAACCAGAAGCACAGGACCTGGTGTGATGTAGACGGCTTCAGCCAGAGCCACAGGCCCTGGTTTGGTGTAGGTGGCCTAAGCTGGCTGCACAGGTCCACAGCCAGAAGCACAGGCCCTGGTGTGGTGTAGGTGGCCTAAGCTGGCTGCACAGGTCCACAGCCAGAAGCACAGGCCCTGGTGTGGTGTCCATGGCCTCAGCCAGAAGCACTGGACCTGGTGTGGTGTAGATGGCCTCAGACAGAGCCACAGGCCCTTGTTTGGTGTAGTTGGCCTCAGCCAGCACCACAGGCCCTGGTGTGGTGTCCATAGCCTCAGCCAGCCGCACAGGCCCTGGTGTGATGAACATTGCCTCATCCAGCAGCACAGTCCTTGGTGTGTTGTAGACGAACTCATCCAGAGCCACAGGCCCTGGTGTGCTGTACATGGCCTCAGACAAAGCCACAGGCCCTGAAGAGGTGTCCATGGCCTCAGACAAAGCCACAGGCCCTGAAGAGGTGTCCATGGCCTCAGCCAGTAGCACAGGTCCTGGTGTGGTGTAAATGGCCTCAGCCAGAGCCACAGGCCATGGGGTGGTGTCCACGGCCTCAGCCAGATGCACTGGCCGTGGTGTGGTGTAGCTGGCCTCAGCCAGAGCCACAGGCCCTGGTGTGGTGTTCATGGCCTCAGCCAGAGCCAAATGCCCTGGTGTGGTGTCCATAGCTTCAGCCAGCAGCACAGGTCTTGGTGTGGTGTCCATGGCCTCAGCCAGTAGCACAGGCCCTGGTTTGATGTAGACGGCCTCAGCCAGAGCCACAGGCCCTGGTGTGGTGTAGGTGGCCTAAGCTGGCTGCACAGGTCCACAACCAGAAGCACAGGCCCTGGCGTGGTGTAGGTGGCCTAACCTGGCTGCACAGGTCCACAACCAGAAGCACAGGACCTGGTGTGATGTAGACGGCTTCAGCCAGAGCCACAGGCCCTGGTGTGGTGTAGGTGGCCTAACCTGGCTGCACAGGTCCACAGCCAGAAGCACAGGCCCTGGTGTGGTGTAGGTGGCCTAAGCTGGCTGCACAGGTCCACAGCCAGAAGCACAGGCCCTGGTGTGGTGTCCATGGCCTCAGCCAGAAGCACTGGCCATGTTGTGTTGTAGATTGCCTCAGCCAGAGCCACAGACCTTGGTGTGGTGTTCATGGCCTAAGCCAGAGCTACAGGCCCACAGCAAGCAGCACAGGCCCTGGTGTGGTGTCCATAGCTCAGCCAGCAGCACAGCTCCTGGTGTGGTGTAGTTGGCCTCAGCCAGCAGCACAGGTCCTGGTGTGGTGTCCATCGCCTCAGCCAGAAACACTGGCCCTGGTGTGATGTAGATGGCCTCATCCAGATCCACAGGACCTGGTGTGGTGTTCATGACCTCAGCCAGCATCAAAGGCTCGGGGGTGGTGTACATGGCCTCAGCCAGAGCCACAGGCACTGGTGTGGTGTCCATAGCCTCAGCCAGTAGCACAGGCCCTGGTGTGGTGTAGGTGGCCTAAGCTGGCCGCACAGAAACACAGCCAGCAGCACAAGCCCTGGTGTGGTGTACATGGCCTCAGCTAGAGGCACAGGCCCTGGTGTGGTGTAGATGATCTCAGCCAGAGACACAGGCCCTTGTGTGGTGTAGTTGGCCTCAGCCAGCAGCACAGGCCCTGGGGTGATAAACATGGCCTCATCCAGTAGTACAGCCCTTGGTGTGTTGTAGACGGCCTCATCCAGAGCCACAGGCCGTGTGTGGTGTACATGGCCTCAGCCAGATCCAAAGGCTCTGGGGTGGTGTCCATAGCCTCAGCCAGCAGCACAGGTCCTGGTGTGGTGTCCATGGCCTCAGCCAGTAGCACAGGCCCTGGTGTGGTGTAGGTGGCCTAAGCTGGCTGCACAGGTCCACAGCCAGCAGCACAGGCCCTGGTGTGGTGTACATGGCCTCAGCTAGAGGCACAGGCCCTGGTGTGGTGTAGATGGTCTCAGCCAGAGACACAGGCCCTTGGTGTGTTGTAGATGGCCTCATCAGGAGCCACAGGCCCTGTTGTGGTGTAGGTTGCCTCAGTCAGCACCACAGGCCCTGTGTGGTGTGCATGGCCTCAGCCAGTAGCACAGGCCCTGGTGTGATGTAGACTGCTTCAGCCAGAGCCACAGGCCATGGTGTGGTGTAGGTGGCCTAAGCTGGCTGCACAGGTCCACAGCCAGCAGTACAGGCCCTGGTGTGGTGTCCATGGCCTCAACCAGATGCACTGGCCGTGGTGTGGTGTAGCTGGCCTCAGCCAGAGCCACAGGCCCTGGTGTGGTGTTCATGGCCTCAGCCAGAGCCAAATGCCCTGGTGTGGTGTCCATAGCTTCAGCCAGCAGCACAGGTCTTGGTGTGGTGTCCATGGCCTCAGCCAGTAGCACAGGCCCTGGTGTGATGTAGACGGCCTCAGCCAGAGCCACAGGCCCTGGTGTGGTGTAGGTGGCCTAAGCTGGCTGCACAGGTCCACAGCCAGAAGCACAGGCCCTGGCGTGGTGTAGGTGGCCTAACCTGGCTGCACAGGTCCACAACCAGAAGCACAGGACCTGGTGTGATGTAGACGGCTTCAGCCAGAGCCACAGGCCCTGGTGTGGTGTAGGTGGCCTAACCTGGCTGCAGAGGTCCACAGCCAGAAGCACAGGCCCTGGTGTGGTGAAGGTGGCCTAAGCTGGCTGCACAGGTCCACAGCCAGAAGCACAGGCCCTGTGTGGTGTAAATGGCCTCAGCCAGAGCCACAGGCCCTGGGGTGGTGTCCAAAGCCTCAGCCAGCAGCACAGGTCCTGGTGTGGTGTCCATGGTCTCAGCCAGAAGCACAGGCCCTGGTGTAATGTAGACGGCGTCAGCGCAGGCCACAGGCCCTGGTGTAATTTAGATGACCTATGTTAGCAGAATAGGCCTCGGTGTGGTGCGGATGGCCTCACCCGGCAGCACAAGACATTGCTGAAAACAGCCAAAAGGAATGTCGTTAATGTGGCCTCATTAATGGACACCAACACCCTCCTTCTCTGGATCAAAATCAGCTCAGTGACATGAAAAGCAAATTCTTACAGCACCTGGTATTCCCAGGCAGTCTCCCATCCAAGTACTAACCAAGCCCAACCTTGCATAGCTTCCGAGATCAGACGAGATCAGGCTTTGGCAAGGCGGTATGGCCGTAAGCTGCTGGCATCAGCACAAAGCGTCAATTTATGGTATCAAGTAGTGAGGTGGCCAATACTCGCAGTTACGAACACAAGCCTCCAATTTAACTACAGTGTTAATGGTAACTGCATGCTTGCCTAATACCCTAACCAAAGGACTCATTTTAGCCTTTGATCAGCAACACAGGCCCTGGTGTGGTGTAAATGGCCTCAGCCAGAGCCACAGGACCTGGTGTGGTGTAGTTGGCCTCAGCCAGCATCAAAGGCCCGGGGGTGGTGTACATGGCCTCAGCCAGAGCCACAGGCACTGGTGTGGTGTCCATAGCCTCAGCCAACAGCACAGGCCCTGTTGTGGTGTCCATGGCCTCAGCCAGAAGCACTGGCCCTGGTGTGGTGTAGATGGCCTCAGACAGAGCCACATGCCCTGGTGGGGTGTAGTTGGCCTCAGCCAGCAGCACAGGTCCTGGTGTGGTGTCCATGGCCTCAGCCAGCAGCACAGGCCCTGGTGTGGTGTCCATGGCCTCAGCCAGAAGCACTGGCCCTGGTGTGGTGTAGCTGGCCTCAGACAGAGCCACAGGCCCTGGTGTGGTGTTCATGGCCTCAGCCAGAGCCAAATGCCCTGGTGTGGTGTCCATAGCTTCAGCCAGCAGCACAGGTCTTGGTGTGGTGTCCATGGCCTCAGCCAGTAGCACAGGCCCTGGTTTGATGTAGACGGCCTCAGCCAGAGCCACAGGCCCTGGTGTGGTGTAGGTGGCCTAAGCTGGCTGCACAGGTCCACAACCAGAAGCACAGGCCCTGGCGTGGTGTAGGTGGCCTAACCTGGCTGCACAGGTACACAACCAGAAGCACAGGACCTGGTGTGATGTAGACGGCTTCAGCCAGAGCCACAGGCCCTGGTGTGGTGTAGGTGGCCTAACCTGGCTGCACAGGTCCACAGCCAGAAGCACAGGCCCTGGTGTGGTGTAGGTGGCCTAAGCTGGCTGCACAGGTCCACAGCCAGAAGCACAGGCCCTGGTGTGGTGTCCATGGCCTCAGCCAGAAGCACTGGCCCTGGTGTGGTGTAGATGGCCTCAGACAGAGCCACAGGCCCTTGTTTGGTGTAGTTGGCCTCAGCCAGCACCACAGGCCCTGGTGTGGTGTCCATAGCCTCAGCCAGCCGCACAGGCCCTGGTGTGATGAACTTTGCCTAATCCAGCAGCACAGTCCTTGGTGTGTTGTAGACGAACTCATCCAGAGCCACAGGCCCTGGTGTGCTGTACATGGCCTCAGACAAAGCCACAGGCCCTGAAGAGGTGTCCATGGCCTCAGACAAAGCCACAGGCCCTGAAGAGGTGTCCATGGCCTCAGCCAGTAGCACAGGTCCTGGTGTGGTGTAGACGGCCTCAGACAGAGCCACAGGCCTTGGTGTGGTGTAGGTGTCCTAAGCTGGCTGCACAGGTCCACATCCGGAAGCACTGGCCATGTTGTGTTGTAGATTGCCTCAGCCAGAGCCACAGACCTTGGTGTGGTGTTCATGGCCTAAGCCAGAGCTACAGGCCCACAGCAAGCAGCACAGGCCCTGGTGTGGTGTCCATAGCTCAGCCAGCAGCACAGCTCCTGGTGTGGTGTAGTTGGCCTCAGCCAGCAGCACAGGTCCTGGTGTGGTGTCCATCGCCTCAGCCAGAAACACTGGCCCTGGTGTGATGTAGATGGCCTCAGCCAGAGCCACAGGACCTGGTGTGGTGTTCATGACCTCAGCCAGCATCAAAGGCTCGGGGGTGGTGTACATGGCCTCAGCCAGAGCCACAGGCACTTGTGTGGTGTCCATAGCCTCAGCCAGTAGCACAGGCCCTGGTGTGGTGTAGGTGGCCTAAGCTGGCCGCACAGGTCCACAGCCAGCAGCACAAGCCCTGGTGTGGTGTACATGGCCTCAGCTAGAGGCACAGGCCCTGGTGTGGTGTAGATGATCTCAGCCAGAGACACAGGCCCTTGGTGTGGTGTAGTTGGCCTCAGCCAGCAGCACAGGCCCTGGGGTGATAAACATGGCCTCATCCAGTAGTACAGCCCTTGGTGTGTTGTAGACGGCCTCATCCAGAGCCACAGGCCGTGTGTGGTGTACATGGCCTCAGCCAGATCCAAAGGCTCTGGGGTGGTGTCCATAGCCTCAGCCAGCAGCACAGGTCCTGGTGTGGTGTCCATGGCCTCAGCCAGTAGCACAGGCCCTGGTGTGGTGTAGGTGGCCTAAGCTGGCTGCACAGGTCCACAGCCAGCAGCACAGGCCCTGGTGTGGTGTACATGGCCTCAGCTAGAGGCACAGGCCCTGGTGTGGTGTAGATGGTCTCAGCCAGAGACACAGGCCCTTGGTGTGTTGTAGATGGCCTCATCAGGAGCCACAGGCCCTGTTGTGGTGTAGGTTGCCTCAGTCAGCACCACAGGCCCTGTGTGGTGTGCATGGCCTCAGCCAGTAGCACAGGCCCTGGTGTGATGTAGACTGCTTCAGCCAGAGCCACAGGCCATGGTGTGGTGTAGGTGGCCTAAGCTGGCTGCACAGGTCCACAGCCAGCAGTACAGGCCCTGGTGTGGTGTCCATGGCCTCAACCAGATGCACTGGCCGTGGTGTGGTGTAGCTGGCCTCAGCCAGAGCCACAGGCCCTGGTGTGGTGTTCATGGCCTCAGCCAGAGCCAAATGCCCTGGTGTGGTGTCCATAGCTTCAGCCAGCAGCACAGGTCTTGGTGTGGTGTCCATGGCCTCAGCCAGTAGCACAGGCCCTGGTGTGATGTAGACGGCCTCAGCCAGAGCCACAGGCCCTGGTGTGGTGTAGGTGGCCTAAGCTGGCTGCACAGGTCCACAGCCAGAAGCACAGGCCCTGGCGTGGTGTAGGTGGCCTAACCTGGCTGCACAGGTCCACAACCAGAAGCACAGGACCTGGTGTGATGTAGACGGCTTCAGCCAGAGCCACAGGCCCTGGTGTGGTGTAGGTGGCCTAACCTGGCTGCACAGGTCCACAGCCAGAAGCACAGGCCCTGGTGTGGTGAAGGTGGCCTAAGCTGGCTGCACAGGTCCACAGCCAGAAGCACAGGCCCTGTGTGGTGTAAATGACCTCAGCCAGAGCCACAGGCCATGGGGTGGTGTCCAAAGCCTCAGCCAGCAGCACAGGTCCTGGTGTGGTGTAAATGGCCTCAGCCAGAGCCACAGGCCATGGGGTGGTGTCCATAGCCTCAGCCAGATGCACTGGCCGTGGTGTGGTGTAGCTGGCCTCAGCCAGAGCCACAGGCCCTGGTGTGGTGTTCATGGCCTCAGCCAGAGCCAAATGCCCTGGTGTGGTGTCCATAGCTTCAGCCAGCAGCACAGGTCTTGGTGTGGTGTCCATGGCCTCAGCCAGTAGCACAGGCCCTGGTGTGATGTAGACGGCCTCAGCCAGAGCCACAGGCCCTGGTGTGGTGTAGGTGGCCTAAGCTGGCTGCACAGGTCCACAACCAGAAGCACAGGCCCTGGCGTGGTGTAGGTGGCCTAACCTGGCTGCACAGGTCCACAACCAGAAGCACAGGACCTGGTGTGATGTAGACGGCTTCAGCCAGAGCCACAGGCCCTGGTGTGGTGTAGGTGGCCTAAGCTGGCTGCACAGGTCCACAGCCAGAAGCACAGGCCCTGTGTGGTGTAAATGGCCTCAGCCAGAGCCACAGGCCCTGGGGTGGTGTCCAAAGCCTCAGCCAGCAGCACAGGTCCTGGTGTGGTGTCCATGGTCTCAGCCAGAAGCACAGGCCCTGGTGTAATGTAGACGGCGTCAGCGCAGGCCACAGGCCCTGGTGTAATTTAGATGACCTATGTTAGCAGAATAGGCCTCGGTGTGGTGCGGATGGCCTCACCCGGCAGCACAAGACATTGCTGAAAACAGCCAAAAGGAATGTCGTTAATGTGGCCTCATTAATGGACACCAACACCCTCCTTCTCTGGATCAAAATCAGCTCAGTGACATGAAAAGCAAATGCTTACAGCACCTGGTATTCCCAGGCAGTCTCCCATCCAAGTACTAACCAAGCCCAACCTTGCATAGCTTCCGAGATCAGACGAGATCAGGCTTTGGCAAGGCGGTATGGCCGTAAGCTGCTGGCGTCAGCACAAAGCGTCAATTTATGGTATCAAGTAGTGAGGTGGCCAATACTCGCAGTTACGAACACAAGCCTCCAATTTAACTACAGTGTTAATGGTAACTGCATGCTTGCCTAATACCCTAACCAAAGGACTCATTTTAGCCTTTGATCAGCAACACAGGCCCTGGTGTGGTGTAAATGGCCTCAGCCAGAGCCACAGGACCTGGTGTGGTGTAGTTGGCCTCAGCCAGCATCAAAGGCCCGGGGGTGGTGTACATGGCCTCAGCCAGAGCCACAGGCACTGGTGTGGTGTCCATAGCCTCAGCCAACAGCACAGGCCCTGTTGTGGTGTCCATGGCCTCAGCCAGAAGCACTGGCCCTGGTGTGGTGTAGATGGCCTCAGACAGAGCCACATGCCCTGGTGGGGTGTAGTTGGCCTCAGCCAGCAGCACAGGTCCTGGTGTGGTGTCCATGGCCTCAGCCAGCAGCACAGGCCCTGGTGTGGTGTCCATGGCCTCAGCCAGAAGCACTGGCCCTGGTGTGGTGTAGATGGCCTCAGACAGAGCCACAGGCCCTTGTTTGGTGTAGTTGGCCTCAGCCAGCACCACAGGCCCTGGTGTGGTGTCCATAGCCTCAGCCAGCCGCACAGGCCCTGGTGTGATGAACATTGCCTCATCCAGCAGCACAGTCCTTGGTGTGTTGTAGACGACCTCATCCAGAGCCACAGGCCCTGGTGTGGTGTACATGGCCTCAGACAAAGCCTCAGGCCCTGAAGAGGTGTCCATGGCCTCAGCCAGTAGCACAGGTCCTGGTGTGGTGTAGACGGCCTCAGACAGAGCCACAGGCCTTGGTGTGGTGTAGGTGGCCTAAGCTGGCTGCACAGGTCCACATCCGGAAGCACAGGCCCTGTTGTGTTGTAGATTGCCTCAGCCAGAGCCACAGACCTTGGTGTGGTGTTCATGGCCTAAGCCAGAGCTACAGGCCCACAGCAAGCAGCACAGGCCCTGGTGTGGTGTCCATAGCTCAGCCAGCAGCACAGCTCCTGTTGTGGTGTAGTTGGCCTCAGCCAGCAGCACAGGTCCTGGTGTGGTGTCCATCGCCTCAGCCAGAAACACTGGCCCTGGTGTGATGTAGATGGCCTCAGCCAGAGCCACAGGACCTGGTGTGGTGTTCATGACCTCAGCCAGCATCAAATTCCCGGGGGTGGTGTAAATGGCCTCAGCCAGAGCCACAGGCACTGGTGTGGTGTCCATAGCCTCAGCCAGCAGCACAGGCCTTGGTGTGGTGTCCCTGGCCTCAGCCAGTAGCACAGGCCCTGGTGTGGTGTAGGTGGCCTAAGCTGGCTGCACAGGTCCACAGCCAGCAGCACAAGCCCTGGTGTGGTGTACATGGCCTCAGCTAGAGGCACAGGCCCTGGTGTGGTGTAGATGATCTCAGCCAGAGACAAAGGCCCTTGTGTGGTGTAGTTGGCCTCAGCCAGCAGCACAGGCCCTGGGGTGATAAACATGGCCTCATCCAGTAGTACAGCCCTTGGTGTGTTGTAGACGGCCTCATCCAGAGCCACAGGCCGTGTGTGGTATACATGGCCTCAGCCAGATCCAAAGGCTCTGGGGTGGTGTCCATAGCCTCAGCCAGCAGCACAGGTCCTGGTGTGGTGTCCATGGCCTCAGCCAGTAGCACAGGCCCTGGTGTGGTGTAGGTGGCCTAAGCTGGCTGCACAGGTCCACAGCCAGCAGCACAGGCCCTGGTGTGGTGTACATGGCCTCAGCTAGAGGCACAGGCCCTGGTGTGGTGTAGATGGTCTCAGCCAGAGACACAGGCCCTTGGTGTGTTGTAGATGGCCTCATCAGGAGCCACAGGCCCTGTTGTGGTGTAGGTTGCCTCAGTCAGCACCACAGGCCGTGTGTGGTGTGCATGGCCTCAGCCAGTAGCACAGGCCCTGGTGTGATGTAGACTGCTTCAGCCAGAGCCACAGGCCATGGTGTGGTGTAGGTGGCCTAAGCTGGCTGCACAGGTCCACAGCCAGCAGTACAGGCCCTGGTGTGGTGTCCATGGCCTCAGCCAGATGCACTGGCCGTGGTGTGGTGTAGCTGGCCTCAGCCAGAGCCACAGGCCCTGGTGTGGTGTTCATGGCCTCAGCCAGAGCCAAATGCCCTGGTGTGGTGTCCATAGCTTCAGCCAGCAGCACAGGTCTTGGTGTGGTGTCCATGGCCTCAGCCAGTAGCACAGGCCCTGGTGTGATGTAGACGGCCTCAGCCAGAGCCACAGGCCCTGGTGTGGTGTAGGTGGCCTAAGCTGGCTGCACAGGTCCACAGCCAGAAGCACAGGCCCTGGCGTGGTGTAGGTGGCCTAACCTGGCTGCACAGGTACACAACCAGAAGCACAGGACCTGGTGTGATGTAGACGGCCTCAGCCAGAGCCACAGGCCCTGGTGTGGTGTAGGTGGCCTAAGCTGGCTGCACAGGTCCACAGCCAGAAGCACAGGCCCTGGCGTGGTGTAGGTGGCCTAACCTGGCTGCACAGGTCCACAGCCAGAAGCACAGGCCCTGGTGTGGTGTAGGTGGCCTAAGCTGGCTGCACAGGTCCACAGCCAGAAGCACAGGCCCTGGTGTGGTGTCCATGGCCTCAGCCAGAAGCACTGGCCCTGGTGTGGTGTAGATGGCCTCAGACAGAGCCACAGGCCCTTGTTTGGTGTAGTTGGCCTCAGCCAGCACCACAGGCCCTGGTGTGGTGTCCATAGCCTCAGCCAGCCGCACAGGCCCTGGTGTGATGAACATTGCCTCATCCAGCAGCACAGTCCTTGGTGTGTTGTAGACGAACTCATCCAGAGCCACAGGCCCTGGTGTGCTGTACATGGCCTCAGACAAAGCCACAGGCCCTGAAGAGGTGTCCATGGCCTCAGACAAAGCCACAGGCCCTGAAGAGGTGTCCATGGCCTCAGCCAGTAGCACAGGTCCTGGTGTGGTGTAAATGGCCTCAGCCAGAGCCACAGGCCATGGGGTGGTGTCCACGGCCTCAGCCAGATGCACTGGCCGTGGTGTGGTGTAGCTGGCCTCAGCCAGAGCCACAGGCCCTGGTGTGGTGTTCATGGCCTCAGCCAGAGCCAAATGCCCTGGTGTGGTGTCCATAGCTTCAGCCAGCAGCACAGGTCTTGGTGTGGTGTCCATGGCCTCAGCCAGTAGCACAGGCCCTGGTTTGATGTAGACGGCCTCAGCCAGAGCCACAGGCCCTGGTGTGGTGTAGGTGGCCTAAGCTGGCTGCACAGGTCCACAACCAGAAGCACAGGCCCTGGCGTGGTGTAGGTGGCCTAACCTGGCTGCACAGGTCCACAACCAGAAGCACAGGACCTGGTGTGATGTAGACGGCTTCAGCCAGAGCCACAGGCCCTGGTGTGGTGTAGGTGGCCTAACCTGGCTGCACAGGTCCACAGCCAGAAGCACAGGCCCTGGTGTGGTGTAGGTGGCCTAAGCTGGCTGCACAGGTCCACAGCCAGAAGCACAGGCCCTGGTGTGGTGTCCATGGCCTCAGCCAGAAGCACTGGCCCTGGTGTGGTGTAGATGGCCTCAGACAGAGCCACAGGCCCTTGTTTGGTGTAGTTGGCCTCAGCCAGCACCACAGGCCCTGGTGTGGTGTCCATAGCCTCAGCCAGCCGCACAGGCCCTGGTGTGATGAACATTGCCTCATCCAGCAGCACAGTCCTTGGTGTGTTGTAGACGAACTCATCCAGAGCCACAGGCCCTGGTGTGCTGTACATGGCCTCAGACAAAGCCACAGGCCCTGAAGAGGTGTCCATGGCCTCAGACAAAGCCACAGGCCCTGAAGAGGTGTCCATGGCCTCAGCCAGTAGCACAGGTCCTGGTGTGGTGTAGACGGCCTCAGACAGAGCCACAGGCCTTGGTGTGGTGTAGGTGTCCTAAGCTGGCTGCACAGGTCCACATCCGAAAGCACTGGCCATGTTGTGTTGTAGATTGCCTCAGCCAGAGCCACAGACCTTGGTGTGGTGTTCATGGCCTAAGCCAGAGCTACAGGCCCACAGCAAGCAGCACAGGCCCTGGTGTGGTGTCCATAGCTCAGCCAGCAGCACAGCTCCTGGTGTGGTGTAGTTGGCCTCAGCCAGCAGCACAGGTCCTGGTGTGGTGTCCATCGCCTCAGCCAGAAACACTGGCCCTGGTGTGATGTAGATGGCCTCAGCCAGATCCACAGGACCTGGTGTGGTGTTCATGACCTCAGCCAGCATCAAAGGCTCGGGGGTGGTGTACATGGCCTCAGCCAGAGCCACAGGCACTGGTGTGGTGTCCATAGCCTCAGCCAGTAGCACAGGCCCTGGTGTGGTGTAGGTGGCCTAAGCTGGCCGCACAGAAACACAGCCAGCAGCACAAGCCCTGGTGTGGTGTACATGGCCTCAGCTAGAGGCACAGGCCCTGGTGTGGTGTAGATGATCTCAGCCAGAGACACAGGCCCTTGTGTGGTGTAGTTGGCCTCAGCCAGCAGCACAGGCCCTGGGGTGATAAACATGGCCTCATCCAGTAGTACAGCCCTTGGTGTGTTGTAGACGGCCTCATCCAGAGCCACAGGCCGTGTGTGGTGTACATGGCCTCAGCCAGATCCAAAGGCTCTGGGGTGGTGTCCATAGCCTCAGCCAGCAGCACAGGTCCTGGTGTGGTGTCCATGGCCTCAGCCAGTAGCACAGGCCCTGGTGTGGTGTAGGTGGCCTAAGCTGGCTGCACAGGTCCACAGCCAGCAGCACAGGCCCTGGTGTGGTGTACATGGCCTCAGCTAGAGGCACAGGCCCTGGTGTGGTGTAGATGGTCTCAGCCAGAGACACAGGCCCTTGGTGTGTTGTAGATGGCCTCATCAGGAGCCACAGGCCCTGTTGTGGTGTAGGTTGCCTCAGTCAGCACCACAGGCCCTGTGTGGTGTGCATGGCCTCAGCCAGTAGCACAGGCCCTGGTGTGATGTAGACTGCTTCAGCCAGAGCCACAGGCCATGGTGTGGTGTAGGTGGCCTAAGCTGGCTGCACAGGTCCACAGCCAGCAGTACAGGCCCTGGTGTGGTGTCCATGGCCTCAACCAGATGCACTGGCCGTGGTGTGGTGTAGCTGGCCTCAGCCAGAGCCACAGGCCCTGGTGTGGTGTTCATGGCCTCAGCCAGAGCCAAATGCCCTGGTGTGGTGTCCATAGCTTCAGCCAGCAGCACAGGTCTTGGTGTGGTGTCCATGGCCTCAGCCAGTAGCACAGGCCCTGGTGTGATGTAGACGGCCTCAGCCAGAGCCACAGGCCCTGGTGTGGTGTAGGTGGCCTAAGCTGGCTGCACAGGTCCACAGCCAGAAGCACAGGCCCTGGCGTGGTGTAGGTGGCCTAACCTGGCTGCACAGGTCCACAACCAGAAGCACAGGACCTGGTGTGATGTAGACGGCTTCAGCCAGAGCCACAGGCCCTGGTGTGGTGTAGGTGGCCTAACCTGGCTGCAGAGGTCCACAGCCAGAAGCACAGGCCCTGGTGTGGTGAAGGTGGCCTAAGCTGGCTGCACAGGTCCACAGCCAGAAGCACAGGCCCTGTGTGGTGTAAATGGCCTCAGCCAGAGCCACAGGCCCTGGGGTGGTGTCCAAAGCCTCAGCCAGCAGCACAGGTCCTGGTGTGGTGTCCATGGTCTCAGCCAGAAGCACAGGCCCTGGTGTAATGTAGACGGCGTCAGCGCAGGCCACAGGCCCTGGTGTAATTTAGATGACCTATGTTAGCAGAATAGGCCTCGGTGTGGTGCGGATGGCCTCACCCGGCAGCACAAGACATTGCTGAAAACAGCCAAAAGGAATGTCGTTAATGTGGCCTCATTAATGGACACCAACACCCTCCTTCTCTGGATCAAAATCAGCTCAGTGACATGAAAAGCAAATTCTTACAGCACCTGGTATTCCCAGGCAGTCTCCCATCCAAGTACTAACCAAGCCCAACCTTGCATAGCTTCCGAGATCAGACGAGATCAGGCTTTAGCAAGGCGGTATGGCCGTAAGCTGCTGGCGTCAGCACAAAGCGTCAATTTATGGTATCAAGTAGTGAGGTGGCCAATACTCGCAGTTACGAACACAAGCCTCCAATTTAACTACAGTGTTAATGGTAACTGCATGCTTGCCTAATACCCTAACCAAAGGACTCATTTTAGCCTTTGATCAGCAACACAGGCCCTGGTGTGGTGTAAATGGCCTCAGCCAGAGCCACAGGACCTGGTGTGGTGTAGTTGGCCTCAGCCAGCATCAAAGGCCCGGGGGTGGTGTACATGGCCTCAGCCAGAGCCACAGGCACTGGTGTGGTGTCCATAGCCTCAGCCAACAGCACAGGCCCTGTTGTGGTGTCCATGGCCTCAGCCAGAAGCACTGGCCCTGGTGTGGTGTAGATGGCCTCAGACAGAGCCACATGCCCTGGTGGGGTGTAGTTGGCCTCAGCCAGCAGCACAGGTCCTGGTGTGGTGTCCATGGCCTCAGCCAGCAGCACAGGCCCTGGTGTGGTGTCCATGGCCTCAGCCAGAAGCACTGGCCCTGGTGTGGTGTAGATGGCCTCAGACAGAGCCACAGGCCCTTGTTTGGTGTAGTTGGCCTCAGCCAGCACCACAGGCCCTGGTGTGGTGTCCATAGCCTCAGCCAGCCGCACAGGCCCTGGTGTGATGAACATTGCCTCATCCAGCAGCACAGTCCTTGGTGTGTTGTAGACGACCTCATCCAGAGCCACAGGCCCTGGTGTGGTGTACATGGCCTCAGACAAAGCCTCAGGCCCTGAAGAGGTGTCCATGGCCTCAGCCAGTAGCACAGGTCCTGGTGTGGTGTAGACGGCCTCAGACAGAGCCACAGGCCTTGGTGTGGTGTAGGTGGCCTAAGCTGGCTGCACAGGTCCACATCCGGAAGCACAGGCCCTGTTGTGTTGTAGATTGCCTCAGCCAGAGCCACAGACCTTGGTGTGGTGTTCATGGCCTAAGCCAGAGCTACAGGCCCACAGCAAGCAGCACAGGCCCTGGTGTGGTGTCCATAGCTCAGCCAGCAGCACAGCTCCTGTTGTGGTGTAGTTGGCCTCAGCCAGCAGCACAGGTCCTGGTGTGGTGTCCATCGCCTCAGCCAGAAACACTGGCCCTGGTGTGATGTAGATGGCCTCAGCCAGAGCCACAGGACCTGGTGTGGTGTTCATGACCTCAGCCAGCATCAAATTCCCGGGGGTGGTGTAAATGGCCTCAGCCAGAGCCACAGGCACTGGTGTGGTGTCCATAGCCTCAGCCAGCAGCACAGGCCTTGGTGTGGTGTCCCTGGCCTCAGCCAGTAGCACAGGCCCTGGTGTGGTGTAGGTGGCCTAAGCTGGCTGCACAGGTCCACAGCCAGCAGCACAAGCCCTGGTGTGGTGTACATGGCCTCAGCTAGAGGCACAGGCCCTGGTGTGGTGTAGATGATCTCAGCCAGAGACAAAGGCCCTTGTGTGGTGTAGTTGGCCTCAGCCAGCAGCACAGGCCCTGGGGTGATAAACATGGCCTCATCCAGTAGTACAGCCCTTGGTGTGTTGTAGACGGCCTCATCCAGAGCCACAGGCCGTGTGTGGTATACATGGCCTCAGCCAGATCCAAAGGCTCTGGGGTGGTGTCCATAGCCTCAGCCAGCAGCACAGGTCCTGGTGTGGTGTCCATGGCCTCAGCCAGTAGCACAGGCCCTGGTGTGGTGTAGGTGGCCTAAGCTGGCTGCACAGGTCCACAGCCAGCAGCACAGGCCCTGGTGTGGTGTACATGGCCTCAGCTAGAGGCACAGGCCCTGGTGTGGTGTAGATGGTCTCAGCCAGAGACACAGGCCCTTGGTGTGTTGTAGATGGCCTCATCAGGAGCCACAGGCCCTGTTGTGGTGTAGGTTGCCTCAGTCAGCACCACAGGCCGTGTGTGGTGTGCATGGCCTCAGCCAGTAGCACAGGCCCTGGTGTGATGTAGACTGCTTCAGCCAGAGCCACAGGCCATGGTGTGGTGTAGGTGGCCTAAGCTGGCTGCACAGGTCCACAGCCAGCAGTACAGGCCCTGGTGTGGTGTCCATGGCCTCAGCCAGATGCACTGGCCGTGGTGTGGTGTAGCTGGCCTCAGCCAGAGCCACAGGCCCTGGTGTGGTGTTCATGGCCTCAGCCAGAGCCAAATGCCCTGGTGTGGTGTCCATAGCTTCAGCCAGCAGCACAGGTCTTGGTGTGGTGTCCATGGCCTCAGCCAGTAGCACAGGCCCTGGTGTGATGTAGACGGCCTCAGCCAGAGCCACAGGCCCTGGTGTGGTGTAGGTGGCCTAAGCTGGCTGCACAGGTCCACAGCCAGAAGCACAGGCCCTGGCGTGGTGTAGGTGGCCTAACCTGGCTGCACAGGTACACAACCAGAAGCACAGGACCTGGTGTGATGTAGACGGCCTCAGCCAGAGCCACAGGCCCTGGTGTGGTGTAGGTGGCCTAAGCTGGCTGCACAGGTCCACAGCCAGAAGCACAGGCCCTGGCGTGGTGTAGGTGGCCTAACCTGGCTGCACAGGTCCACAGCCAGAAGCACAGGCCCTGGTGTGGTGTAGGTGGCCTAAGCTGGCTGCACAGGTCCACAGCCAGAAGCACAGGCCCTGGTGTGGTGTCCATGGCCTCAGCCAGAAGCACTGGCCCTGGTGTGGTGTAGATGGCCTCAGACAGAGCCACAGGCCCTTGTTTGGTGTAGTTGGCCTCAGCCAGCACCACAGGCCCTGGTGTGGTGTCCATAGCCTCAGCCAGCCGCACAGGCCCTGGTGTGATGAACATTGCCTCATCCAGCAGCACAGTCCTTGGTGTGTTGTAGACGAACTCATCCAGAGCCACAGGCCCTGGTGTGCTGTACATGGCCTCAGACAAAGCCACAGGCCCTGAAGAGGTGTCCATGGCCTCAGACAAAGCCACAGGCCCTGAAGAGGTGTCCATGGCCTCAGCCAGTAGCACAGGTCCTGGTGTGGTGTAAATGGCCTCAGCCAGAGCCACAGGCCATGGGGTGGTGTCCACGGCCTCAGCCAGATGCACTGGCCGTGGTGTGGTGTAGCTGGCCTCAGCCAGAGCCACAGGCCCTGGTGTGGTGTTCATGGCCTCAGCCAGAGCCAAATGCCCTGGTGTGGTGTCCATAGCTTCAGCCAGCAGCACAGGTCTTGGTGTGGTGTCCATGGCCTCAGCCAGTAGCACAGGCCCTGGTTTGATGTAGACGGCCTCAGCCAGAGCCACAGGCCCTGGTGTGGTGTAGGTGGCCTAAGCTGGCTGCACAGGTCCACAACCAGAAGCACAGGCCCTGGCGTGGTGTAGGTGGCCTAACCTGGCTGCACAGGTCCACAACCAGAAGCACAGGACCTGGTGTGATGTAGACGGCTTCAGCCAGAGCCACAGGCCCTGGTGTGGTGTAGGTGGCCTAACCTGGCTGCACAGGTCCACAGCCAGAAGCACAGGCCCTGGTGTGGTGTAGGTGGCCTAAGCTGGCTGCACAGGTCCACAGCCAGAAGCACAGGCCCTGGTGTGGTGTCCATGGCCTCAGCCAGAAGCACTGGCCCTGGTGTGGTGTAGATGGCCTCAGACAGAGCCACAGGCCCTTGTTTGGTGTAGTTGGCCTCAGCCAGCACCACAGGCCCTGGTGTGGTGTCCATAGCCTCAGCCAGCCGCACAGGCCCTGGTGTGATGAACATTGCCTCATCCAGCAGCACAGTCCTTGGTGTGTTGTAGACGAACTCATCCAGAGCCACAGGCCCTGGTGTGCTGTACATGGCCTCAGACAAAGCCACAGGCCCTGAAGAGGTGTCCATGGCCTCAGACAAAGCCACAGGCCCTGAAGAGGTGTCCATGGCCTCAGCCAGTAGCACAGGTCCTGGTGTGGTGTAGACGGCCTCAGACAGAGCCACAGGCCTTGGTGTGGTGTAGGTGTCCTAAGCTGGCTGCACAGGTCCACATCCGAAAGCACTGGCCATGTTGTGTTGTAGATTGCCTCAGCCAGAGCCACAGACCTTGGTGTGGTGTTCATGGCCTAAGCCAGAGCTACAGGCCCACAGCAAGCAGCACAGGCCCTGGTGTGGTGTCCATAGCTCAGCCAGCAGCACAGCTCCTGGTGTGGTGTAGTTGGCCTCAGCCAGCAGCACAGGTCCTGGTGTGGTGTCCATCGCCTCAGCCAGAAACACTGGCCCTGGTGTGATGTAGATGGCCTCAGCCAGATCCACAGGACCTGGTGTGGTGTTCATGACCTCAGCCAGCATCAAAGGCTCGGGGGTGGTGTACATGGCCTCAGCCAGAGCCACAGGCACTGGTGTGGTGTCCATAGCCTCAGCCAGTAGCACAGGCCCTGGTGTGGTGTAGGTGGCCTAAGCTGGCCGCACAGAAACACAGCCAGCAGCACAAGCCCTGGTGTGGTGTACATGGCCTCAGCTAGAGGCACAGGCCCTGGTGTGGTGTAGATGATCTCAGCCAGAGACACAGGCCCTTGTGTGGTGTAGTTGGCCTCAGCCAGCAGCACAGGCCCTGGGGTGATAAACATGGCCTCATCCAGTAGTACAGCCCTTGGTGTGTTGTAGACGGCCTCATCCAGAGCCACAGGCCGTGTGTGGTGTACATGGCCTCAGCCAGATCCAAAGGCTCTGGGGTGGTGTCCATAGCCTCAGCCAGCAGCACAGGTCCTGGTGTGGTGTCCATGGCCTCAGCCAGTAGCACAGGCCCTGGTGTGGTGTAGGTGGCCTAAGCTGGCTGCACAGGTCCACAGCCAGCAGCACAGGCCCTGGTGTGGTGTACATGGCCTCAGCTAGAGGCACAGGCCCTGGTGTGGTGTAGATGGTCTCAGCCAGAGACACAGGCCCTTGGTGTGTTGTAGATGGCCTCATCAGGAGCCACAGGCCCTGTTGTGGTGTAGGTTGCCTCAGTCAGCACCACAGGCCCTGTGTGGTGTGCATGGCCTCAGCCAGTAGCACAGGCCCTGGTGTGATGTAGACTGCTTCAGCCAGAGCCACAGGCCATGGTGTGGTGTAGGTGGCCTAAGCTGGCTGCACAGGTCCACAGCCAGCAGTACAGGCCCTGGTGTGGTGTCCATGGCCTCAACCAGATGCACTGGCCGTGGTGTGGTGTAGCTGGCCTCAGCCAGAGCCACAGGCCCTGGTGTGGTGTTCATGGCCTCAGCCAGAGCCAAATGCCCTGGTGTGGTGTCCATAGCTTCAGCCAGCAGCACAGGTCTTGGTGTGGTGTCCATGGCCTCAGCCAGTAGCACAGGCCCTGGTGTGATGTAGACGGCCTCAGCCAGAGCCACAGGCCCTGGTGTGGTGTAGGTGGCCTAAGCTGGCTGCACAGGTCCACAGCCAGAAGCACAGGCCCTGGCGTGGTGTAGGTGGCCTAACCTGGCTGCACAGGTCCACAACCAGAAGCACAGGACCTGGTGTGATGTAGACGGCTTCAGCCAGAGCCACAGGCCCTGGTGTGGTGTAGGTGGCCTAACCTGGCTGCAGAGGTCCACAGCCAGAAGCACAGGCCCTGGTGTGGTGAAGGTGGCCTAAGCTGGCTGCACAGGTCCACAGCCAGAAGCACAGGCCCTGTGTGGTGTAAATGGCCTCAGCCAGAGCCACAGGCCCTGGGGTGGTGTCCAAAGCCTCAGCCAGCAGCACAGGTCCTGGTGTGGTGTCCATGGTCTCAGCCAGAAGCACAGGCCCTGGTGTAATGTAGACGGCGTCAGCGCAGGCCACAGGCCCTGGTGTAATTTAGATGACCTATGTTAGCAGAATAGGCCTCGGTGTGGTGCGGATGGCCTCACCCGGCAGCACAAGACATTGCTGAAAACAGCCAAAAGGAATGTCGTTAATGTGGCCTCATTAATGGACACCAACACCCTCCTTCTCTGGATCAAAATCAGCTCAGTGACATGAAAAGCAAATTCTTACAGCACCTGGTATTCCCAGGCAGTCTCCCATCCAAGTACTAACCAAGCCCAACCTTGCATAGCTTCCGAGATCAGACGAGATCAGGCTTTGGCAAGGCGGTATGGCCGTAAGCTGCTGGCGTCAGCACAAAGCGTCAATTTATGGTATCAAGTAGTGAGGTGGCCAATACTCGCAGTTACGAACACAAGCCTCCAATTTAACTACAGTGTTAATGGTAACTGCATGCTTGCCTAATACCCTAACCAAAGGACTCATTTTAGCCTTTGATCAGCAACACAGGCCCTGGTGTGGTGTAAATGGCCTCAGCCAGAGCCACAGGACCTGGTGTGGTGTAGTTGGCCTCAGCCAGCATCAAAGGCCCGGGGGTGGTGTACATGGCCTCAGCCAGAGCCACAGGCACTGGTGTGGTGTCCATAGCCTCAGCCAACAGCACAGGCCCTGTTGTGGTGTCCATGGCCTCAGCCAGAAGCACTGGCCCTGGTGTGGTGTAGATGGCCTCAGACAGAGCCACATGCCCTGGTGGGGTGTAGTTGGCCTCAGCCAGCAGCACAGGTCCTGGTGTGGTGTCCATGGCCTCAGCTGGCAGCACAGTCCCTGGTGTGGTGTCCATGGCCTCAGCCAGAAGCACTGGCCCTGGTGTGGTGTAGCTGGCCTAAGACAGAGCCACAGGCCCTGGTGTGGTGTTCATGGCCTCAGCCAGAGCCAAATGCCCTGGTGTGGTGTCCATAGCTTCAGCCAGCAGCACAGGTCTTGGTGTGGTGTCCATGGCCTCAGCCAGTAGCACAGGCCCTGGTTTGATGTAGACGGCCTCAGCCAGAGCCACAGGCCCTGGTGTGGTGTAGGTGGCCTAAGCTGGCTGCACAGGTCCACAACCAGAAGCACAGGCCCTGGCGTGGTGTAGGTGGCCTAACCTGGCTGCACAGGTCCACAACCAGAAGCACAGGACCTGGTGTGATGTAGACGGCTTCAGCCAGAGCCACAGGCCCTGGTGTGGTGTAGGTGGCCTAACCTGGCTGCACAGGTCCACAGCCAGAAGCACAGGCCCTGGTGTGGTGTAGGTGGCCTAAGCTGGCTGCACAGGTCCACAGCCAGAAGCACAGGCCCTGGTGTGGTGTCCATGGCCTCAGCCAGAAGCACTGGCCCTGGTGTGGTGTAGATGGCCTCAGACAGAGCCACAGGCCCTTGTTTGGTGTAGTTGGCCTCAGCCAGCACCACAGGCCCTGGTGTGGTGTCCATAGCCTCAGCCAGCCGCACAGGCCCTGGTGTGATGAACATTGCCTAATCCAGCAGCACAGTCCTTGGTGTGTTGTAGACGAACTCATCCAGAGCCACAGGCCCTGGTGTGCTGTACATGGCCTCAGACAAAGCCACAGGCCCTGAAGAGGTGTCCATGGCCTCAGACAAAGCCACAGGCCCTGAAGAGGTGTCCATGGCCTCAGCCAGTAGCACAGGTCCTGGTGTGGTGTAGACGGCCTCAGACAGAGCCACAGGCCTTGGTGTGGTGTAGGTGTCCTAAGCTGGCTGCACAGGTCCACATCCGGAAGCACTGGCCATGTTGTGTTGTAGATTGCCTCAGCCAGAGCCACAGACCTTGGTGTGGTGTTCATGGCCTAAGCCAGAGCTACAGGCCCACAGCAAGCAGCACAGGCCCTGGTGTGGTGTCCATAGCTCAGCCAGCAGCACAGCTCCTGGTGTGGTGTAGTTGGCCTCAGCCAGCAGCACAGGTCCTGGTGTGGTGTCCATCGCCTCAGCCAGAAACACTGGCCCTGGTGTGATGTAGATGGCCTCAGCCAGAGCCACAGGACCTGGTGTGGTGTTCATGACCTCAGCCAGCATCAAAGGCTCGGGGGTGGTGTACATGGCCTCAGCCAGAGCCACAGGCACTGGTGTGGTGTCCATAGCCTCAGCCAGTAGCACAGGCCCTGGTGTGGTGTAGGTGGCCTAAGCTGGCCGCACAGGTCCACAGCCAGCAGCACAAGCCCTGGTGTGGTGTACATGGCCTCAGCTAGAGGCACAGGCCCTGGTGTGGTGTAGATGATCTCAGCCAGAGACACAGGCCCTTGGTGTGGTGTAGTTGGCCTCAGCCAGCAGCACAGGCCCTGGGGTGATAAACATGGCCTCATCCAGTAGTACAGCCCTTGGTGTGTTGTAGACGGCCTCATCCAGAGCCACAGGCCGTGTGTGGTGTACATGGCCTCAGCCAGATCCAAAGGCTCTGGGGTGGTGTCCATAGCCTCAGCCAGCAGCACAGGTCCTGGTGTGGTGTCCATGGCCTCAGCCAGTAGCACAGGCCCTGGTGTGGTGTAGGTGGCCTAAGCTGGCTGCACAGGTCCACAGCCAGCAGCACAGGCCCTGGTGTGGTGTACATGGCCTCAGCTAGAGGCACAGGCCCTGGTGTGGTGTAGATGGTCTCAGCCAGAGACACAGGCCCTTGGTGTGTTGTAGATGGCCTCATCAGGAGCCACAGGCCCTGTTGTGGTGTAGGTTGCCTCAGTCAGCACCACAGGCCCTGTGTGGTGTGCATGGCCTCAGCCAGTAGCACAGGCCCTGGTGTGATGTAGACTGCTTCAGCCAGAGCCACAGGCCATGGTGTGGTGTAGGTGGCCTAAGCTGGCTGCACAGGTCCACAGCCAGCAGTACAGGCCCTGGTGTGGTGTCCATGGCCTCAACCAGATGCACTGGCCGTGGTGTGGTGTAGCTGGCCTCAGCCAGAGCCACAGGCCCTGGTGTGGTGTTCATGGCCTCAGCCAGAGCCAAATGCCCTGGTGTGGTGTCCATAGCTTCAGCCAGCAGCACAGGTCTTGGTGTGGTGTCCATGGCCTCAGCCAGTAGCACAGGCCCTGGTGTGATGTAGACGGCCTCAGCCAGAGCCACAGGCCCTGGTGTGGTGTAGGTGGCCTAAGCTGGCTGCACAGGTCCACAGCCAGAAGCACAGGCCCTGGCGTGGTGTAGGTGGCCTAACCTGGCTGCACAGGTCCACAACCAGAAGCACAGGACCTGGTGTGATGTAGACGGCTTCAGCCAGAGCCACAGGCCCTGGTGTGGTGTAGGTGGCCTAACCTGGCTGCACAGGTCCACAGCCAGAAGCACAGGCCCTGGTGTGGTGAAGGTGGCCTAAGCTGGCTGCACAGGTCCACAGCCAGAAGCACAGGCCCTGTGTGGTGTAAATGACCTCAGCCAGAGCCACAGGCCATGGGGTGGTGTCCAAAGCCTCAGCCAGCAGCACAGGTCCTGGTGTGGTGTAAATGGCCTCAGCCAGAGCCACAGGCCATGGGGTGGTGTCCATGGCCTCAGCCAGATGCACTGGCCGTGGTGTGGTGTAGCTGGCCTCAGCCAGAGCCACAGGCCCTGGTGTGGTGTTCATGGCCTCAGCCAGAGCCAAATGCCCTGGTGTGGTGTCCATAGCTTCAGCCAGCAGCACAGGTCTTGGTGTGGTGTCCATGGCCTCAGCCAGTAGCACAGGCCCTGGTGTGATGTAGACGGCCTCAGCCAGAGCCACAGGCCCTGGTGTGGTGTAGGTGGCCTAAGCTGGCTGCACAGGTCCACAACCAGAAGCACAGGCCCTGGCGTGGTGTAGGTGGCCTAACCTGGCTGCACAGGTCCACAACCAGAAGCACAGGACCTGGTGTGATGTAGACGGCTTCAGCCAGAGCCACAGGCCCTGGTGTGGTGTAGGTGGCCTAAGCTGGCTGCACAGGTCCACAGCCAGAAGCACAGGCCCTGTGTGGTGTAAATGGCCTCAGCCAGAGCCACAGGCCCTGGGGTGGTGTCCAAAGCCTCAGCCAGCAGCACAGGTCCTGGTGTGGTGTCCATGGTCTCAGCCAGAAGCACAGGCCCTGGTGTAATGTAGACGGCGTCAGCGCAGGCCACAGGCCCTGGTGTAATTTAGATGACCTATGTTAGCAGAATAGGCCTCGGTGTGGTGCGGATGGCCTCACCCGGCAGCACAAGACATTGCTGAAAACAGCCAAAAGGAATGTCGTTAATGTGGCCTCATTAATGGACACCAACACCCTCCTTCTCTGGATCAAAATCAGCTCAGTGACATGAAAAGCAAATGCTTACAGCACCTGGTATTCCCAGGCAGTCTCCCATCCAAGTACTAACCAAGCCCAACCTTGCATAGCTTCCGAGATCAGACGAGATCAGGCTTTGGCAAGGTGGTATGGCCGTAAGCTGCTGGCGTCAGCACAAAGCGTCAATTTATGGTATCAAGTAGTGAGGTGGCCAATACTCGCAGTTACGAACACAAGCCTCCAATTTAACTACAGTGTTAATGGTAACTGCATGCTTGCCTAATACCCTAACCAAAGGACTCATTTTAGCCTTTGATCAGCAACACAGGCCCTGGTGTGGTGTAAATGGCCTCAGCCAGAGCCACAGGACCTGGTGTGGTGTAGTTGGCCTCAGCCAGCATCAAAGGCCCGGGGGTGGTGTACATGGCCTCAGCCAGAGCCACAGGCACTGGTGTGGTGTCCATAGCCTCAGCCAACAGCACAGGCCCTGTTGTGGTGTCCATGGCCTCAGCCAGAAGCACTGGCCCTGGTGTGGTGTAGATGGCCTCAGACAGAGCCACATGCCCTGGTGGGGTGTAGTTGGCCTCAGCCAGCAGCACAGGTCCTGGTGTGGTGTCCATGGCCTCAGCCAGCAGCACAGGCCCTGGTGTGGTGTCCATGGCCTCAGCCAGAAGCACTGGCCCTGGTGTGGTGTAGATGGCCTCAGACAGAGCCACAGGCCCTTGTTTGGTGTAGTTGGCCTCAGCCAGCACCACAGGCCCTGGTGTGGTGTCCATAGCCTCAGCCAGCCGCACAGGCCCTGGTGTGATGAACATTGCCTCATCCAGCAGCACAGTCCTTGGTGTGTTGTAGACGACCTCATCCAGAGCCACAGGCCCTGGTGTGGTGTACATGGCCTCAGACAAAGCCTCAGGCCCTGAAGAGGTGTCCATGGCCTCAGCCAGTAGCACAGGTCCTGGTGTGGTGTAGACGGCCTCAGACAGAGCCACAGGCCTTGGTGTGGTGTAGGTGGCCTAAGCTGGCTGCACAGGTCCACATCCGGAAGCACAGGCCCTGTTGTGTTGTAGATTGCCTCAGCCAGAGCCACAGACCTTGGTGTGGTGTTCATGGCCTAAGCCAGAGCTACAGGCCCACAGCAAGCAGCACAGGCCCTGGTGTGGTGTCCATAGCTCAGCCAGCAGCACAGCTCCTGTTGTGGTGTAGTTGGCCTCAGCCAGCAGCACAGGTCCTGGTGTGGTGTCCATCGCCTCAGCCAGAAACACTGGCCCTGGTGTGATGTAGATGGCCTCAGCCAGAGCCACAGGACCTGGTGTGGTGTTCATGACCTCAGCCAGCATCAAATTCCCGGGGGTGGTGTAAATGGCCTCAGCCAGAGCCACAGGCACTGGTGTGGTGTCCATAGCCTCAGCCAGCAGCACAGGCCTTGGTGTGGTGTCCCTGGCCTCAGCCAGTAGCACAGGCCCTGGTGTGGTGTAGGTGGCCTAAGCTGGCTGCACAGGTCCACAGCCAGCAGCACAAGCCCTGGTGTGGTGTACATGGCCTCAGCTAGAGGCACAGGCCCTGGTGTGGTGTAGATGATCTCAGCCAGAGACAAAGGCCCTTGTGTGGTGTAGTTGGCCTCAGCCAGCAGCACAGGCCCTGGGGTGATAAACATGGCCTCATCCAGTAGTACAGCCCTTGGTGTGTTGTAGACGGCCTCATCCAGAGCCACAGGCCGTGTGTGGTATACATGGCCTCAGCCAGATCCAAAGGCTCTGGGGTGGTGTCCATAGCCTCAGCCAGCAGCACAGGTCCTGGTGTGGTGTCCATGGCCTCAGCCAGTAGCACAGGCCCTGGTGTGGTGTAGGTGGCCTAAGCTGGCTGCACAGGTCCACAGCCAGCAGCACAGGCCCTGGTGTGGTGTACATGGCCTCAGCTAGAGGCACAGGCCCTGGTGTGGTGTAGATGGTCTCAGCCAGAGACACAGGCCCTTGGTGTGTTGTAGATGGCCTCATCAGGAGCCACAGGCCCTGTTGTGGTGTAGGTTGCCTCAGTCAGCACCACAGGCCGTGTGTGGTGTGCATGGCCTCAGCCAGTAGCACAGGCCCTGGTGTGATGTAGACTGCTTCAGCCAGAGCCACAGGCCATGGTGTGGTGTAGGTGGCCTAAGCTGGCTGCACAGGTCCACAGCCAGCAGTACAGGCCCTGGTGTGGTGTCCATGGCCTCAGCCAGATGCACTGGCCGTGGTGTGGTGTAGCTGGCCTCAGCCAGAGCCACAGGCCCTGGTGTGGTGTTCATGGCCTCAGCCAGAGCCAAATGCCCTGGTGTGGTGTCCATAGCTTCAGCCAGCAGCACAGGTCTTGGTGTGGTGTCCATGGCCTCAGCCAGTAGCACAGGCCCTGGTGTGATGTAGACGGCCTCAGCCAGAGCCACAGGCCCTGGTGTGGTGTAGGTGGCCTAAGCTGGCTGCACAGGTCCACAGCCAGAAGCACAGGCCCTGGCGTGGTGTAGGTGGCCTAACCTGGCTGCACAGGTACACAACCAGAAGCACAGGACCTGGTGTGATGTAGACGGCCTCAGCCAGAGCCACAGGCCCTGGTGTGGTGTAGGTGGCCTAAGCTGGCTGCACAGGTCCACAGCCAGAAGCACAGGCCCTGGCGTGGTGTAGGTGGCCTAACCTGGCTGCACAGGTCCACAGCCAGAAGCACAGGCCCTGGTGTGGTGTAGGTGGCCTAAGCTGGCTGCACAGGTCCACAGCCAGAAGCACAGGCCCTGGTGTGGTGTCCATGGCCTCAGCCAGAAGCACTGGCCCTGGTGTGGTGTAGATGGCCTCAGACAGAGCCACAGGCCCTTGTTTGGTGTAGTTGGCCTCAGCCAGCACCACAGGCCCTGGTGTGGTGTCCATAGCCTCAGCCAGCCGCACAGGCCCTGGTGTGATGAACATTGCCTCATCCAGCAGCACAGTCCTTGGTGTGTTGTAGACGAACTCATCCAGAGCCACAGGCCCTGGTGTGCTGTACATGGCCTCAGACAAAGCCACAGGCCCTGAAGAGGTGTCCATGGCCTCAGACAAAGCCACAGGCCCTGAAGAGGTGTCCATGGCCTCAGCCAGTAGCACAGGTCCTGGTGTGGTGTAAATGGCCTCAGCCAGAGCCACAGGCCATGGGGTGGTGTCCACGGCCTCAGCCAGATGCACTGGCCGTGGTGTGGTGTAGCTGGCCTCAGCCAGAGCCACAGGCCCTGGTGTGGTGTTCATGGCCTCAGCCAGAGCCAAATGCCCTGGTGTGGTGTCCATAGCTTCAGCCAGCAGCACAGGTCTTGGTGTGGTGTCCATGGCCTCAGCCAGTAGCACAGGCCCTGGTTTGATGTAGACGGCCTAAGCCAGAGCCACAGGCCCTGGTGTGGTGTAGGTGGCCTAAGCTGGCTGCACAGGTCCACAACCAGAAGCACAGGCCCTGGCGTGGTGTAGGTGGCCTAACCTGGCTGCACAGGTCCACAACCAGAAGCACAGGACCTGGTGTGATGTAGACGGCTTCAGCCAGAGCCACAGGCCCTGGTGTGGTGTAGGTGGCCTAACCTGGCTGCACAGGTCCACAGCCAGAAGCACAGGCCCTGGTGTGGTGTAGGTGGCCTAAGCTGGCTGCACAGGTCCACAGCCAGAAGCACAGGCCCTGGTGTGGTGTCCATGGCCTCAGCCAGAAGCACTGGCCCTGGTGTGGTGTAGATGGCCTCAGACAGAGCCACAGGCCCTTGTTTGGTGTAGTTGGCCTCAGCCAGCACCACAGGCCCTGGTGTGGTGTCCATAGCCTCAGCCAGCCGCACAGGCCCTGGTGTGATGAACATTGCCTCATCCAGCAGCACAGTCCTTGGTGTGTTGTAGACGAACTCATCCAGAGCCACAGGCCCTGGTGTGCTGTACATGGCCTCAGACAAAGCCACAGGCCCTGAAGAGGTGTCCATGGCCTCAGACAAAGCCACAGGCCCTGAAGAGGTGTCCATGGCCTCAGCCAGTAGCACAGGTCCTGGTGTGGTGTAGACGGCCTCAGACAGAGCCACAGGCCTTGGTGTGGTGTAGGTGTCCTAAGCTGGCTGCACAGGTCCACATCCGAAAGCACTGGCCATGTTGTGTTGTAGATTGCCTCAGCCAGAGCCACAGACCTTGGTGTGGTGTTCATGGCCTAAGCCAGAGCTACAGGCCCACAGCAAGCAGCACAGGCCCTGGTGTGGTGTCCATAGCTCAGCCAGCAGCACAGCTCCTGGTGTGGTGTAGTTGGCCTCAGCCAGCAGCACAGGTCCTGGTGTGGTGTCCATCGCCTCAGCCAGAAACACTGGCCCTGGTGTGATGTAGATGGCCTCAGCCAGATCCACAGGACCTGGTGTGGTGTTCATGACCTCAGCCAGCATCAAAGGCTCGGGGGTGGTGTACATGGCCTCAGCCAGAGCCACAGGCACTGGTGTGGTGTCCATAGCCTCAGCCAGTAGCACAGGCCCTGGTGTGGTGTAGGTGGCCTAAGCTGGCCGCACAGAAACACAGCCAGCAGCACAAGCCCTGGTGTGGTGTACATGGCCTCAGCTAGAGGCACAGGCCCTGGTGTGGTGTAGATGATCTCAGCCAGAGACACAGGCCCTTGTGTGGTGTAGTTGGCCTCAGCCAGCAGCACAGGCCCTGGGGTGATAAACATGGCCTCATCCAGTAGTACAGCCCTTGGTGTGTTGTAGACGGCCTCATCCAGAGCCACAGGCCGTGTGTGGTGTACATGGCCTCAGCCAGATCCAAAGGCTCTGGGGTGGTGTCCATAGCCTCAGCCAGCAGCACAGGTCCTGGTGTGGTGTCCATGGCCTCAGCCAGTAGCACAGGCCCTGGTGTGGTGTAGGTGGCCTAAGCTGGCTGCACAGGTCCACAGCCAGCAGCACAGGCCCTGGTGTGGTGTACATGGCCTCAGCTAGAGGCACAGGCCCTGGTGTGGTGTAGATGGTCTCAGCCAGAGACACAGGCCCTTGGTGTGTTGTAGATGGCCTCATCAGGAGCCACAGGCCCTGTTGTGGTGTAGGTTGCCTCAGTCAGCACCACAGGCCCTGTGTGGTGTGCATGGCCTCAGCCAGTAGCACAGGCCCTGGTGTGATGTAGACTGCTTCAGCCAGAGCCACAGGCCATGGTGTGGTGTAGGTGGCCTAAGCTGGCTGCACAGGTCCACAGCCAGCAGTACAGGCCCTGGTGTGGTGTCCATGGCCTCAACCAGATGCACTGGCCGTGGTGTGGTGTAGCTGGCCTCAGCCAGAGCCACAGGCCCTGGTGTGGTGTTCATGGCCTCAGCCAGAGCCAAATGCCCTGGTGTGGTGTCCATAGCTTCAGCCAGCAGCACAGGTCTTGGTGTGGTGTCCATGGCCTCAGCCAGTAGCACAGGCCCTGGTGTGATGTAGACGGCCTCAGCCAGAGCCACAGGCCCTGGTGTGGTGTAGGTGGCCTAAGCTGGCTGCACAGGTCCACAGCCAGAAGCACAGGCCCTGGCGTGGTGTAGGTGGCCTAACCTGGCTGCACAGGTCCACAACCAGAAGCACAGGACCTGGTGTGATGTAGACGGCTTCAGCCAGAGCCACAGGCCCTGGTGTGGTGTAGGTGGCCTAACCTGGCTGCAGAGGTCCACAGCCAGAAGCACAGGCCCTGGTGTGGTGAAGGTGGCCTAAGCTGGCTGCACAGGTCCACAGCCAGAAGCACAGGCCCTGTGTGGTGTAAATGGCCTCAGCCAGAGCCACAGGCCCTGGGGTGGTGTCCAAAGCCTCAGCCAGCAGCACAGGTCCTGGTGTGGTGTCCATGGTCTCAGCCAGAAGCACAGGCCCTGGTGTAATGTAGACGGCGTCAGCGCAGGCCACAGGCCCTGGTGTAATTTAGATGACCTATGTTAGCAGAATAGGCCTCGGTGTGGTGCGGATGGCCTCACCCGGCAGCACAAGACATTGCTGAAAACAGCCAAAAGGAATGTCGTTAATGTGGCCTCATTAATGGACACCAACACCCTCCTTCTCTGGATCAAAATCAGCTCAGTGACATGAAAAGCAAATTCTTACAGCACCTGGTATTCCCAGGCAGTCTCCCATCCAAGTACTAACCAAGCCCAACCTTGCATAGCTTCCGAGATCAGACGAGATCAGGCTTTGGCAAGGCGGTATGGCCGTAAGCTGCTGGCGTCAGCACAAAGCGTCAATTTATGGTATCAAGTAGTGAGGTGGCCAATACTCGCAGTTACGAACACAAGCCTCCAATTTAACTACAGTGTTAATGGTAACTGCATGCTTGCCTAATACCCTAACCAAAGGACTCATTTTAGCCTTTGATCAGCAACACAGGCCCTGGTGTGGTGTAAATGGCCTCAGCCAGAGCCACAGGACCTGGTGTGGTGTAGTTGGCCTCAGCCAGCATCAAAGGCCCGGGGGTGGTGTACATGGCCTCAGCCAGAGCCACAGGCACTGGTGTGGTGTCCATAGCCTCAGCCAACAGCACAGGCCCTGTTGTGGTGTCCATGGCCTCAGCCAGAAGCACTGGCCCTGGTGTGGTGTAGATGGCCTCAGACAGAGCCACATGCCCTGGTGGGGTGTAGTTGGCCTCAGCCAGCAGCACAGGTCCTGGTGTGGTGTCCATGGCCTCAGCTGGCAGCACAGTCCCTGGTGTGGTGTCCATGGCCTCAGCCAGAAGCACTGGCCCTGGTGTGGTGTAGCTGGCCTAAGACAGAGCCACAGGCCCTGGTGTGGTGTTCATGGCCTCAGCCAGAGCCAAATGCCCTGGTGTGGTGTCCATAGCTTCAGCCAGCAGCACAGGTCTTGGTGTGGTGTCCATGGCCTCAGCCAGTAGCACAGGCCCTGGTTTGATGTAGACGGCCTCAGCCAGAGCCACAGGCCCTGGTGTGGTGTAGGTGGCCTAAGCTGGCTGCACAGGTCCACAACCAGAAGCACAGGCCCTGGCGTGGTGTAGGTGGCCTAACCTGGCTGCACAGGTCCACAACCAGAAGCACAGGACCTGGTGTGATGTAGACGGCTTCAGCCAGAGCCACAGGCCCTGGTGTGGTGTAGGTGGCCTAACCTGGCTGCACAGGTCCACAGCCAGAAGCACAGGCCCTGGTGTGGTGTAGGTGGCCTAAGCTGGCTGCACAGGTCCACAGCCAGAAGCACAGGCCCTGGTGTGGTGTCCATGGCCTCAGCCAGAAGCACTGGCCCTGGTGTGGTGTAGATGGCCTCAGACAGAGCCACAGGCCCTTGTTTGGTGTAGTTGGCCTCAGCCAGCACCACAGGCCCTGGTGTGGTGTCCATAGCCTCAGCCAGCCGCACAGGCCCTGGTGTGATGAACATTGCCTAATCCAGCAGCACAGTCCTTGGTGTGTTGTAGACGAACTCATCCAGAGCCACAGGCCCTGGTGTGCTGTACATGGCCTCAGACAAAGCCACAGGCCCTGAAGAGGTGTCCATGGCCTCAGACAAAGCCACAGGCCCTGAAGAGGTGTCCATGGCCTCAGCCAGTAGCACAGGTCCTGGTGTGGTGTAGACGGCCTCAGACAGAGCCACAGGCCTTGGTGTGGTGTAGGTGTCCTAAGCTGGCTGCACAGGTCCACATCCGGAAGCACTGGCCATGTTGTGTTGTAGATTGCCTCAGCCAGAGCCACAGACCTTGGTGTGGTGTTCATGGCCTAAGCCAGAGCTACAGGCCCACAGCAAGCAGCACAGGCCCTGGTGTGGTGTCCATAGCTCAGCCAGCAGCACAGCTCCTGGTGTGGTGTAGTTGGCCTCAGCCAGCAGCACAGGTCCTGGTGTGGTGTCCATCGCCTCAGCCAGAAACACTGGCCCTGGTGTGATGTAGATGGCCTCAGCCAGAGCCACAGGACCTGGTGTGGTGTTCATGACCTCAGCCAGCATCAAAGGCTCGGGGGTGGTGTACATGGCCTCAGCCAGAGCCACAGGCACTGGTGTGGTGTCCATAGCCTCAGCCAGTAGCACAGGCCCTGGTGTGGTGTAGGTGGCCTAAGCTGGCCGCACAGGTCCACAGCCAGCAGCACAAGCCCTGGTGTGGTGTACATGGCCTCAGCTAGAGGCACAGGCCCTGGTGTGGTGTAGATGATCTCAGCCAGAGACACAGGCCCTTGGTGTGGTGTAGTTGGCCTCAGCCAGCAGCACAGGCCCTGGGGTGATAAACATGGCCTCATCCAGTAGTACAGCCCTTGGTGTGTTGTAGACGGCCTCATCCAGAGCCACAGGCCGTGTGTGGTGTACATGGCCTCAGCCAGATCCAAAGGCTCTGGGGTGGTGTCCATAGCCTCAGCCAGCAGCACAGGTCCTGGTGTGGTGTCCATGGCCTCAGCCAGTAGCACAGGCCCTGGTGTGGTGTAGGTGGCCTAAGCTGGCTGCACAGGTCCACAGCCAGCAGCACAGGCCCTGGTGTGGTGTACATGGCCTCAGCTAGAGGCACAGGCCCTGGTGTGGTGTAGATGGTCTCAGCCAGAGACACAGGCCCTTGGTGTGTTGTAGATGGCCTCATCAGGAGCCACAGGCCCTGTTGTGGTGTAGGTTGCCTCAGTCAGCACCACAGGCCCTGTGTGGTGTGCATGGCCTCAGCCAGTAGCACAGGCCCTGGTGTGATGTAGACTGCTTCAGCCAGAGCCACAGGCCATGGTGTGGTGTAGGTGGCCTAAGCTGGCTGCACAGGTCCACAGCCAGCAGTACAGGCCCTGGTGTGGTGTCCATGGCCTCAACCAGATGCACTGGCCGTGGTGTGGTGTAGCTGGCCTCAGCCAGAGCCACAGGCCCTGGTGTGGTGTTCATGGCCTCAGCCAGAGCCAAATGCCCTGGTGTGGTGTCCATAGCTTCAGCCAGCAGCACAGGTCTTGGTGTGGTGTCCATGGCCTCAGCCAGTAGCACAGGCCCTGGTGTGATGTAGACGGCCTCAGCCAGAGCCACAGGCCCTGGTGTGGTGTAGGTGGCCTAAGCTGGCTGCACAGGTCCACAGCCAGAAGCACAGGCCCTGGCGTGGTGTAGGTGGCCTAACCTGGCTGCACAGGTCCACAACCAGAAGCACAGGACCTGGTGTGATGTAGACGGCTTCAGCCAGAGCCACAGGCCCTGGTGTGGTGTAGGTGGCCTAACCTGGCTGCACAGGTCCACAGCCAGAAGCACAGGCCCTGGTGTGGTGAAGGTGGCCTAAGCTGGCTGCACAGGTCCACAGCCAGAAGCACAGGCCCTGTGTGGTGTAAATGGCCTCAGCCAGAGCCACAGGCCATGGGGTGGTGTCCAAAGCCTCAGCCAGCAGCACAGGTCCTGGTGTGGTGTAAATGGCCTCAGCCAGAGCCACAGGCCATGGGGTGGTGTCCATGGCCTCAGCCAGATGCACTGGCCGTGGTGTGGTGTAGCTGGCCTCAGCCAGAGCCACAGGCCCTGGTGTGGTGTTCATGGCCTCAGCCAGAGCCAAATGCCCTGGTGTGGTGTCCATAGCTTCAGCCAGCAGCACAGGTCTTGGTGTGGTGTCCATGGCCTCAGCCAGTAGCACAGGCCCTGGTGTGATGTAGACGGCCTCAGCCAGAGCCACAGGCCCTGGTGTGGTGTAGGTGGCCTAAGCTGGCTGCACAGGTCCACAACCAGAAGCACAGGCCCTGGCGTGGTGTAGGTGGCCTAACCTGGCTGCACAGGTCCACAACCAGAAGCACAGGACCTGGTGTGATGTAGACGGCTTCAGCCAGAGCCACAGGCCCTGGTGTGGTGTAGGTGGCCTAAGCTGGCTGCACAGGTCCACAGCCAGAAGCACAGGCCCTGTGTGGTGTAAATGGCCTCAGCCAGAGCCACAGGCCCTGGGGTGGTGTCCAAAGCCTCAGCCAGCAGCACAGGTCCTGGTGTGGTGTCCATGGTCTCAGCCAGAAGCACAGGCCCTGGTGTAATGTAGACGGCGTCAGCGCAGGCCACAGGCCCTGGTGTAATTTAGATGACCTATGTTAGCAGAATAGGCCTCGGTGTGGTGCGGATGGCCTCACCCGGCAGCACAAGACATTGCTGAAAACAGCCAAAAGGAATGTCGTTAATGTGGCCTCATTAATGGACACCAACACCCTCCTTCTCTGGATCAAAATCAGCTCAGTGACATGAAAAGCAAATTCTTACAGCACCTGGTATTCCCAGGCAGTCTCCCATCCAAGTACTAACCAAGCCCAACCTTGCATAGCTTCCGAGATCAGACGAGATCAGGCTTTGGCAAGGCGGTATGGCCGTAAGCTGCTGGCGTCAGCACAAAGCGTCAATTTATGGTATCAAGTAGTGAGGTGGCCAATACTCGCAGTTACGAACACAAGCCTCCAATTTAACTACAGTGTTAATGGTAACTGCATGCTTGCCTAATACCCTAACCAAAGGACTCATTTTAGCCTTTGATCAGCAACACAGGCCCTGGTGTGGTGTAAATGGCCTCAGCCAGAGCCACAGGACCTGGTGTGGTGTAGTTGGCCTCAGCCAGCATCAAAGGCCCGGGGGTGGTGTACATGGCCTCAGCCAGAGCCACAGGCACTGGTGTGGTGTCCATAGCCTCAGCCAACAGCACAGGCCCTGTTGTGGTGTCCATGGCCTCAGCCAGAAGCACTGGCCCTGGTGTGGTGTAGATGGCCTCAGACAGAGCCACATGCCCTGGTGGGGTGTAGTTGGCCTCAGCCAGCAGCACAGGTCCTGGTGTGGTGTCCATAACCTCAGCTAGCAGCACAGGCCCTGGTGTGGTGTCCATGGCCTCAGCCAGAAGCACTGGCCCTGTTGTGGTGTAGCTGGCCTCAGACAGAGCCACAGGCCCTGGTGTGGTGTTCATGGCCTCAGCCAGAGCCAAATGCCCTGGTGTGGTGTCCATAGCTTCAGCCAGCAGCACAGGTCTTCGTGTGGTGTCCATGGCCTCAGCCAGTAGCACAGGCCCTGGTTTGATGTAGACGGCCTCAGCCAGAGCCACAGGCCCTGGTGTGGTGTAGGTGGCCTAAGCTGGCTGCACAGGTCCACAACCAGAAGCACAGGCCCTGGCGTGGTGTAGGTGGCCTAACCTGGCTGCACAGGTCCACAACCAGAAGCACAGGACCTGGTGTGATGTAGACGGCTTCAGCCAGAGCCACAGGCCCTGGTGTGGTGTAGGTGGCCTAACCTGGCTGCACAGGTCCACAGCCAGAAGCACAGGCCCTGGTGTGGTGTAGGTGGCCTAAGCTGGCTGCACAGGTCCACAGCCAGGAGCACAGGCCCTGGTGTGGTGTCCATGGCCTCAGCCAGAAGCACTGGCCCTGGTGTGGTGTAGATGGCCTCAGACAGAGCCACAGGCCCTTGTTTGGTGTAGTTGGCCTCAGCCAGCACCACAGGCCCTGGTGTGGTGTCCATAGCCTCAGCCAGCCGCACAGGCCCTGGTGTGATGAACATTGCCTAATCCAGCAGCACAGTCCTTGGTGTGTTGTAGACGAACTCATCCAGAGCCACAGGCCCTGGTGTGCTGTACATGGCCTCAGACAAAGCCACAGGCCCTGAAGAGGTGTCCATGGCCTCAGACAAAGCCACAGGCCCTGAAGAGGTGTCCATGGCCTCAGCCAGTAGGACAGGTCCTGGTGTGGTGTAGACGGCCTCAGACAGAGCCACAGGCCTTGGTGTGGTGTAGGTGTCCTAAGCTGGCTGCACAGGTCCACATCCGGAAGCACTGGCCATGTTGTGTTGTAGATTGCCTCAGCCAGAGCCACAGACTTTGGTGTGGTGTTCATGGCCTAAGCCAGAGCTACAGGCCCACAGCAAGCAGCACAGGCCCTGGTGTGGTGTCCATAGCTCAGCCAGCAGCACAGCTCCTGGTGTGGTGTAGTTGGCCTCAGCCAGCAGCACAGGTCCTGGTGTGGTGTCCATCGCCTCAGCCAGAAACACTGGCCCTGGTGTGATGTAGATGGCCTCAGCCAGAGCCACAGGACCTGGTGTGGTGTTCATGACCTCAGCCAGCATCAAAGGCTCGGGGGTGGTGTACATGGCCTCAGCCAGAGCCACAGGCACTGGTGTGGTGTCCATAGCCTCAGCCAGTAGCACAGGCCCTGGTGTGGTGTAGGTGGCCTAAGCTGGCCGCACAGGTCCACAGCCAGCAGCACAAGCCCTGGTGTGGTGTACATGGCCTCAGCTAGAGGCACAGGCCCTGGTGTGGTGTAGATGATCTCAGCCAGAGACACAGGCCCTTGTGTGGTGTAGTTGGCCTCAGCCAGCAGCACAGGCCCTGGGGTGATAAACATGGCCTCATCCAGTAGTACAGCCCTTGGTGTGTTGTAGACGGCCTCATCCAGAGCCACAGGCCGTGTGTGGTGTACATGGCCTCAGCCAGATCCAAAGGCTCTGGGGTGGTGTCCATAGCCTCAGCCAGCAGCACAGGTCCTGGTGTGGTGTCCATGGCCTCAGCCAGTAGCACAGGCCCTGGTGTGGTGTAGGTGGCCTAAGCTGGCTGCACAGGTCCACAGCCAGCAGCACAGGCCCTGGTGTGGTGTACATGGCCTCAGCTAGAGGCACAGGCCCTGGTGTGGTGTAGATGGTCTCAGCCAGAGACACAGGCCCTTGGTGTGTTGTAGATGGCCTCATCAGGAGCCACAGGCCCTGTTGTGGTGTAGGTTGCCTCAGTCAGCACCACAGGCCCTGTGTGGTGTGCATGGCCTCAGCCAGTAGCACAGGCCCTGGTGTGATGTAGACTGCTTCAGCCAGAGCCACAGGCCATGGTGTGGTGTAGGTGGCCTAAGCTGGCTGCACAGGTCCACAGCCAGCAGTACAGGCCCTGGTGTGGTGTCCATGGCCTCAACCAGATGCACTGGCCGTGGTGTGGTGTAGCTGGCCTCAGCCAGAGCCACAGGCCCTGGTGTGGTGTTCATGGCCTCAGCCAGAGCCAAATGCCCTGGTGTGGTGTCCATAGCTTCAGCCAGCAGCACAGGTCTTGGTGTGGTGTCCATGGCCTCAGCCAGTAGCACAGGCCCTGGTGTGATGTAGACGGCCTCAGCCAGAGCCACAGGCCCTGGTGTGGTGTAGGTGGCCTAAGCTGGCTGCACAGGTCCACAGCCAGAAGCACAGGCCCTGGCGTGGTGTAGGTGGCCTAACCTGGCTGCACAGGTCCACAACCAGAAGCACAGGACCTGGTGTGATGTAGACGGCTTCAGCCAGAGCCACAGGCCCTGGTGTGGTGTAGGTGGCCTAACCTGGCTGCACAGGTCCACAGCCAGAAGCACAGGCCCTGGTGTGGTGAAGGTGGCCTAAGCTGGCTACACAGGTCCACAGCCAGAAGCACAGGCCCTGTGTGGTGTAAATGGCCTCAGCCAGAGCCACAGGCCATGGGGTGGTGTCCAAAGCCTCAGCCAGCAGCACAGGTCCTGGTGTGGTGTAAATGGCCTCAGCCAGAGCCACAGGCCATGGGGTGGTGTCCATGGCCTCAGCCAGATGCACTGGCCGTGGTGTGGTGTAGCTGGCCTCAGCCAGAGCCACAGGCCCTGGTGTGGTGTTCATGGCCTCAGCCAGAGCCAAATGCCCTGGTGTGGTGTCCATAGCTTCAGCCAGCAGCACAGGTCTTGGTGTGGTGTCCATGGCCTCAGCCAGCAGCACAGGCCCTGGTGTGATGTAGACGGCCTCAGCCAGAGCCACAGGCCCTGGTGTGGTGTAGGTGGCCTAAGCTGGCTGCACAGGTCCACAACCAGAAGCACAGGCCCTGGCGTGGTGTAGGTGGCCTAACCTGGCTGCACAGGTCCACAACCAGAAGCACAGGACCTGGTGTGATGTAGACGGCTTCAGCCAGAGCCACAGGCCCTGGTGTGGTGTAGGTGGCCTAAGCTGGCTGCACAGGTCCACAGCCAGAAGCACAGGCCCTGTGTGGTGTAAATGGCCTCAGCCAGAGCCACAGGCCCTGGGGTGGTGTCCAAAGCCTCAGCCAGCAGCACAGGTCCTGGTGTGGTGTCCATGGTCTCAGCCAGAAGCACAGGCCCTGGTGTAATGTAGACGGCGTCAGCGCAGGCCACAGGCCCTGGTGTAATTTAGATGACCTATGTTAGCAGAATAGGCCTCGGTGTGGTGCGGATGGCCTCACCCGGCAGCACAAGACATTGCTGAAAACAGCCAAAAGGAATGTCGTTAATGTGGCCTCATTAATGGACACCAACACCCTCCTTCTCTGGATCAAAATCAGCTCAGTGACATGAAAAGCAAATTCTTACAGCACCTGGTATTCCCAGGCAGTCTCCCATCCAAGTACTAACCAAGCCCAACCTTGCATAGCTTCCGAGATCAGACGAGATCAGGCTTTGGCAAGGCGGTATGGGCGTAAGCTGCTGGCGTCAGCACAAAGCGTCAATTTATGGTATCAAGTAGTGAGGTGGCCAATACTCGCAGTTACGAACACAAGCCTCCAATTTAACTACAGTGTTAATGGTAACTGCATGCTTGCCTAATACCCTAACCAAAGGACTCATTTTAGCCTTTGATCAGCAACACAGGCCCTGGTGTGGTGTAAATGGCCTCAGCCAGAGCCACAGGACCTGGTGTGGTGTAGTTGGCCTCAGCCAGCATCAAAGGCCCGGGGGTGGTGTACATGGCCTCAGCCAGAGCCACAGGCACTGGTGTGGTGTCCATAGCCTCAGCCAACAGCACAGGCCCTGTTGTGGTGTCCATGGCCTCAGCCAGAAGCACTGGCCCTGGTGTGGTGTAGATGGCCTCAGACAGAGCCACATGCCCTGGTGGGGTGTAGTTGGCCTCAGCCAGCAGCACAGGTCCTGGTGTGGTGTCCATGGCCTCAGCCAGCAGCACAGGCCCTGGTGTGGTGTCCATGGCCTCAGCCAGAAGCACTGGCCCTGGTGTGGTGTAGATGGCCTCAGACAGAGCCACAGGCCCTTGTTTGGTGTAGTTGGCCTCAGCCAGCACCACAGGCCCTGGTGTGGTGTCCATAGCCTCAGCCAGCCGCACAGGCCCTGGTGTGATGAACATTGCCTCATCCAGCAGCACAGTCCTTGGTGTGTTGTAGACGACCTCATCCAGAGCCACAGGCCCTGGTGTGGTGTACATGGCCTCAGACAAAGCCACAGGCCCTGAAGAGGTGTCCATGGCCTCAGCCAGTAGCACAGGTCCTGGTGTGGTGTAGACGGCCTCAGACAGAGCCACAGGCCTTGGTGTGGTGTAGGTGGCCTAAGCTGGCTGCACAGGTCCACATCCGGAAGCACAGGCCCTGTTGTGTTGTAGATTGCCTCAGCCAGAGCCACAGACCTTGGTGTGGTGTTCATGGCCTAAGCCAGAGCTACAGGCCCACAGCAAGCAGCACAGGCCCTGGTGTGGTGTCCATAGCTCAGCCAGCAGCACAGCTCCTGTTGTGGTGTAGTTGGCCTCAGCCAGCAGCACAGGTCCTGGTGTGGTGTCCATCGCCTCAGCCAGAAACACTGGCCCTGGTGTGATGTAGATGGCCTCAGCCAGAGCCACAGGACCTGGTGTGGTGTTCATGACCTCAGCCAGCATCAAAGGCCCGGGGGTGGTGTAAATGGCCTCAGCCAGAGCCACAGGCACTGGTGTGGTGTCCCTAGCCTCAGCCAGCAGCACAGGCCTTGGTGTGGTGTCCCTGGCCTCAGCCAGTAGCACAGGCCCTGGTGTGGTGTAGGTGGCCTAAGCTGGCTGCACATGTCCACAGCCAGCAGCACAAGCCCTGGTGTGGTGTACATGGCCTCAGCTAGAGGCACAGGCCCTGGTGTGGTGTAGATGATCTCAGCCAGAGACAAAGGCCCTTGTGTGGTGTAGTTGGCCTCAGCCAGCAGCACAGGCCCTGGGGTGATAAACATGGCCTCATCCAGTAGTACAGCCCTTGGTGTGTTGTAGACGGCCTCATCCAGAGCCACAGGCCGTGTGTGGTATACATGGCCTCAGCCAGATCCAAAGGCTCTGGGGTGGTGTCCATAGCCTCAGCCAGCAGCACAGGTCCTGGTGTGGTGTCCATGGCCTCAGCCAGTAGCACAGGCCCTGGTGTGGTGTAGGTGGCCTAAGCTGGCTGCACAGGTCCACAGCCAGCAGCACAGGCCCTGGTGTGGTGTACATGGCCTCAGCTAGAGGCACAGGCCCTTGGTGTGTTGTAGATGGCCTCATCAGGAGCCACAGGCCCTGTTGTGGTGTAGGTTGCCTCAGTCAGCAGCACAGGCCCTGTGTGGTGTGCATGGCCTCAGCCAGTAGCACAGGCCCTGGTGTGATGTAGACTGCTTCAGCCAGAGCCACAGGCCATGGTGTGGTGTAGGTGGCCTAAGCTGGCTGCACAGGTCCACAGCCAGCAGTACAGGCCCTGGTGTGGTGTCCATGGCCTCAGCCAGATGCACTGGCCGTGGTGTGGTGTAGCTGGCCTCAGCCAGAGCCACAGGCCCTGGTGTGGTGTTCATGGCCTCAGCCAGAGCCAAATGCCCTGGTGTGGTGTCCATAGCTTCAGCCAGCAGCACAGGTCTTGGTGTGGTGTCCATGGCCTCAGCCAGTAGCACAGACCCTGGTGTGATGTAGACGGCCTCAGCCAGAGCCACAGGCCCTGGTGTGGTGTAGGTGGCCTAAGCTGGCTGCACAGGTCCACAGCCAGAAGCACAGGCCCTGGCGTGGTGTAGGTGGCCTAACCTGGCTGCACAGGTCCACAACCAGAAGCACAGGACCTGGTGTGATGTAGACGGCTTCAGCCAGAGCCACAGGCCCTGGTGTGGTGTAGGTGGCCTAACCTGGCTGCACAGGTCCACAGCCAGAAGCACAGGCCCTGGTGTGGTGTAGGTGGCCTAAGCTGGCTGCACAGGTCCACAGCCAGAAGCACAGGCCCTGGTGTGGTGTCCATGGCCTCAGCCAGAAGCACTGGCCCTGGTGTGGTGTAGATGGCCTCAGACAGAGCCACAGGCCCTTGTTTGGTGTAGTTGGCCTCAGCCAGCAGCACAGGCCCTGGGGTGATAAACATGGCCTCATCCAGTAGTACAGCCCTTGGTGTGTTGTAGACGGCCTCATCCAGAGCCACAGGCCGTGTGTGGTATACATGGCCTCAGCCAGATCCAAAGGCTCTGGGGTGGTGTCCATAGCCTCAGCCAGCAGCACAGGTCCTGGTGTGGTGTCCATGGCCTCAGCCAGTAGCACAGGCCCTGGTGTGGTGTAGGTGGCCTAAGCTGGCTGCACAGGTCCACAGCCAGCAGCACAGGCCCTGGTGTGGTGTACATGGCCTCAGCTAGAGGCACAGGCCCTTGGTGTGTTGTAGATGGCCTCATCAGGAGCCACAGGCCCTGTTGTGGTGTAGGTTGCCTCAGTCAGCAGCACAGGCCCTGTGTGGTGTGCATGGCCTCAGCCAGTAGCACAGGCCCTGGTGTGATGTAGACTGCTTCAGCCAGAGCCACAGGCCATGGTGTGGTGTAGGTGGCCTAAGCTGGCTGCACAGGTCCACAGCCAGCAGTACAGGCCCTGGTGTGGTGTCCATGGCCTCAGCCAGATGCACTGGCCGTGGTGTGGTGTAGCTGGCCTCAGCCAGAGCCACAGGCCCTGGTGTGGTGTTCATGGCCTCAGCCAGAGCCAAATGCCCTGGTGTGGTGTCCATAGCTTCAGCCAGCAGCACAGGTCTTGGTGTGGTGTCCATGGCCTCAGCCAGTAGCACAGACCCTGGTGTGATGTAGACGGCCTCAGCCAGAGCCACAGGCCCTGGTGTGGTGTAGGTGGCCTAAGCTGGCTGCACAGGTCCACAGCCAGAAGCACAGGCCCTGGCGTGGTGTAGGTGGCCTAACCTGGCTGCACAGGTCCACAACCAGAAGCACAGGACCTGGTGTGATGTAGACGGCTTCAGCCAGAGCCACAGGCCCTGGTGTGGTGTAGGTGGCCTAACCTGGCTGCACAGGTCCACAGCCAGAAGCACAGGCCCTGGTGTGGTGTAGGTGGCCTAAGCTGGCTGCACAGGTCCACAGCCAGAAGCACAGGCCCTGGTGTGGTGTCCATGGCCTCAGCCAGAAGCACTGGCCCTGGTGTGGTGTAGATGGCCTCAGACAGAGCCACAGGCCCTTGTTTGGTGTAGTTGGCCTCAGCCAGCAGCACAGGCCCTGGGGTGATAAACATGGCCTCATCCAGTAGTACAGCCCTTGGTGTGTTGTAGACGGCCTCATCCAGAGCCACAGGCCGTGTGTGGTATACATGGCCTCAGCCAGATCCAAAGGCTCTGGGGTGGTGTCCATAGCCTCAGCCAGCAGCACAGGTCCTGGTGTGGTGTCCATGGCCTCAGCCAGTAGCACAGGCCCTGGTGTGGTGTAGGTGGCCTAAGCTGGCTGCACAGGTCCACAGCCAGCAGCACAGGCCCTGGTGTGGTGTACATGGCCTCAGCTAGAGGCACAGGCCCTTGGTGTGTTGTAGATGGCCTCATCAGGAGCCACAGGCCCTGTTGTGGTGTAGGTTGCCTCAGTCAGCAGCACAGGCCCTGTGTGGTGTGCATGGCCTCAGCCAGTAGCACAGGCCCTGGTGTGATGTAGACTGCTTCAGCCAGAGCCACAGGCCATGGTGTGGTGTAGGTGGCCTAAGCTGGCTGCACAGGTCCACAGCCAGCAGTACAGGCCCTGGTGTGGTGTCCATGGCCTCAGCCAGATGCACTGGCCGTGGTGTGGTGTAGCTGGCCTCAGCCAGAGCCACAGGCCCTGGTGTGGTGTTCATGGCCTCAGCCAGAGCCAAATGCCCTGGTGTGGTGTCCATAGCTTCAGCCAGCAGCACAGGTCTTGGTGTGGTGTCCATGGCCTCAGCCAGTAGCACAGGCCCTGGTGTGATGTAGACGGCCTCAGCCAGAGCCACAGGCCCTGGTGTGGTGTAGGTGGCCTAAGCGGGCTGCACAGGTCCACAGCCAGAAGCACAGGCCCTGGCATGGTGTAGGTGGCCTAACCTGGCTGCACAGGTCCACAACCAGAAGCACAGGACCTGGTGTGATGTAGACGGCTTCAGCCAGAGCCACAGGCCCTGGTGTGGTGTAGGTGGCCTAACCTGGCTGCACAGGTCCACAGCCAGAAGCACAGGCCCTGGTGTGGTGTAGGTGGCCTAAGCTGGCTGCACAGGTCCACAGCCAGAAGCACAGGCCCTGGTGTGGTGTCCATGGCCTCAGCCAGAAGCACTGGCCCTGGTGTGGTGTAGATGGCCTCAGACAGAGCCACAGGCCCTTGTTTGGTGTAGTTGGCCTCAGCCAGCACCACAGGCCCTGGTGTGGTGTCCATAGCCTCAGCCAGCCGCACAGGCCCTGGTGTGATGAACATTGCCTCATCCAGCAGCACAGTCCTTGGTGTGTTGTAGACGAACTCATCCAGAGCCACAGGCCCTGGTGTGCTGTACATGGCCTCAGACAAAGCCACAGGCCCTGAAGAGGTGTCCATGGCCTCAGACAAAGCCACAGGCCCTGAAGAGGTGTCCATGGCCTCAGCCAGTAGCACAGGTCCTGGTGTGGTGTAGACGGCCTCAGCCAGAGCCACAGGCCTTGGTGTGGTGTAGGTGTCCTAAGCTGGCTGCACAGGTCCACATCCGGAAGCACTGGCCATGTTGTGTTGTAGATTGCCTCAGCCAGAGCCACAGACCTTGGTGTGGTGTTCATGGCCTAAGCCAGAGCTACAGGCCCACAGCAAGCAGCACAGGCCCTGGTGTGGTGTCCATAGCTCAGCCAGCAGCACAGCTCCTGGTGTGGTGTAGTTGGCCTCAGCCAGCAGCACAGGTCCTGGTGTGGTGTCCATCGCCTCAGCCAGAAACACTGGCCCTGGTGTGATGTAGATGGCCTCAGCCAGAGCCACAGGACCTGGTGTGGTGTTCATGACCTCAGCCAGCATCAAAGGCCCGGGGGTGGTGTACATGGCCTCAGCCAGAGCCACAGGCACTGGTGTGGTGTCCATAGCCTCAGCCAGTAGCACAGGCCCTGGTGTGGTGTAGGTGGCCTAAGCTGGCCGCACAGGTCCACAGCCAGCAGCACAAGCCCTGGTGTGGTGTACATGGCCTCAGCTAGAGGCACAAGCCCTGGTGTGGTGTAGATGATCTCAGCCAGAGACACAGGCCCTTGTGTGGTGTAGTTGGCCTCAGCCAGCAGCACAGGCCCTGGGGTGATAAACATGGCCTCATCCAGTAGTACAGCCCTTGGTGTGTTGTAGACGGCCTCATCCAGAGCCACAGGCCGTGTGTGGTGTACATGGCCTCAGCCAGATCCAAAGGCTCTGGGGTGGTGTCCATAGCCTCAGCCAGCAGCACAGGTCCTGGTGTGGTGTCCATGGCCTCAGCCAGTAGCACAGGCCCTGGTGTGGTGTAGGTGGCCTAAGCTGGCTGCACAGGTCCACAGCCAGCAGCACAGGCCCTGGTGTGGTGTACATGGCCTCAGCTAGAGGCACAGGCCCTGGTGTGGTGTAGATGGTCTCAGCCAGAGACACAGGCCCTTGGTGTGTTGTAGATGGCCTCATCAGGAGCCACAGGCCCTGTTGTGGTGTAGGTTGCCTCAGTCAGCACCACAGGCCCTTTGTGGTGTGCATGGTCTCAGCCAGTAGCACAGGCCCTGGTGTGATGTAGACTGCTTCAGCCAGAGCCACAGGCCATGGTGTGGTGTAGGTGGCCTAAGCTGGCTGCACAGGTCCACAGCCAGCACTACAGGCCCTGGTGTGGTGTCCATAGCCTCAGCCAGATGCACTGGCCGTGGTGTGGTGTAGCTGGCCTCAGCCAGAGCCACAGGCCCTGGTGTGGTGTTCATGGCCTCAGCCAGAGCCAAATGCCCTGGTGTGGTGTCCATAGCTTCAGCCAGCAGCACAGGTCTTGGTGTGGTGTCCATGGCCTCAGCCAGTAGCACAGGCCCTGGTGTGATGTAGACGGCCTCAGCCAGAGCCACAGGCCCTGGTGTGGTGTAGGTGGCCTAAGCTGGCTGCACAGGTCCACAGCCAGAAGCACAGGCCCTGGCGTGGTGTAGGTGGCCTAAGCTGGCTGCACAGGTCCACAACCAGAAGCACAGGACCTGGTGTGATGTAGACGGCTTCAGCCAGAGCTACAGGCCCTGGTGTGGTGTAGGTGGCCTAACCTGGCTGCAGAGGTCCACAGCCAGAAGCACAGGCCCTGGTGTGGTGAAGGTGGCCTAAGCTGGCTGCACAGGTCCACAGCCAGAAGCACAGGCCCTGTGTGGTGTAAATGGCCTCAGCCAGAGCCACAGGCCCTGGGGTGGTGTCCAAAGCCTCAGCCAGCAGCACAGGTCCTGGTGTGGTGTCCATGGTCTCAGCCAGAAGCACAGGCCCTGGTGTAATGTAGACGGCGTCAGCGCAGGCCACAGGCCCTGGTGTAATTTAGATGACCTATGTTAGCAGAATAGGCCTCGGTGTGGTGCGGATGGCCTCACCCGGCAGCACAAGACATTGCTGAAAACAGCCAAAAGGAATGTCGTTAATGTGGCCTCATTAATGGACACCAACACCCTCCTTCTCTGGATCAAAATCAGCTCAGTGACATGAAAAGCAAATTCTTACAGCACCTGGTATTCCCAGGCAGTCTCCCATCCAAGTACTAACCAAGCCCAACCTTGCATAGCTTCCGAGATCAGACGAGATCAGGCTTTAGCAAGGCGGTATGGCCGTAAGCTGCTGGCGTCAGCACAAAGCGTCAATTTATGGTATCAAGTAGTGAGGTGGCCAATACTCGCAGTTACGAACACAAGCCTCCAATTTAACTACAGTGTTAATGGTAACTGCATGCTTGCCTAATACCCTAACCAAAGGACTCATTTTAGCCTTTGATCAGCAACACAGGCCCTGGTGTGGTGTAAATGGCCTCAGCCAGAGCCACAGGACCTGGTGTGGTGTAGTTGGCCTCAGCCAGCATCAAAGGCCCGGGGGTGGTGTACATGGCCTCAGCCAGAGCCACAGGCACTGGTGTGGTGTCCATAGCCTCAGCCAACAGCACAGGCCCTGTTGTGGTGTCCATGGCCTCAGCCAGAAGCACTGGCCCTGGTGTGGTGTAGATGGCCTCAGACAGAGCCACATGCCCTGGTGGGGTGTAGTTGGCCTCAGCCAGCAGCACAGGTCCTGGTGTGGTGTCCATGGCCTCAGCCAGCAGCACAGGCCCTGGTGTGGTGTCCATGGCCTCAGCCAGAAGCACTGGCCCTGGTGTGGTGTAGATGGCCTCAGACAGAGCCACAGGCCCTTGTTTGGTGTAGTTGGCCTCAGCCAGCACCACAGGCCCTGGTGTGGTGTCCATAGCCTCAGCCAGCCGCACAGGCCCTGGTGTGATGAACATTGCCTCATCCAGCAGCACAGTCCTTGGTGTGTTGTAGACGACCTCATCCAGAGCCACAGGCCCTGGTGTGGTGTACATGGCCTCAGACAAAGCCACAGGCCCTGAAGAGGTGTCCATGGCCTCAGCCAGTAGCACAGGTCCTGGTGTGGTGTAGACGGCCTCAGACAGAGCCACAGGCCTTGGTGTGGTGTAGGTGGCCTAAGCTGGCTGCACAGGTCCACATCCGGAAGCACAGGCCCTGTTGTGTTGTAGATTGCCTCAGCCAGAGCCACAGACCTTGGTGTGGTGTTCATGGCCTAAGCCAGAGCTACAGGCCCACAGCAAGCAGCACAGGCCCTGGTGTGGTGTCCATAGCTCAGCCAGCAGCACAGCTCCTGTTGTGGTGTAGTTGGCCTCAGCCAGCAGCACAGGTCCTGGTGTGGTGTCCATCGCCTCAGCCAGAAACACTGGCCCTGGTGTGATGTAGATGGCCTCAGCCAGAGCCACAGGACCTGGTGTGGTGTTCATGACCTCAGCCAGCATCAAAGGCCCGGGGGTGGTGTAAATGGCCTCAGCCAGAGCCACAGGCACTGGTGTGGTGTCCATAGCTTCAGCCAGCAGCACAGGTCTTGGTGTGGTGTCCATGGCCTCAGCCAGTAGCACAGGACCTGGTGTGATGTAGACGGCTTCAGCCAGAGCCACAGGCCCTGGTGTGGTGTAGGTGGCCTAACCTGGCTGCACAGGTCCACAGCCAGAAGCACAGGCCCTGGTGTGGTGTAGGTGGCCTAAGCTGGCTGCACAGGTCCACAGCCAGAAGCACAGGCCCTGGTGTGGTGTCCATGGCCTCAGCCAGAAGCACTGGCCCTGGTGTGGTGTAGATGGCCTCAGACAGAGCCACAGGCCCTTGTTTGGTGTAGTTGGCCTCAGCCAGCAGCACAGGCCCTGGGGTGATAAACATGGCCTCATCCAGTAGTACAGCCCTTGGTGTGTTGTAGACGGCCTCATCCAGAGCCACAGGCCGTGTGTGGTATACATGGCCTCAGCCAGATCCAAAGGCTCTGGGGTGGTGTCCATAGCCTCAGCCAGCAGCACAGGTCCTGGTGTGGTGTCCATGGCCTCAGCCAGTAGCACAGGCCCTGGTGTGGTGTAGGTGGCCTAAGCTGGCTGCACAGGTCCACAGCCAGCAGCACAGGCCCTGGTGTGGTGTACATGGCCTCAGCTAGAGGCACAGGCCCTTGGTGTGTTGTAGATGGCCTCATCAGGAGCCACAGGCCCTGTTGTGGTGTAGGTTGCCTCAGTCAGCAGCACAGGCCCTGTGTGGTGTGCATGGCCTCAGCCAGTAGCACAGGCCCTGGTGTGATGTAGACTGCTTCAGCCAGAGCCACAGGCCATGGTGTGGTGTAGGTGGCCTAAGCTGGCTGCACAGGTCCACAGCCAGCAGTACAGGCCCTGGTGTGGTGTCCATGGCCTCAGCCAGATGCACTGGCCGTGGTGTGGTGTAGCTGGCCTCAGCCAGAGCCACAGGCCCTGGTGTGGTGTTCATGGCCTCAGCCAGAGCCAAATGCCCTGGTGTGGTGTCCATAGCTTCAGCCAGCAGCACAGGTCTTGGTGTGGTGTCCATGGCCTCAGCCAGTAGCACAGGCCCTGGTGTGATGTAGACGGCCTCAGCCAGAGCCACAGGCCCTGGTGTGGTGTAGGTGGCCTAAGCTGGCTGCACAGGTCCACAGCCAGAAGCACAGGCCCTGGCGTGGTGTAGGTGGCCTAACCTGGCTGCACAGGTCCACAACCAGAAGCACAGGACCTGGTGTGATGTAGACGGCTTCAGCCAGAGCCACAGGCCCTGGTGTGGTGTAGGTGGCCTAACCTGGCTGCACAGGTCCACAGCCAGAAGCACAGGCCCTGGTGTGGTGTAGGTGGCCTAAGCTGGCTGCACAGGTCCACAGCCAGAAGCACAGGCCCTGGTGTGGTGTCCATGGCCTCAGCCAGAAGCACTGGCCCTGGTGTGGTGTAGATGGCCTCAGACAGAGCCACAGGCCCTTGTTTGGTGTAGTTGGCCTCAGCCAGCACCACAGGCCCTGGTGTGGTGTCCATAGCCTCAGCCAGCCGCACAGGCCCTGGTGTGATGAACATTGCCTCATCCAGCAGCACAGTCCTTGGTGTGTTGTAGACGAACTCATCCAGAGCCACAGGCCCTGGTGTGCTGTACATGGCCTCAGACAAAGCCACAGGCCCTGAAGAGGTGTCCATGGCCTCAGACAAAGCCACAGGCCCTGAAGAGGTGTCCATGGCCTCAGCCAGTAGCACAGGTCCTGGTGTGGTGTAGACGGCCTCAGACAGAGCCACAGGCCTTGGTGTGGTGTAGGTGTCCTAAGCTGGCTGCACAGGTCCACATCCGGAAGCACTGGCCATGTTGTGTTGTAGATTGCCTCAGCCAGAGCCACAGACCTTGGTGTGGTGTTCATGGCCTAAGCCAGAGCTACAGGCCCACAGCAAGCAGCACAGGCCCTGGTGTGGTGTCCATAGCTCAGCCAGCAGCACAGCTCCTGGTGTGGTGTAGTTGGCCTCAGCCAGCAGCACAGGTCCTGGTGTGGTGTCCATCGCCTCAGCCAGAAACACTGGCCCTGGTGTGATGTAGATGGCCTCAGCCAGAGCCACAGGACCTGGTGTGGTGTTCATGACCTCAGCCAGCATCAAAGGCCCGGGGGTGGTGTACATGGCCTCAGCCAGAGCCACAGGCACTGGTGTGGTGTCCATAGCCTCAGCCAGTAGCACAGGCCCTGGTGTGGTGTAGGTGGCCTAAGCTGGCCGCACAGGTCCACAGCCAGCAGCACAAGCCCTGGTGTGGTGTACATGGCCTCAGCTAGAGGCACAGGCCCTGGTGTGGTGTAGATGATCTCAGCCAGAGACACAGGCCCTTGTGTGGTGTAGTTGGCCTCAGCCAGCAGCACAGGCCCTGGGGTGATAAACATGGCCTCATCCAGTAGTACAGCCCTTGGTGTGTTGTAGACGGCCTCATCCAGAGCCACAGGCCGTGTGTGGTGTACATGGCCTCAGCCAGATCCAAAGGCTCTGGGGTGGTGTCCATAGCCTCAGCCAGCAGCACAGGTCCTGGTGTGGTGTCCATGGCCTCAGCCAGTAGCACAGGCCCTGGTGTGGTGTAGGTGGCCTAAGCTGGCTGCACAGGTCCACAGCCAGCAGCACAGGCCCTGGTGTGGTGTACATGGCCTCAGCTAGAGGCACAGGCCCTGGTGTGGTGTAGATGGTCTCAGCCAGAGACACAGGCCCTTGGTGTGTTGTAGATGGCCTCATCAGGAGCCACAGGCCCTGTTGTGGTGTAGGTTGCCTCAGTCAGCACCACAGGCCCTTTGTGGTGTGCATGGTCTCAGCCAGTAGCACAGGCCCTGGTGTGATGTAGACTGCTTCAGCCAGAGCCACAGGCCATGGTGTGGTGTAGGTGGCCTAAGCTGGCTGCACAGGTCCACAGCCAGCACTACAGGCCCTGGTGTGGTGTCCATAGCCTCAGCCAGATGCACTGGCCGTGGTGTGGTGTAGCTGGCCTCAGCCAGAGCCACAGGCCCTGGTGTGGTGTTCATGGCCTCAGCCAGAGCCAAATGCCCTGGTGTGGTGTCCATAGCTTCAGCCAGCAGCACAGGTCTTGGTGTGGTGTCCATGGCCTCAGCCAGTAGCACAGGCCCTGGTGTGATATAGACGGCCTCAGCCAGAGCCACAGGCCCTGGTGTGGTGTAGGTGGCCTAAGCTGGCTGCACAGGTCCACAGCCAGAAGCACAGGCCCTGGCGTGGTGTAGGTGGCCTAAGCTGGCTGCACAGGTCCACAACCAGAAGCACAGGACCTGGTGTGATGTAGACGGCTTCAGCCAGAGCTACAGGCCCTGGTGTGGTGTAGGTGGCCTAACCTGGCTGCAGAGGTCCACAGCCAGAAGCACAGGCCCTGGTGTGGTGAAGGTGGCCTAAGCTGGCTGCACAGGTCCACAGCCAGAAGCACAGGCCCTGTGTGGTGTAAATGGCCTCAGCCAGAGCCACAGGCCCTGGGGTGGTGTCCAAAGCCTCAGCCAGCAGCACAGGTCCTGGTGTGGTGTCCATGGTCTCAGCCAGAAGCACAGGCCCTGGTGTAATGTAGACGGCGTCAGCGCAGGCCACAGGCCCTGGTGTAATTTAGATGACCTATGTTAGCAGAATAGGCCTCGGTGTGGTGCGGATGGCCTCACCCGGCAGCACAAGACATTGCTGAAAACAGCCAAAAGGAATGTCGTTAATGTGGCCTCATTAATGGACACCAACACCCTCCTTCTCTGGATCAAAATCAGCTCAGTGACATGAAAAGCAAATTCTTACAGCACCTGGTATTCCCAGGCAGTCTCCCATCCAAGTACTAACCAAGCCCAACCTTGCATAGCTTCCGAGATCAGACGAGATCAGGCTTTAGCAAGGCGGTATGGCCGTAAGCTGCTGGCGTCAGCACAAAGCGTCAATTTATGGTATCAAGTAGTGAGGTGGCCAATACTCGCAGTTACGAACACAAGCCTCCAATTTAACTACAGTGTTAATGGTAACTGCATGCTTGCCTAATACCCTAACCAAAGGACTCATTTTAGCCTTTGATCAGCAACACAGGCCCTGGTGTGGTGTAAATGGCCTCAGCCAGAGCCACAGGACCTGGTGTGGTGTAGTTGGCCTCAGCCAGCATCAAAGGCCCGGGGGTGGTGTACATGGCCTCAGCCAGAGCCACAGGCACTGGTGTGGTGTCCATAGCCTCAGCCAACAGCACAGGCCCTGTTGTGGTGTCCATGGCCTCAGCCAGAAGCACTGGCCCTGGTGTGGTGTAGATGGCCTCAGACAGAGCCACATGCCCTGGTGGGGTGTAGTTGGCCTCAGCCAGCAGCACAGGTCCTGGTGTGGTGTCCATGGCCTCAGCCAGCAGCACAGGCCCTGGTGTGGTGTCCATGGCCTCAGCCAGAAGCACTGGCCCTGGTGTGGTGTAGATGGCCTCAGACAGAGCCACAGGCCCTTGTTTGGTGTAGTTGGCCTCGGCCAGCACCACAGGCCCTGGTGTGGTGTCCATAGCCTCAGCCAGCCGCACAGGCCCTGGTGTGATGAACATTGCCTCATCCAGCAGCACAGTCCTTGGTGTGTTGTAGACGAACTCATCCAGAGCCACAGGCCCTGGTGTGGTGTACATGGCCTCAGACAAAGCCACAGGCCCTGAAGAGGTGTCCATGGCCTCAGACAAAGCCACAGGCCCTGAAGAGGTGTCCATGGCCTCAGCCAGTAGCACAGGTCCTGGTGTGGTGTAGACGGCCTCAGACAGAGCCACAGTCCTTGGTGTGGTGTAGGTGTCCTAAGCTGGTTGCACAGGTCCACATCCGGAAGCACAGGCCCTGTTGTGTTGTAGATTGCCTCAGCCAGAGCCACAGACCTTGGTGTGGTGTTCATGGCCTAAGCCAGAGCTACAGGCCCACAGCAAGCAGCACAGGCCCTGGTGTGGTGTCCATACCTCAGCCAGCAGCACAGCTCCTGTTGTGGTGTAGTTGGCCTCAGCCAGCAGCACAGGTCCTGGTGTGGTGTCCATCGCCTCAGCCAGAAACACTGGCCCTGGTGTGATGTAGATGGCCTCAGCCAGAGCCACAGGACCTGGTGTGGTGTTCATGACCTCAGCCAGCATCAAAGGCCCGGGGGTGGTGTACATGGCCTCAGCCAGAGCCACAGGCACTGGTGTGGTGTCCATAGCCTCAGCCAGCAGCACAGGCCTTGGTGTGGTGTCAATGGCCTCAGCCAGTAGCACAGGCCCTGGTGTGGTGTAGGTGGCCTAAGCTGGCTGCACAGGTCCACAGCCAGCAGCACAAGCCCTGGTGTGGTGTAAATGGCCTCAGCTAGAGGCACAGGCCCTGGTGTGGTGTAGATGATCTCAGCCAGAGACACAGGCCCTTGTGTGGTGTAGTTGGCCTCAGCCAGCAGCACAGGCCCTGGGGTGATAAACATGGCCTCATCCAGTAGTACAGCCCTTGGTGTGTTGTAGACGGCCTCATCCAGAGCCACAGGCCGTGGTGTGGTGTAGCTGGCCTCAGCCAGAGCCACAGGACCTGGTGTGGTGTTCATGACCTCAGCCAGCATCAAAGGCTCGGGGGTGGTGTACATGGCCTCAGCCAGAGCCACAGGCACTGGTGTGGTGTCCATAGCCTCAGCCAGTAGCACAGGCCCTGGTGTGGTGTAGGTGGCCTAAGCTGGCCGCACAGGTCCACAGCCAGCAGCACAAGCCCTGGTGTGGTGTACATGGCCTCAGCTAGAGGCACAGGCCCTGGTGTGGTGTAGATGATCTCAGCCAGAGACACAGGCCCTTGTGTGGTGTAGTTGGCCTCAGCCAGCAGCACAGGCCCTGGGGTGATAAACATGGCCTCATCCAGTAGTACAGCCCTTGGTGTGTTGTAGACGGCCTCATCCAGAGCCACAGGCCGTGTGTGGTGTACATGGCCTCAGCCAGATCCAAAGGCTCTGGGGTGGTGTCCATAGCCTCAGCCAGCAGCACAGGTCCTGGTGTGGTGTCCATGGCCTCAGCCAGTAGCACAGGCCCTGGTGTGGTGTAGGTGGCCTAAGCTGGCTGCACAGGTCCACAGCCAGCAGCACAGGCCCTGGTGTGGTGTACATGGCCTCAGCTAGAGGCACAGGCCCTGGTGTGGTGTAGATGGTCTCAGCCAGAGACACAGGCCCTTGGTGTGTTGTAGATGGCCTCATCAGGAGCCACAGGCCCTGTTGTGGTGTAGGTTGCCTCAGTCAGCACCACAGGCCCTGTGTGGTGTGCATGGCCTCAGCCAGTAGCACAGGCCCTGGTGTGATGTAGACTGCTTCAGCCAGAGCCACAGGCCATGGTGTGGTGTAGGTGGCCTAAGCTGGCTGCACAGGTCCACAGCCAGCAGTACAGGCCCTGGTGTGGTGTCCATGGCCTCAACCAGATGCACTGGCCGTGGTGTGGTGTAGCTGGCCTCAGCCAGAGCCACAGGCCCTGGTGTGGTGTTCATGGCCTCAGCCAGAGCCAAATGCCCTGGTGTGGTGTCCATAGCTTCAGCCAGCAGCACAGGTCTTGGTGTGGTGTCCATGGCCTCAGCCAGTAGCACAGGCCCTGGTGTGATGTAGACGGCCTCAGCCAGAGCCACAGGCCCTGGTGTGGTGTAGGTGGCCTAAGCTGGCTGCACAGGTCCACAGCCAGAAGCACAGGCCCTGGCGTGGTGTAGGTGGCCTAACCTGGCTGCACAGGTCCACAACCAGAAGCACAGGACCTGGTGTGATGTAGACGGCTTCAGCCAGAGCCACAGGCCCTGGTGTGGTGTAGGTGGCCTAACCTGGCTGCACAGGTCCACAGCCAGAAGCACAGGCCCTGGTGTGGTGAAGGTGGCCTAAGCTGGCTGCACAGGTCCACAGCCAGAAGCACAGGCCCTGTGTGGTGTAAATGGCCTCAGCCAGAGCCACAGGCCATGGGGTGGTGTCCAAAGCCTCAGCCAGCAGCACAGGTCCTGGTGTGGTGTAAATGGCCTCAGCCAGAGCCACAGGCCATGGGGTGGTGTCCATGGCCTCAGCCAGATGCACTGGCCGTGGTGTGGTGTAGCTGGCCTCAGCCAGAGCCACAGGCCCTGGTGTGGTGTTCATGGCCTCAGCCAGAGCCAAATGCCCTGGTGTGGTGTCCATAGCTTCAGCCAGCAGCACAGGTCTTGGTGTGGTGTCCATGGCCTCAGCCAGTAGCACAGGCCCTGGTGTGATGTAGACGGCCTCAGCCAGAGCCACAGGCCCTGGTGTGGTGTAGGTGGCCTAAGCTGGCTGCACAGGTCCACAACCAGAAGCACAGGCCCTGGCGTGGTGTAGGTGGCCTAACCTGGCTGCACAGGTCCACAACCAGAAGCACAGGACCTGGTGTGATGTAGACGGCTTCAGCCAGAGCCACAGGCCCTGGTGTGGTGTAGGTGGCCTAAGCTGGCTGCACAGGTCCACAGCCAGAAGCACAGGCCCTGTGTGGTGTAAATGGCCTCAGCCAGAGCCACAGGCCCTGGGGTGGTGTCCAAAGCCTCAGCCAGCAGCACAGGTCCTGGTGTGGTGTCCATGGTCTCAGCCAGAAGCACAGGCCCTGGTGTAATGTAGACGGCGTCAGCGCAGGCCACAGGCCCTGGTGTAATTTAGATGACCTATGTTAGCAGAATAGGCCTCGGTGTGGTGCGGATGGCCTCACCCGGCAGCACAAGACATTGCTGAAAACAGCCAAAAGGAATGTCGTTAATGTGGCCTCATTAATGGACACCAACACCCTCCTTCTCTGGATCAAAATCAGCTCAGTGACATGAAAAGCAAATTCTTACAGCACCTGGTATTCCCAGGCAGTCTCCCATCCAAGTACTAACCAAGCCCAACCTTGCATAGCTTCCGAGATCAGACGAGATCAGGCTTTGGCAAGGCGGTATGGCCGTAAGCTGCTGGCGTCAGCACAAAGCGTCAATTTATGGTATCAAGTAGTGAGGTGGCCAATACTCGCAGTTACGAACACAAGCCTCCAATTTAACTACAGTGTTAATGGTAACTGCATGCTTGCCTAATACCCTAACCAAAGGACTCATTTTAGCCTTTGATCAGCAACACAGGCCCTGGTGTGGTGTAAATGGCCTCAGCCAGAGCCACAGGACCTGGTGTGGTGTAGTTGGCCTCAGCCAGCATCAAAGGCCCGGGGGTGGTGTACATGGCCTCAGCCAGAGCCACAGGCACTGGTGTGGTGTCCATAGCCTCAGCCAACAGCACAGGCCCTGTTGTGGTGTCCATGGCCTCAGCCAGAAGCACTGGCCCTGGTGTGGTGTAGATGGCCTCAGACAGAGCCACATGCCCTGGTGGGGTGTAGTTGGCCTCAGCCAGCAGCACAGGTCCTGGTGTGGTGTCCATGGCCTCAGCCAGCAGCACAGGCCCTGGTGTGGTGTCCATGGCCTCAGCCAGAAGCACTGGCCCTGGTGTGGTGTAGCTGGCCTCAGACAGAGCCACAGGCCCTGGTGTGGTGTTCATGGCCTCAGCCAGAGCCAAATGCCCTGGTGTGGTGTCCATAGCTTCAGCCAGCAGCACAGGTCTTCGTGTGGTGTCCATGGCCTCAGCCAGTAGCACAGGCCCTGGTTTGATGTAGACGGCCTCAGCCAGAGCCACAGGCCCTGGTGTGGTGTAGGTGGCCTAAGCTGGCTGCACAGGTCCACAACCAGAAGCACAGGCCCTGGCGTGGTGTAGGTGGCCTAACCTGACTGCACAGGTCCACAACCAGAAGCACAGGACCTGGTGTGATGTAGACGGCTTCAGCCAGAGCCACAGGCCCTGGTGTGGTGTAGGTGGCCTAACCTGGCTGCACAGGTCCACAGCCAGAAGCACAGGCCCTGGTGTGGTGTAGGTGGCCTAAGCTGGCTGCACAGGTCCACAGCCAGAAGCACAGGCCCTGGTGTGGTGTCCATGGCCTCAGCCAGAAGCACTGGCCCTGGTGTGGTGTCCATGGCCTCAGCCAGTAGCACAGGCCCTGGTGTGGTGTAGGTGGCCTAAGCTGGCTGCACAGGTCCACAGCCAGCAGCACAGGCCCTGGTGTGGTGTACATGGCCTCAGCTAGAGGCACAGGCCCTGGTGTGGTGTAGATGGTCTCAGCCAGAGACACAGGCCCTTGGTGTGTTGTAGATGGCCTCATCAGGAGCCACAGGCCCTGTTGTGGTGTAGGTTGCCTCAGTCAGCACCACAGGCCCTGTGTGGTGTGCATGGCCTCAGCCAGTAGCACAGGCCCTGGTGTGATGTAGACTGCTTCAGCCAGAGCCACAGGCCATGGTGTGGTGTAGGTGGCCTAAGCTGGCTGCACAGGTCCACAGCCAGCAGTACAGGCCCTGGTGTGGTGTCCATGGCCTCAACCAGATGCACTGGCCGTGGTGTGGTGTAGCTGGCCTCAGCCAGAGCCACAGGCCCTGGTGTGGTGTTCATGGCCTCAGCCAGAGCCAAATGCCCTGGTGTGGTGTCCATAGCTTCAGCCAGCAGCACAGGTCTTGGTGTGGTGTCCATGGCCTCAGCCAGTAGCACAGGCCCTGGTGTGATGTAGACGGCCTCAGCCAGAGCCACAGGCCCTGGTGTGGTGTAGGTGGCCTAAGCTGGCTGCACAGGTCCACAGCCAGAAGCACAGGCCCTGGCGTGGTGTAGGTGGCCTAACCTGGCTGCACAGGTCCACAACCAGAAGCACAGGACCTGGTGTGATGTAGACGGCTTCAGCCAGAGCCACAGGCCCTGGTGTGGTGTAGGTGGCCTAACCTGGCTGCACAGGTCCACAGCCAGAAGCACAGGCCCTGGTGTGGTGAAGGTGGCCTAAGCTGGCTGCACAGGTCCACAGCCAGAAGCACAGGCCCTGTGTGGTGTAAATGGCCTCAGCCAGAGCCACAGGCCATGGGGTGGTGTCCAAAGCCTCAGCCAGCAGCACAGGTCCTGGTGTGGTGTAAATGGCCTCAGCCAGAGCCACAGGCCATGGGGTGGTGTCCATGGCCTCAGCCAGATGCACTGGCCGTGGTGTGGTGTAGCTGGCCTCAGCCAGAGCCACAGGCCCTGGTGTGGTGTTCATGGCCTCAGCCAGAGCCAAATGCCCTGGTGTGGTGTCCATAGCTTCAGCCAGCAGCACAGGTCTTGGTGTGGTGTCCATGGCCTCAGCCAGTAGCACAGGCCCTGGTGTGATGTAGACGGCCTCAGCCAGAGCCACAGGCCCTGGTGTGGTGTAGGTGGCCTAAGCTGGCTGCACAGGTCCACAACCAGAAGCACAGGCCCTGGCGTGGTGTAGGTGGCCTAACCTGGCTGCACAGGTCCACAACCAGAAGCACAGGACCTGGTGTGATGTAGACGGCTTCAGCCAGAGCCACAGGCCCTGGTGTGGTGTAGGTGGCCTAAGCTGGCTGCACAGGTCCACAGCCAGAAGCACAGGCCCTGTGTGGTGTAAATGGCCTCAGCCAGAGCCACAGGCCCTGGGGTGGTGTCCAAAGCCTCAGCCAGCAGCACAGGTCCTGGTGTGGTGTCCATGGTCTCAGCCAGAAGCACAGGCCCTGGTGTAATGTAGACGGCGTCAGCGCAGGCCACAGGCCCTGGTGTAATTTAGATGACCTATGTTAGCAGAATAGGCCTCGGTGTGGTGCGGATGGCCTCACCCGGCAGCACAAGACATTGCTGAAAACAGCCAAAAGGAATGTCGTTAATGTGGCCTCATTAATGGACACCAACACCCTCCTTCTCTGGATCAAAATCAGCTCAGTGACATGAAAAGCAAATTCTTACAGCACCTGGTATTCCCAGGCAGTCTCCCATCCAAGTACTAACCAAGCCCAACCTTGCATAGCTTCCGAGATCAGACGAGATCAGGCTTTGGCAAGGCGGTATGGCCGTAAGCTGCTGGCGTCAGCACAAAGCGTCAATTTATGGTATCAAGTAGTGAGGTGGCCAATACTCGCAGTTACGAACACAAGCCTCCAATTTAACTACAGTGTTAATGGTAACTGCATGCTTGCCTAATACCCTAACCAAAGGACTCATTTTAGCCTTTGATCAGCAACACAGGCCCTGGTGTGGTGTAAATGGCCTCAGCCAGAGCCACAGGACCTGGTGTGGTGTAGTTGGCCTCAGCCAGCATCAAAGGCCCGGGGGTGGTGTACATGGCCTCAGCCAGAGCCACAGGCACTGGTGTGGTGTCCATAGCCTCAGCCAACAGCACAGGCCCTGTTGTGGTGTCCATGGCCTCAGCCAGAAGCACTGGCCCTGGTGTGGTGTAGATGGCCTCAGACAGAGCCACATGCCCTGGTGGGGTGTAGTTGGCCTCAGCCAGCAGCACAGGTCCTGGTGTGGTGTCCATGGCCTCAGCCAGCAGCACAGGCCCTGGTGTGGTGTCCATGGCCTCAGCCAGAAGCACTGGCCCTGGTGTGGTGTAGATGGCCTCAGACAGAGCCACAGGCCCTTGTTTGGTGTAGTTGGCCTCAGCCAGCCGCACAGGCCCTGGTGTGGTGTCCATAGCCTCAGCCAGCCGCACAGGCCCTGGTGTGATGAACATTGCCTCATCCAGCAGCACAGTCCTTGGTGTGTTGTAGACGACCTCATCCAGAGCCACAGGCCCTGGTGTGGTGTACATGGCCTCAGACAAAGCCACAGGCCCTGAAGAGGTGTCCATGGCCTCAGCCAGTAGCACAGGTCCTGGTGTGGTGTAGACGGCCTCAGACAGAGCCACAGGCCTTGGTGTGGTGTAGGTGGCCTAAGCTGGCTGCACAGGTCCACATCCGGAAGCACAGGCCCTGTTGTGTTGTAGATTGCCTCAGCCAGAGCCACAGACCTTGGTGTGGTGTTCATGGCCTAAGCCAGAGCTACAGGCCCACAGCAAGCAGCACAGGCCCTGGTGTGGTGTCCATAGCTCAGCCAGCAGCACAGCTCCTGTTGTGGTGTAGTTGGCCTCAGCCAGCAGCACAGGTCCTGGTGTGGTGTCCATCGCCTCAGCCAGAAACACTGGCCCTGGTGTGATGTAGATGGCCTCAGCCAGAGCCACAGGACCTGGTGTGGTGTTCATGACCTCAGCCAGCATCAAAGGCCCGGGGGTGGTGTAAATGGCCTCAGCCAGAGCCACAGGCACTGGTGTGGTGTCCCTAGCCTCAGCCAGCAGCACAGGCCTTGGTGTGGTGTCCCTGGCCTCAGCCAGTAGCACAGGCCCTGGTGTGGTGTAGGTGGCCTAAGCTGGCTGCACATGTCCACAGCCAGCAGCACAAGCCCTGGTGTGGTGTACATGGCCTCAGCTAGAGGCACAGGCCCTGGTGTGGTGTAGATGATCTCAGCCAGAGACAAAGGCCCTTGTGTGGTGTAGTTGGCCTCAGCCAGCAGCACAGGCCCTGGGGTGATAAACATGGCCTCATCCAGTAGTACAGCCCTTGGTGTGTTGTAGACGGCCTCATCCAGAGCCACAGGCCGTGTGTGGTATACATGGCCTCAGCCAGATCCAAAGGCTCTGGGGTGGTGTCCATAGCCTCAGCCAGCAGCACAGGTCCTGGTGTGGTGTCCATGGCCTCAGCCAGTAGCACAGGCCCTGGTGTGGTGTAGGTGGCCTAAGCTGGCTGCACAGGTCCACAGCCAGCAGCACAGGCCCTGGTGTGGTGTACATGGCCTCAGCTAGAGGCACAGGCCCTTGGTGTGTTGTAGATGGCCTCATCAGGAGCCACAGGCCCTGTTGTGGTGTAGGTTGCCTCAGTCAGCAGCACAGGCCCTGTGTGGTGTGCATGGCCTCAGCCAGTAGCACAGGCCCTGGTGTGATGTAGACTGCTTCAGCCAGAGCCACAGGCCATGGTGTGGTGTAGGTGGCCTAAGCTGGCTGCACAGGTCCACAGCCAGCAGTACAGGCCCTGGTGTGGTGTCCATGGCCTCAGCCAGATGCACTGGCCGTGGTGTGGTGTAGCTGGCCTCAGCCAGAGCCACAGGCCCTGGTGTGGTGTTCATGGCCTCAGCCAGAGCCAAATGCCCTGGTGTGGTGTCCATAGCTTCAGCCAGCAGCACAGGTCTTGGTGTGGTGTCCATGGCCTCAGCCAGTAGCACAGGCCCTGGTGTGATGTAGACGGCCTCAGCCAGAGCCACAGGCCCTGGTGTGGTGTAGGTGGCCTAAGCTGGCTGCACAGGTCCACAGCCAGAAGCACAGGCCCTGGCGTGGTGTAGGTGGCCTAACCTGGCTGCACAGGTCCACAACCAGAAGCACAGGACCTGGTGTGATGTAGACGGCTTCAGCCAGAGCCACAGGCCCTGGTGTGGTGTAGGTGGCCTAACCTGGCTGCACAGGTCCACAGCCAGAAGCACAGGCCCTGGTGTGGTGTAGGTGGCCTAAGCTGGCTGCACAGGTCCACAGCCAGAAGCACAGGCCCTGGTGTGGTGTCCATGGCCTCAGCCAGAAGCACTGGCCCTGGTGTGGTGTAGATGGCCTCAGACAGAGCCACAGGCCCTTGTTTGGTGTAGTTGGCCTCAGCCAGCAGCACAGGCCCTGGGGTGATAAACATGGCCTCATCCAGTAGTACAGCCCTTGGTGTGTTGTAGACGGCCTCATCCAGAGCCACAGGCCGTGTGTGGTATACATGGCCTCAGCCAGATCCAAAGGCTCTGGGGTGGTGTCCATAGCCTCAGCCAGCAGCACAGGTCCTGGTGTGGTGTCCATGGCCTCAGCCAGTAGCACAGGCCCTGGTGTGGTGTAGGTGGCCTAAGCTGGCTGCACAGGTCCACAGCCAGCAGCACAGGCCCTGGTGTGGTGTACATGGCCTCAGCTAGAGGCACAGGCCCTGGTGTGGTGTAGATGGTCTCAGCCAGAGACACAGGCCCTTGGTGTGTTGTAGATGGCCTCATCAGGAGCCACAGGCCCTGTTGTGGTGTAGGTTGCCTCAGTCAGCACCACAGGCCCTTTGTGGTGTGCATGGTCTCAGCCAGTAGCACAGGCCCTGGTGTGATGTAGACTGCTTCAGCCAGAGCCACAGGCCATGGTGTGGTGTAGGTGGCCTAAGCTGGCTGCACAGGTCCACAGCCAGCACTACAGGCCCTGGTGTGGTGTCCATAGCCTCAGCCAGATGCACTGGCCGTGGTGTGGTGTAGCTGGCCTCAGCCAGAGCCACAGGCCCTGGTGTGGTGTTCATGGCCTCAGCCAGAGCCAAATGCCCTGGTGTGGTGTCCATAGCTTCAGCCAGCAGCACAGGTCTTGGTGTGGTGTCCATGGCCTCAGCCAGTAGCACAGGCCCTGGTGTGATGTAGACGGCCTCAGCCAGAGCCACAGGCCCTGGTGTGGTGTAGGTGGCCTAAGCTGGCTGCACAGGTCCACAGCCAGAAGCACAGGCCCTGGCGTGGTGTAGGTGGCCTAAGCTGGCTGCACAGGTCCACAACCAGAAGCACAGGACCTGGTGTGATGTAGACGGCTTCAGCCAGAGCTACAGGCCCTGGTGTGGTGTAGGTGGCCTAACCTGGCTGCAGAGGTCCACAGCCAGAAGCACAGGCCCTGGTGTGGTGAAGGTGGCCTAAGCTGGCTGCACAGGTCCACAGCCAGAAGCACAGGCCCTGTGTGGTGTAAATGGCCTCAGCCAGAGCCACAGGCCCTGGGGTGGTGTCCAAAGCCTCAGCCAGCAGCACAGGTCCTGGTGTGGTGTCCATGGTCTCAGCCAGAAGCACAGGCCCTGGTGTAATGTAGACGGCGTCAGCGCAGGCCACAGGCCCTGGTGTAATTTAGATGACCTATGTTAGCAGAATAGGCCTCGGTGTGGTGCGGATGGCCTCACCCGGCAGCACAAGACATTGCTGAAAACAGCCAAAAGGAATGTCGTTAATGTGGCCTCATTAATGGACACCAACACCCTCCTTCTCTGGATCAAAATCAGCTCAGTGACATGAAAAGCAAATTCTTACAGCACCTGGTATTCCCAGGCAGTCTCCCATCCAAGTACTAACCAAGCCCAACCTTGCATAGCTTCCGAGATCAGACGAGATCAGGCTTTAGCAAGGCGGTATGGCCGTAAGCTGCTGGCGTCAGCACAAAGCGTCAATTTATGGTATCAAATAGTGAGGTGGCCAATACTCGCAGTTACGAACACAAGCCTCCAATTTAACTACAGTGTTAATGGTAACTGCATGCTTGCCTAATACCCTAACCAAAGGACTCATTTTAGCCTTTGATCAGCAACACAGGCCCTGGTGTGGTGTAAATGGCCTCAGCCAGAGCCACAGGACCTGGTGTGGTGTAGTTGGCCTCAGCCAGCATCAAAGGCCCGGGGGTGGTGTACATGGCCTCAGCCAGAGCCACAGGCACTGGTGTGGTGTCCATAGCCTCAGCCAACAGCACAGGCCCTGTTGAGGTGTCCATGGCCTCAGCCAGAAGCACTGGCCCTGGTGTGGTGTAGATGGCCTCAGACAGAGCCACATGCCCTGGTGGGGTGTAGTTGGCCTCAGCCAGCAGCACAGGTCCTGGTGTGGTGTCCATGGCCTCAGCCAGCAGCACAGGCCCTGGTGTGGTGTCCATGGCCTCAGCCAGAAGCACTGGCCCTGGTGTGGTGTAGATGGCCTCAGACAGAGCCACAGGCCCTTGTTTGGTGTAGTTGGCCTCAGCCAGCACCACAGGCCCTGGTGTGGTGTCCATAGCCTCAGCCAGCCGCACAGGCCCTGGTGTGATGAACATTGCCTCATCCAGCAGCACAGTCCTTGGTGTGTTGTAGACGACCTCATCCAGAGCCACAGGCCCTGGTGTGGTGTACATGGCCTCAGACAAAGCCACAGGCCCTGAAGAGGTGTCCATGGCCTCAGCCAGTAGCACAGGTCCTGGTGTGGTGTAGACGGCCTCAGACAGAGCCACAGGCCTTGGTGTGGTGTAGGTGGCCTAAGCTGGCTGCACAGGTCCACATCCGGAAGCACAGGCCCTGTTGTGTTGTAGATTGCCTCAGCCAGAGCCACAGACCTTGGTGTGGTGTTCATGGCCTAAGCCAGAGCTACAGGCCCACAGCAAGCAGCACAGGCCCTGGTGTGGTGTCCATAGCTCAGCCAGCAGCACAGCTCCTGTTGTGGTGTAGTTGGCCTCAGCCAGCAGCACAGGTCCTGGTGTGGTGTCCATCGCCTCAGCCAGAAACACTGGCCCTGGTGTGATGTAGATGGCCTCAGCCAGAGCCACAGGACCTGGTGTGGTGTTCATGACCTCAGCCAGCATCAAAGGCCCGGGGGTGGTGTAAATGGCCTCAGCCAGAGCCACAGGCACTGGTGTGGTGTCCCTAGCCTCAGCCAGCAGCACAGGCCTTGGTGTGGTGTCCCTGGCCTCAGCCAGTAGCACAGGCCCTGGTGTGCTGTAGGTGGCCTAAGCTGGCTGCACATGTCCACAGCCAGCAGCACAAGCCCTGGTGTGGTGTACATGGCCTCAGCTAGAGGCACAGGCCCTGGTGTGGTGTAGATGATCTCAGCCAGAGACAAAGGCCCTTGTGTGGTGTAGTTGGCCTCAGCCAGCAGCACAGGCCCTGGGGTGATAAACATGGCCTCATCCAGTAGTACAGCCCTTGGTGTGTTGTAGACGGCCTCATCCAGAGCCACAGGCCGTGTGTGGTATACATGGCCTCAGCCAGATCCAAAGGCTCTGGGGTGGTGTCCATAGCCTCAGCCAGCAGCACAGGTCCTGGTGTGGTGTCCATGGCCTCAGCCAGTAGCACAGGCCCTGGTGTGGTGTAGGTGGCCTAAGCTGGCTGCACAGGTCCACAGCCAGCAGCACAGGCCCTGGTGTGGTGTACATGGCCTCAGCTAGAGGCACAGGCCCTTGGTGTGTTGTAGATGGCCTCATCAGGAGCCACAGGCCCTGTTGTGGTGTAGGTTGCCTCAGTCAGCAGCACAGGCCCTGTGTGGTGTGCATGGCCTCAGCCAGTAGCACAGGCCCTGGTGTGATGTAGACTGCTTCAGCCAGAGCCACAGGCCATGGTGTGGTGTAGGTGGCCTAAGCTGGCTGCACAGGTCCACAGCCAGCACTACAGGCCCTGGTGTGGTGTCCATAGCCTCAGCCAGATGCACTGGCCGTGGTGTGGTGTAGCTGGCCTCAGCCAGAGCCACAGGCCCTGGTGTGGTGTTCATGGCCTCAGCCAGAGCCAAATGCCCTGGTGTGGTGTCCATAGCTTCAGCCAGCAGCACAGGTCTTGGTGTGGTGTCCATGGCCTCAGCCAGTAGCACAGGCCCTGGTGTGATGTAGACGGCCTCAGCCAGAGCCACAGGCCCTGGTGTGGTGTAGGTGGCCTAAGCTGGCTGCACAGGTCCACAGCCAGAAGCACAGGCCCTGGCGTGGTGTAGGTGGCCTAAGCTGGCTGCACAGGTCCACAACCAGAAGCACAGGACCTGGTGTGATGTAGACGGCTTCAGCCAGAGCTACAGGCCCTGGTGTGGTGTAGGTGGCCTAACCTGGCTGCAGAGGTCCACAGCCAGAAGCACAGGCCCTGGTGTGGTGAAGGTGGCCTAAGCTGGCTGCACAGGTCCACAGCCAGAAGCACAGGCCCTGTGTGGTGTAAATGGCCTCAGCCAGAGCCACAGGCCCTGGGGTGGTGTCCAAAGCCTCAGCCAGCAGCACAGGTCCTGGTGTGGTGTCCATGGTCTCAGCCAGAAGCACAGGCCCTGGTGTAATGTAGACGGCGTCAGCGCAGGCCACAGGCCCTGGTGTAATTTAGATGACCTATGTTAGCAGAATAGGCCTCGGTGTGGTGCGGATGGCCTCACCCGGCAGCACAAGACATTGCTGAAAACAGCCAAAAGGAATGTCGTTAATGTGGCCTCATTAATGGACACCAACACCCTCCTTCTCTGGATCAAAATCAGCTCAGTGACATGAAAAGCAAATTCTTACAGCACCTGGTATTCCCAGGCAGTCTCCCATCCAAGTACTAACCAAGCCCAACCTTGCATAGCTTCCGAGATCAGACGAGATCAGGCTTTAGCAAGGCGGTATGGCCGTAAGCTGCTGGCGTCAGCACAAAGCGTCAATTTATGGTATCAAGTAGTGAGGTGGCCAATACTCGCAGTTACGAACACAAGCCTCCAATTTAACTACAGTGTTAATGGTAACTGCATGCTTGCCTAATACCCTAACCAAAGGACTCATTTTAGCCTTTGATCAGCAACACAGGCCCTGGTGTGGTGTAAATGGCCTCAGCCAGAGCCACAGGACCTGGTGTGGTGTAGTTGGCCTCAGCCAGCATCAAAGGCCCGGGGGTGGTGTACATGGCCTCAGCCAGAGCCACAGGCACTGGTGTGGTGTCCATAGCCTCAGCCAACAGCACAGGCCCTGTTGAGGTGTCCATGGCCTCAGCCAGAAGCACTGGCCCTGGTGTGGTGTAGATGGCCTCAGACAGAGCCACATGCCCTGGTGGGGTGTAGTTGGCCTCAGCCAGCAGCACAGGTCCTGGTGTGGTGTCCATGGCCTCAGCCAGCAGCACAGGCCCTGGTGTGGTGTCCATGGCCTCAGCCAGAAGCACTGGCCCTGGTGTGGTGTAGATGGCCTCAGACAGAGCCACAGGCCCTTGTTTGGTGTAGTTGGCCTCAGCCAGCACCACAGGCCCTGGTGTGGTGTCCATAGCCTCAGCCAGCCGCACAGGCCCTGGTGTGATGAACATTGCCTCATCCAGCAGCACAGTCCTTGGTGTGTTGTAGACGACCTCATCCAGAGCCACAGGCCCTGGTGTGGTGTACATGGCCTCAGACAAAGCCACAGGCCCTGAAGAGGTGTCCATGGCCTCAGCCAGTAGCACAGGTCCTGGTGTGGTGTAGACGGCCTCAGACAGAGCCACAGGCCTTGGTGTGGTGTAGGTGGCCTAAGCTGGCTGCACAGGTCCACATCCGGAAGCACAGGCCCTGTTGTGTTGTAGATTGCCTCAGCCAGAGCCACAGACCTTGGTGTGGTGTTCATGGCCTAAGCCAGAGCTACAGGCCCACAGCAAGCAGCACAGGCCCTGGTGTGGTGTCCATAGCTCAGCCAGCAGCACAGCTCCTGTTGTGGTGTAGTTGGCCTCAGCCAGCAGCACAGGTCCTGGTGTGGTGTCCATCGCCTCAGCCAGAAACACTGGCCCTGGTGTGATGTAGATGGCCTCAGCCAGAGCCACAGGACCTGGTGTGGTGTTCATGACCTCAGCCAGCATCAAAGGCCCGGGGGTGGTGTAAATGGCCTCAGCCAGAGCCACAGGCACTGGTGTGGTGTCCCTAGCCTCAGCCAGCAGCACAGGCCTTGGTGTGGTGTCCCTGGCCTCAGCCAGTAGCACAGGCCCTGGTGTGGTGTAGGTGGCCTAAGCTGGCTGCACATGTCCACAGCCAGCAGCACAAGCCCTGGTGTGGTGTACATGGCCTCAGCTAGAGGCACAGGCCCTGGTGTGGTGTAGATGATCTCAGCCAGAGACAAAGGCCCTTGTGTGGTGTAGTTGGCCTCAGCCAGCAGCACAGGCCCTGGGGTGATAAACATGGCCTCATCCAGTAGTACAGCCCTTGGTGTGTTGTAGACGGCCTCATCCAGAGCCACAGGCCGTGTGTGGTATACATGGCCTCAGCCAGATCCAAAGGCTCTGGGGTGGTGTCCATAGCCTCAGCCAGCAGCACAGGTCCTGGTGTGGTGTCCATGGCCTCAGCCAGTAGCACAGGCCCTGGTGTGGTGTAGGTGGCCTAAGCTGGCTGCACAGGTCCACAGCCAGCAGCACAGGCCCTGGTGTGGTGTACATGGCCTCAGCTAGAGGCACAGGCCCTTGGTGTGTTGTAGATGGCCTCATCAGGAGCCACAGGCCCTGTTGTGGTGTAGGTTGCCTCAGTCAGCAGCACAGGCCCTGTGTGGTGTGCATGGCCTCAGCCAGTAGCACAGGCCCTGGTGTGATGTAGACTGCTTCAGCCAGAGCCACAGGCCATGGTGTGGTGTAGGTGGCCTAAGCTGGCTGCACAGGTCCACAGCCAGCAGTACAGGCCCTGGTGTGGTGTCCATGGCCTCAGCCAGATGCACTGGCCGTGGTGTGGTGTAGCTGGCCTCAGCCAGAGCCACAGGCCCTGGTGTGGTGTTCATGGCCTCAGCCAGAGCCAAATGCCCTGGTGTGGTGTCCATAGCTTCAGCCAGCAGCACAGGTCTTGGTGTGGTGTCCATGGCCTCAGCCAGTAGCACAGGCCCTGGTGTGATGTAGACGGCCTCAGCCAGAGCCACAGGCCCTGGTGTGGTGTAGGTGGCCTAAGCTGGCTGCACAGGTCCACAGCCAGAAGCACAGGCCCTGGCGTGGTGTAGGTGGCCTAACCTGGCTGCACAGGTCCACAACCAGAAGCACAGGACCTGGTGTGATGTAGACGGCTTCAGCCAGAGCCACAGGCCCTGGTGTGGTGTAGGTGGCCTAACCTGGCTGCACAGGTCCACAGCCAGAAGCACAGGCCCTGGTGTGGTGTAGGTGGCCTAAGCTGGCTGCACAGGTCCACAGCCAGAAGCACAGGCCCTGGTGTGGTGTCCATGGCCTCAGCCAGAAGCACTGGCCCTGGTGTGGTGTAGATGGCCTCAGACAGAGCCACAGGCCCTTGTTTGGTGTAGTTGGCCTCAGCCAGCACCACAGGCCCTGGTGTGGTGTCCATAGCCTCAGCCAGCGGCACAGGCCCTGGTGTGATGAACATTGCCTCATCCAGCAGCACAGTCCTTGGTGTGTTGTAGACGAACTCATCCAGAGCCACAGGCCCTGGTGTGCTGTACATGGCCTCAGACAAAGCCACAGGCCCTGAAGAGGTGTCCATGGCCTCAGACAAAGCCACAGGCCCTGAAGAGGTGTCCATGGCCTCAGCCAGTAGCACAGGTCCTGGTGTGGTGTAGACGGCCTCAGACAGAGCCACAGGCCTTGGTGTGGTGTAGGTGTCCTAAGCTGGCTGCACAGGTCCACATCCGGAAGCACTGGCCATGTTGTGTTGTAGATTGCCTCAGCCAGAGCCACAGACCTTGGTGTGGTGTTCATGGCCTAAGCCAGAGCTACAGGCCCACAGCAAGCAGCACAGGCCCTGGTGTGGTGTCCATAGCTCAGCCAGCAGCACAGCTCCTGGTGTGGTGTAGTTGGCCTCAGCCAGCAGCACAGGTCCTGGTGTGGTGTCCATCGCCTCAGCCAGAAACACTGGCCCTGGTGTGATGTAGATGGCCTCAGCCAGAGCCACAGGACCTGGTGTGGTGTTCATGACCTCAGCCAGCATCAAAGGCCCGGGGGTGGTGTACATGGCCTCAGCCAGAGCCACAGGCCCTGGTGTGGTGTAGGTGGCCTAAGCTGGCCGCACAGGTCCACAGCCAGCAGCACAAGCCCTGGTGTGGTGTACATGGCCTCAGCTAGAGGCACAGGCCCTGGTGTGGTGTAGATGATCTCAGCCAGAGACACAGGCCCTTGTGTGGTGTAGTTGGCCTCAGCCAGCAGCACAGGCCCTGGGGTGATAAACATGGCCTCATCCAGTAGTACAGCCCTTGGTGTGTTGTAGACGGCCTCATCCAGAGCCACAGGCCGTGTGTGGTGTACATGGCCTCAGCCAGATCCAAAGGCTCTGGGGTGGTGTCCATAGCCTCAGCCAGCAGCACAGGTCCTGGTGTGGTGTCCATGGCCTCAGCCAGTAGCACAGGCCCTGGTGTGGTGTAGGTGGCCTAAGCTGGCTGCACAGGTCCACAGCCAGCAGCACAGGCCCTGGTGTGGTGTACATGGCCTCAGCTAGAGGCACAGGCCCTGGTGTGGTGTAGATGGTCTCAGCCAGAGACACAGGCCCTTGGTGTGTTGTAGATGGCCTCATCAGGAGCCACAGGCCCTGTTGTGGTGTAGGTTGCCTCAGTCAGCACCACAGGCCCTTTGTGGTGTGCATGGTCTCAGCCAGTAGCACAGGCCCTGGTGTGATGTAGACTGCTTCAGCCAGAGCCACAGGCCATGGTGTGGTGTAGGTGGCCTAAGCTGGCTGCACAGGTCCACAGCCAGCACTACAGGCCCTGGTGTGGTGTCCATAGCCTCAGCCAGATGCACTGGCCGTGGTGTGGTGTAGCTGGCCTCAGCCAGAGCCACAGGCCCTGGTGTGGTGTTCATGGCCTCAGCCAGAGCCAAATGCCCTGGTGTGGTGTCCATAGCTTCAGCCAGCAGCACAGGTCTTGGTGTGGTGTCCATGGCCTCAGCCAGTAGCACAGGCCCTGGTGTGATGTAGACGGCCTCAGCCAGAGCCACAGGCCCTGGTGTGGTGTAGGTGGCCTAAGCTGGCTGCACAGGTCCACAGCCAGAAGCACAGGCCCTGGCGTGGTGTAGGTGGCCTAAGCTGGCTGCACAGGTCCACAACCAGAAGCACAGGACCTGGTGTGATGTAGACGGCTTCAGCCAGAGCTACAGGCCCTGGTGTGGTGTAGGTGGCCTAACCTGGCTGCAGAGGTCCACAGCCAGAAGCACAGGCCCTGGTGTGGTGAAGGTGGCCTAAGCTGGCTGCACAGGTCCACAGCCAGAAGCACAGGCCCTGTGTGGTGTAAATGGCCTCAGCCAGAGCCACAGGCCCTGGGGTGGTGTCCAAAGCCTCAGCCAGCAGCACAGGTCCTGGTGTGGTGTCCATGGTCTCAGCCAGAAGCACAGGCCCTGGTGTAATGTAGACGGCGTCAGCGCAGGCCACAGGCCCTGGTGTAATTTAGATGACCTATGTTAGCAGAATAGGCCTCGGTGTGGTGCGGATGGCCTCACCCGGCAGCACAAGACATTGCTGAAAACAGCCAAAAGGAATGTCGTTAATGTGGCCTCATTAATGGACACCAACACCCTCCTTCTCTGGATCAAAATCAGCTCAGTGACATGAAAAGCAAATTCTTACAGCACCTGGTATTCCCAGGCAGTCTCCCATCCAAGTACTAACCAAGCCCAACCTTGCATAGCTTCCGAGATCAGACGAGATCAGGCTTTAGCAAGGCGGTATGGCCGTAAGCTGCTGGCGTCAGCACAAAGCGTCAATTTATGGTATCAAGTAGTGAGGTGGCCAATACTCGCAGTTACGAACACAAGCCTCCAATTTAACTACAGTGTTAATGGTAACTGCATGCTTGCCTAATACCCTAACCAAAGGACTCATTTTAGCCTTTGATCAGCAACACAGGCCCTGGTGTGGTGTAAATGGCCTCAGCCAGAGCCACAGGACCTGGTGTGGTGTAGTTGGCCTCAGCCAGCATCAAAGGCCCGGGGGTGGTGTACATGGCCTCAGCCAGAGCCACAGGCACTGGTGTGGTGTCCATAGCCTCAGCCAACAGCACAGGCCCTGTTGTGGTGTCCATGGCCTCAGCCAGAAGCACTGGCCCTGGTGTGGTGTAGATGGCCTCAGACAGAGCCACATGCCCTGGTGGGGTGTAGTTGGCCTCAGCCAGCAGCACAGGTCCTGGTGTGGTGTCCATGGCCTCAGCCAGCAGCACAGGCCCTGGTGTGGTGTCCATGGCCTCAGCCAGAAGCACTGGCCCTGGTGTGGTGTAGATGGCCTCAGACAGAGCCACAGGCCCTTGTTTGGTGTAGTTGGCCTCGGCCAGCACCACAGGCCCTGGTGTGGTGTCCATAGCCTCAGCCAGCCGCACAGGCCCTGGTGTGATGAACATTGCCTCATCCAGCAGCACAGTCCTTGGTGTGTTGTAGACGAACTCATCCAGAGCCACAGGCCCTGGTGTGGTGTACATGGCCTCAGACAAAGCCACAGGCCCTGAAGAGGTGTCCATGGCCTCAGACAAAGCCACAGGCCCTGAAGAGGTGTCCATGGCCTCAGCCAGTAGCACAGGTCCTGGTGTGGTGTAGACGGCCTCAGACAGAGCCACAGTCCTTGGTGTGGTGTAGGTGTCCTAAGCTGGTTGCACAGGTCCACATCCGGAAGCACAGGCCCTGTTGTGTTGTAGATTGCCTCAGCCAGAGCCACAGACCTTGGTGTGGTGTTCATGGCCTAAGCCAGAGCTACAGGCCCACAGCAAGCAGCACAGGCCCTGGTGTGGTGTCCATACCTCAGCCAGCAGCACAGCTCCTGTTGTGGTGTAGTTGGCCTCAGCCAGCAGCACAGGTCCTGGTGTGGTGTCCATCGCCTCAGCCAGAAACACTGGCCCTGGTGTGATGTAGATGGCCTCAGCCAGAGCCACAGGACCTGGTGTGGTGTTCATGACCTCAGCCAGCATCAAAGGCCCGGGGGTGGTGTACATGGCCTCAGCCAGAGCCACAGGCACTGGTGTGGTGTCCATAGCCTCAGCCAGCAGCACAGGCCTTGGTGTGGTGTCAATGGCCTCAGCCAGTAGCACAGGCCCTGGTGTGGTGTAGGTGGCCTAAGCTGGCTGCACAGGTCCACAGCCAGCAGCACAAGCCCTGGTGTGGTGTACATGGCCTCAGCTAGAGGCACAGGCCCTGGTGTGGTGTAGATGATCTCAGCCAGAGACACAGGCCCTTGTGTGGTGTAGTTGGCCTCAGCCAGCAGCACAGGCCCTGGGGTGATAAACATGGCCTCATCCAGTAGTACAGCCCTTGGTGTGTTGTAGACGGCCTCATCCAGAGCCACAGGCCGTGGTGTGGTGTAGCTGGCCTCAGCCAGAGCCACAGGACATGGTGTGGTGTTCATGACCTCAGCCAGCATCAAAGGCTCGGGGGTGGTGTACATGGCCTCAGCCAGAGCCACAGGCACTGGTGTGGTGTCCATAGCCTCAGCCAGTAGCACAGGCCCTGGTGTGGTGTAGGTGGCCTAAGCTGGCCGCACAGGTCCACAGCCAGCAGCACAAGCCCTGGTGTGGTGTACATGGCCTCAGCTAGAGGCACAGGCCCTGGTGTGGTGTAGATGATCTCAGCCAGAGACACAGGCCCTTGTGTGGTGTAGTTGGCCTCAGCCAGCAGCACAGGCCCTGGGGTGATAAACATGGCCTCATCCAGTAGTACAGCCCTTGGTGTGTTGTAGACGGCCTCATCCAGAGCCACAGGCCGTGTGTGGTGTACATGGCCTCAGCCAGATCCAAAGGCTCTGGGGTGGTGTCCATAGCCTCAGCCAGCAGCACAGGTCCTGGTGTGGTGTCCATGGCCTCAGCCAGTAGCACAGGCCCTGGTGTGGTGTAGGTGGCCTAAGCTGGCTGCACAGGTCCACAGCCAGCAGCACAGGCCCTGGTGTGGTGTACATGGCCTCAGCTAGAGGCACAGGCCCTGGTGTGGTGTAGATGGTCTCAGCCAGAGACACAGGCCCTTGGTGTGTTGTAGATGGCCTCATCAGGAGCCACAGGCCCTGTTGTGGTGTAGGTTGCCTCAGTCAGCACCACAGGCCCTGTGTGGTGTGCATGGCCTCAGCCAGTAGCACAGGCCCTGGTGTGATGTAGACTGCTTCAGCCAGAGCCACAGGCCATGGTGTGGTGTAGGTGGCCTAAGCTGGCTGCACAGGTCCACAGCCAGCAGTACAGGCCCTGGTGTGGTGTCCATGGCCTCAACCAGATGCACTGGCCGTGGTGTGGTGTAGCTGGCCTCAGCCAGAGCCACAGGCCCTGGTGTGGTGTTCATGGCCTCAGCCAGAGCCAAATGCCCTGGTGTGGTGTCCATAGCTTCAGCCAGCAGCACAGGCCCTGGTGTGGTGTAGGTGGCCTCAGCCAGTAGCACAGGCCCTGGTGTGATGTAGACGGCCTCAGCCAGAGCCACAGGCCCTGGTGTGGTGTAGGTGGCCTAAGCTGGCTGCACAGGTCCACAGCCAGAAGCACAGGCCCTGGCGTGGTGTAGGTGGCCTAACCTGGCTGCACAGGTCCACAACCAGAAGCACAGGACCTGGTGTGATGTAGACGGCTTCAGCCAGAGCCACAGGCCCTGGTGTGGTGTAGGTGGCCTAACCTGGCTGCACAGGTCCACAGCCAGAAGCACAGGCCCTGGTGTGGTGAAGGTGGCCTAAGCTGGCTGCACAGGTCCACAGCCAGAAGCACAGGCCCTGTGTGGTGTAAATGGCCTCAGCCAGAGCCACAGGCCATGGGGTGGTGTCCAAAGCCTCAGCCAGCAGCACAGGTCCTGGTGTGGTGTAAATGGCCTCAGCCAGAGCCACAGGCCATGGGGTGGTGTCCATGGCCTCAGCCAGATGCACTGGCCGTGGTGTGGTGTAGCTGGCCTCAGCCAGAGCCACAGGCCCTGGTGTGGTGTTCATGGCCTCAGCCAGAGCCAAATGCCCTGGTGTGGTGTCCATAGCTTCAGCCAGCAGCACAGGTCTTGGTGTGGTGTCCATGGCCTCAGCCAGTAGCACAGGCCCTGGTGTGATGTAGACGGCCTCAGCCAGAGCCACAGGCCCTGGTGTGGTGTAGGTGGCCTAAGCTGGCTGCACAGGTCCACAACCAGAAGCACAGGCCCTGGCGTGGTGTAGGTGGCCTAACCTGGCTGCACAGGTCCACAACCAGAAGCACAGGACCTGGTGTGATGTAGACGGCTTCAGCCAGAGCCACAGGCCCTGGTGTGGTGTAGGTGGCCTAAGCTGGCTGCACAGGTCCACAGCCAGAAGCACAGGCCCTGTGTGGTGTAAATGGCCTCAGCCAGAGCCACAGGCCCTGGGGTGGTGTCCAAAGCCTCAGCCAGCAGCACAGGTCCTGGTGTGGTGTCCATGGTCTCAGCCAGAAGCACAGGCCCTGGTGTAATGTAGACGGCGTCAGCGCAGGCCACAGGCCCTGGTGTAATTTAGATGACCTATGTTAGCAGAATAGGCCTCGGTGTGGTGCGGATGGCCTCACCCGGCAGCACAAGACATTGCTGAAAACAGCCAAAAGGAATGTCGTTAATGTGGCCTCATTAATGGACACCAACACCCTCCTTCTCTGGATCAAAATCAGCTCAGTGACATGAAAAGCAAATTCTTACAGCACCTGGTATTCCCAGGCAGTCTCCCATCCAAGTACTAACCAAGCCCAACCTTGCATAGCTTCCGAGATCAGACGAGATCAGGCTTTGGCAAGGCGGTATGGCCGTAAGCTGCTGGCGTCAGCACAAAGCGTCAATTTATGGTATCAAGTAGTGAGGTGGCCAATACTCGCAGTTACGAACACAAGCCTCCAATTTAACTACAGTGTTAATGGTAACTGCATGCTTGCCTAATACCCTAACCAAAGGACTCATTTTAGCCTTTGATCAGCAACACAGGCCCTGGTGTGGTGTAAATGGCCTCAGCCAGAGCCACAGGACCTGGTGTGGTGTAGTTGGCCTCAGCCAGCATCAAAGGCCCGGGGGTGGTGTACATGGCCTCAGCCAGAGCCACAGGCACTGGTGTGGTGTCCATAGCCTCAGCCAACAGCACAGGCCCTGTTGTGGTGTCCATGGCCTCAGCCAGAAGCACTGGCCCTGGTGTGGTGTAGATGGCCTCAGACAGAGCCACATGCCCTGGTGGGGTGTAGTTGGCCTCAGCCAGCAGCACAGGTCCTGGTGTGGTGTCCATGGCCTCAGCCAGCAGCACAGGCCCTGGTGTGGTGTCCATGGCCTCAGCCAGAAGCACTGGCCCTGGTGTGGTGTAGCTGGCCTCAGACAGAGCCACAGGCCCTGGTGTGGTGTTCATGGCCTCAGCCAGAGCCAAATGCCCTGGTGTGGTGTCCATAGCTTCAGCCAGCAGCACAGGTCTTCGTGTGGTGTCCATGGCCTCAGCCAGTAGCACAGGCCCTGGTTTGATGTAGACGGCCTCAGCCAGAGCCACAGGCCCTGGTGTGGTGTAGGTGGCCTAAGCTGGCTGCACAGGTCCACAACCAGAAGCACAGGCCCTGGCGTGGTGTAGGTGGCCTAACCTGGCTGCACAGGTCCACAACCAGAAGCACAGGACCTGGTGTGATGTAGACGGCTTCAGCCAGAGCCACAGGCCCTGGTGTGGTGTAGGTGGCCTAACCTGGCTGCACAGGTCCACAGCCAGCAGTACAGGCCCTGGTGTGGTGTCCATGGCCTCAACCAGATGCACTGGCCGTGGTGTGGTGTAGCTGGCCTCAGCCAGAGCCACAGGCCCTGGTGTGGTGTTCATGGCCTCAGCCAGAGCCAAATGCCCTGGTGTGGTGTCCATAGCTTCAGCCAGCAGCACAGGTCTTGGTGTGGTGTCCATGGCCTCAGCCAGTAGCACAGGCCCTGGTGTGATGTAGACGGCCTCAGCCAGAGCCACAGGCCCTGGTGTGGTGTAGGTGGCCTAAGCTGGCTGCACAGGTCCACAGCCAGAAGCACAGGCCCTGGCGTGGTGTAGGTGGCCTAACCTGGCTGCACAGGTCCACAACCAGAAGCACAGGACCTGGTGTGATGTAGACGGCTTCAGCCAGAGCCACAGGCCCTGGTGTGGTGTAGGTGGCCTAACCTGGCTGCACAGGTCCACAGCCAGAAGCACAGGCCCTGGTGTGGTGAAGGTGGCCTAAGCTGGCTGCACAGGTCCACAGCCAGAAGCACAGGCCCTGTGTGGTGTAAATGGCCTCAGCCAGAGCCACAGGCCATGGGGTGGTGTCCAAAGCCTCAGCCAGCAGCACAGGTCCTGGTGTGGTGTAAATGGCCTCAGCCAGAGCCACAGGCCATGGGGTGGTGTCCATGGCCTCAGCCAGATGCACTGGCCGTGGTGTGGTGTAGCTGGCCTCAGCCAGAGCCACAGGCCCTGGTGTGGTGTTCATGGCCTCAGCCAGAGCCAAATGCCCTGGTGTGGTGTCCATAGCTTCAGCCAGCAGCACAGGTCTTGGTGTGGTGTCCATGGCCTCAGCCAGTAGCACAGGCCCTGGTGTGATGTAGACGGCCTCAGCCAGAGCCACAGGCCCTGGTGTGGTGTAGGTGGCCTAAGCTGGCTGCACAGGTCCACAACCAGAAGCACAGGCCCTGGCGTGGTGTAGGTGGCCTAACCTGGCTGCACAGGTCCACAACCAGAAGCACAGGACCTGGTGTGATGTAGACGGCTTCAGCCAGAGCCACAGGCCCTGGTGTGGTGTAGGTGGCCTAAGCTGGCTGCACAGGTCCACAGCCAGAAGCACAGGCCCTGTGTGGTGTAAATGGCCTCAGCCAGAGCCACAGGCCCTGGGGTGGTGTCCAAAGCCTCAGCCAGCAGCACAGGTCCTGGTGTGGTGTCCATGGTCTCAGCCAGAAGCACAGGCCCTGGTGTAATGTAGACGGCGTCAGCGCAGGCCACAGGCCCTGGTGTAATTTAGATGACCTATGTTAGCAGAATAGGCCTCGGTGTGGTGCGGATGGCCTCACCCGGCAGCACAAGACATTGCTGAAAACAGCCAAAAGGAATGTCGTTAATGTGGCCTCATTAATGGACACCAACACCCTCCTTCTCTGGATCAAAATCAGCTCAGTGACATGAAAAGCAAATTCTTACAGCACCTGGTATTCCCAGGCAGTCTCCCATCCAAGTACTAACCAAGCCCAACCTTGCATAGCTTCCGAGATCAGACGAGATCAGGCTTTGGCAAGGCGGTATGGGCGTAAGCTGCTGGCGTCAGCACAAAGCGTCAATTTATGGTATCAAGTAGTGAGGTGGCCAATACTCGCAGTTACGAACACAAGCCTCCAATTTAACTACAGTGTTAATGGTAACTGCATGCTTGCCTAATACCCTAACCAAAGGACTCATTTTAGCCTTTGATCAGCAACACAGGCCCTGGTGTGGTGTAAATGGCCTCAGCCAGAGCCACAGGACCTGGTGTGGTGTAGTTGGCCTCAGCCAGCATCAAAGGCCCGGGGGTGGTGTACATGGCCTCAGCCAGAGCCACAGGCACTGGTGTGGTGTCCATAGCCTCAGCCAACAGCACAGGCCCTGTTGTGGTGTCCATGGCCTCAGCCAGAAGCACTGGCCCTGGTGTGGTGTAGATGGCCTCAGACAGAGCCACATGCCCTGGTGGGGTGTAGTTGGCCTCAGCCAGCAGCACAGGTCCTGGTGTGGTGTCCATGGCCTCAGCCAGCAGCACAGGCCCTGGTGTGGTGTCCATGGCCTCAGCCAGAAGCACTGGCCCTGGTGTGGTGTAGCTGGCCTCAGACAGAGCCACAGGCCCTGGTGTGGTGTTCATGGCCTCAGCCAGAGCCAAATGCCCTGGTGTGGTGTCCATAGCTTCAGCCAGCAGCACAGGTCTTCGTGTGGTGTCCATGGCCTCAGCCAGTAGCACAGGCCCTGGTTTGATGTAGACGGCCTCAGCCAGAGCCACAGGCCCTGGTGTGGTGTAGGTGGCCTAAGCTGGCTGCACAGGTCCACAACCAGAAGCACAGGCCCTGGCGTGGTGTAGGTGGCCTAACCTGGCTGCACAGGTCCACAACCAGAAGCACAGGACCTGGTGTGATGTAGACGGCTTCAGCCAGAGCCACAGGCCCTGGTGTGGTGTAGGTGGCCTAACCTGGCTGCACAGGTCCACAGCCAGAAGCACAGGCCCTGGTGTGGTGTAGGTGGCCTAAGCTGGCTGCACAGGTCCACAGCCAGAAGCACAGGCCCTGGTGTGGTGTCCATGGCCTCAGCCAGAAGCACTGGCCCTGGTGTGGTGTAGATGGCCTCAGACAGAGCCACAGGCCCTTGTTTGGTGTAGTTGGCCTCAGCCAGCACCACAGGCCCTGGTGTGGTGTCCATAGCCTCAGCCAGCCGCACAGGCCCTGGTGTGATGAACATTGCCTAATCCAGCAGCACAGTCCTTGGTGTGTTGTAGACGAACTCATCCAGAGCCACAGGCCCTGGTGTGCTGTACATGGCCTCAGACAAAGCCACAGGCCCTGAAGAGGTGTCCATGGCCTCAGACAAAGCCACAGGCCCTGAAGAGGTGTCCATGGCCTCAGCCAGTAGCACAGGTCCTGGTGTGGTGTAGACGGCCTCAGACAGAGCCACAGGCCTTGGTGTGGTGTAGGTGTCCTAAGCTGGCTGCACAGGTCCACATCCGGAAGCACTGGCCATGTTGTGTTGTAGATTGCCTCAGCCAGAGCCACAGACTTTGGTGTGGTGTTCATGGCCTAAGCCAGAGCTACAGGCCCACAGCAAGCAGCACAGGCCCTGGTGTGGTGTCCATAGCTCAGCCAGCAGCACAGCTCCTGGTGTGGTGTAGTTGGCCTCAGCCAGCAGCACAGGTCCTGGTGTGGTGTCCATCGCCTCAGCCAGAAACACTGGCCCTGGTGTGATGTAGATGGCCTCAGCCAGAGCCACAGGACCTGGTGTGGTGTTCATGACCTCAGCCAGCATCAAAGGCTCGGGGGTGGTGTACATGGCCTCAGCCAGAGCCACAGGCACTGGTGTGGTGTCCATAGCCTCAGCCAGTAGCACAGGCCCTGGTGTGGTGTAGGTGGCCTAAGCTGGCCGCACAGGTCCACAGCCAGCAGCACAAGCCCTGGTGTGGTGTACATGGCCTCAGCTAGAGGCACAGGCCCTGGTGTGGTGTAGATGATCTCAGCCAGAGACACAGGCCCTTGTGTGGTGTAGTTGGCCTCAGCCAGCAGCACAGGCCCTGGGGTGATAAACATGGCCTCATCCAGTAGTACAGCCCTTGGTGTGTTGTAGACGGCCTCATCCAGAGCCACAGGCCGTGTGTGGTGTACATGGCCTCAGCCAGATCCAAAGGCTCTGGGGTGGTGTCCATAGCCTCAGCCAGCAGCACAGGTCCTGGTGTGGTGTCCATGGCCTCAGCCAGTAGCACAGGCCCTGGTGTGGTGTAGGTGGCCTAAGCTGGCTGCACAGGTCCACAGCCAGCAGCACAGGCCCTGGTGTGGTGTACATGGCCTCAGCTAGAGGCACAGGCCCTGGTGTGGTGTAGATGGTCTCAGCCAGAGACACAGGCCCTTGGTGTGTTGTAGATGGCCTCATCAGGAGCCACAGGCCCTGTTGTGGTGTAGGTTGCCTCAGTCAGCACCACAGGCCCTGTGTGGTGTGCATGGCCTCAGCCAGTAGCACAGGCCCTGGTGTGATGTAGACTGCTTCAGCCAGAGCCACAGGCCATGGTGTGGTGTAGGTGGCCTAAGCTGGCTGCACAGGTCCACAGCCAGCAGTACAGGCCCTGGTGTGGTGTCCATGGCCTCAACCAGATGCACTGGCCGTGGTGTGGTGTAGCTGGCCTCAGCCAGAGCCACAGGCCCTGGTGTGGTGTTCATGGCCTCAGCCAGAGCCAAATGCCCTGGTGTGGTGTCCATAGCTTCAGCCAGCAGCACAGGTCTTGGTGTGGTGTCCATGGCCTCAGCCAGTAGCACAGGCCCTGGTGTGATGTAGACGGCCTCAGCCAGAGCCACAGGCCCTGGTGTGGTGTAGGTGGCCTAAGCTGGCTGCACAGGTCCACAGCCAGAAGCACAGGCACTGGCGTGGTGTAGGTGGCCTAACCTGGCTGCACAGGTCCACAACCAGAAGCACAGGACCTGGTGTGATGTAGACGGCTTCAGCCAGAGCCACAGGCCCTGGTGTGGTGTAGGTGGCCTAACCTGGCTGCACAGGTCCACAGCCAGAAGCACAGGCCCTGGTGTGGTGAAGGTGGCCTAAGCTGGCTGCACAGGTCCACAGCCAGAAGCACAGGCCCTGTGTGGTGTAAATGGCCTCAGCCAGAGCCACAGGCCATGGGGTGGTGTCCAAAGCCTCAGCCAGCAGCACAGGTCCTGGTGTGGTGTAAATGGCCTCAGCCAGAGCCACAGGCCATGGGGTGGTGTCCATGGCCTCAGCCAGATGCACTGGCCGTGGTGTGGTGTAGCTGGCCTCAGCCAGAGCCACAGGCCCTGGTGTGGTGTTCATGGCCTCAGCCAGAGCCAAATGCCCTGGTGTGGTGTCCATAGCTTCAGCCAGCAGCACAGGTCTTGGTGTGGTGTCCATGGCCTCAGCCAGTAGCACAGGCCCTGGTGTGATGTAGACGGCCTCAGCCAGAGCCACAGGCCCTGGTGTGGTGTAGGTGGCCTAAGCTGGCTGCACAGGTCCACAACCAGAAGCACAGGCCCTGGCGTGGTGTAGGTGGCCTAACCTGGCTGCACAGGTCCACAACCAGAAGCACAGGACCTGGTGTGATGTAGACGGCTTCAGCCAGAGCCACAGGCCCTGGTGTGGTGTAGGTGGCCTAAGCTGGCTGCACAGGTCCACAGCCAGAAGCACAGGCCCTGTGTGGTGTAAATGGCCTCAGCCAGAGCCACAGGCCCTGGGGTGGTGTCCAAAGCCTCAGCCAGCAGCACAGGTCCTGGTGTGGTGTCCATGGTCTCAGCCAGAAGCACAGGCCCTGGTGTAATGTAGACGGCGTCAGCGCAGGCCACAGGCCCTGGTGTAATTTAGATGACCTATGTTAGCAGAATAGGCTTCGGTGTGGTGCGGATGGCCTCACCCGGCAGCACAAGACATTGCTGAAAACAGCCAAAAGGAATGTCGTTAATGTGGCCTCATTAATGGACACCAACACCCTCCTTCTCTGGATCAAAATCAGCTCAGTGACATGAAAAGCAAATTCTTACAGCACCTGGTATTCCCAGGCAGTCTCCCATCCAAGTACTAACCAAGCCCAACCTTGCATAGCTTCCGAGATCAGACGAGATCAGGCTTTGGCAAGGCGGTATGGCCGTAAGCTGCTGGCGTCAGCACAAAGCGTCAATTTATGGTATCAAGTAGTGAGGTGGCCAATACTCGCAGTTACGAACACAAGCCTCCAATTTAACTACAGTGTTAATGGTAACTGCATGCTTGCCTAATACCCTAACCAAAGGACTCATTTTAGCCTTTGATCAGCAACACAGGCCCTGGTGTGGTGTAAATGGCCTCAGCCAGAGCCACAGGACCTGGTGTGGTGTAGTTGGCCTCAGCCAGCATCAAAGGCCCGGGGGTGGTGTACATGGCCTCAGCCAGAGCCACAGGCACTGGTGTGGTGTCCATAGCCTCAGCCAACAGCACAGGCCCTGTTGTGGTGTCCATGGCCTCAGCCAGAAGCACTGGCCCTGGTGTGGTGTAGATGGCCTCAGACAGAGCCACATGCCCTGGTGGGGTGTAGTTGGCCTCAGCCAGCAGCACAGGTCCTGGTGTGGTGTCCATGGCCTCAGCCAGCAGCACAGGCCCTGGTGTGGTGTCCATGGCCTCAGCCAGAAGCACTGGCCCTGGTGTGGTGTAGATGGCCTCAGACAGAGCCACAGGCCCTTGTTTGGTGTAGTTGGCCTCAGCCAGCACCACAGGCCCTGGTGTGGTGTCCATAGCCTCAGCCAGCCGCACAGGCCCTGGTGTGATGAACATTGCCTCATCCAGCAGCACAGTCCTTGGTGTGTTGTAGACGACCTCATCCAGAGCCACAGGCCCTGGTGTGGTGTACATGGCCTCAGACAAAGCCACAGGCCCTGAAGAGGTGTCCATGGCCTCAGCCAGTAGCACAGGTCCTGGTGTGGTGTAGACGGCCTCAGACAGAGCCACAGGCCTTGGTGTGGTGTAGGTGGCCTAAGCTGGCTGCACAGGTCCACATCCGGAAGCACAGGCCCTGTTGTGTTGTAGATTGCCTCAGCCAGAGCCACAGACCTTGGTGTGGTGTTCATGGCCTAAGCCAGAGCTACAGGCCCACAGCAAGCAGCACAGGACCTGGTGTGGTGTCCATAGCTCAGCCAGCAGCACAGCTCCTGTTGTGGTGTAGTTGGCCTCAGCCAGCAGCACAGGTCCTGGTGTGGTGTCCATCGCCTCAGCCAGAAACACTGGCCCTGGTGTGATGTAGATGGCCTCAGCCAGAGCCACAGGACCTGGTGTGGTGTTCATGACCTCAGCCAGCATCAAAGGCCCGGGGGTGGTGTAAATGGCCTCAGCCAGAGCCACAGGCACTGGTGTGGTGTCCCTAGCCTCAGCCAGCAGCACAGGCCTTGGTGTGGTGTCCCTGGACTCAGCCAGTAGCACAAGCCCTGGTGTGGTGTAGGTGGCCTAAGCTGGCTGCACATGTCCACAGCCAGCAGCACAAGCCCTGGTGTGGTGTACATGGCCTCAGCTAGAGGCACAGGCCCTGGTGTGGTGTAGATGATCTCAGCCAGAGACAAAGGCCCTTGTGTGGTGTAGTTGGCCTCAGCCAGCAGCACAGGCCCTGGGGTGATAAACATGGCCTCATCCAGTAGTACAGCCCTTGGTGTGTTGTAGACGGCCTCATCCAGAGCCACAGGCCGTGTGTGGTGTAAATGGCCTCAGCCAGAGCCACAGGCCATGGGGTGGTGTCCAAAGCCTCAGCCAGCAGCACAGGTCCTGGTGTGGTGTCCATGGTCTCAGCCAGAAGCACAGGCCCTGGTGTAATGTAGACGGCGTCAGCGCAGGCCACAGGCCCTGGTGTAATTTAGATGACCTATGTTAGCAGAATAGGCCTCGGTGTGGTGCGGATGGCCTCACCCGGCAGCACAAGACATTGCTGAAAACAGCCAAAAGGAATGTCGTTAATGTGGCCTCATTAATGGACACCAACACCCTCCTTCTCTGGATCAAAATCAGCTCAGTGACATGAAAAGCAAATTCTTACAGCACCTGGTATTCCCAGGCAGTCTCCCATCCAAGTACTAACCAAGCCCAACCTTGCATAGCTTCCGAGATCAGACGAGATCAGGCTTTGGCAAGGCGGTATGGCCGTAAGCTGCTGGCGTCAGCACAAAGCGTCAATTTATGGTATCAAGTAGTGAGGTGGCCAATACTCGCAGTTACGAACACAAGCCTCCAATTTAACTACAGTGTTAATGGTAACTGCATGCTTGCCTAATACCCTAACCAAAGGACTCATTTTAGCCTTTGATCAGCAACACAGGCCCTGGTGTGGTGTAAATGGCCTCAGCCAGAGCCACAGGACCTGGTGTGGTGTAGTTGGCCTCAGCCAGCATCAAAGGCCCGGGGGTGGTGTACATGGCCTCAGCCAGAGCCACAGGCACTGGTGTGGTGTCCATAGCCTCAGCCAACAGCACAGGCCCTGTTGTGGTGTCCATGGCCTCAGCCAGAAGCACTGGCCCTGGTGTGGTGTAGATGGCCTCAGACAGAGCCACATGCCCTGGTGGGGTGTAGTTGGCCTCAGCCAGCAGCACAGGTCCTGGTGTGGTGTCCATGGCCTCAGCCAGCAGCACAGGCCCTGGTGTGGTGTCCATGGCCTCAGCCAGAAGCACTGGCCCTGGTGTGGTGTAGATGGCCTCAGACAGAGCCACAGGCCCTTGTTTGGTGTAGTTGGCCTCAGCCAGCACCACAGGCCCTGGTGTGGTGTCCATAGCCTCAGCCAGCAGCACAGGCCCTGGTGTGATGAACATTGCCTCATCCAGCAGCACAGTCCTTGGTGTGTTGTAGACGACCTCATCCAGAGCCACAGGCCCTGGTGTGGTGTACATGGCCTCAGACAAAGCCACAGGCCCTGAAGAGGTGTCCATGGCCTCAGCCAGTAGCACAGGTCCTGGTGTGGTGTAGACGGCCTCAGACAGAGCCACAGGCCTTGGTGTGGTGTAGGTGGCCTAAGCTGGCTGCACAGGTCCACATCCGGAAGCACAGGCCCTGTTGTGTTGTAGATTGCCTCAGCCAGAGCCACAGACCTTGGTGTGGTGTTCATGGCCTAAGCCAGAGCTACAGGCCCACAGCAAGCAGCACAGGCCCTGGTGTGGTGTCCATAGCTCAGCCAGCAGCACAGCTCCTGTTGTGGTGTAGTTGGCCTCAGCCAGCAGCACAGGTCCTGGTGTGGTGTCCATCGCCTCAGCCAGAAACACTGGCCCTGGTGTGATGTAGATGGCCTCAGCCAGAGCCACAGGACCTGGTGTGGTGTTCATGACCTCAGCCAGCATCAAAGGCCCGGGGGTGGTGTAAATGGCCTCAGCCAGAGCCACAGGCACTGGTGTGGTGTCCCTAGCCTCAGCCAGCAGCACAGGCCTTGGTGTGGTGTCCCTGGCCTCAGCCAGTAGCACAAGCCCTGGTGTGGTGTAGGTGGCCTAAGCTGGCTGCACATGTCCACAGCCAGCAGCACAAGCCCTGGTGTGGTGTACATGGCCTCAGCTAGAGGCACAGGCCCTGGTGTGGTGTAGATGATCTCAGCCAGAGACAAAGGCCCTTGTGTGGTGTAGTTGGCCTCAGCCAGCAGCACAGGCCCTGGGGTGATAAACATGGCCTCATCCAGTAGTACAGCCCTTGGTGTGTTGTAGACGGCCTCATCCAGAGCCACAGGCCGTGTGTGGTATACATGGCCTCAGCCAGATCCAAAGGCTCTGGGGTGGTGTCCATAGCCTCAGCCAGCAGCACAGGTCCTGGTGTGGTGTCCATGGCCTCAGCCAGTAGCACAGGCCCTGGTGTGGTGTAGGTGGCCTAAGCTGGCTGCACAGGTCCACAGCCAGCAGCACAGGCCCTGGTGTGGTGTACATGGCCTCAGCTAGAGGCACAGGCCCTTGGTGTGTTGTAGATGGCCTCATCAGGAGCCACAGGCCCTGTTGTGGTGTAGGTTGCCTCAGTCAGCAGCACAGGCCCTGTGTGGTGTGCATGGCCTCAGCCAGTAGCACAGGCCCTGGTGTGATGTAGACTGCTTCAGCCAGAGCCACAGGCCATGGTGTGGTGTAGGTGGCCTAAGCTGGCTGCACAGGTCCACAGCCAGCAGTACAGGCCCTGGTGTGGTGTCCATGGCCTCAGCCAGATGCACTGGCCGTGGTGTGGTGTAGCTGGCCTCAGCCAGAGCCACAGGCCCTGGTGTGGTGTTCATGGCCTCAGCCAGAGCCAAATGCCCTGGTGTGGTGTCCATAGCTTCAGCCAGCAGCACAGGTCTTGGTGTGGTGTCCATGGCCTCAGCCAGTAGCACAGGCCCTGGTGTGATGTAGACGGCCTCAGCCAGAGCCACAGGCCCTGGTGTGGTGTAGGTGGCCTAAGCTGGCTGCACAGGTCCACAGCCAGAAGCACAGGCCCTGGCGTGGTGTAGGTGGCCTAACCTGGCTGCACAGGTCCACAACCAGAAGCACAGGACCTGGTGTGATGTAGACGGCTTCAGCCAGAGCCACAGGCCCTGGTGTGGTGTAGGTGGCCTAACCTGGCTGCACAGGTCCACAGCCAGAAGCACAGGCCCTGGTGTGGTGTAGGTGGCCTAAGCTGGCTGCACAGGTCCACAGCCAGAAGCACAGGCCCTGGTGTGGTGTCCATGGCCTCAGCCAGAAGCACTGGCCCTGGTGTGGTGTAGATGGCCTCAGACAGAGCCACAGGCCCTTGTTTGGTGTAGTTGGCCTCAGCCAGCAGCACAGGCCCTGGGGTGATAAACATGGCCTCATCCAGTAGTACAGCACTTGGTGTGTTGTAGACGGCCTCATCCAGAGCCACAGGCCGTGTGTGGTATACATGGCCTCAGCCAGATCCAAAGGCTCTGGGGTGGTGTCCATAGCCTCAGCCAGCAGCACAGGTCCTGGTGTGGTGTCCATGGCCTCAGCCAGTAGCACAGGCCCTGGTGTGGTGTAGGTGGCCTAAGCTGGCTGCACAGGTCCACAGCCAGCAGCACAGGCCCTGGTGTGGTGTACATGGCCTCAGCTAGAGGCACAGGCCCTTGGTGTGTTGTAGATGGCCTCATCAGGAGCCACAGGCCCTGTTGTGGTGTAGGTTGCCTCAGTCAGCAGCACAGGCCCTGTGTGGTGTGCATGGCCTCAGCCAGTAGCACAGGCCCTGGTGTGATGTAGACTGCTTCAGCCAGAGCCACAGGCCATGGTGTGGTGTAGGTGGCCTAAGCTGGCTGCACAGGTCCACAGCCAGCAGTACAGGCCCTGGTGTGGTGTCCATGGCCTCAGCCAGATGCACTGGCCGTGGTGTGGTGTAGCTGGCCTCAGCCAGAGCCACAGGCCCTGGTGTGGTGTTCATGGCCTCAGCCAGAGCCAAATGCCCTGGTGTGGTGTCCATAGCTTCAGCCAGCAGCACAGGTCTTGGTGTGGTGTCCATGGCCTCAGCCAGTAGCACAGGCCCTGGTGTGATGTAGACGGCCTCAGCCAGAGCCACAGGCCCTGGTGTGGTGTAGGTGGCCTAAGCTGGCTGCACAGGTCCACAGCCAGAAGCACAGGCCCTGGCGTGGTGTAGGTGGCCTAACCTGGCTGCACAGGTCCACAACCAGAAGCACAGGACCTGGTGTGATGTAGACGGCTTCAGCCAGAGCCACAGGCCCTGGTGTGGTGTAGGTGGCCTAACCTGGCTGCACAGGTCCACAGCCAGAAGCACAGGCCCTGGTGTGGTGTAGGTGGCCTAAGCTGGCTGCACAGGTCCACAGCCAGAAGCACAGGCCCTGGTGTGGTGTCCATGGCCTCAGCCAGAAGCACTGGCCCTGGTGTGGTGTAGATGGCCTCAGACAGAGCCACAGGCCCTTGTTTGGTGTAGTTGGCCTCAGCCAGCACCACAGGCCCTGGTGTGGTGTCCATAGCCTCAGCCAGCCGCACAGGCCCTGGTGTGATGAACATTGCCTCATCCAGCAGCACAGTCCTTGGTGTGTTGTAGACGAACTCATCCAGAGCCACAGGCCCTGGTGTGCTGTACATGGCCTCAGACAAAGCCACAGGCCCTGAAGAGGTGTCCATGGCCTCAGACAAAGCCACAGGCCCTGAAGAGGTGTCCATGGCCTCAGCCAGTAGCACAGGTCCTGGTGTGGTGTAGACGGCCTCAGACAGAGCCACAGGCCTTGGTGTGGTGTAGGTGTCCTAAGCTGGCTGCACAGGTCCACATCCGGAAGCACTGGCCATGTTGTGTTGTAGATTGCCTCAGCCAGAGCCACAGACCTTGGTGTGGTGTTCATGGCCTAAGCCAGAGCTACAGGCCCACAGCAAGCAGCACAGGCCCTGGTGTGGTGTCCATAGCTCAGCCAGCAGCACAGCTCCTGGTGTGGTGTAGTTGGCCTCAGCCAGCAGCACAGGTCCTGGTGTGGTGTCCATCGCCTCAGCCAGAAACACTGGCCCTGGTGTGATGTAGATGGCCTCAGCCAGAGCCACAGGACCTGGTGTGGTGTTCATGACCTCAGCCAGCATCAAAGGCCCGGGGGTGGTGTACATGGCCTCAGCCAGAGCCACAGGCACTGGTGTGGTGTCCATAGCCTCAGCCAGTAGCACAGGCCCTGGTGTGGTGTAGGTGGCCTAAGCTGGCCGCACAGGTCCACAGCCAGCAGCACAAGCCCTGGTGTGGTGTACATGGCCTCAGCTAGAGGCACAGGCCCTGGTGTGGTGTAGATGATCTCAGCCAGAGACACAGGCCCTTGTGTGGTGTAGTTGGCCTCAGCCAGCAGCACAGGCCCTGGGGTGATAAACATGGCCTCATCCAGTAGTACAGCCCTTGGTGTGTTGTAGACGGCCTCATCCAGAGCCACAGGCCGTGTGTGGTGTACATGGCCTCAGCCAGATCCAAAGGCTCTGGGGTGGTGTCCATAGCCTCAGCCAGCAGCACAGGTCCTGGTGTGGTGTCCATGGCCTCAGCCAGTAGCACAGGCCCTGGTGTGGTGTAGGTGGCCTAAGCTGGCTGCACAGGTCCACAGCCAGCAGCACAGGCCCTGGTGTGGTGTACATGGCCTCAGCTAGAGGCACAGGCCCTGGTGTGGTGTAGATGGTCTCAGCCAGAGACACAGGCCCTTGGTGTGTTGTAGATGGCCTCATCAGGAGCCACAGGCCCTGTTGTGGTGTAGGTTGCCTCAGTCAGCACCACAGGCCCTTTGTGGTGTGCATGGTCTCAGCCAGTAGCACAGGCCCTGGTGTGATGTAGACTGCTTCAGCCAGAGCCACAGGCCATGGTGTGGTGTAGGTGGCCTAAGCTGGCTGCACAGGTCCACAGCCAGCACTACAGGCCCTGGTGTGGTGTCCATAGCCTCAGCCAGATGCACTGGCCGTGGTGTGGTGTAGCTGGCCTCAGCCAGAGCCACAGGCCCTGGTGTGGTGTTCATGGCCTCAGCCAGAGCCAAATGCCCTGGTGTGGTGTCCATAGCTTCAGCCAGCAGCACAGGTCTTGGTGTGGTGTCCATGGCCTCAGCCAGTAGCACAGGCCCTGGTGTGATGTAGACGGCCTCAGCCAGAGCCACAGGCCCTGGTGTGGTGTAGGTGGCCTAAGCTGGCTGCACAGGTCCACAGCCAGAAGCACAGGCCCTGGCGTGGTGTAGGTGGCCTAAGCTGGCTGCACAGGTCCACAACCAGAAGCACAGGACCTGGTGTGATGTAGACGGCTTCAGCCAGAGCTACAGGCCCTGGTGTGGTGTAGGTGGCCTAACCTGGCTGCAGAGGTCCACAGCCAGAAGCACAGGCCCTGGTGTGGTGAAGGTGGCCTAAGCTGGCTGCACAGGTCCACAGCCAGAAGCACAGGCCCTGTGTGGTGTAAATGGCCTCAGCCAGAGCCACAGGCCCTGGGGTGGTGTCCAAAGCCTCAGCCAGCAGCACAGGTCCTGGTGTGGTGTCCATGGTCTCAGCCAGAAGCACAGGCCCTGGTGTAATGTAGACGGCGTCAGCGCAGGCCACAGGCCCTGGTGTAATTTAGATGACCTATGTTAGCAGAATAGGCCTCGGTGTGGTGCGGATGGCCTCACCCGGCAGCACAAGACATTGCTGAAAACAGCCAAAAGGAATGTCGTTAATGTGGCCTCATTAATGGACACCAACACCCTCCTTCTCTGGATCAAAATCAGCTCAGTGACATGAAAAGCAAATTCTTACAGCACCTGGTATTCCCAGGCAGTCTCCCATCCAAGTACTAACCAAGCCCAACCTTGCATAGCTTCCGAGATCAGACGAGATCAGGCTTTAGCAAGGCGGTATGGCCGTAAGCTGCTGGCGTCAGCACAAAGCGTCAATTTATGGTATCAAGTAGTGAGGTGGCCAATACTCGCAGTTACGAACACAAGCCTCCAATTTAACTACAGTGTTAATGGTAACTGCATGCTTGCCTAATACCCTAACCAAAGGACTCATTTTAGCCTTTGATCAGCAACACAGGCCCTGGTGTGGTGTAAATGGCCTCAGCCAGAGCCACAGGACCTGGTGTGGTGTAGTTGGCCTCAGCCAGCATCAAAGGCCCGGGGGTGGTGTACATGGCCTCAGCCAGAGCCACAGGCACTGGTGTGGTGTCCATAGCCTCAGCCAACAGCACAGGCCCTGTTGTGGTGTCCATGGCCTCAGCCAGAAGCACTGGCCCTGGTGTGGTGTAGATGGCCTCAGACAGAGCCACATGCCCTGGTGGGGTGTAGTTGGCCTCAGCCAGCAGCACAGGTCCTGGTGTGGTGTCCATGGCCTCAGCCAGCAGCACAGGCCCTGGTGTGGTGTCCATGGCCTCAGCCAGAAGCACTGGCCCTGGTGTGGTGTAGATGGCCTCAGACAGAGCCACAGGCCCTTGTTTGGTGTAGTTGGCCTCAGCCAGCACCACAGGCCCTGGTGTGGTGTCCATAGCCTCAGCCAGCCGCACAGGCCCTGGTGTGATGAACATTGCCTCATCCAGCAGCACAGTCCTTGGTGTGTTGTAGACGACCTCATCCAGAGCCACAGGCCCTGGTGTGGTGTACATGGCCTCAGACAAAGCCACAGGCCCTGAAGAGGTGTCCATGGCCTCAGCCAGTAGCACAGGTCCTGGTGTGGTGTAGACGGCCTCAGACAGAGCCACAGGCCTTGGTGTGGTGTAGGTGGCCTAAGCTGGCTGCACAGGTCCACATCCGGAAGCACAGGCCCTGTTGTGTTGTAGATTGCCTCAGCCAGAGCCACAGACCTTGGTGTGGTGTTCATGGCCTAAGCCAGAGCTACAGGCCCACAGCAAGCAGCACAGGCCCTGGTGTGGTGTCCATAGCTCAGCCAGCAGCACAGCTCCTGTTGTGGTGTAGTTGGCCTCAGCCAGCAGCACAGGTCCTGGTGTGGTGTCCATCGCCTCAGCCAGAAACACTGGCCCTGGTGTGATGTAGATGGCCTCAGCCAGAGCCACAGGACCTGGTGTGGTGTTCATGACCTCAGCCAGCATCAAAGGCCCGGGGGTGGTGTAAATGGCCTCAGCCAGAGCCACAGGCACTGGTGTGGTGTCCCTAGCCTCAGCCAGCAGCACAGGCCTTGGTGTGGTGTCCCTGGCCTCAGCCAGTAGCACAGGCCCTGGTGTGGTGTAGGTGTCCTAAGCTGGCTGCACAGGTCCACATCCGAAAGCACTGGCCATGTTGTGTTGTAGATTGCCTCAGCCAGAGCCACAGACCTTGGTGTGGTGTTCATGGCCTAAGCCAGAGCTACAGGCCCACAGCAAGCAGCACAGGCCCTGGTGTGGTGTCCATAGCTCAGCCAGCAGCACAGCTCCTGGTGTGGTGTAGTTGGCCTCAGCCAGCAGCACAGGTCCTGGTGTGGTGTCCATCGCCTCAGCCAGAAACACTGGCCCTGGTGTGATGTAGATGGCCTCAGCCAGATCCACAGGACCTGGTGTGGTGTTCATGACCTCAGCCAGCATCAAAGGCTCGGGGGTGGTGTACATGGCCTCAGCCAGAGCCACAGGCACTGGTGTGGTGTCCATAGCCTCAGCCAGTAGCACAGGCCCTGGTGTGGTGTAGGTGGCCTAAGCTGGCCGCACAGAAACACAGCCAGCAGCACAAGCCCTGGTGTGGTGTACATGGCCTCAGCTAGAGGCACAGGCCCTGGTGTGGTGTAGATGATCTCAGCCAGAGACACAGGCCCTTGTGTGGTGTAGTTGGCCTCAGCCAGCAGCACAGGCCCTGGGGTGATAAACATGGCCTCATCCAGTAGTACAGCCCTTGGTGTGTTGTAGACGGCCTCATCCAGAGCCACAGGCCGTGTGTGGTGTACATGGCCTCAGCCAGATCCAAAGGCTCTGGGGTGGTGTCCATAGCCTCAGCCAGCAGCACAGGTCCTGGTGTGGTGTCCATGGCCTCAGCCAGTAGCACAGGCCCTGGTGTGGTGTAGGTGGCCTAAGCTGGCTGCACAGGTCCACAGCCAGCAGCACAGGCCCTGGTGTGGTGTACATGGCCTCAGCTAGAGGCACAGGCCCTGGTGTGGTGTAGATGGTCTCAGCCAGAGACACAGGCCCTTGGTGTGTTGTAGATGGCCTCATCAGGAGCCACAGGCCCTGTTGTGGTGTAGGTTGCCTCAGTCAGCACCACAGGCCCTGTGTGGTGTGCATGGCCTCAGCCAGTAGCACAGGCCCTGGTGTGATGTAGACTGCTTCAGCCAGAGCCACAGGCCATGGTGTGGTGTAGGTGGCCTAAGCTGGCTGCACAGGTCCACAGCCAGCAGTACAGGCCCTGGTGTGGTGTCCATGGCCTCAACCAGATGCACTGGCCGTGGTGTGGTGTAGCTGGCCTCAGCCAGAGCCACAGGCCCTGGTGTGGTGTTCATGGCCTCAGCCAGAGCCAAATGCCCTGGTGTGGTGTCCATAGCTTCAGCCAGCAGCACAGGTCTTGGTGTGGTGTCCATGGCCTCAGCCAGTAGCACAGGCCCTGGTGTGATGTAGACGGCCTCAGCCAGAGCCACAGGCCCTGGTGTGGTGTAGGTGGCCTAAGCTGGCTGCACAGGTCCACAGCCAGAAGCACAGGCCCTGGCGTGGTGTAGGTGGCCTAACCTGGCTGCACAGGTCCACAACCAGAAGCACAGGACCTGGTGTGATGTAGACGGCTTCAGCCAGAGCCACAGGCCCTGGTGTGGTGTAGGTGGCCTAACCTGGCTGCAGAGGTCCACAGCCAGAAGCACAGGCCCTGGTGTGGTGAAGGTGGCCTAAGCTGGCTGCACAGGTCCACAGCCAGAAGCACAGGCCCTGTGTGGTGTAAATGGCCTCAGCCAGAGCCACAGGCCCTGGGGTGGTGTCCAAAGCCTCAGCCAGCAGCACAGGTCCTGGTGTGGTGTCCATGGTCTCAGCCAGAAGCACAGGCCCTGGTGTAATGTAGACGGCGTCAGCGCAGGCCACAGGCCCTGGTGTAATTTAGATGACCTATGTTAGCAGAATAGGCCTCGGTGTGGTGCGGATGGCCTCACCCGGCAGCACAAGACATTGCTGAAAACAGCCAAAAGGAATGTCGTTAATGTGGCCTCATTAATGGACACCAACACCCTCCTTCTCTGGATCAAAATCAGCTCAGTGACATGAAAAGCAAATTCTTACAGCACCTGGTATTCCCAGGCAGTCTCCCATCCAAGTACTAACCAAGCCCAACCTTGCATAGCTTCCGAGATCAGGCTTTGGCAAGGCGGTATGGCCGTAAGCTGCTGGCGTCAGCACAAAGCGTCAATTTATGGTATCAAGTAGTGAGGTGGCCAATACTCGCAGTTACGAACACAAGCCTCCAATTTAACTACAGTGTTAATGGTAACTGCATGCTTGCCTAATACCCTAACCAAAGGACTCATTTTAGCCTTTGATCAGCAACACAGGCCCTGGTGTGGTGTAAATGGCCTCAGCCAGAGCCACAGGACCTGGTGTGGTGTAGTTGGCCTCAGCCAGCATCAAAGGCCCGGGGGTGGTGTACATGGCCTCAGCCAGAGCCACAGGCACTGGTGTGGTGTCCATAGCCTCAGCCAACAGCACAGGCCCTGTTGTGGTGTCCATGGCCTCAGCCAGAAGCACTGGCCCTGGTGTGGTGTAGATGGCCTCAGACAGAGCCACATGCCCTGGTGGGGTGTAGTTGGCCTCAGCCAGCAGCACAGGTCCTGGTGTGGTGTCCATGGCCTCAGCTGGCAGCACAGTCCCTGGTGTGGTGTCCATGGCCTCAGCCAGAAGCACTGGCCCTGGTGTGGTGTAGCTGGCCTAAGACAGAGCCACAGGCCCTGGTGTGGTGTTCATGGCCTCAGCCAGAGCCAAATGCCCTGGTGTGGTGTCCATAGCTTCAGCCAGCAGCACAGGTCTTGGTGTGGTGTCCATGGCCTCAGCCAGTAGCACAGGCCCTGGTTTGATGTAGACGGCCTCAGCCAGAGCCACAGGCCCTGGTGTGGTGTAGGTGGCCTAAGCTGGCTGCACAGGTCCACAACCAGAAGCACAGGCCCTGGCGTGGTGTAGGTGGCCTAACCTGGCTGCACAGGTCCACAACCAGAAGCACAGGACCTGGTGTGATGTAGACGGCTTCAGCCAGAGCCACAGGCCCTGGTGTGGTGTAGGTGGCCTAACCTGGCTGCACAGGTCCACAGCCAGAAGCACAGGCCCTGGTGTGGTGTAGGTGGCCTAAGCTGGCTGCACAGGTCCACAGCCAGAAGCACAGGCCCTGGTGTGGTGTCCATGGCCTCAGCCAGAAGCACTGGCCCTGGTGTGGTGTAGATGGCCTCAGACAGAGCCACAGGCCCTTGTTTGGTGTAGTTGGCCTCAGCCAGCACCACAGGCCCTGGTGTGGTGTCCATAGCCTCAGCCAGCCGCACAGGCCCTGGTGTGATGAACATTGCCTAATCCAGCAGCACAGTCCTTGGTGTGTTGTAGACGAACTCATCCAGAGCCACAGGCCCTGGTGTGCTGTACATGGCCTCAGACAAAGCCACAGGCCCTGAAGAGGTGTCCATGGCCTCAGACAAAGCCACAGGCCCTGAAGAGGTGTCCATGGCCTCAGCCAGTAGCACAGGTCCTGGTGTGGTGTAGACGGCCTCAGACAGAGCCACAGGCCTTGGTGTGGTGTAGGTGTCCTAAGCTGGCTGCACAGGTCCACATCCGGAAGCACTGGCCATGTTGTGTTGTAGATTGCCTCAGCCAGAGCCACAGACCTTGGTGTGGTGTTCATGGCCTAAGCCAGAGCTACAGGCCCACAGCAAGCAGCACAGGCCCTGGTGTGGTGTCCATAGCTCAGCCAGCAGCACAGCTCCTGGTGTGGTGTAGTTGGCCTCAGCCAGCAGCACAGGTCCTGGTGTGGTGTCCATCGCCTCAGCCAGAAACACTGGCCCTGGTGTGATGTAGATGGCCTCAGCCAGAGCCACAGGACCTGGTGTGGTGTTCATGACCTCAGCCAGCATCAAAGGCTCGGGGGTGGTGTACATGGCCTCAGCCAGAGCCACAGGCACTGGTGTGGTGTCCATAGCCTCAGCCAGTAGCACAGGCCCTGGTGTGGTGTAGGTGGCCTAAGCTGGCCGCACAGGTCCACAGCCAGCAGCACAAGCCCTGGTGTGGTGTACATGGCCTCAGCTAGAGGCACAGGCCCTGGTGTGGTGTAGATGATCTCAGCCAGAGACACAGGCCCTTGGTGTGGTGTAGTTGGCCTCAGCCAGCAGCACAGGCCCTGGGGTGATAAACATGGCCTCATCCAGTAGTACAGCCCTTGGTGTGTTGTAGACGGCCTCATCCAGAGCCACAGGCCGTGTGTGGTGTACATGGCCTCAGCCAGATCCAAAGGCTCTGGGGTGGTGTCCATAGCCTCAGCCAGCAGCACAGGTCCTGGTGTGGTGTCCATGGCCTCAGCCAGTAGCACAGGCCCTGGTGTGGTGTAGGTGGCCTAAGCTGGCTGCACAGGTCCACAGCCAGCAGCACAGGCCCTGGTGTGGTGTACATGGCCTCAGCTAGAGGCACAGGCCCTGGTGTGGTGTAGATGGTCTCAGCCAGAGACACAGGCCCTTGGTGTGTTGTAGATGGCCTCATCAGGAGCCACAGGCCCTGTTGTGGTGTAGGTTGCCTCAGTCAGCACCACAGGCCCTGTGTGGTGTGCATGGCCTCAGCCAGTAGCACAGGCCCTGGTGTGATGTAGACTGCTTCAGCCAGAGCCACAGGCCATGGTGTGGTGTAGGTGGCCTAAGCTGGCTGCACAGGTCCACAGCCAGCAGTACAGGCCCTGGTGTGGTGTCCATGGCCTCAACCAGATGCACTGGCCGTGGTGTGGTGTAGCTGGCCTCAGCCAGAGCCACAGGCCCTGGTGTGGTGTTCATGGCCTCAGCCAGAGCCAAATGCCCTGGTGTGGTGTCCATAGCTTCAGCCAGCAGCACAGGTCTTGGTGTGGTGTCCATGGCCTCAGCCAGTAGCACAGGCCCTGGTGTGATGTAGACGGCCTCAGCCAGAGCCACAGGCCCTGGTGTGGTGTAGGTGGCCTAAGCTGGCTGCACAGGTCCACAGCCAGAAGCACAGGCCCTGGCGTGGTGTAGGTGGCCTAACCTGGCTGCACAGGTCCACAACCAGAAGCACAGGACCTGGTGTGATGTAGACGGCTTCAGCCAGAGCCACAGGCCCTGGTGTGGTGTAGGTGGCCTAACCTGGCTGCACAGGTCCACAGCCAGAAGCACAGGCCCTGGTGTGGTGAAGGTGGCCTAAGCTGGCTGCACAGGTCCACAGCCAGAAGCACAGGCCCTGTGTGGTGTAAATGGCCTCAGCCAGAGCCACAGGCCATGGGGTGGTGTCCAAAGCCTCAGCCAGCAGCACAGGTCCTGGTGTGGTGTAAATGGCCTCAGCCAGAGCCACAGGCCATGGGGTGGTGTCCATGGCCTCAGCCAGATGCACTGGCCGTGGTGTGGTGTAGCTGGCCTCAGCCAGAGCCACAGGCCCTGGTGTGGTGTTCATGGCCTCAGCCAGAGCCAAATGCCCTGGTGTGGTGTCCATAGCTTCAGCCAGCAGCACAGGTCTTGGTGTGGTGTCCATGGCCTCAGCCAGTAGCACAGGCCCTGGTGTGATGTAGACGGCCTCAGCCAGAGCCACAGGCCCTGGTGTGGTGTAGGTGGCCTAAGCTGGCTGCACAGGTCCACAACCAGAAGCACAGGCCCTGGCGTGGTGTAGGTGGCCTAACCTGGCTGCACAGGTCCACAACCAGAAGCACAGGACCTGGTGTGATGTAGACGGCTTCAGCCAGAGCCACAGGCCCTGGTGTGGTGTAGGTGGCCTAAGCTGGCTGCACAGGTCCACAGCCAGAAGCACAGGCCCTGTGTGGTGTAAATGGCCTCAGCCAGAGCCACAGGCCCTGGGGTGGTGTCCAAAGCCTCAGCCAGCAGCACAGGTCCTGGTGTGGTGTCCATGGTCTCAGCCAGAAGCACAGGCCCTGGTGTAATGTAGACGGCGTCAGCGCAGGCCACAGGCCCTGGTGTAATTTAGATGACCTATGTTAGCAGAATAGGCCTCGGTGTGGTGCGGATGGCCTCACCCGGCAGCACAAGACATTGCTGAAAACAGCCAAAAGGAATGTCGTTAATGTGGCCTCATTAATGGACACCAACACCCTCCTTCTCTGGATCAAAATCAGCTCAGTGACATGAAAAGCAAATTCTTACAGCACCTGGTATTCCCAGGCAGTCTCCCATCCAAGTACTAACCAAGCCCAACCTTGCATAGCTTCCGAGATCAGACGAGATCAGGCTTTGGCAAGGCGGTATGGCCGTAAGCTGCTGGCGTCAGCACAAAGCGTCAATTTATGGTATCAAGTAGTGAGGTGGCCAATACTCGCAGTTACGAACACAAGCCTCCAATTTAACTACAGTGTTAATGGTAACTGCATGCTTGCCTAATACCCTAACCAAAGGACTCATTTTAGCCTTTGATCAGCAACACAGGCCCTGGTGTGGTGTAAATGGCCTCAGCCAGAGCCACAGGACCTGGTGTGGTGTAGTTGGCCTCAGCCAGCATCAAAGGCCCGGGGGTGGTGTACATGGCCTCAGCCAGAGCCACAGGCACTGGTGTGGTGTCCATAGCCTCAGCCAACAGCACAGGCCCTGTTGTGGTGTCCATGGCCTCAGCCAGAAGCACTGGCCCTGGTGTGGTGTAGATGGCCTCAGACAGAGCCACATGCCCTGGTGGGGTGTAGTTGGCCTCAGCCAGCAGCACAGGTCCTGGTGTGGTGTCCATAACCTCAGCTAGCAGCACAGGCCCTGGTGTGGTGTCCATGGCCTCAGCCAGAAGCACTGGCCCTGTTGTGGTGTAGCTGGCCTCAGACAGAGCCACAGGCCCTGGTGTGGTGTTCATGGCCTCAGCCAGAGCCAAATGCCCTGGTGTGGTGTCCATAGCTTCAGCCAGCAGCACAGGTCTTCGTGTGGTGTCCATGGCCTCAGCCAGTAGCACAGGCCCTGGTTTGATGTAGACGGCCTCAGCCAGAGCCACAGGCCCTGGTGTGGTGTAGGTGGCCTAAGCTGGCTGCACAGGTCCACAACCAGAAGCACAGGCCCTGGCGTGGTGTAGGTGGCCTAACCTGGCTGCACAGGTCCACAACCAGAAGCACAGGACCTGGTGTGATGTAGACGGCTTCAGCCAGAGCCACAGGCCCTGGTGTGGTGTAGGTGGCCTAACCTGGCTGCACAGGTCCACAGCCAGAAGCACAGGCCCTGGTGTGGTGTAGGTGGCCTAAGCTGGCTGCACAGGTCCACAGCCAGAAGCACAGGCCCTGGTGTGGTGTCCATGGCCTCAGCCAGAAGCACTGGCCCTGGTGTGGTGTAGATGGCCTCAGACAGAGCCACAGGCCCTTGTTTGGTGTAGTTGGCCTCAGCCAGCACCACAGGCCCTGGTGTGGTGTCCATAGCCTCAGCCAGCCGCACAGGCCCTGGTGTGATGAACATTGCCTAATCCAGCAGCACAGTCCTTGGTGTGTTGTAGACGAACTCATCCAGAGCCACAGGCCCTGGTGTGCTGTACATGGCCTCAGACAAAGCCACAGGCCCTGAAGAGGTGTCCATGGCCTCAGACAAAGCCACAGGCCCTGAAGAGGTGTCCATGGCCTCAGCCAGTAGGACAGGTCCTGGTGTGGTGTAGACGGCCTCAGACAGAGCCACAGGCCTTGGTGTGGTGTAGGTGTCCTAAGCTGGCTGCACAGGTCCACATCCGGAAGCACTGGCCATGTTGTGTTGTAGATTGCCTCAGCCAGAGCCACAGACTTTGGTGTGGTGTTCATGGCCTAAGCCAGAGCTACAGGCCCACAGCAAGCAGCACAGGCCCTGGTGTGGTGTCCATAGCTCAGCCAGCAGCACAGCTCCTGGTGTGGTGTAGTTGGCCTCAGCCAGCAGCACAGGTCCTGGTGTGGTGTCCATCGCCTCAGCCAGAAACACTGGCCCTGGTGTGATGTAGATGGCCTCAGCCAGAGCCACAGGACCTGGTGTGGTGTTCATGACCTCAGCCAGCATCAAAGGCTCGGGGGTGGTGTACATGGCCTCAGCCAGAGCCACAGGCACTGGTGTGGTGTCCATAGCCTCAGCCAGTAGCACAGGCCCTGGTGTGGTGTAGGTGGCCTAAGCTGGCCGCACAGGTCCACAGCCAGCAGCACAAGCCCTGGTGTGGTGTACATGGCCTCAGCTAGAGGCACAGGCCCTGGTGTGGTGTAGATGATCTCAGCCAGAGACACAGGCCCTTGTGTGGTGTAGTTGGCCTCAGCCAGCAGCACAGGCCCTGGGGTGATAAACATGGCCTCATCCAGTAGTACAGCCCTTGGTGTGTTGTAGACGGCCTCATCCAGAGCCACAGGCCGTGTGTGGTGTACATGGCCTCAGCCAGATCCAAAGGCTCTGGGGTGGTGTCCATAGCCTCAGCCAGCAGCACAGGTCCTGGTGTGGTGTCCATGGCCTCAGCCAGTAGCACAGGCCCTGGTGTGGTGTAGGTGGCCTAAGCTGGCTGCACAGGTCCACAGCCAGCAGCACAGGCCCTGGTGTGGTGTACATGGCCTCAGCTAGAGGCACAGGCCCTGGTGTGGTGTAGATGGTCTCAGCCAGAGACACAGGCCCTTGGTGTGTTGTAGATGGCCTCATCAGGAGCCACAGGCCCTGTTGTGGTGTAGGTTGCCTCAGTCAGCACCACAGGCCCTGTGTGGTGTGCATGGCCTCAGCCAGTAGCACAGGCCCTGGTGTGATGTAGACTGCTTCAGCCAGAGCCACAGGCCATGGTGTGGTGTAGGTGGCCTAAGCTGGCTGCACAGGTCCACAGCCAGCAGTACAGGCCCTGGTGTGGTGTCCATGGCCTCAACCAGATGCACTGGCCGTGGTGTGGTGTAGCTGGCCTCAGCCAGAGCCACAGGCCCTGGTGTGGTGTTCATGGCCTCAGCCAGAGCCAAATGCCCTGGTGTGGTGTCCATAGCTTCAGCCAGCAGCACAGGTCTTGGTGTGGTGTCCATGGCCTCAGCCAGTAGCACAGGCCCTGGTGTGATGTAGACGGCCTCAGCCAGAGCCACAGGCCCTGGTGTGGTGTAGGTGGCCTAAGCTGGCTGCACAGGTCCACAGCCAGAAGCACAGGCCCTGGCGTGGTGTAGGTGGCCTAACCTGGCTGCACAGGTCCACAACCAGAAGCACAGGACCTGGTGTGATGTAGACGGCTTCAGCCAGAGCCACAGGCCCTGGTGTGGTGTAGGTGGCCTAACCTGGCTGCACAGGTCCACAGCCAGAAGCACAGGCCCTGGTGTGGTGAAGGTGGCCTAAGCTGGCTACACAGGTCCACAGCCAGAAGCACAGGCCCTGTGTGGTGTAAATGGCCTCAGCCAGAGCCACAGGCCATGGGGTGGTGTCCAAAGCCTCAGCCAGCAGCACAGGTCCTGGTGTGGTTTAAATGGCCTCAGCCAGAGCCACAGGCCATGGGGTGGTGTCCATGGCCTCAGCCAGATGCACTGGCCGTGGTGTGGTGTAGCTGGCCTCAGCCAGAGCCACAGGCCCTGGTGTGGTGTTCATGGCCTCAGCCAGAGCCAAATGCCCTGGTGTGGTGTCCATAGCTTCAGCCAGCAGCACAGGTCTTGGTGTGGTGTCCATGGCCTCAGCCAGTAGCACAGGCCCTGGTGTGATGTAGACGGCCTCAGCCAGAGCCACAGGCCCTGGTGTGGTGTAGGTGGCCTAAGCTGGCTGCACAGGTCCACAACCAGAAGCACAGGCCCTGGCGTGGTGTAGGTGGCCTAACCTGGCTGCACAGGTCCACAACCAGAAGCACAGGACCTGGTGTGATGTAGACGGCTTCAGCCAGAGCCACAGGCCCTGGTGTGGTGTAGGTGGCCTAAGCTGGCTGCACAGGTCCACAGCCAGAAGCACAGGCCCTGTGTGGTGTAAATGGCCTCAGCCAGAGCCACAGGCCCTGGGGTGGTGTCCAAAGCCTCAGCCAGCAGCACAGGTCCTGGTGTGGTGTCCATGGTCTCAGCCAGAAGCACAGGCCCTGGTGTAATGTAGACGGCGTCAGCGCAGGCCACAGGCCCTGGTGTAATTTAGATGACCTATGTTAGCAGAATAGGCCTCGGTGTGGTGCGGATGGCCTCACCCGGCAGCACAAGACATTGCTGAAAACAGCCAAAAGGAATGTCGTTAATGTGGCCTCATTAATGGACACCAACACCCTCCTTCTCTGGATCAAAATCAGCTCAGTGACATGAAAAGCAAATTCTTACAGCACCTGGTATTCCCAGGCAGTCTCCCATCCAAGTACTAACCAAGCCCAACCTTGCATAGCTTCCGAGATCAGACGAGATCAGGCTTTGGCATGGCGGTATGGGCGTAAGCTGCTGGCGTCAGCACAAAGCGTCAATTTATGGTATCAAGTAGTGAGGTGGCCAATACTCGCAGTTACGAACACAAGCCTCCAATTTAACTACAGTGTTAATGGTAACTGCATGCTTGCCTAATACCCTAACCAAAGGACTCATTTTAGCCTTTGATCAGCAACACAGGCCCTGGTGTGGTGTAAATGGCCTCAGCCAGAGCCACAGGACCTGGTGTGGTGTAGTTGGCCTCAGCCAGCATCAAAGGCCCGGGGGTGGTGTACATGGCCTCAGCCAGAGCCACAGGCACTGGTGTGGTGTCCATAGCCTCAGCCAACAGCACAGGCCCTGTTGTGGTGTCCATGGCCTCAGCCAGAAGCACTGGCCCTGGTGTGGTGTAGATGGCCTCAGACAGAGCCACATGCCCTGGTGGGGTGTAGTTGGCCTCAGCCAGCAGCACAGGTCCTGGTGTGGTGTCCATGGCCTCAGCCAGCAGCACAGGCCCTGGTGTGGTGTCCATGGCCTCAGCCAGAAGCACTGGCCCTGGTGTGGTGTAGATGGCCTCAGACAGAGCCACAGGCCCTTGTTTGGTGTAGTTGGCCTCAGCCAGCACCACAGGCCCTGGTGTGGTGTCCATAGCCTCAGCCAGCCGCACAGGCCCTGGTGTGATGAACATTGCCTCATCCAGCAGCACAGTCCTTGGTGTGTTGTAGACGACCTCATCCAGAGCCACAGGCCCTGGTGTGGTGTACATGGCCTCAGACAAAGCCACAGGCCCTGAAGAGGTGTCCATGGCCTCAGCCAGTAGCACAGGTCCTGGTGTGGTGTAGACGGCCTCAGACAGAGCCACAGGCCTTGGTGTGGTGTAGGTGGCCTAAGCTGGCTGCACAGGTCCACATCCGGAAGCACAGGCCCTGTTGTGTTGTAGATTGCCTCAGCCAGAGCCACAGACCTTGGTGTGGTGTTCATGGCCTAAGCCAGAGCTACAGGCCCACAGCAAGCAGCACAGGCCCTGGTGTGGTGTCCATAGCTCAGCCAGCAGCACAGCTCCTGTTGTGGTGTAGTTGGCCTCAGCCAGCAGCACAGGTCCTGGTGTGGTGTCCATCGCCTCAGCCAGAAACACTGGCCCTGGTGTGATGTAGATGGCCTCAGCCAGAGCCACAGGACCTGGTGTGGTGTTCATGACCTCAGCCAGCATCAAAGGCCCGGGGGTGGTGTAAATGGCCTCAGCCAGAGCCACAGGCACTGGTGTGGTGTCCCTAGCCTCAGCCAGCAGCACAGGCCTTGGTGTGGTGTCCCTGGCCTCAGCCAGTAGCACAGGCCCTGGTGTGGTGTAGGTGGCCTAAGCTGGCTGCACATGTCCACAGCCAGCAGCACAAGCCCTGGTGTGGTGTACATGGCCTCAGCTAGAGGCACAGGCCCTGGTGTGGTGTAGATGATCTCAGCCAGAGACAAAGGCCCTTGTGTGGTGTAGTTGGCCTCAGCCAGCAGCACAGGCCCTGGGGTGATAAACATGGCCTCATCCAGTAGTACAGCCCTTGGTGTGTTGTAGACGGCCTCATCCAGAGCCACAGGCCGTGTGTGGTATACATGGCCTCAGCCAGATCCAAAGGCTCTGGGGTGGTGTCCATAGCCTCAGCCAGCAGCACAGGTCCTGGTGTGGTGTCCATGGCCTCAGCCAGTAGCACAGGCCCTGGTGTGGTGTAGGTGGCCTAAGCTGGCTGCACAGGTCCACAGCCAGCAGCACAGGCCCTGGTGTGGTGTACATGGCCTCAGCTAGAGGCACAGGCCCTTGGTGTGTTGTAGATGGCCTCATCAGGAGCCACAGGCCCTGTTGTGGTGTAGGTTGCCTCAGTCAGCACCACAGGCCCTGTGTGGTGTGCATGGCCTCAGCCAGTAGCACAGGCCCTGGTGTGATGTAGACTGCTTCAGCCAGAGCCACAGGCCATGGTGTGGTGTAGGTGGCCTAAGCTGGCTGCACAGGTCCACAGCCAGCAGTACAGGCCCTGGTGTGGTGTCCATGGCCTCAGCCAGATGCACTGGCCGTGGTGTGGTGTAGCTGGCCTCAGCCAGAGCCACAGGCCCTGGTGTGGTGTTCATGGCCTCAGCCAGAGCCAAATGCCCTGGTGTGGTGTCCATAGCTTCAGCCAGCAGCACAGGTCTTGGTGTGGTGTCCATGGCCTCAGCCAGTAGCACAGACCCTGGTGTGATGTAGACGGCCTCAGCCAGAGCCACAGGCCCTGGTGTGGTGTAGGTGGCCTAAGCTGGCTGCACAGGTCCACAGCCAGAAGCACAGGCCCTGGCGTGGTGTAGGTGGCCTAACCTGGCTGCACAGGTCCACAACCAGAAGCACAGGACCTGGTGTGATGTAGACGGCTTCAGCCAGAGCCACAGGCCCTGGTGTGGTGTAGGTGGCCTAACCTGGCTGCACAGGTCCACAGCCAGAAGCACAGGCCCTGGTGTGGTGTAGGTGGCCTAAGCTGGCTGCACAGGTCCACAGCCAGAAGCACAGGCCCTGGTGTGGTGTCCATGGCCTCAGCCAGAAGCACTGGCCCTGGTGTGGTGTAGATGGCCTCAGACAGAGCCACAGGCCCTTGTTTGGTGTAGTTGGCCTCAGCCAGCAGCACAGGCCCTGGGGTGATAAACATGGCCTCATCCAGTAGTACAGCCCTTGGTGTGTTGTAGACGGCCTCATCCAGAGCCACAGGCCGTGTGTGGTATACATGGCCTCAGCCAGATCCAAAGGCTCTGGGGTGGTGTCCATAGCCTCAGCCAGCAGCACAGGTCCTGGTGTGGTGTCCATGGCCTCAGCCAGTAGCACAGGCCCTGGTGTGGTGTAGGTGGCCTAAGCTGGCTGCACAGGTCCACAGCCAGCAGCACAGGCCCTGGTGTGGTGTACATGGCCTCAGCTAGAGGCACAGGCCCTTGGTGTGTTGTAGATGGCCTCATCAGGAGCCACAGGCCCTGTTGTGGTGTAGGTTGCCTCAGTCAGCAGCACAGGCCCTGTGTGGTGTGCATGGCCTCAGCCAGTAGCACAGGCCCTGGTGTGATGTAGACTGCTTCAGCCAGAGCCACAGGCCATGGTGTGGTGTAGGTGGCCTAAGCTGGCTGCACAGGTCCACAGCCAGCAGTACAGGCCCTGGTGTGGTGTCCATGGCCTCAGCCAGATGCACTGGCCGTGGTGTGGTGTAGCTGGCCTCAGCCAGAGCCACAGGCCCTGGTGTGGTGTTCATGGCCTCAGCCAGAGCCAAATGCCCTGGTGTGGTGTCCATAGCTTCAGCCAGCAGCACAGGTCTTGGTGTGGTGTCCATGGCCTCAGCCAGTAGCACAGACCCTGGTGTGATGTAGACGGCCTCAGCCAGAGCCACAGGCCCTGGTGTGGTGTAGGTGGCCTAAGCTGGCTGCACAGGTCCACAGCCAGAAGCACAGGCCCTGGCGTGGTGTAGGTGGCCTAACCTGGCTGCACAGGTCCACAACCAGAAGCACAGGACCTGGTGTGATGTAGACGGCTTCAGCCAGAGCCACAGGCCCTGGTGTGGTGTAGGTGGCCTAACCTGGCTGCACAGGTCCACAGCCAGAAGCACAGGCCCTGGTGTGGTGTAGGTGGCCTAAGCTGGCTGCACAGGTCCACAGCCAGAAGCACAGGCCCTGGTGTGGTGTCCATGGCCTCAGCCAGAAGCACTGGCCCTGGTGTGGTGTAGATGGCCTCAGACAGAGCCACAGGCCCTTGTTTGGTGTAGTTGGCCTCAGCCAGCAGCACAGGCCCTGGGGTGATAAACATGGCCTCATCCAGTAGTACAGCCCTTGGTGTGTTGTAGACGGCCTCATCCAGAGCCACAGGCCGTGTGTGGTATACATGGCCTCAGCCAGATCCAAAGGCTCTGGGGTGGTGTCCATAGCCTCAGCCAGCAGCACAGGTCCTGGTGTGGTGTCCATGGCCTCAGCCAGTAGCACAGGCCCTGGTGTGGTGTAGGTGGCCTAAGCTGGCTGCACAGGTCCACAGCCAGCAGCACAGGCCCTGGTGTGGTGTACATGGCCTCAGCTAGAGGCACAGGCCCTTGGTGTGTTGTAGATGGCCTCATCAGGAGCCACAGGCCCTGTTGTGGTGTAGGTTGCCTCAGTCAGCAGCACAGGCCCTGTGTGGTGTGCATGGCCTCAGCCAGTAGCACAGGCCCTGGTGTGATGTAGACTGCTTCAGCCAGAGCCACAGGCCATGGTGTGGTGTAGGTGGCCTAAGCTGGCTGCACAGGTCCACAGCCAGCAGTACAGGCCCTGGTGTGGTGTCCATGGCCTCAGCCAGATGCACTGGCCGTGGTGTGGTGTAGCTGGCCTCAGCCAGAGCCACAGGCCCTGGTGTGGTGTTCATGGCCTCAGCCAGAGCCAAATGCCCTGGTGTGGTGTCCATAGCTTCAGCCAGCAGCACAGGTCTTGGTGTGGTGTCCATGGCCTCAGCCAGTAGCACAGGCCCTGGTGTGATGTAGACGGCCTCAGCCAGAGCCACAGGCCCTGGTGTGGTGTAGGTGGCCTAAGCGGGCTGCACAGGTCCACAGCCAGAAGCACAGGCCCTGGCATGGTGTAGGTGGCCTAACCTGGCTGCACAGGTCCACAACCAGAAGCACAGGACCTGGTGTGATGTAGACGGCTTCAGCCAGAGCCACAGGCCCTGGTGTGGTGTAGGTGGCCTAACCTGGCTGCACAGGTCCACAGCCAGAAGCACAGGCCCTGGTGTGGTGTAGGTGGCCTAAGCTGGCTGCACAGGTCCACAGCCAGAAGCACAGGCCCTGGTGTGGTGTCCATGGCCTCAGCCAGAAGCACTGGCCCTGGTGTGGTGTAGATGGCCTCAGACAGAGCCACAGGCCCTTGTTTGGTGTAGTTGGCCTCAGCCAGCACCACAGGCCCTGGTGTGGTGTCCATAGCCTCAGCCAGCCGCACAGGCCCTGGTGTGATGAACATTGCCTCATCCAGCAGCACAGTCCTTGGTGTGTTGTAGACGAACTCATCCAGAGCCACAGGCCCTGGTGTGCTGTACATGGCCTCAGACAAAGCCACAGGCCCTGAAGAGGTGTCCATGGCCTCAGACAAAGCCACAGGCCCTGAAGAGGTGTCCATGGCCTCAGCCAGTAGCACAGGTCCTGGTGTGGTGTAGACGGCCTCAGCCAGAGCCACAGGCCTTGGTGTGGTGTAGGTGTCCTAAGCTGGCTGCACAGGTCCACATCCGGAAGCACTGGCCATGTTGTGTTGTAGATTGCCTCAGCCAGAGCCACAGACCTTGGTGTGGTGTTCATGGCCTAAGCCAGAGCTACAGGCCCACAGCAAGCAGCACAGGCCCTGGTGTGGTGTCCATAGCTCAGCCAGCAGCACAGCTCCTGGTGTGGTGTAGTTGGCCTCAGCCAGCAGCACAGGTCCTGGTGTGGTGTCCATCGCCTCAGCCAGAAACACTGGCCCTGGTGTGATGTAGATGGCCTCAGCCAGAGCCACAGGACCTGGTGTGGTGTTCATGACCTCAGCCAGCATCAAAGGCCCGGGGGTGGTGTACATGGCCTCAGCCAGAGCCACAGGCACTGGTGTGGTGTCCATAGCCTCAGCCAGTAGCACAGGCCCTGGTGTGGTGTAGGTGGCCTAAGCTGGCCGCACAGGTCCACAGCCAGCAGCACAAGCCCTGGTGTGGTGTACATGGCCTCAGCTAGAGGCACAAGCCCTGGTGTGGTGTAGATGATCTCAGCCAGAGACACAGGCCCTTGTGTGGTGTAGTTGGCCTCAGCCAGCAGCACAGGCCCTGGGGTGATAAACATGGCCTCATCCAGTAGTACAGCCCTTGGTGTGTTGTAGACGGCCTCATCCAGAGCCACAGGCCGTGTGTGGTGTACATGGCCTCAGCCAGATCCAAAGGCTCTGGGGTGGTGTCCATAGCCTCAGCCAGCAGCACAGGTCCTGGTGTGGTGTCCATGGCCTCAGCCAGTAGCACAGGCCCTGGTGTGGTGTAGGTGGCCTAAGCTGGCTGCACAGGTCCACAGCCAGCAGCACAGGCCCTGGTGTGGTGTACATGGCCTCAGCTAGAGGCACAGGCCCTGGTGTGGTGTAGATGGTCTCAGCCAGAGACACAGGCCCTTGGTGTGTTGTAGATGGCCTCATCAGGAGCCACAGGCCCTGTTGTGGTGTAGGTTGCCTCAGTCAGCACCACAGGCCCTTTGTGGTGTGCATGGTCTCAGCCAGTAGCACAGGCCCTGGTGTGATGTAGACTGCTTCAGCCAGAGCCACAGGCCATGGTGTGGTGTAGGTGGCCTAAGCTGGCTGCACAGGTCCACAGCCAGCACTACAGGCCCTGGTGTGGTGTCCATAGCCTCAGCCAGATGCACTGGCCGTGGTGTGGTGTAGCTGGCCTCAGCCAGAGCCACAGGCCCTGGTGTGGTGTTCATGGCCTCAGCCAGAGCCAAATGCCCTGGTGTGGTGTCCATAGCTTCAGCCAGCAGCACAGGTCTTGGTGTGGTGTCCATGGCCTCAGCCAGTAGCACAGGCCCTGGTGTGATGTAGACGGCCTCAGCCAGAGCCACAGGCCCTGGTGTGGTGTAGGTGGCCTAAGCTGGCTGCACAGGTCCACAGCCAGAAGCACAGGCCCTGGCGTGGTGTAGGTGGCCTAAGCTGGCTGCACAGGTCCACAACCAGAAGCACAGGACCTGGTGTGATGTAGACGGCTTCAGCCAGAGCTACAGGCCCTGGTGTGGTGTAGGTGGCCTAACCTGGCTGCAGAGGTCCACAGCCAGAAGCACAGGCCCTGGTGTGGTGAAGGTGGCCTAAGCTGGCTGCACAGGTCCACAGCCAGAAGCACAGGCCCTGTGTGGTGTAAATGGCCTCAGCCAGAGCCACAGGCCCTGGGGTGGTGTCCAAAGCCTCAGCCAGCAGCACAGGTCCTGGTGTGGTGTCCATGGTCTCAGCCAGAAGCACAGGCCCTGGTGTAATGTAGACGGCGTCAGCGCAGGCCACAGGCCCTGGTGTAATTTAGATGACCTATGTTAGCAGAATAGGCCTCGGTGTGGTGCGGATGGCCTCACCCGGCAGCACAAGACATTGCTGAAAACAGCCAAAAGGAATGTCGTTAATGTGGCCTCATTAATGGACACCAACACCCTCCTTCTCTGGATCAAAATCAGCTCAGTGACATGAAAAGCAAATTCTTACAGCACCTGGTATTCCCAGGCAGTCTCCCATCCAAGTACTAACCAAGCCCAACCTTGCATAGCTTCCGAGATCAGACGAGATCAGGCTTTAGCAAGGCGGTATGGCCGTAAGCTGCTGGCGTCAGCACAAAGCGTCAATTTATGGTATCAAGTAGTGAGGTGGCCAATACTCGCAGTTACGAACACAAGCCTCCAATTTAACTACAGTGTTAATGGTAACTGCATGCTTGCCTAATACCCTAACCAAAGGACTCATTTTAGCCTTTGATCAGCAACACAGGCCCTGGTGTGGTGTAAATGGCCTCAGCCAGAGCCACAGGACCTGGTGTGGTGTAGTTGGCCTCAGCCAGCATCAAAGGCCCGGGGGTGGTGTACATGGCCTCAGCCAGAGCCACAGGCACTGGTGTGGTGTCCATAGCCTCAGCCAACAGCACAGGCCCTGTTGTGGTGTCCATGGCCTCAGCCAGAAGCACTGGCCCTGGTGTGGTGTAGATGGCCTCAGACAGAGCCACATGCCCTGGTGGGGTGTAGTTGGCCTCAGCCAGCAGCACAGGTCCTGGTGTGGTGTCCATGGCCTCAGCCAGCAGCACAGGCCCTGGTGTGGTGTCCATGGCCTCAGCCAGAAGCACTGGCCCTGGTGTGGTGTAGATGGCCTCAGACAGAGCCACAGGCCCTTGTTTGGTGTAGTTGGCCTCAGCCAGCACCACAGGCCCTGGTGTGGTGTCCATAGCCTCAGCCAGCCGCACAGGCCCTGGTGTGATGAACATTGCCTCATCCAGCAGCACAGTCCTTGGTGTGTTGTAGACGACCTCATCCAGAGCCACAGGCCCTGGTGTGGTGTACATGGCCTCAGACAAAGCCACAGGCCCTGAAGAGGTGTCCATGGCCTCAGCCAGTAGCACAGGTCCTGGTGTGGTGTAGACGGCCTCAGACAGAGCCACAGGCCTTGGTGTGGTGTAGGTGGCCTAAGCTGGCTGCACAGGTCCACATCCGGAAGCACAGGCCCTGTTGTGTTGTAGATTGCCTCAGCCAGAGCCACAGACCTTGGTGTGGTGTTCATGGCCTAAGCCAGAGCTACAGGCCCACAGCAAGCAGCACAGGCCCTGGTGTGGTGTCCATAGCTCAGCCAGCAGCACAGCTCCTGTTGTGGTGTAGTTGGCCTCAGCCAGCAGCACAGGTCCTGGTGTGGTGTCCATCGCCTCAGCCAGAAACACTGGCCCTGGTGTGATGTAGATGGCCTCAGCCAGAGCCACAGGACCTGGTGTGGTGTTCATGACCTCAGCCAGCATCAAAGGCCCGGGGGTGGTGTAAATGGCCTCAGCCAGAGCCACAGGCACTGGTGTGGTGTCCCTAGCCTCAGCCAGCAGCACAGGCCTTGGTGTGGTGTCCCTGGCCTCAGCCAGTAGCACAGGCCCTGGTGTGGTGTAGGTGGCCTAAGCTGGCTGCACATGTCCACAGCCAGCAGCACAAGCCCTGGTGTGGTGTACATGGCCTCAGCTAGAGGCACAGGCCCTGGTGTGGTGTAGATGATCTCAGCCAGAGACAAAGGCCCTTGTGTGGTGTAGTTGGCCTCAGCCAGCAGCACAGGCCCTGGGGTGATAAACATGGCCTCATCCAGTAGTACAGCCCTTGGTGTGTTGTAGACGGCCTCATCCAGAGCCACAGGCCGTGTGTGGTATACATGGCCTCAGCCAGATCCAAAGGCTCTGGGGTGGTGTCCATAGCCTCAGCCAGCAGCACAGGTCCTGGTGTGGTGTCCATGGCCTCAGCCAGTAGCACAGGCCCTGGTGTGGTGTAGGTGGCCTAAGCTGGCTGCACAGGTCCACAGCCAGCAGCACAGGCCCTGGTGTGGTGTACATGGCCTCAGCTAGAGGCACAGGCCCTTGGTGTGTTGTAGATGGCCTCATCAGGAGCCACAGGCCCTGTTGTGGTGTAGGTTGCCTCAGTCAGCAGCACAGGCCCTGTGTGGTGTGCATGGCCTCAGCCAGTAGCACAGGCCCTGGTGTGATGTAGACTGCTTCAGCCAGAGCCACAGGCCATGGTGTGGTGTAGGTGGCCTAAGCTGGCTGCACAGGTCCACAGCCAGCAGTACAGGCCCTGGTGTGGTGTCCATGGCCTCAGCCAGATGCACTGGCCGTGGTGTGGTGTAGCTGGCCTCAGCCAGAGCCACAGGCCCTGGTGTGGTGTTCATGGCCTCAGCCAGAGCCAAATGCCCTGGTGTGGTGTCCATAGCTTCAGCCAGCAGCACAGGTCTTGGTGTGGTGTCCATGGCCTCAGCCAGTAGCACAGGCCCTGGTGTGATGTAGACGGCCTCAGCCAGAGCCACAGGCCCTGGTGTGGTGTAGGTGGCCTAAGCTGGCTGCACAGGTCCACAGCCAGAAGCACAGGCCCTGGCGTGGTGTAGGTGGCCTAACCTGGCTGCACAGGTCCACAACCAGAAGCACAGGACCTGGTGTGATGTAGACGGCTTCAGCCAGAGCCACAGGCCCTGGTGTGGTGTAGGTGGCCTAACCTGGCTGCACAGGTCCACAGCCAGAAGCACAGGCCCTGGTGTGGTGTAGGTGGCCTAAGCTGGCTGCACAGGTCCACAGCCAGAAGCACAGGCCCTGGTGTGGTGTCCATGGCCTCAGCCAGAAGCACTGGCCCTGGTGTGGTGTAGATGGCCTCAGACAGAGCCACAGGCCCTTGTTTGGTGTAGTTGGCCTCAGCCAGCACCACAGGCCCTGGTGTGGTGTCCATAGCCTCAGCCAGCCGCACAGGCCCTGGTGTGATGAACATTGCCTCATCCAGCAGCACAGTCCTTGGTGTGTTGTAGACGAACTCATCCAGAGCCACAGGCCCTGGTGTGCTGTACATGGCCTCAGACAAAGCCACAGGCCCTGAAGAGGTGTCCATGGCCTCAGACAAAGCCACAGGCCCTGAAGAGGTGTCCATGGCCTCAGCCAGTAGCACAGGTCCTGGTGTGGTGTAGACGGCCTCAGACAGAGCCACAGGCCTTGGTGTGGTGTAGGTGTCCTAAGCTGGCTGCACAGGTCCACATCCGGAAGCACTGGCCATGTTGTGTTGTAGATTGCCTCAGCCAGAGCCACAGACCTTGGTGTGGTGTTCATGGCCTAAGCCAGAGCTACAGGCCCACAGCAAGCAGCACAGGCCCTGGTGTGGTGTCCATAGCTCAGCCAGCAGCACAGCTCCTGGTGTGGTGTAGTTGGCCTCAGCCAGCAGCACAGGTCCTGGTGTGGTGTCCATCGCCTCAGCCAGAAACACTGGCCCTGGTGTGATGTAGATGGCCTCAGCCAGAGCCACAGGACCTGGTGTGGTGTTCATGACCTCAGCCAGCATCAAAGGCCCGGGGGTGGTGTACATGGCCTCAGCCAGAGCCACAGGCACTGGTGTGGTGTCCATAGCCTCAGCCAGTAGCACAGGCCCTGGTGTGGTGTAGGTGGCCTAAGCTGGCCGCACAGGTCCACAGCCAGCAGCACAAGCCCTGGTGTGGTGTACATGGCCTCAGCTAGAGGCACAGGCCCTGGTGTGGTGTAGATGATCTCAGCCAGAGACACAGGCCCTTGTGTGGTGTAGTTGGCCTCAGCCAGCAGCACAGGCCCTGGGGTGATAAACATGGCCTCATCCAGTAGTACAGCCCTTGGTGTGTTGTAGACGGCCTCATCCAGAGCCACAGGCCGTGTGTGGTGTACATGGCCTCAGCCAGATCCAAAGGCTCTGGGGTGGTGTCCATAGCCTCAGCCAGCAGCACAGGTCCTGGTGTGGTGTCCATGGCCTCAGCCAGTAGCACAGGCCCTGGTGTGGTGTAGGTGGCCTAAGCTGGCTGCACAGGTCCACAGCCAGCAGCACAGGCCCTGGTGTGGTGTACATGGCCTCAGCTAGAGGCACAGGCCCTGGTGTGGTGTAGATGGTCTCAGCCAGAGACACAGGCCCTTGGTGTGTTGTAGATGGCCTCATCAGGAGCCACAGGCCCTGTTGTGGTGTAGGTTGCCTCAGTCAGCACCACAGGCCCTTTGTGGTGTGCATGGTCTCAGCCAGTAGCACAGGCCCTGGTGTGATGTAGACTGCTTCAGCCAGAGCCACAGGCCATGGTGTGGTGTAGGTGGCCTAAGCTGGCTGCACAGGTCCACAGCCAGCACTACAGGCCCTGGTGTGGTGTCCATAGCCTCAGCCAGATGCACTGGCCGTGGTGTGGTGTAGCTGGCCTCAGCCAGAGCCACAGGCCCTGGTGTGGTGTTCATGGCCTCAGCCAGAGCCAAATGCCCTGGTGTGGTGTCCATAGCTTCAGCCAGCAGCACAGGTCTTGGTGTGGTGTCCATGGCCTCAGCCAGTAGCACAGGCCCTGGTGTGATATAGACGGCCTCAGCCAGAGCCACAGGCCCTGGTGTGGTGTAGGTGGCCTAAGCTGGCTGCACAGGTCCACAGCCAGAAGCACAGGCCCTGGCGTGGTGTAGGTGGCCTAAGCTGGCTGCACAGGTCCACAACCAGAAGCACAGGACCTGGTGTGATGTAGACGGCTTCAGCCAGAGCTACAGGCCCTGGTGTGGTGTAGGTGGCCTAACCTGGCTGCAGAGGTCCACAGCCAGAAGCACAGGCCCTGGTGTGGTGAAGGTGGCCTAAGCTGGCTGCACAGGTCCACAGCCAGAAGCACAGGCCCTGTGTGGTGTAAATGGCCTCAGCCAGAGCCACAGGCCCTGGGGTGGTGTCCAAAGCCTCAGCCAGCAGCACAGGTCCTGGTGTGGTGTCCATGGTCTCAGCCAGAAGCACAGGCCCTGGTGTAATGTAGACGGCGTCAGCGCAGGCCACAGGCCCTGGTGTAATTTAGATGACCTATGTTAGCAGAATAGGCCTCGGTGTGGTGCGGATGGCCTCACCCGGCAGCACAAGACATTGCTGAAAACAGCCAAAAGGAATGTCGTTAATGTGGCCTCATTAATGGACACCAACACCCTCCTTCTCTGGATCAAAATCAGCTCAGTGACATGAAAAGCAAATTCTTACAGCACCTGGTATTCCCAGGCAGTCTCCCATCCAAGTACTAACCAAGCCCAACCTTGCATAGCTTCCGAGATCAGACGAGATCAGGCTTTAGCAAGGCGGTATGGCCGTAAGCTGCTGGCGTCAGCACAAAGCGTCAATTTATGGTATCAAGTAGTGAGGTGGCCAATACTCGCAGTTACGAACACAAGCCTCCAATTTAACTACAGTGTTAATGGTAACTGCATGCTTGCCTAATACCCTAACCAAAGGACTCATTTTAGCCTTTGATCAGCAACACAGGCCCTGGTGTGGTGTAAATGGCCTCAGCCAGAGCCACAGGACCTGGTGTGGTGTAGTTGGCCTCAGCCAGCATCAAAGGCCCGGGGGTGGTGTACATGGCCTCAGCCAGAGCCACAGGCACTGGTGTGGTGTCCATAGCCTCAGCCAACAGCACAGGCCCTGTTGTGGTGTCCATGGCCTCAGCCAGAAGCACTGGCCCTGGTGTGGTGTAGATGGCCTCAGACAGAGCCACATGCCCTGGTGGGGTGTAGTTGGCCTCAGCCAGCAGCACAGGTCCTGGTGTGGTGTCCATGGCCTCAGCCAGCAGCACAGGCCCTGGTGTGGTGTCCATGGCCTCAGCCAGAAGCACTGGCCCTGGTGTGGTGTAGATGGCCTCAGACAGAGCCACAGGCCCTTGTTTGGTGTAGTTGGCCTCGGCCAGCACCACAGGCCCTGGTGTGGTGTCCATAGCCTCAGCCAGCCGCACAGGCCCTGGTGTGATGAACATTGCCTCATCCAGCAGCACAGTCCTTGGTGTGTTGTAGACGAACTCATCCAGAGCCACAGGCCCTGGTGTGGTGTACATGGCCTCAGACAAAGCCACAGGCCCTGAAGAGGTGTCCATGGCCTCAGACAAAGCCACAGGCCCTGAAGAGGTGTCCATGGCCTCAGCCAGTAGCACAGGTCCTGGTGTGGTGTAGACGGCCTCAGACAGAGCCACAGTCCTTGGTGTGGTGTAGGTGTCCTAAGCTGGTTGCACAGGTCCACATCCGGAAGCACAGGCCCTGTTGTGTTGTAGATTGCCTCAGCCAGAGCCACAGACCTTGGTGTGGTGTTCATGGCCTAAGCCAGAGCTACAGGCCCACAGCAAGCAGCACAGGCCCTGGTGTGGTGTCCATACCTCAGCCAGCAGCACAGCTCCTGTTGTGGTGTAGTTGGCCTCAGCCAGCAGCACAGGTCCTGGTGTGGTGTCCATCGCCTCAGCCAGAAACACTGGCCCTGGTGTGATGTAGATGGCCTCAGCCAGAGCCACAGGACCTGGTGTGGTGTTCATGACCTCAGCCAGCATCAAAGGCCCGGGGGTGGTGTACATGGCCTCAGCCAGAGCCACAGGCACTGGTGTGGTGTCCATAGCCTCAGCCAGCAGCACAGGCCTTGGTGTGGTGTCAATGGCCTCAGCCAGTAGCACAGGCCCTGGTGTGGTGTAGGTGGCCTAAGCTGGCTGCACAGGTCCACAGCCAGCAGCACAAGCCCTGGTGTGGTGTAAATGGCCTCAGCTAGAGGCACAGGCCCTGGTGTGGTGTAGATGATCTCAGCCAGAGACACAGGCCCTTGTGTGGTGTAGTTGGCCTCAGCCAGCAGCACAGGCCCTGGGGTGATAAACATGGCCTCATCCAGTAGTACAGCCCTTGGTGTGTTGTAGACGGCCTCATCCAGAGCCACAGGCCGTGGTGTGGTGTAGCTGGCCTCAGCCAGAGCCACAGGACCTGGTGTGGTGTTCATGACCTCAGCCAGCATCAAAGGCTCGGGGGTGGTGTACATGGCCTCAGCCAGAGCCACAGGCACTGGTGTGGTGTCCATAGCCTCAGCCAGTAGCACAGGCCCTGGTGTGGTGTAGGTGGCCTAAGCTGGCCGCACAGGTCCACAGCCAGCAGCACAAGCCCTGGTGTGGTGTACATGGCCTCAGCTAGAGGCACAGGCCCTGGTGTGGTGTAGATGATCTCAGCCAGAGACACAGGCCCTTGTGTGGTGTAGTTGGCCTCAGCCAGCAGCACAGGCCCTGGGGTGATAAACATGGCCTCATCCAGTAGTACAGCCCTTGGTGTGTTGTAGACGGCCTCATCCAGAGCCACAGGCCGTGTGTGGTGTACATGGCCTCAGCCAGATCCAAAGGCTCTGGGGTGGTGTCCATAGCCTCAGCCAGCAGCACAGGTCCTGGTGTGGTGTCCATGGCCTCAGCCAGTAGCACAGGCCCTGGTGTGGTGTAGGTGGCCTAAGCTGGCTGCACAGGTCCACAGCCAGCAGCACAGGCCCTGGTGTGGTGTACATGGCCTCAGCTAGAGGCACAGGCCCTGGTGTGGTGTAGATGGTCTCAGCCAGAGACACAGGCCCTTGGTGTGTTGTAGATGGCCTCATCAGGAGCCACAGGCCCTGTTGTGGTGTAGGTTGCCTCAGTCAGCACCACAGGCCCTGTGTGGTGTGCATGGCCTCAGCCAGTAGCACAGGCCCTGGTGTGATGTAGACTGCTTCAGCCAGAGCCACAGGCCATGGTGTGGTGTAGGTGGCCTAAGCTGGCTGCACAGGTCCACAGCCAGCAGTACAGGCCCTGGTGTGGTGTCCATGGCCTCAACCAGATGCACTGGCCGTGGTGTGGTGTAGCTGGCCTCAGCCAGAGCCACAGGCCCTGGTGTGGTGTTCATGGCCTCAGCCAGAGCCAAATGCCCTGGTGTGGTGTCCATAGCTTCAGCCAGCAGCACAGGTCTTGGTGTGGTGTCCATGGCCTCAGCCAGTAGCACAGGCCCTGGTGTGATGTAGACGGCCTCAGCCAGAGCCACAGGCCCTGGTGTGGTGTAGGTGGCCTAAGCTGGCTGCACAGGTCCACAGCCAGAAGCACAGGCCCTGGCGTGGTGTAGGTGGCCTAACCTGGCTGCACAGGTCCACAACCAGAAGCACAGGACCTGGTGTGATGTAGACGGCTTCAGCCAGAGCCACAGGCCCTGGTGTGGTGTAGGTGGCCTAACCTGGCTGCACAGGTCCACAGCCAGAAGCACAGGCCCTGGTGTGGTGAAGGTGGCCTAAGCTGGCTGCACAGGTCCACAGCCAGAAGCACAGGCCCTGTGTGGTGTAAATGGCCTCAGCCAGAGCCACAGGCCATGGGGTGGTGTCCAAAGCCTCAGCCAGCAGCACAGGTCCTGGTGTGGTGTAAATGGCCTCAGCCAGAGCCACAGGCCATGGGGTGGTGTCCATGGCCTCAGCCAGATGCACTGGCCGTGGTGTGGTGTAGCTGGCCTCAGCCAGAGCCACAGGCCCTGGTGTGGTGTTCATGGCCTCAGCCAGAGCCAAATGCCCTGGTGTGGTGTCCATAGCTTCAGCCAGCAGCACAGGTCTTGGTGTGGTGTCCATGGCCTCAGCCAGTAGCACAGGCCCTGGTGTGATGTAGACGGCCTCAGCCAGAGCCACAGGCCCTGGTGTGGTGTAGGTGGCCTAAGCTGGCTGCACAGGTCCACAACCAGAAGCACAGGCCCTGGCGTGGTGTAGGTGGCCTAACCTGGCTGCACAGGTCCACAACCAGAAGCACAGGACCTGGTGTGATGTAGACGGCTTCAGCCAGAGCCACAGGCCCTGGTGTGGTGTAGGTGGCCTAAGCTGGCTGCACAGGTCCACAGCCAGAAGCACAGGCCCTGTGTGGTGTAAATGGCCTCAGCCAGAGCCACAGGCCCTGGGGTGGTGTCCAAAGCCTCAGCCAGCAGCACAGGTCCTGGTGTGGTGTCCATGGTCTCAGCCAGAAGCACAGGCCCTGGTGTAATGTAGACGGCGTCAGCGCAGGCCACAGGCCCTGGTGTAATTTAGATGACCTATGTTAGCAGAATAGGCCTCGGTGTGGTGCGGATGGCCTCACCCGGCAGCACAAGACATTGCTGAAAACAGCCAAAAGGAATGTCGTTAATGTGGCCTCATTAATGGACACCAACACCCTCCTTCTCTGGATCAAAATCAGCTCAGTGACATGAAAAGCAAATTCTTACAGCACCTGGTATTCCCAGGCAGTCTCCCATCCAAGTACTAACCAAGCCCAACCTTGCATAGCTTCCGAGATCAGACGAGATCAGGCTTTGGCAAGGCGGTATGGCCGTAAGCTGCTGGCGTCAGCACAAAGCGTCAATTTATGGTATCAAGTAGTGAGGTGGCCAATACTCGCAGTTACGAACACAAGCCTCCAATTTAACTACAGTGTTAATGGTAACTGCATGCTTGCCTAATACCCTAACCAAAGGACTCATTTTAGCCTTTGATCAGCAACACAGGCCCTGGTGTGGTGTAAATGGCCTCAGCCAGAGCCACAGGACCTGGTGTGGTGTAGTTGGCCTCAGCCAGCATCAAAGGCCCGGGGGTGGTGTACATGGCCTCAGCCAGAGCCACAGGCACTGGTGTGGTGTCCATAGCCTCAGCCAACAGCACAGGCCCTGTTGTGGTGTCCATGGCCTCAGCCAGAAGCACTGGCCCTGGTGTGGTGTAGATGGCCTCAGACAGAGCCACATGCCCTGGTGGGGTGTAGTTGGCCTCAGCCAGCAGCACAGGTCCTGGTGTGGTGTCCATGGCCTCAGCCAGCAGCACAGGCCCTGGTGTGGTGTCCATGGCCTCAGCCAGAAGCACTGGCCCTGGTGTGGTGTAGCTGGCCTCAGACAGAGCCACAGGCCCTGGTGTGGTGTTCATGGCCTCAGCCAGAGCCAAATGCCCTGGTGTGGTGTCCATAGCTTCAGCCAGCAGCACAGGTCTTCGTGTGGTGTCCATGGCCTCAGCCAGTAGCACAGGCCCTGGTTTGATGTAGACGGCCTCAGCCAGAGCCACAGGCCCTGGTGTGGTGTAGGTGGCCTAAGCTGGCTGCACAGGTCCACAACCAGAAGCACAGGCCCTGGCGTGGTGTAGGTGGCCTAACCTGACTGCACAGGTCCACAACCAGAAGCACAGGACCTGGTGTGATGTAGACGGCTTCAGCCAGAGCCACAGGCCCTGGTGTGGTGTAGGTGGCCTAACCTGGCTGCACAGGTCCACAGCCAGAAGCACAGGCCCTGGTGTGGTGTAGGTGGCCTAAGCTGGCTGCACAGGTCCACAGCCAGAAGCACAGGCCCTGGCGTGGTGTCCATGGCCTCAGCCAGAAGCACTGGCCCTGGTGTGGTGTCCATGGCCTCAGCCAGTAGCACAGGCCCTGGTGTGGTGTAGGTGGCCTAAGCTGGCTGCACAGGTCCACAGCCAGCAGCACAGGCCCTGGTGTGGTGTACATGGCCTCAGCTAGAGGCACAGGCCCTGGTGTGGTGTAGATGGTCTCAGCCAGAGACACAGGCCCTTGGTGTGTTGTAGATGGCCTCATCAGGAGCCACAGGCCCTGTTGTGGTGTAGGTTGCCTCAGTCAGCACCACAGGCCCTGTGTGGTGTGCATGGCCTCAGCCAGTAGCACAGGCCCTGGTGTGATGTAGACTGCTTCAGCCAGAGCCACAGGCCATGGTGTGGTGTAGGTGGCCTAAGCTGGCTGCACAGGTCCACAGCCAGCAGTACAGGCCCTGGTGTGGTGTCCATGGCCTCAACCAGATGCACTGGCCGTGGTGTGGTGTAGCTGGCCTCAGCCAGAGCCACAGGCCCTGGTGTGGTGTTCATGGCCTCAGCCAGAGCCAAATGCCCTGGTGTGGTGTCCATAGCTTCAGCCAGCAGCACAGGTCTTGGTGTGGTGTCCATGGCCTCAGCCAGTAGCACAGGCCCTGGTGTGATGTAGACGGCCTCAGCCAGAGCCACAGGCCCTGGTGTGGTGTAGGTGGCCTAAGCTGGCTGCACAGGTCCACAGCCAGAAGCACAGGCCCTGGCGTGGTGTAGGTGGCCTAACCTGGCTGCACAGGTCCACAACCAGAAGCACAGGACCTGGTGTGATGTAGACGGCTTCAGCCAGAGCCACAGGCCCTGGTGTGGTGTAGGTGGCCTAACCTGGCTGCACAGGTCCACAGCCAGAAGCACAGGCCCTGGTGTGGTGAAGGTGGCCTAAGCTGGCTGCACAGGTCCACAGCCAGAAGCACAGGCCCTGTGTGGTGTAAATGGCCTCAGCCAGAGCCACAGGCCATGGGGTGGTGTCCAAAGCCTCAGCCAGCAGCACAGGTCCTGGTGTGGTGTAAATGGCCTCAGCCAGAGCCACAGGCCATGGGGTGGTGTCCATGGCCTCAGCCAGATGCACTGGCCGTGGTGTGGTGTAGCTGGCCTCAGCCAGAGCCACAGGCCCTGGTGTGGTGTTCATGGCCTCAGCCAGAGCCAAATGCCCTGGTGTGGTGTCCATAGCTTCAGCCAGCAGCACAGGTCTTGGTGTGGTGTCCATGGCCTCAGCCAGTAGCACAGGCCCTGGTGTGATGTAGACGGCCTCAGCCAGAGCCACAGGCCCTGGTGTGGTGTAGGTGGCCTAAGCTGGCTGCACAGGTCCACAACCAGAAGCACAGGCCCTGGCGTGGTGTAGGTGGCCTAACCTGGCTGCACAGGTCCACAACCAGAAGCACAGGACCTGGTGTGATGTAGACGGCTTCAGCCAGAGCCACAGGCCCTGGTGTGGTGTAGGTGGCCTAAGCTGGCTGCACAGGTCCACAGCCAGAAGCACAGGCCCTGTGTGGTGTAAATGGCCTCAGCCAGAGCCACAGGCCCTGGGGTGGTGTCCAAAGCCTCAGCCAGCAGCACAGGTCCTGGTGTGGTGTCCATGGTCTCAGCCAGAAGCACAGGCCCTGGTGTAATGTAGACGGCGTCAGCGCAGGCCACAGGCCCTGGTGTAATTTAGATGACCTATGTTAGCAGAATAGGCCTCGGTGTGGTGCGGATGGCCTCACCCGGCAGCACAAGACATTGCTGAAAACAGCCAAAAGGAATGTCGTTAATGTGGCCTCATTAATGGACACCAACACCCTCCTTCTCTGGATCAAAATCAGCTCAGTGACATGAAAAGCAAATTCTTACAGCACCTGGTATTCCCAGGCAGTCTCCCATCCAAGTACTAACCAAGCCCAACCTTGCATAGCTTCCGAGATCAGACGAGATCAGGCTTTGGCAAGGCGGTATGGCCGTAAGCTGCTGGCGTCAGCACAAAGCGTCAATTTATGGTATCAAGTAGTGAGGTGGCCAATACTCGCAGTTACGAACACAAGCCTCCAATTTAACTACAGTGTTAATGGTAACTGCATGCTTGCCTAATACCCTAACCAAAGGACTCATTTTAGCCTTTGATCAGCAACACAGGCCCTGGTGTGGTGTAAATGGCCTCAGCCAGAGCCACAGGACCTGGTGTGGTGTAGTTGGCCTCAGCCAGCATCAAAGGCCCGGGGGTGGTGTACATGGCCTCAGCCAGAGCCACAGGCACTGGTGTGGTGTCCATAGCCTCAGCCAACAGCACAGGCCCTGTTGTGGTGTCCATGGCCTCAGCCAGAAGCACTGGCCCTGGTGTGGTGTAGATGGCCTCAGACAGAGCCACATGCCCTGGTGGGGTGTAGTTGGCCTCAGCCAGCAGCACAGGTCCTGGTGTGGTGTCCATGGCCTCAGCCAGCAGCACAGGCCCTGGTGTGGTGTCCATGGCCTCAGCCAGAAGCACTGGCCCTGGTGTGGTGTAGATGGCCTCAGACAGAGCCACAGGCCCTTGTTTGGTGTAGTTGGCCTCAGCCAGCCGCACAGGCCCTGGTGTGGTGTCCATAGCCTCAGCCAGCCGCACAGGCCCTGGTGTGATGAACATTGCCTCATCCAGCAGCACAGTCCTTGGTGTGTTGTAGACGACCTCATCCAGAGCCACAGGCCCTGGTGTGGTGTACATGGCCTCAGACAAAGCCACAGGCCCTGAAGAGGTGTCCATGGCCTCAGCCAGTAGCACAGGTCCTGGTGTGGTGTAGACGGCCTCAGACAGAGCCACAGGCCTTGGTGTGGTGTAGGTGGCCTAAGCTGGCTGCACAGGTCCACATCCGGAAGCACAGGCCCTGTTGTGTTGTAGATTGCCTCAGCCAGAGCCACAGACCTTGGTGTGGTGTTCATGGCCTAAGCCAGAGCTACAGGCCCACAGCAAGCAGCACAGGCCCTGGTGTGGTGTCCATAGCTCAGCCAGCAGCACAGCTCCTGTTGTGGTGTAGTTGGCCTCAGCCAGCAGCACAGGTCCTGGTGTGGTGTCCATCGCCTCAGCCAGAAACACTGGCCCTGGTGTGATGTAGATGGCCTCAGCCAGAGCCACAGGACCTGGTGTGGTGTTCATGACCTCAGCCAGCATCAAAGGCCCGGGGGTGGTGTAAATGGCCTCAGCCAGAGCCACAGGCACTGGTGTGGTGTCCCTAGCCTCAGCCAGCAGCACAGGCCTTGGTGTGGTGTCCCTGGCCTCAGCCAGTAGCACAGGCCCTGGTGTGGTGTAGGTGGCCTAAGCTGGCTGCACATGTCCACAGCCAGCAGCACAAGCCCTGGTGTGGTGTACATGGCCTCAGCTAGAGGCACAGGCCCTGGTGTGGTGTAGATGATCTCAGCCAGAGACAAAGGCCCTTGTGTGGTGTAGTTGGCCTCAGCCAGCAGCACAGGCCCTGGGGTGATAAACATGGCCTCATCCAGTAGTACAGCCCTTGGTGTGTTGTAGACGGCCTCATCCAGAGCCACAGGCCGTGTGTGGTATACATGGCCTCAGCCAGATCCAAAGGCTCTGGGGTGGTGTCCATAGCCTCAGCCAGCAGCACAGGTCCTGGTGTGGTGTCCATGGCCTCAGCCAGTAGCACAGGCCCTGGTGTGGTGTAGGTGGCCTAAGCTGGCTGCACAGGTCCACAGCCAGCAGCACAGGCCCTGGTGTGGTGTACATGGCCTCAGCTAGAGGCACAGGCCCTTGGTGTGTTGTAGATGGCCTCATCAGGAGCCACAGGCCCTGTTGTGGTGTAGGTTGCCTCAGTCAGCAGCACAGGCCCTGTGTGGTGTGCATGGCCTCAGCCAGTAGCACAGGCCCTGGTGTGATGTAGACTGCTTCAGCCAGAGCCACAGGCCATGGTGTGGTGTAGGTGGCCTAAGCTGGCTGCACAGGTCCACAGCCAGCAGTACAGGCCCTGGTGTGGTGTCCATGGCCTCAGCCAGATGCACTGGCCGTGGTGTGGTGTAGCTGGCCTCAGCCAGAGCCACAGGCCCTGGTGTGGTGTTCATGGCCTCAGCCAGAGCCAAATGCCCTGGTGTGGTGTCCATAGCTTCAGCCAGCAGCACAGGTCTTGGTGTGGTGTCCATGGCCTCAGCCAGTAGCACAGGCCCTGGTGTGATGTAGACGGCCTCAGCCAGAGCCACAGGCCCTGGTGTGGTGTAGGTGGCCTAAGCTGGCTGCACAGGTCCACAGCCAGAAGCACAGGCCCTGGCGTGGTGTAGGTGGCCTAACCTGGCTGCACAGGTCCACAACCAGAAGCACAGGACCTGGTGTGATGTAGACGGCTTCAGCCAGAGCCACAGGCCCTGGTGTGGTGTAGGTGGCCTAACCTGGCTGCACAGGTCCACAGCCAGAAGCACAGGCCCTGGTGTGGTGTAGGTGGCCTAAGCTGGCTGCACAGGTCCACAGCCAGAAGCACAGGCCCTGGTGTGGTGTCCATGGCCTCAGCCAGAAGCACTGGCCCTGGTGTGGTGTAGATGGCCTCAGACAGAGCCACAGGCCCTTGTTTGGTGTAGTTGGCCTCAGCCAGCAGCACAGGCCCTGGGGTGATAAACATGGCCTCATCCAGTAGTACAGCCCTTGGTGTGTTGTAGACGGCCTCATCCAGAGCCACAGGCCGTGTGTGGTATACATGGCCTCAGCCAGATCCAAAGGCTCTGGGGTGGTGTCCATAGCCTCAGCCAGCAGCACAGGTCCTGGTGTGGTGTCCATGGCCTCAGCCAGTAGCACAGGCCCTGGTGTGGTGTAGGTGGCCTAAGCTGGCTGCACAGGTCCACAGCCAGCAGCACAGGCCCTGGTGTGGTGTACATGGCCTCAGCTAGAGGCACAGGCCCTGGTGTGGTGTAGATGGTCTCAGCCAGAGACACAGGCCCTTGGTGTGTTGTAGATGGCCTCATCAGGAGCCACAGGCCCTGTTGTGGTGTAGGTTGCCTCAGTCAGCACCACAGGCCCTTTGTGGTGTGCATGGTCTCAGCCAGTAGCACAGGCCCTGGTGTGATGTAGACTGCTTCAGCCAGAGCCACAGGCCATGGTGTGGTGTAGGTGGCCTAAGCTGGCTGCACAGGTCCACAGCCAGCACTACAGGCCCTGGTGTGGTGTCCATAGCCTCAGCCAGATGCACTGGCCGTGGTGTGGTGTAGCTGGCCTCAGCCAGAGCCACAGGCCCTGGTGTGGTGTTCATGGCCTCAGCCAGAGCCAAATGCCCTGGTGTGGTGTCCATAGCTTCAGCCAGCAGCACAGGTCTTGGTGTGGTGTCCATGGCCTCAGCCAGTAGCACAGGCCCTGGTGTGATGTAGACGGCCTCAGCCAGAGCCACAGGCCCTGGTGTGGTGTAGGTGGCCTAAGCTGGCTGCACAGGTCCACAGCCAGAAGCACAGGCCCTGGCGTGGTGTAGGTGGCCTAAGCTGGCTGCACAGGTCCACAACCAGAAGCACAGGACCTGGTGTGATGTAGACGGCTTCAGCCAGAGCTACAGGCCCTGGTGTGGTGTAGGTGGCCTAACCTGGCTGCAGAGGTCCACAGCCAGAAGCACAGGCCCTGGTGTGGTGAAGGTGGCCTAAGCTGGCTGCACAGGTCCACAGCCAGAAGCACAGGCCCTGTGTGGTGTAAATGGCCTCAGCCAGAGCCACAGGCCCTGGGGTGGTGTCCAAAGCCTCAGCCAGCAGCACAGGTCCTGGTGTGGTGTCCATGGTCTCAGCCAGAAGCACAGGCCCTGGTGTAATGTAGACGGCGTCAGCGCAGGCCACAGGCCCTGGTGTAATTTAGATGACCTATGTTAGCAGAATAGGCCTCGGTGTGGTGCGGATGGCCTCACCCGGCAGCACAAGACATTGCTGAAAACAGCCAAAAGGAATGTCGTTAATGTGGCCTCATTAATGGACACCAACACCCTCCTTCTCTGGATCAAAATCAGCTCAGTGACATGAAAAGCAAATTCTTACAGCACCTGGTATTCCCAGGCAGTCTCCCATCCAAGTACTAACCAAGCCCAACCTTGCATAGCTTCCGAGATCAGACGAGATCAGGCTTTAGCAAGGCGGTATGGCCGTAAGCTGCTGGCGTCAGCACAAAGCGTCAATTTATGGTATCAAGTAGTGAGGTGGCCAATACTCGCAGTTACGAACACAAGCCTCCAATTTAACTACAGTGTTAATGGTAACTGCATGCTTGCCTAATACCCTAACCAAAGGACTCATTTTAGCCTTTGATCAGCAACACAGGCCCTGGTGTGGTGTAAATGGCCTCAGCCAGAGCCACAGGACCTGGTGTGGTGTAGTTGGCCTCAGCCAGCATCAAAGGCCCGGGGGTGGTGTACATGGCCTCAGCCAGAGCCACAGGCACTGGTGTGGTGTCCATAGCCTCAGCCAACAGCACAGGCCCTGTTGAGGTGTCCATGGCCTCAGCCAGAAGCACTGGCCCTGGTGTGGTGTAGATGGCCTCAGACAGAGCCACATGCCCTGGTGGGGTGTAGTTGGCCTCAGCCAGCAGCACAGGTCCTGGTGTGGTGTCCATGGCCTCAGCCAGCAGCACAGGCCCTGGTGTGGTGTCCATGGCCTCAGCCAGAAGCACTGGCCCTGGTGTGGTGTAGATGGCCTCAGACAGAGCCACAGGCCCTTGTTTGGTGTAGTTGGCCTCAGCCAGCACCACAGGCCCTGGTGTGGTGTCCATAGCCTCAGCCAGCCGCACAGGCCCTGGTGTGATGAACATTGCCTCATCCAGCAGCACAGTCCTTGGTGTGTTGTAGACGAACTCATCCAGAGCCACAGGCCCTGGTGTGCTGTACATGGCCTCAGACAAAGCCACAGGCCCTGAAGAGGTGTCCATGGCCTCAGACAAAGCCACAGGCCCTGAAGAGGTGTCCATGGCCTCAGCCAGTAGCACAGGTCCTGGTGTGGTGTAGACGGCCTCAGACAGAGCCACAGGCCTTGGTGTGGTGTAGGTGTCCTAAGCTGGCTGCACAGGTCCACATCCGGAAGCACTGGCCATGTTGTGTTGTAGATTGCCTCAGCCAGAGCCACAGACCTTGGTGTGGTGTTCATGGCCTAAGCCAGAGCTACAGGCCCACAGCAAGCAGCACAGGCCCTGGTGTGGTGTCCATAGCTCAGCCAGCAGCACAGCTCCTGGTGTGGTGTAGTTGGCCTCAGCCAGCAGCACAGGTCCTGGTGTGGTGTCCATCGCCTCAGCCAGAAACACTGGCCCTGGTGTGATGTAGATGGCCTCAGCCAGAGCCACAGGACCTGGTGTGGTGTTCATGACCTCAGCCAGCATCAAAGGCCCGGGGGTGGTGTACATGGCCTCAGCCAGAGCCACAGGCACTGGTGTGGTGTCCATAGCCTCAGCCAGTAGCACAGGCCCTGGTGTGGTGTAGGTGGCCTAAGCTGGCCGCACAGGTCCACAGCCAGCAGCACAAGCCCTGGTGTGGTGTACATGGCCTCAGCTAGAGGCACAGGCCCTGGTGTGGTGTAGATGATCTCAGCCAGAGACACAGGCCCTTGTGTGGTGTAGTTGGCCTCAGCCAGCAGCACAGGCCCTGGGGTGATAAACATGGCCTCATCCAGTAGTACAGCCCTTGGTGTGTTGTAGACGGCCTCATCCAGAGCCACAGGCCGTGTGTGGTGTACATGGCCTCAGCCAGATCCAAAGGCTCTGGGGTGGTGTCCATAGCCTCAGCCAGCAGCACAGGTCCTGGTGTGGTGTCCATGGCCTCAGCCAGTAGCACAGGCCCTGGTGTGGTGTAGGTGGCCTAAGCTGGCTGCACAGGTCCACAGCCAGCAGCACAGGCCCTGGTGTGGTGTACATGGCCTCAGCTAGAGGCACAGGCCCTGGTGTGGTGTAGATGGTCTCAGCCAGAGACACAGGCCCTTGGTGTGTTGTAGATGGCCTCATCAGGAGCCACAGGCCCTGTTGTGGTGTAGGTTGCCTCAGTCAGCACCACAGGCCCTTTGTGGTGTGCATGGTCTCAGCCAGTAGCACAGGCCCTGGTGTGATGTAGACTGCTTCAGCCAGAGCCACAGGCCATGGTGTGGTGTAGGTGGCCTAAGCTGGCTGCACAGGTCCACAGCCAGCACTACAGGCCCTGGTGTGGTGTCCATAGCCTCAGCCAGATGCACTGGCCGTGGTGTGGTGTAGCTGGCCTCAGCCAGAGCCACAGGCCCTGGTGTGGTGTTCATGGCCTCAGCCAGAGCCAAATGCCCTGGTGTGGTGTCCATAGCTTCAGCCAGCAGCACAGGTCTTGGTGTGGTGTCCATGGCCTCAGCCAGTAGCACAGGCCCTGGTGTGATATAGACGGCCTCAGCCAGAGCCACAGGCCCTGGTGTGGTGTAGGTGGCCTAAGCTGGCTGCACAGGTCCACAGCCAGAAGCACAGGCCCTGGCGTGGTGTAGGTGGCCTAAGCTGGCTGCACAGGTCCACAACCAGAAGCACAGGACCTGGTGTGATGTAGACGGCTTCAGCCAGAGCTACAGGCCCTGGTGTGGTGTAGGTGGCCTAACCTGGCTGCAGAGGTCCACAGCCAGAAGCACAGGCCCTGGTGTGGTGAAGGTGGCCTAAGCTGGCTGCACAGGTCCACAGCCAGAAGCACAGGCCCTGTGTGGTGTAAATGGCCTCAGCCAGAGCCACAGGCCCTGGGGTGGTGTCCAAAGCCTCAGCCAGCAGCACAGGTCCTGGTGTGGTGTCCATGGTCTCAGCCAGAAGCACAGGCCCTGGTGTAATGTAGACGGCGTCAGCGCAGGCCACAGGCCCTGGTGTAATTTAGATGACCTATGTTAGCAGAATAGGCCTCGGTGTGGTGCGGATGGCCTCACCCGGCAGCACAAGACATTGCTGAAAACAGCCAAAAGGAATGTCGTTAATGTGGCCTCATTAATGGACACCAACACCCTCCTTCTCTGGATCAAAATCAGCTCAGTGACATGAAAAGCAAATTCTTACAGCACCTGGTATTCCCAGGCAGTCTCCCATCCAAGTACTAACCAAGCCCAACCTTGCATAGCTTCCGAGATCAGACGAGATCAGGCTTTAGCAAGGCGGTATGGCCGTAAGCTGCTGGCGTCAGCACAAAGCGTCAATTTATGGTATCAAGTAGTGAGGTGGCCAATACTCGCAGTTACGAACACAAGCCTCCAATTTAACTACAGTGTTAATGGTAACTGCATGCTTGCCTAATACCCTAACCAAAGGACTCATTTTAGCCTTTGATCAGCAACACAGGCCCTGGTGTGGTGTAAATGGCCTCAGCCAGAGCCACAGGACCTGGTGTGGTGTAGTTGGCCTCAGCCAGCATCAAAGGCCCGGGGGTGGTGTACATGGCCTCAGCCAGAGCCACAGGCACTGGTGTGGTGTCCATAGCCTCAGCCAACAGCACAGGCCCTGTTGTGGTGTCCATGGCCTCAGCCAGAAGCACTGGCCCTGGTGTGGTGTAGATGGCCTCATCCAGAGCCACATGCCCTGGTGGGGTGTAGTTGGCCTCAGCCAGCAGCACAGGTCCTGGTGTGGTGTCCATGGCCTCAGCCAGCAGCACAGGCCCTGGTGTGGTGTCCATGGCCTCAGCCAGAAGCACTGGCCCTGGTGTGGTGTAGATGGCCTCAGACAGAGCCACAGGCCCTTGTTTGGTGTAGTTGGCCTCGGCCAGCACCACAGGCCCTGGTGTGGTGTCCATAGCCTCAGCCAGCCGCACAGGCCCTGGTGTGATGAACATTGCCTCATCCAGCAGCACAGTCCTTGGTGTGTTGTAGACGAACTCATCCAGAGCCACAGGCCCTGGTGTGGTGTACATGGCCTCAGACAAAGCCACAGGCCCTGAAGAGGTGTCCATGGCCTCAGACAAAGCCACAGGCCCTGAAGAGGTGTCCATGGCCTCAGCCAGTAGCACAGGTCCTGGTGTGGTGTAGACGGCCTCAGACAGAGCCACAGTCCTTGGTGTGGTGTAGGTGTCCTAAGCTGGTTGCACAGGTCCACATCCGGAAGCACAGGCCCTGTTGTGTTGTAGATTGCCTCAGCCAGAGCCACAGACCTTGGTGTGGTGTTCATGGCCTAAGCCAGAGCTACAGGCCCACAGCAAGCAGCACAGGCCCTGGTGTGGTGTCCATACCTCAGCCAGCAGCACAGCTCCTGTTGTGGTGTAGTTGGCCTCAGCCAGCAGCACAGGTCCTGGTGTGGTGTCCATCGCCTCAGCCAGAAACACTGGCCCTGGTGTGATGTAGATGGCCTCAGCCAGAGCCACAGGACCTGGTGTGGTGTTCATGACCTCAGCCAGCATCAAAGGCCCGGGGGTGGTGTACATGGCCTCAGCCAGAGCCACAGGCACTGGTGTGGTGTCCATAGCCTCAGCCAGCAGCACAGGCCTTGGTGTGGTGTCAATGGCCTCAGCCAGTAGCACAGGCCCTGGTGTGGTGTAGGTGGCCTAAGCTGGCTGCACAGGTCCACAGCCAGCAGCACAAGCCCTGGTGTGGTGTAAATGGCCTCAGCTAGAGGCACAGGCCCTGGTGTGGTGTAGATGATCTCAGCCAGAGACACAGGCCCTTGTGTGGTGTAGTTGGCCTCAGCCAGCAGCACAGGCCCTGGGGTGATAAACATGGCCTCATCCAGTAGTACAGCCCTTGGTGTGTTGTAGACGGCCTCATCCAGAGCCACAGGCCGTGGTGTGGTGTAGCTGGCCTCAGCCAGAGCCACAGGACCTGGTGTGGTGTTCATGACCTCAGCCAGCATCAAAGGCTCGGGGGTGGTGTACATGGCCTCAGCCAGAGCCACAGGCACTGGTGTGGTGTCCATAGCCTCAGCCAGTAGCACAGGCCCTGGTGTGGTGTAGGTGGCCTAAGCTGGCCGCACAGGTCCACAGCCAGCAGCACAAGCCCTGGTGTGGTGTACATGGCCTCAGCTAGAGGCACAGGCCCTGGTGTGGTGTAGATGATCTCAGCCAGAGACACAGGCCCTTGTGTGGTGTAGTTGGCCTCAGCCAGCAGCACAGGCCCTGGGGTGATAAACATGGCCTCATCCAGTAGTACAGCCCTTGGTGTGTTGTAGACGGCCTCATCCAGAGCCACAGGCCGTGTGTGGTGTACATGGCCTCAGCCAGATCCAAAGGCTCTGGGGTGGTGTCCATAGCCTCAGCCAGCAGCACAGGTCCTGGTGTGGTGTCCATGGCCTCAGCCAGTAGCACAGGCCCTGGTGTGGTGTAGGTGGCCTAAGCTGGCTGCACAGGTCCACAGCCAGCAGCACAGGCCCTGGTGTGGTGTACATGGCCTCAGCTAGAGGCACAGGCCCTGGTGTGGTGTAGATGGTCTCAGCCAGAGACACAGGCCCTTGGTGTGTTGTAGATGGCCTCATCAGGAGCCACAGGCCCTGTTGTGGTGTAGGTTGCCTCAGTCAGCACCACAGGCCCTGTGTGGTGTGCATGGCCTCAGCCAGTAGCACAGGCCCTGGTGTGATGTAGACTGCTTCAGCCAGAGCCACAGGCCATGGTGTGGTGTAGGTGGCCTAAGCTGGCTGCACAGGTCCACAGCCAGCAGTACAGGCCCTGGTGTGGTGTCCATGGCCTCAACCAGATGCACTGGCCGTGGTGTGGTGTAGCTGGCCTCAGCCAGAGCCACAGGCCCTGGTGTGGTGTTCATGGCCTCAGCCAGAGCCAAATGCCCTGGTGTGGTGTCCATAGCTTCAGCCAGCAGCACAGGTCTTGGTGTGGTGTCCATGGCCTCAGCCAGTAGCACAGGCCCTGGTGTGATGTAGACGGCCTCAGCCAGAGCCACAGGCCCTGGTGTGGTGTAGGTGGCCTAAGCTGGCTGCACAGGTCCACAGCCAGAAGCACAGGCCCTGGCGTGGTGTAGGTGGCCTAACCTGGCTGCACAGGTCCACAACCAGAAGCACAGGACCTGGTGTGATGTAGACGGCTTCAGCCAGAGCCACAGGCCCTGGTGTGGTGTAGGTGGCCTAACCTGGCTGCACAGGTCCACAGCCAGAAGCACAGGCCCTGGTGTGGTGAAGGTGGCCTAAGCTGGCTGCACAGGTCCACAGCCAGAAGCACAGGCCCTGTGTGGTGTAAATGGCCTCAGCCAGAGCCACAGGCCATGGGGTGGTGTCCAAAGCCTCAGCCAGCAGCACAGGTCCTGGTGTGGTGTAAATGGCCTCAGCCAGAGCCACAGGCCATGGGGTGGTGTCCATGGCCTCAGCCAGATGCACTGGCCGTGGTGTGGTGTAGCTGGCCTCAGCCAGAGCCACAGGCCCTGGTGTGGTGTTCATGGCCTCAGCCAGAGCCAAATGCCCTGGTGTGGTGTCCATAGCTTCAGCCAGCAGCACAGGTCTTGGTGTGGTGTCCATGGCCTCAGCCAGTAGCACAGGCCCTGGTGTGATGTAGACGGCCTCAGCCAGAGCCACAGGCCCTGGTGTGGTGTAGGTGGCCTAAGCTGGCTGCACAGGTCCACAACCAGAAGCACAGGCCCTGGCGTGGTGTAGGTGGCCTAACCTGGCTGCACAGGTCCACAACCAGAAGCACAGGACCTGGTGTGATGTAGACGGCTTCAGCCAGAGCCACAGGCCCTGGTGTGGTGTAGGTGGCCTAAGCTGGCTGCACAGGTCCACAGCCAGAAGCACAGGCCCTGTGTGGTGTAAATGGCCTCAGCCAGAGCCACAGGCCCTGGGGTGGTGTCCAAAGCCTCAGCCAGCAGCACAGGTCCTGGTGTGGTGTCCATGGTCTCAGCCAGAAGCACAGGCCCTGGTGTAATGTAGACGGCGTCAGCGCAGGCCACAGGCCCTGGTGTAATTTAGATGACCTATGTTAGCAGAATAGGCCTCGGTGTGGTGCGGATGGCCTCACCCGGCAGCACAAGACATTGCTGAAAACAGCCAAAAGGAATGTCGTTAATGTGGCCTCATTAATGGACACCAACACCCTCCTTCTCTGGATCAAAATCAGCTCAGTGACATGAAAAGCAAATTCTTACAGCACCTGGTATTCCCAGGCAGTCTCCCATCCAAGTACTAACCAAGCCCAACCTTGCATAGCTTCCGAGATCAGACGAGATCAGGCTTTGGCAAGGCGGTATGGCCGTAAGCTGCTGGCGTCAGCACAAAGCGTCAATTTATGGTATCAAGTAGTGAGGTGGCCAATACTCGCAGTTACGAACACAAGCCTCCAATTTAACTACAGTGTTAATGGTAACTGCATGCTTGCCTAATACCCTAACCAAAGGACTCATTTTAGCCTTTGATCAGCAACACAGGCCCTGGTGTGGTGTAAATGGCCTCAGCCAGAGCCACAGGACCTGGTGTGGTGTAGTTGGCCTCAGCCAGCATCAAAGGCCCGGGGGTGGTGTACATGGCCTCAGCCAGAGCCACAGGCACTGGTGTGGTGTCCATAGCCTCAGCCAACAGCACAGGCCCTGTTGTGGTGTCCATGGCCTCAGCCAGAAGCACTGGCCCTGGTGTGGTGTAGATGGCCTCAGACAGAGCCACATGCCCTGGTGGGGTGTAGTTGGCCTCAGCCAGCAGCACAGGTCCTGGTGTGGTGTCCATGGCCTCAGCCAGCAGCACAGGCCCTGGTGTGGTGTCCATGGCCTCAGCCAGAAGCACTGGCCCTGGTGTGGTGTAGCTGGCCTCAGACAGAGCCACAGGCCCTGGTGTGGTGTTCATGGCCTCAGCCAGAGCCAAATGCCCTGGTGTGGTGTCCATAGCTTCAGCCAGCAGCACAGGTCTTCGTGTGGTGTCCATGGCCTCAGCCAGTAGCACAGGCCCTGGTTTGATGTAGACGGCCTCAGCCAGAGCCACAGGCCCTGGTGTGGTGTAGGTGGCCTAAGCTGGCTGCACAGGTCCACAACCAGAAGCACAGGCCCTGGCGTGGTGTAGGTGGCCTAACCTGACTGCACAGGTCCACAACCAGAAGCACAGGACCTGGTGTGATGTAGACGGCTTCAGCCAGAGCCACAGGCCCTGGTGTGGTGTAGGTGGCCTAACCTGGCTGCACAGGTCCACAGCCAGAAGCACAGGCCCTGGTGTGGTGTAGGTGGCCTAAGCTGGCTGCACAGGTCCACAGCCAGAAGCACAGGCCCTGGCGTGGTGTCCATGGCCTCAGCCAGAAGCACTGGCCCTGGTGTGGTGTCCATGGCCTCAGCCAGTAGCACAGGCCCTGGTGTGGTGTAGGTGGCCTAAGCTGGCTGCACAGGTCCACAGCCAGCAGCACAGGCCCTGGTGTGGTGTACATGGCCTCAGCTAGAGGCACAGGCCCTGGTGTGGTGTAGATGGTCTCAGCCAGAGACACAGGCCCTTGGTGTGTTGTAGATGGCCTCATCAGGAGCCACAGGCCCTGTTGTGGTGTAGGTTGCCTCAGTCAGCACCACAGGCCCTGTGTGGTGTGCATGGCCTCAGCCAGTAGCACAGGCCCTGGTGTGATGTAGACTGCTTCAGCCAGAGCCACAGGCCATGGTGTGGTGTAGGTGGCCTAAGCTGGCTGCACAGGTCCACAGCCAGCAGTACAGGCCCTGGTGTGGTGTCCATGGCCTCAACCAGATGCACTGGCCGTGGTGTGGTGTAGCTGGCCTCAGCCAGAGCCACAGGCCCTGGTGTGGTGTTCATGGCCTCAGCCAGAGCCAAATGCCCTGGTGTGGTGTCCATAGCTTCAGCCAGCAGCACAGGTCTTGGTGTGGTGTCCATGGCCTCAGCCAGTAGCACAGGCCCTGGTGTGATGTAGACGGCCTCAGCCAGAGCCACAGGCCCTGGTGTGGTGTAGGTGGCCTAAGCTGGCTGCACAGGTCCACAGCCAGAAGCACAGGCCCTGGCGTGGTGTAGGTGGCCTAACCTGGCTGCACAGGTCCACAACCAGAAGCACAGGACCTGGTGTGATGTAGACGGCTTCAGCCAGAGCCACAGGCCCTGGTGTGGTGTAGGTGGCCTAACCTGGCTGCACAGGTCCACAGCCAGAAGCACAGGCCCTGGTGTGGTGAAGGTGGCCTAAGCTGGCTGCACAGGTCCACAGCCAGAAGCACAGGCCCTGTGTGGTGTAAATGGCCTCAGCCAGAGCCACAGGCCATGGGGTGGTGTCCAAAGCCTCAGCCAGCAGCACAGGTCCTGGTGTGGTGTAAATGGCCTCAGCCAGAGCCACAGGCCATGGGGTGGTGTCCATGGCCTCAGCCAGATGCACTGGCCGTGGTGTGGTGTAGCTGGCCTCAGCCAGAGCCACAGGCCCTGGTGTGGTGTTCATGGCCTCAGCCAGAGCCAAATGCCCTGGTGTGGTGTCCATAGCTTCAGCCAGCAGCACAGGTCTTGGTGTGGTGTCCATGGCCTCAGCCAGTAGCACAGGCCCTGGTGTGATGTAGACGGCCTCAGCCAGAGCCACAGGCCCTGGTGTGGTGTAGGTGGCCTAAGCTGGCTGCACAGGTCCACAACCAGAAGCACAGGCCCTGGCGTGGTGTAGGTGGCCTAACCTGGCTGCACAGGTCCACAACCAGAAGCACAGGACCTGGTGTGATGTAGACGGCTTCAGCCAGAGCCACAGGCCCTGGTGTGGTGTAGGTGGCCTAAGCTGGCTGCACAGGTCCACAGCCAGAAGCACAGGCCCTGTGTGGTGTAAATGGCCTCAGCCAGAGCCACAGGCCCTGGGGTGGTGTCCAAAGCCTCAGCCAGCAGCACAGGTCCTGGTGTGGTGTCCATGGTCTCAGCCAGAAGCACAGGCCCTGGTGTAATGTAGACGGCGTCAGCGCAGGCCACAGGCCCTGGTGTAATTTAGATGACCTATGTTAGCAGAATAGGCCTCGGTGTGGTGCGGATGGCCTCACCCGGCAGCACAAGACATTGCTGAAAACAGCCAAAAGGAATGTCGTTAATGTGGCCTCATTAATGGACACCAACACCCTCCTTCTCTGGATCAAAATCAGCTCAGTGACATGAAAAGCAAATTCTTACAGCACCTGGTATTCCCAGGCAGTCTCCCATCCAAGTACTAACCAAGCCCAACCTTGCATAGCTTCCGAGATCAGACGAGATCAGGCTTTGGCAAGGCGGTATGGCCGTAAGCTGCTGGCGTCAGCACAAAGCGTCAATTTATGGTATCAAGTAGTGAGGTGGCCAATACTCGCAGTTACGAACACAAGCCTCCAATTTAACTACAGTGTTAATGGTAACTGCATGCTTGCCTAATACCCTAACCAAAGGACTCATTTTAGCCTTTGATCAGCAACACAGGCCCTGGTGTGGTGTAAATGGCCTCAGCCAGAGCCACAGGACCTGGTGTGGTGTAGTTGGCCTCAGCCAGCATCAAAGGCCCGGGGGTGGTGTACATGGCCTCAGCCAGAGCCACAGGCACTGGTGTGGTGTCCATAGCCTCAGCCAACAGCACAGGCCCTGTTGTGGTGTCCATGGCCTCAGCCAGAAGCACTGGCCCTGGTGTGGTGTAGATGGCCTCAGACAGAGCCACATGCCCTGGTGGGGTGTAGTTGGCCTCAGCCAGCAGCACAGGTCCTGGTGTGGTGTCCATGGCCTCAGCCAGCAGCACAGGCCCTGGTGTGGTGTCCATGGCCTCAGCCAGAAGCACTGGCCCTGGTGTGGTGTAGATGGCCTCAGACAGAGCCACAGGCCCTTGTTTGGTGTAGTTGGCCTCAGCCAGCCGCACAGGCCCTGGTGTGGTGTCCATAGCCTCAGCCAGCCGCACAGGCCCTGGTGTGATGAACATTGCCTCATCCAGCAGCACAGTCCTTGGTGTGTTGTAGACGACCTCATCCAGAGCCACAGGCCCTGGTGTGGTGTACATGGCCTCAGACAAAGCCACAGGCCCTGAAGAGGTGTCCATGGCCTCAGCCAGTAGCACAGGTCCTGGTGTGGTGTAGACGGCCTCAGACAGAGCCACAGGCCTTGGTGTGGTGTAGGTGGCCTAAGCTGGCTGCACAGGTCCACATCCGGAAGCACAGGCCCTGTTGTGTTGTAGATTGCCTCAGCCAGAGCCACAGACCTTGGTGTGGTGTTCATGGCCTAAGCCAGAGCTACAGGCCCACAGCAAGCAGCACAGGCCCTGGTGTGGTGTCCATAGCTCAGCCAGCAGCACAGCTCCTGTTGTGGTGTAGTTGGCCTCAGCCAGCAGCACAGGTCCTGGTGTGGTGTCCATCGCCTCAGCCAGAAACACTGGCCCTGGTGTGATGTAGATGGCCTCAGCCAGAGCCACAGGACCTGGTGTGGTGTTCATGACCTCAGCCAGCATCAAAGGCCCGGGGGTGGTGTAAATGGCCTCAGCCAGAGCCACAGGCACTGGTGTGGTGTCCCTAGCCTCAGCCAGCAGCACAGGCCTTGGTGTGGTGTCCCTGGCCTCAGCCAGTAGCACAGGCCCTGGTGTGGTGTAGGTGGCCTAAGCTGGCTGCACATGTCCACAGCCAGCAGCACAAGCCCTGGTGTGGTGTACATGGCCTCAGCTAGAGGCACAGGCCCTGGTGTGGTGTAGATGATCTCAGCCAGAGACAAAGGCCCTTGTGTGGTGTAGTTGGCCTCAGCCAGCAGCACAGGCCCTGGGGTGATAAACATGGCCTCATCCAGTAGTACAGCCCTTGGTGTGTTGTAGACGGCCTCATCCAGAGCCACAGGCCGTGTGTGGTATACATGGCCTCAGCCAGATCCAAAGGCTCTGGGGTGGTGTCCATAGCCTCAGCCAGCAGCACAGGTCCTGGTGTGGTGTCCATGGCCTCAGCCAGTAGCACAGGCCCTGGTGTGGTGTAGGTGGCCTAAGCTGGCTGCACAGGTCCACAGCCAGCAGCACAGGCCCTGGTGTGGTGTACATGGCCTCAGCTAGAGGCACAGGCCCTTGGTGTGTTGTAGATGGCCTCATCAGGAGCCACAGGCCCTGTTGTGGTGTAGGTTGCCTCAGTCAGCAGCACAGGCCCTGTGTGGTGTGCATGGCCTCAGCCAGTAGCACAGGCCCTGGTGTGATGTAGACTGCTTCAGCCAGAGCCACAGGCCATGGTGTGGTGTAGGTGGCCTAAGCTGGCTGCACAGGTCCACAGCCAGCAGTACAGGCCCTGGTGTGGTGTCCATGGCCTCAGCCAGATGCACTGGCCGTGGTGTGGTGTAGCTGGCCTCAGCCAGAGCCACAGGCCCTGGTGTGGTGTTCATGGCCTCAGCCAGAGCCAAATGCCCTGGTGTGGTGTCCATAGCTTCAGCCAGCAGCACAGGTCTTGGTGTGGTGTCCATGGCCTCAGCCAGTAGCACAGGCCCTGGTGTGATGTAGACGGCCTCAGCCAGAGCCACAGGCCCTGGTGTGGTGTAGGTGGCCTAAGCTGGCTGCACAGGTCCACAGCCAGAAGCACAGGCCCTGGCGTGGTGTAGGTGGCCTAACCTGGCTGCACAGGTCCACAACCAGAAGCACAGGACCTGGTGTGATGTAGACGGCTTCAGCCAGAGCCACAGGCCCTGGTGTGGTGTAGGTGGCCTAACCTGGCTGCACAGGTCCACAGCCAGAAGCACAGGCCCTGGTGTGGTGTAGGTGGCCTAAGCTGGCTGCACAGGTCCACAGCCAGAAGCACAGGCCCTGGTGTGGTGTCCATGGCCTCAGCCAGAAGCACTGGCCCTGGTGTGGTGTAGATGGCCTCAGACAGAGCCACAGGCCCTTGTTTGGTGTAGTTGGCCTCAGCCAGCAGCACAGGCCCTGGGGTGATAAACATGGCCTCATCCAGTAGTACAGCCCTTGGTGTGTTGTAGACGGCCTCATCCAGAGCCACAGGCCGTGTGTGGTATACATGGCCTCAGCCAGATCCAAAGGCTCTGGGGTGGTGTCCATAGCCTCAGCCAGCAGCACAGGTCCTGGTGTGGTGTCCATGGCCTCAGCCAGTAGCACAGGCCCTGGTGTGGTGTAGGTGGCCTAAGCTGGCTGCACAGGTCCACAGCCAGCAGCACAGGCCCTGGTGTGGTGTACATGGCCTCAGCTAGAGGCACAGGCCCTGGTGTGGTGTAGATGGTCTCAGCCAGAGACACAGGCCCTTGGTGTGTTGTAGATGGCCTCATCAGGAGCCACAGGCCCTGTTGTGGTGTAGGTTGCCTCAGTCAGCACCACAGGCCCTTTGTGGTGTGCATGGTCTCAGCCAGTAGCACAGGCCCTGGTGTGATGTAGACTGCTTCAGCCAGAGCCACAGGCCATGGTGTGGTGTAGGTGGCCTAAGCTGGCTGCACAGGTCCACAGCCAGCACTACAGGCCCTGGTGTGGTGTCCATAGCCTCAGCCAGATGCACTGGCCGTGGTGTGGTGTAGCTGGCCTCAGCCAGAGCCACAGGCCCGGGGGTGGTGTTCATGGCCTCAGCCAGAGCCAAATGCCCTGGTGTGGTGTCCATAGCTTCAGCCAGCAGCACAGGTCTTGGTGTGGTGTCCATGGCCTCAGCCAGTAGCACAGGCCCTGGTGTGATGTAGACGGCCTCAGCCAGAGCCACAGGCCCTGGTGTGGTGTAGGTGGCCTAAGCTGGCTGCACAGGTCCACAGCCAGAAGCACAGGCCCTGGCGTGGTGTAGGTGGCCTAAGCTGGCTGCACAGGTCCACAACCAGAAGCACAGGACCTGGTGTGATGTAGACGGCTTCAGCCAGAGCTACAGGCCCTGGTGTGGTGTAGGTGGCCTAACCTGGCTGCAGAGGTCCACAGCCAGAAGCACAGGCCCTGGTGTGGTGAAGGTGGCCTAAGCTGGCTGCACAGGTCCACAGCCAGAAGCACAGGCCCTGTGTGGTGTAAATGGCCTCAGCCAGAGCCACAGGCCCTGGGGTGGTGTCCAAAGCCTCAGCCAGCAGCACAGGTCCTGGTGTGGTGTCCATGGTCTCAGCCAGAAGCACAGGCCCTGGTGTAATGTAGACGGCGTCAGCGCAGGCCACAGGCCCTGGTGTAATTTAGATGACCTATGTTAGCAGAATAGGCCTCGGTGTGGTGCGGATGGCCTCACCCGGCAGCACAAGACATTGCTGAAAACAGCCAAAAGGAATGTCGTTAATGTGGCCTCATTAATGGACACCAACACCCTCCTTCTCTGGATCAAAATCAGCTCAGTGACATGAAAAGCAAATTCTTACAGCACCTGGTATTCCCAGGCAGTCTCCCATCCAAGTACTAACCAAGCCCAACCTTGCATAGCTTCCGAGATCAGACGAGATCAGGCTTTAGCAAGGCGGTATGGCCGTAAGCTGCTGGCGTCAGCACAAAGCGTCAATTTATGGTATCAAGTAGTGAGGTGGCCAATACTCGCAGTTACGAACACAAGCCTCCAATTTAACTACAGTGTTAATGGTAACTGCATGCTTGCCTAATACCCTAACCAAAGGACTCATTTTAGCCTTTGATCAGCAACACAGGCCCTGGTGTGGTGTAAATGGCCTCAGCCAGAGCCACAGGACCTGGTGTGGTGTAGTTGGCCTCAGCCAGCATCAAAGGCCCGGGGGTGGTGTACATGGCCTCAGCCAGAGCCACAGGCACTGGTGTGGTGTCCATAGCCTCAGCCAACAGCACAGGCCCTGTTGAGGTGTCCATGGCCTCAGCCAGAAGCACTGGCCCTGGTGTGGTGTAGATGGCCTCAGACAGAGCCACATGCCCTGGTGGGGTGTAGTTGGCCTCAGCCAGCAGCACAGGTCCTGGTGTGGTGTCCATGGCCTCAGCCAGCAGCACAGGCCCTGGTGTGGTGTCCATGGCCTCAGCCAGAAGCACTGGCCCTGGTGTGGTGTAGATGGCCTCAGACAGAGCCACAGGCCCTTGTTTGGTGTAGTTGGCCTCAGCCAGCACCACAGGCCCTGGTGTGGTGTCCATAGCCTCAGCCAGCCGCACAGGCCCTGGTGTGATGAACATTGCCTCATCCAGCAGCACAGTCCTTGGTGTGTTGTAGACGACCTCATCCAGAGCCACAGGCCCTGGTGTGGTGTACATGGCCTCAGACAAAGCCACAGGCCCTGAAGAGGTGTCCATGGCCTCAGCCAGTAGCACAGGTCCTGGTGTGGTGTAGACGGCCTCAGACAGAGCCACAGGCCTTGGTGTGGTGTAGGTGGCCTAAGCTGGCTGCACAGGTCCACATCCGGAAGCACAGGCCCTGTTGTGTTGTAGATTGCCTCAGCCAGAGCCACAGACCTTGGTGTGGTGTTCATGGCCTAAGCCAGAGCTACAGGCCCACAGCAAGCAGCACAGGCCCTGGTGTGGTGTCCATAGCTCAGCCAGCAGCACAGCTCCTGTTGTGGTGTAGTTGGCCTCAGCCAGCAGCACAGGTCCTGGTGTGGTGTCCATGGCCTCAGCCAGAAACACTGGCCCTGGTGTGATGTAGATGGCCTCAGCCAGAGCCACAGGACCTGGTGTGGTGTTCATGACCTCAGCCAGCATCAAAGGCCCGGGGGTGGTGTAAATGGCCTCAGCCAGAGCCACAGGCACTGGTGTGGTGTCCCTAGCCTCAGCCAGCAGCACAGGCCTTGGTGTGGTGTCCCTGGCCTCAGCCAGTAGCACAGGCCCTGGTGTGGTGTAGGTGGCCTAAGCTGGCTGCACATGTCCACAGCCAGCAGCACAAGCCCTGGTGTGGTGTACATGGCCTCAGCTAGAGGCACAGGCCCTGGTGTGGTGTAGATGATCTCAGCCAGAGACAAAGGCCCTTGTGTGGTGTAGTTGGCCTCAGCCAGCAGCACAGGCCCTGGGGTGATAAACATGGCCTCATCCAGTAGTACAGCCCTTGGTGTGTTGTAGACGGCCTCATCCAGAGCCACAGGCCGTGTGTGGTATACATGGCCTCAGCCAGATCCAAAGGCTCTGGGGTGGTGTCCATAGCCTCAGCCAGCAGCACAGGTCCTGGTGTGGTGTCCATGGCCTCAGCCAGTAGCACAGGCCCTGGTGTGGTGTAGGTGGCCTAAGCTGGCTGCACAGGTCCACAGCCAGCAGCACAGGCCCTGGTGTGGTGTACATGGCCTCAGCTAGAGGCACAGGCCCTTGGTGTGTTGTAGATGGCCTCATCAGGAGCCACAGGCCCTGTTGTGGTGTAGGTTGCCTCAGTCAGCAGCACAGGCCCTGTGTGGTGTGCATGGCCTCAGCCAGTAGCACAGGCCCTGGTGTGATGTAGACTGCTTCAGCCAGAGCCACAGGCCATGGTGTGGTGTAGGTGGCCTAAGCTGGCTGCACAGGTCCACAGCCAGCACTACAGGCCCTGGTGTGGTGTCCATAGCCTCAGCCAGATGCACTGGCCGTGGTGTGGTGTAGCTGGCCTCAGCCAGAGCCACAGGCCCTGGTGTGGTGTTCATGGCCTCAGCCAGAGCCAAATGCCCTGGTGTGGTGTCCATAGCTTCAGCCAGCAGCACAGGTCTTGGTGTGGTGTCCATGGCCTCAGCCAGTAGCACAGGCCCTGGTGTGATGTAGACGGCCTCAGCCAGAGCCACAGGCCCTGGTGTGGTGTAGGTGGCCTAAGCTGGCTGCACAGGTCCACAGCCAGAAGCACAGGCCCTGGCGTGGTGTAGGTGGCCTAAGCTGGCTGCACAGGTCCACAACCAGAAGCACAGGACCTGGTGTGATGTAGACGGCTTCAGCCAGAGCTACAGGCCCTGGTGTGGTGTAGGTGGCCTAACCTGGCTGCAGAGGTCCACAGCCAGAAGCACAGGCCCTGGTGTGGTGAAGGTGGCCTAAGCTGGCTGCACAGGTCCACAGCCAGAAGCACAGGCCCTGTGTGGTGTAAATGGCCTCAGCCAGAGCCACAGGCCCTGGGGTGGTGTCCAAAGCCTCAGCCAGCAGCACAGGTCCTGGTGTGGTGTCCATGGTCTCAGCCAGAAGCACAGGCCCTGGTGTAATGTAGACGGCGTCAGCGCAGGCCACAGGCCCTGGTGTAATTTAGATGACCTATGTTAGCAGAATAGGCCTCGGTGTGGTGCGGATGGCCTCACCCGGCAGCACAAGACATTGCTGAAAACAGCCAAAAGGAATGTCGTTAATGTGGCCTCATTAATGGACACCAACACCCTCCTTCTCTGGATCAAAATCAGCTCAGTGACATGAAAAGCAAATTCTTACAGCACCTGGTATTCCCAGGCAGTCTCCCATCCAAGTACTAACCAAGCCCAACCTTGCATAGCTTCCGAGATCAGACGAGATCAGGCTTTAGCAAGGCGGTATGGCCGTAAGCTGCTGGCGTCAGCACAAAGCGTCAATTTATGGTATCAAGTAGTGAGGTGGCCAATACTCGCAGTTACGAACACAAGCCTCCAATTTAACTACAGTGTTAATGGTAACTGCATGCTTGCCTAATACCCTAACCAAAGGACTCATTTTAGCCTTTGATCAGCAACACAGGCCCTGGTGTGGTGTAAATGGCCTCAGCCAGAGCCACAGGACCTGGTGTGGTGTAGTTGGCCTCAGCCAGCATCAAAGGCCCGGGGGTGGTGTACATGGCCTCAGCCAGAGCCACAGGCACTGGTGTGGTGTCCATAGCCTCAGCCAACAGCACAGGCCCTGTTGAGGTGTCCATGGCCTCAGCCAGAAGCACTGGCCCTGGTGTGGTGTAGATGGCCTCAGACAGAGCCACATGCCCTGGTGGGGTGTAGTTGGCCTCAGCCAGCAGCACAGGTCCTGGTGTGGTGTCCATGGCCTCAGCCAGCAGCACAGGCCCTGGTGTGGTGTCCATGGCCTCAGCCAGAAGCACTGGCCCTGGTGTGGTGTAGATGGCCTCAGACAGAGCCACAGGCCCTTGTTTGGTGTAGTTGGCCTCAGCCAGCACCACAGGCCCTGGTGTGGTGTCCATAGCCTCAGCCAGCCGCACAGGCCCTGGTGTGATGAACATTGCCTCATCCAGCAGCACAGTCCTTGGTGTGTTGTAGACGACCTCATCCAGAGCCACAGGCCCTGGTGTGGTGTACATGGCCTCAGACAAAGCCACAGGCCCTGAAGAGGTGTCCATGGCCTCAGCCAGTAGCACAGGTCCTGGTGTGGTGTAGACGGCCTCAGACAGAGCCACAGGCCTTGGTGTGGTGTAGGTGGCCTAAGCTGGCTGCACAGGTCCACATCCGGAAGCACAGGCCCTGTTGTGTTGTAGATTGCCTCAGCCAGAGCCACAGACCTTGGTGTGGTGTTCATGGCCTAAGCCAGAGCTACAGGCCCACAGCAAGCAGCACAGGCCCTGGTGTGGTGTCCATAGCTCAGCCAGCAGCACAGCTCCTGTTGTGGTGTAGTTGGCCTCAGCCAGCAGCACAGGTCCTGGTGTGGTGTCCATCGCCTCAGCCAGAAACACTGGCCCTGGTGTGATGTAGATGGCCTCAGCCAGAGCCACAGGACCTGGTGTGGTGTTCATGACCTCAGCCAGCATCAAAGGCCCGGGGGTGGTGTAAATGGCCTCAGCCAGAGCCACAGGCACTGGTGTGGTGTCCCTAGCCTCAGCCAGCAGCACAGGCCTTGGTGTGGTGTCCCTGGCCTCAGCCAGTAGCACAGGCCCTGGTGTGGTGTAGGTGGCCTAAGCTGGCTGCACATGTCCACAGCCAGCAGCACAAGCCCTGGTGTGGTGTACATGGCCTCAGCTAGAGGCACAGGCCCTGGTGTGGTGTAGATGATCTCAGCCAGAGACAAAGGCCCTTGTGTGGTGTAGTTGGCCTCAGCCAGCAGCACAGGCCCTGGGGTGATAAACATGGCCTCATCCAGTAGTACAGCCCTTGGTGTGTTGTAGACGGCCTCATCCAGAGCCACAGGCCGTGTGTGGTATACATGGCCTCAGCCAGATCCAAAGGCTCTGGGGTGGTGTCCATAGCCTCAGCCAGCAGCACAGGTCCTGGTGTGGTGTCCATGGCCTCAGCCAGTAGCACAGGCCCTGGTGTGGTGTAGGTGGCCTAAGCTGGCTGCACAGGTCCACAGCCAGCAGCACAGGCCCTGGTGTGGTGTACATGGCCTCAGCTAGAGGCACAGGCCCTTGGTGTGTTGTAGATGGCCTCATCAGGAGCCACAGGCCCTGTTGTGGTGTAGGTTGCCTCAGTCAGCAGCACAGGCCCTGTGTGGTGTGCATGGCCTCAGCCAGTAGCACAGGCCCTGGTGTGATGTAGACTGCTTCAGCCAGAGCCACAGGCCATGGTGTGGTGTAGGTGGCCTAAGCTGGCTGCACAGGTCCACAGCCAGCAGTACAGGCCCTGGTGTGGTGTCCATGGCCTCAGCCAGATGCACTGGCCGTGGTGTGGTGTAGCTGGCCTCAGCCAGAGCCACAGGCCCTGGTGTGGTGTTCATGGCCTCAGCCAGAGCCAAATGCCCTGGTGTGGTGTCCATAGCTTCAGCCAGCAGCACAGGTCTTGGTGTGGTGTCCATGGCCTCAGCCAGTAGCACAGGCCCTGGTGTGATGTAGACGGCCTCAGCCAGAGCCACAGGCCCTGGTGTGGTGTAGGTGGCCTAAGCTGGCTGCACAGGTCCACAGCCAGAAGCACAGGCCCTGGCGTGGTGTAGGTGGCCTAACCTGGCTGCACAGGTCCACAACCAGAAGCACAGGACCTGGTGTGATGTAGACGGCTTCAGCCAGAGCCACAGGCCCTGGTGTGGTGTAGGTGGCCTAACCTGGCTGCACAGGTCCACAGCCAGAAGCACAGGCCCTGGTGTGGTGTAGGTGGCCTAAGCTGGCTGCACAGGTCCACAGCCAGAAGCACAGGCCCTGGTGTGGTGTCCATGGCCTCAGCCAGAAGCACTGGCCCTGGTGTGGTGTAGATGGCCTCAGACAGAGCCACAGGCCCTTGTTTGGTGTAGTTGGCCTCAGCCAGCACCACAGGCCCTGGTGTGGTGTCCATAGCCTCAGCCAGCGGCACAGGCCCTGGTGTGATGAACATTGCCTCATCCAGCAGCACAGTCCTTGGTGTGTTGTAGACGAACTCATCCAGAGCCACAGGCCCTGGTGTGCTGTACATGGCCTCAGACAAAGCCACAGGCCCTGAAGAGGTGTCCATGGCCTCAGACAAAGCCACAGGCCCTGAAGAGGTGTCCATGGCCTCAGCCAGTAGCACAGGTCCTGGTGTGGTGTAGACGGCCTCAGACAGAGCCACAGGCCTTGGTGTGGTGTAGGTGTCCTAAGCTGGCTGCACAGGTCCACATCCGGAAGCACTGGCCATGTTGTGTTGTAGATTGCCTCAGCCAGAGCCACAGACCTTGGTGTGGTGTTCATGGCCTAAGCCAGAGCTACAGGCCCACAGCAAGCAGCACAGGCCCTGGTGTGGTGTCCATAGCTCAGCCAGCAGCACAGCTCCTGGTGTGGTGTAGTTGGCCTCAGCCAGCAGCACAGGTCCTGGTGTGGTGTCCATCGCCTCAGCCAGAAACACTGGCCCTGGTGTGATGTAGATGGCCTCAGCCAGAGCCACAGGACCTGGTGTGGTGTTCATGACCTCAGCCAGCATCAAAGGCCCGGGGGTGGTGTACATGGCCTCAGCCAGAGCCACAGGCCCTGGTGTGGTGTAGGTGGCCTAAGCTGGCCGCACAGGTCCACAGCCAGCAGCACAAGCCCTGGTGTGGTGTACATGGCCTCAGCTAGAGGCACAGGCCCTGGTGTGGTGTAGATGATCTCAGCCAGAGACACAGGCCCTTGTGTGGTGTAGTTGGCCTCAGCCAGCAGCACAGGCCCTGGGGTGATAAACATGGCCTCATCCAGTAGTACAGCCCTTGGTGTGTTGTAGACGGCCTCATCCAGAGCCACAGGCCGTGTGTGGTGTACATGGCCTCAGCCAGATCCAAAGGCTCTGGGGTGGTGTCCATAGCCTCAGCCAGCAGCACAGGTCCTGGTGTGGTGTCCATGGCCTCAGCCAGTAGCACAGGCCCTGGTGTGGTGTAGGTGGCCTAAGCTGGCTGCACAGGTCCACAGCCAGCAGCACAGGCCCTGGTGTGGTGTACATGGCCTCAGCTAGAGGCACAGGCCCTGGTGTGGTGTAGATGGTCTCAGCCAGAGACACAGGCCCTTGGTGTGTTGTAGATGGCCTCATCAGGAGCCACAGGCCCTGTTGTGGTGTAGGTTGCCTCAGTCAGCACCACAGGCCCTTTGTGGTGTGCATGGTCTCAGCCAGTAGCACAGGCCCTGGTGTGATGTAGACTGCTTCAGCCAGAGCCACAGGCCATGGTGTGGTGTAGGTGGCCTAAGCTGGCTGCACAGGTCCACAGCCAGCACTACAGGCCCTGGTGTGGTGTCCATAGCCTCAGCCAGATGCACTGGCCGTGGTGTGGTGTAGCTGGCCTCAGCCAGAGCCACAGGCCCTGGTGTGGTGTTCATGGCCTCAGCCAGAGCCAAATGCCCTGGTGTGGTGTCCATAGCTTCAGCCAGCAGCACAGGTCTTGGTGTGGTGTCCATGGCCTCAGCCAGTAGCACAGGCCCTGGTGTGATGTAGACGGCCTCAGTCAGCACCACAGGCCCTTTGTGGTGTGCATGGTCTCAGCCAGTAGCACAGGCCCTGGTGTGATGTAGACTGCTTCAGCCAGAGCCACAGGCCATGGTGTGGTGTAGGTGGCCTAAGCTGGCTGCACAGGTCCACAGCCAGCACTACAGGCCCTGGTGTGGTGTCCATAGCCTCAGCCAGATGCACTGGCCGTGGTGTGGTGTAGCTGGCCTCAGCCAGAGCCACAGGCCCTGGTGTGGTGTTCATGGCCTCAGCCAGAGCCAAATGCCCTGGTGTGGTGTCCATAGCTTCAGCCAGCAGCACAGGTCTTGGTGTGGTGTCCATGGCCTCAGCCAGTAGCACAGGCCCTGGTGTGATGTAGACGGCCTCAGCCAGAGCCACAGGCCCTGGTGTGGTGTAGGTGGCCTAAGCTGGCTGCACAGGTCCACAGCCAGAAGCACAGGCCCTGGCGTGGTGTAGGTGGCCTAAGCTGGCTGCACAGGTCCACAACCAGAAGCACAGGACCTGGTGTGATGTAGACGGCTTCAGCCAGAGCTACAGGCCCTGGTGTGGTGTAGGTGGCCTAACCTGGCTGCAGAGGTCCACAGCCAGAAGCACAGGCCCTGGTGTGGTGAAGGTGGCCTAAGCTGGCTGCACAGGTCCACAGCCAGAAGCACAGGCCCTGTGTGGTGTAAATGGCCTCAGCCAGAGCCACAGGCCCTGGGGTGGTGTCCAAAGCCTCAGCCAGCAGCACAGGTCCTGGTGTGGTGTCCATGGTCTCAGCCAGAAGCACAGGCCCTGGTGTAATGTAGACGGCGTCAGCGCAGGCCACAGGCCCTGGTGTAATTTAGATGACCTATGTTAGCAGAATAGGCCTCGGTGTGGTGCGGATGGCCTCACCCGGCAGCACAAGACATTGCTGAAAACAGCCAAAAGGAATGTCGTTAATGTGGCCTCATTAATGGACACCAACACCCTCCTTCTCTGGATCAAAATCAGCTCAGTGACATGAAAAGCAAATTCTTACAGCACCTGGTATTCCCAGGCAGTCTCCCATCCAAGTACTAACCAAGCCCAACCTTGCATAGCTTCCGAGATCAGACGAGATCAGGCTTTAGCAAGGCGGTATGGCCGTAAGCTGCTGGCGTCAGCACAAAGCGTCAATTTATGGTATCAAGTAGTGAGGTGGCCAATACTCGCAGTTACGAACACAAGCCTCCAATTTAACTACAGTGTTAATGGTAACTGCATGCTTGCCTAATACCCTAACCAAAGGACTCATTTTAGCCTTTGATCAGCAACACAGGCCCTGGTGTGGTGTAAATGGCCTCAGCCAGAGCCACAGGACCTGGTGTGGTGTAGTTGGCCTCAGCCAGCATCAAAGGCCCGGGGGTGGTGTACATGGCCTCAGCCAGAGCCACAGGCACTGGTGTGGTGTCCATAGCCTCAGCCAACAGCACAGGCCCTGTTGTGGTGTCCATGGCCTCAGCCAGAAGCACTGGCCCTGGTGTGGTGTAGATGGCCTCAGACAGAGCCACATGCCCTGGTGGGGTGTAGTTGGCCTCAGCCAGCAGCACAGGTCCTGGTGTGGTGTCCATGGCCTCAGCCAGCAGCACAGGCCCTGGTGTGGTGTCCATGGCCTCAGCCAGAAGCACTGGCCCTGGTGTGGTGTAGATGGCCTCAGACAGAGCCACAGGCCCTTGTTTGGTGTAGTTGGCCTCGGCCAGCACCACAGGCCCTGGTGTGGTGTCCATAGCCTCAGCCAGCCGCACAGGCCCTGGTGTGATGAACATTGCCTCATCCAGCAGCACAGTCCTTGGTGTGTTGTAGACGAACTCATCCAGAGCCACAGGCCCTGGTGTGGTGTACATGGCCTCAGACAAAGCCACAGGCCCTGAAGAGGTGTCCATGGCCTCAGACAAAGCCACAGGCCCTGAAGAGGTGTCCATGGCCTCAGCCAGTAGCACAGGTCCTGGTGTGGTGTAGACGGCCTCAGACAGAGCCACAGTCCTTGGTGTGGTGTAGGTGTCCTAAGCTGGTTGCACAGGTCCACATCCGGAAGCACAGGCCCTGTTGTGTTGTAGATTGCCTCAGCCAGAGCCACAGACCTTGGTGTGGTGTTCATGGCCTAAGCCAGAGCTACAGGCCCACAGCAAGCAGCACAGGCCCTGGTGTGGTGTCCATACCTCAGCCAGCAGCACAGCTCCTGTTGTGGTGTAGTTGGCCTCAGCCAGCAGCACAGGTCCTGGTGTGGTGTCCATCGCCTCAGCCAGAAACACTGGCCCTGGTGTGATGTAGATGGCCTCAGCCAGAGCCACAGGACCTGGTGTGGTGTTCATGACCTCAGCCAGCATCAAAGGCCCGGGGGTGGTGTACATGGCCTCAGCCAGAGCCACAGGCACTGGTGTGGTGTCCATAGCCTCAGCCAGCAGCACAGGCCTTGGTGTGGTGTCAATGGCCTCAGCCAGTAGCACAGGCCCTGGTGTGGTGTAGGTGGCCTAAGCTGGCTGCACAGGTCCACAGCCAGCAGCACAAGCCCTGGTGTGGTGTACATGGCCTCAGCTAGAGGCACAGGCCCTGGTGTGGTGTAGATGATCTCAGCCAGAGACACAGGCCCTTGTGTGGTGTAGTTGGCCTCAGCCAGCAGCACAGGCCCTGGGGTGATAAACATGGCCTCATCCAGTAGTACAGCCCTTGGTGTGTTGTAGACGGCCTCATCCAGAGCCACAGGCCGTGGTGTGGTGTAGCTGGCCTCAGCCAGAGCCACAGGACCTGGTGTGGTGTTCATGACCTCAGCCAGCATCAAAGGCTCGGGGGTGGTGTACATGGCCTCAGCCAGAGCCACAGGCACTGGTGTGGTGTCCATAGCCTCAGCCAGTAGCACAGGCCCTGGTGTGGTGTAGGTGGCCTAAGCTGGCCGCACAGGTCCACAGCCAGCAGCACAAGCCCTGGTGTGGTGTACATGGCCTCAGCTAGAGGCACAGGCCCTGGTGTGGTGTAGATGATCTCAGCCAGAGACACAGGCCCTTGTGTGGTGTAGTTGGCCTCAGCCAGCAGCACAGGCCCTGGGGTGATAAACATGGCCTCATCCAGTAGTACAGCCCTTGGTGTGTTGTAGACGGCCTCATCCAGAGCCACAGGCCGTGTGTGGTGTACATGGCCTCAGCCAGATCCAAAGGCTCTGGGGTGGTGTCCATAGCCTCAGCCAGCAGCACAGGTCCTGGTGTGGTGTCCATGGCCTCAGCCAGTAGCACAGGCCCTGGTGTGGTGTAGGTGGCCTAAGCTGGCTGCACAGGTCCACAGCCAGCAGCACAGGCCCTGGTGTGGTGTACATGGCCTCAGCTAGAGGCACAGGCCCTGGTGTGGTGTAGATGGTCTCAGCCAGAGACACAGGCCCTTGGTGTGTTGTAGATGGCCTCATCAGGAGCCACAGGCCCTGTTGTGGTGTAGGTTGCCTCAGTCAGCACCACAGGCCCTGTGTGGTGTGCATGGCCTCAGCCAGTAGCACAGGCCCTGGTGTGATGTAGACTGCTTCAGCCAGAGCCACAGGCCATGGTGTGGTGTAGGTGGCCTAAGCTGGCTGCACAGGTCCACAGCCAGCAGTACAGGCCCTGGTGTGGTGTCCATGGCCTCAACCAGATGCACTGGCCGTGGTGTGGTGTAGCTGGCCTCAGCCAGAGCCACAGGCCCTGGTGTGGTGTTCATGGCCTCAGCCAGAGCCAAATGCCCTGGTGTGGTGTCCATAGCTTCAGCCAGCAGCACAGGCCCTGGTGTGGTGTAGGTGGCCTCAGCCAGTAGCACAGGCCCTGGTGTGATGTAGACGGCCTCAGCCAGAGCCACAGGCCCTGGTGTGGTGTAGGTGGCCTAAGCTGGCTGCACAGGTCCACAGCCAGAAGCACAGGCCCTGGCGTGGTGTAGGTGGCCTAACCTGGCTGCACAGGTCCACAACCAGAAGCACAGGACCTGGTGTGATGTAGACGGCTTCAGCCAGAGCCACAGGCCCTGGTGTGGTGTAGGTGGCCTAACCTGGCTGCACAGGTCCACAGCCAGAAGCACAGGCCCTGGTGTGGTGAAGGTGGCCTAAGCTGGCTGCACAGGTCCACAGCCAGAAGCACAGGCCCTGTGTGGTGTAAATGGCCTCAGCCAGAGCCACAGGCCATGGGGTGGTGTCCAAAGCCTCAGCCAGCAGCACAGGTCCTGGTGTGGTGTAAATGGCCTCAGCCAGAGCCACAGGCCATGGGGTGGTGTCCATGGCCTCAGCCAGATGCACTGGCCGTGGTGTGGTGTAGCTGGCCTCAGCCAGAGCCACAGGCCCTGGTGTGGTGTTCATGGCCTCAGCCAGAGCCAAATGCCCTGGTGTGGTGTCCATAGCTTCAGCCAGCAGCACAGGTCTTGGTGTGGTGTCCATGGCCTCAGCCAGTAGCACAGGCCCTGGTGTGATGTAGACGGCCTCAGCCAGAGCCACAGGCCCTGGTGTGGTGTAGGTGGCCTAAGCTGGCTGCACAGGTCCACAACCAGAAGCACAGGCCCTGGCGTGGTGTAGGTGGCCTAACCTGGCTGCACAGGTCCACAACCAGAAGCACAGGACCTGGTGTGATGTAGACGGCTTCAGCCAGAGCCACAGGCCCTGGTGTGGTGTAGGTGGCCTAAGCTGGCTGCACAGGTCCACAGCCAGAAGCACAGGCCCTGTGTGGTGTAAATGGCCTCAGCCAGAGCCACAGGCCCTGGGGTGGTGTCCAAAGCCTCAGCCAGCAGCACAGGTCCTGGTGTGGTGTCCATGGTCTCAGCCAGAAGCACAGGCCCTGGTGTAATGTAGACGGCGTCAGCGCAGGCCACAGGCCCTGGTGTAATTTAGATGACCTATGTTAGCAGAATAGGCCTCGGTGTGGTGCGGATGGCCTCACCCGGCAGCACAAGACATTGCTGAAAACAGCCAAAAGGAATGTCGTTAATGTGGCCTCATTAATGGACACCAACACCCTCCTTCTCTGGATCAAAATCAGCTCAGTGACATGAAAAGCAAATTCTTACAGCACCTGGTATTCCCAGGCAGTCTCCCATCCAAGTACTAACCAAGCCCAACCTTGCATAGCTTCCGAGATCAGACGAGATCAGGCTTTGGCAAGGCGGTATGGCCGTAAGCTGCTGGCGTCAGCACAAAGCGTCAATTTATGGTATCAAGTAGTGAGGTGGCCAATACTCGCAGTTACGAACACAAGCCTCCAATTTAACTACAGTGTTAATGGTAACTGCATGCTTGCCTAATACCCTAACCAAAGGACTCATTTTAGCCTTTGATCAGCAACACAGGCCCTGGTGTGGTGTAAATGGCCTCAGCCAGAGCCACAGGACCTGGTGTGGTGTAGTTGGCCTCAGCCAGCATCAAAGGCCCGGGGGTGGTGTACATGGCCTCAGCCAGAGCCACAGGCACTGGTGTGGTGTCCATAGCCTCAGCCAACAGCACAGGCCCTGTTGTGGTGTCCATGGCCTCAGCCAGAAGCACTGGCCCTGGTGTGGTGTAGATGGCCTCAGACAGAGCCACATGCCCTGGTGGGGTGTAGTTGGCCTCAGCCAGCAGCACAGGTCCTGGTGTGGTGTCCATGGCCTCAGCCAGCAGCACAGGCCCTGGTGTGGTGTCCATGGCCTCAGCCAGAAGCACTGGCCCTGGTGTGGTGTAGCTGGCCTCAGACAGAGCCACAGGCCCTGGTGTGGTGTTCATGGCCTCAGCCAGAGCCAAATGCCCTGGTGTGGTGTCCATAGCTTCAGCCAGCAGCACAGGTCTTCGTGTGGTGTCCATGGCCTCAGCCAGTAGCACAGGCCCTGGTTTGATGTAGACGGCCTCAGCCAGAGCCACAGGCCCTGGTGTGGTGTAGGTGGCCTAAGCTGGCTGCACAGGTCCACAACCAGAAGCACAGGCCCTGGCGTGGTGTAGGTGGCCTAACCTGGCTGCACAGGTCCACAACCAGAAGCACAGGACCTGGTGTGATGTAGACGGCTTCAGCCAGAGCCACAGGCCCTGGTGTGGTGTAGGTGGCCTAACCTGGCTGCACAGGTCCACAGCCAGCAGTACAGGCCCTGGTGTGGTGTCCATGGCCTCAACCAGATGCACTGGCCGTGGTGTGGTGTAGCTGGCCTCAGCCAGAGCCACAGGCCCTGGTGTGGTGTTCATGGCCTCAGCCAGAGCCAAATGCCCTGGTGTGGTGTCCATAGCTTCAGCCAGCAGCACAGGTCTTGGTGTGGTGTCCATGGCCTCAGCCAGTAGCACAGGCCCTGGTGTGATGTAGACGGCCTCAGCCAGAGCCACAGGCCCTGGTGTGGTGTAGGTGGCCTAAGCTGGCTGCACAGGTCCACAGCCAGAAGCACAGGCCCTGGCGTGGTGTAGGTGGCCTAACCTGGCTGCACAGGTCCACAACCAGAAGCACAGGACCTGGTGTGATGTAGACGGCTTCAGCCAGAGCCACAGGCCCTGGTGTGGTGTAGGTGGCCTAACCTGGCTGCACAGGTCCACAGCCAGAAGCACAGGCCCTGGTGTGGTGAAGGTGGCCTAAGCTGGCTGCACAGGTCCACAGCCAGAAGCACAGGCCCTGTGTGGTGTAAATGGCCTCAGCCAGAGCCACAGGCCATGGGGTGGTGTCCAAAGCCTCAGCCAGCAGCACAGGTCCTGGTGTGGTGTAAATGGCCTCAGCCAGAGCCACAGGCCATGGGGTGGTGTCCATGGCCTCAGCCAGATTCACTGGCCGTGGTGTGGTGTAGCTGGCCTCAGCCAGAGCCACAGGCCCTGGTGTGGTGTTCATGGCCTCAGCCAGAGCCAAATGCCCTGGTGTGGTGTCCATAGCTTCAGCCAGCAGCACAGGTCTTGGTGTGGTGTCCATGGCCTCAGCCAGTAGCACAGGCCCTGGTGTGATGTAGACGGCCTCAGCCAGAGCCACAGGCCCTGGTGTGGTGTAGGTGGCCTAAGCTGGCTGCACAGGTCCACAACCAGAAGCACAGGCCCTGGCGTGGTGTAGGTGGCCTAACCTGGCTGCACAGGTCCACAACCAGAAGCACAGGACCTGGTGTGATGTAGACGGCTTCAGCCAGAGCCACAGGCCCTGGTGTGGTGTAGGTGGCCTAAGCTGGCTGCACAGGTCCACAGCCAGAAGCACAGGCCCTGTGTGGTGTAAATGGCCTCAGCCAGAGCCACAGGCCCTGGGGTGGTGTCCAAAGCCTCAGCCAGCAGCACAGGTCCTGGTGTGGTGTCCATGGTCTCAGCCAGAAGCACAGGCCCTGGTGTAATGTAGACGGCGTCAGCGCAGGCCACAGGCCCTGGTGTAATTTAGATGACCTATGTTAGCAGAATAGGCCTCGGTGTGGTGCGGATGGCCTCACCCGGCAGCACAAGACATTGCTGAAAACAGCCAAAAGGAATGTCGTTAATGTGGCCTCATTAATGGACACCAACACCCTCCTTCTCTGGATCAAAATCAGCTCAGTGACATGAAAAGCAAATTCTTACAGCACCTGGTATTCCCAGGCAGTCTCCCATCCAAGTACTAACCAAGCCCAACCTTGCATAGCTTCCGAGATCAGACGAGATCAGGCTTTGGCAAGGCGGTATGGCCGTAAGCTGCTGGCGTCAGCACAAAGCGTCAATTTATGGTATCAAGTAGTGAGGTGGCCAATACTCGCAGTTACGAACACAAGCCTCCAATTTAACTACAGTGTTAATGGTAACTGCATGCTTGCCTAATACCCTAACCAAAGGACTCATTTTAGCCTTTGATCAGCAACACAGGCCCTGGTGTGGTGTAAATGGCCTCAGCCAGAGCCACAGGACCTGGTGTGGTGTAGTTGGCCTCAGCCAGCATCAAAGGCCCGGGGGTGGTGTACATGGCCTCAGCCAGAGCCACAGGCACTGGTGTGGTGTCCATAGCCTCAGCCAACAGCACAGGCCCTGTTGTGGTGTCCATGGCCTCAGCCAGAAGCACTGGCCCTGGTGTGGTGTAGATGGCCTCAGACAGAGCCACATGCCCTGGTGGGGTGTAGTTGGCCTCAGCCAGCAGCACAGGTCCTGGTGTGGTGTCCATGGCCTCAGCCAGCAGCACAGGCCCTGGTGTGGTGTCCATGGCCTCAGCCAGAAGCACTGGCCCTGGTGTGGTGTAGCTGGCCTCAGACAGAGCCACAGGCCCTGGTGTGGTGTTCATGGCCTCAGCCAGCCGCCAAATGCCCTGGTGTGGTGTCCATAGCTTCAGCCAGCAGCACAGGTCTTCGTGTGGTGTCCATGGCCTCAGCCAGTAGCACAGGCCCTGGTTTGATGTAGACGGCCTCAGCCAGAGCCACAGGCCCTGGTGTGGTGTAGGTGGCCTAAGCTGGCTGCACAGGTCCACAACCAGAAGCACAGGCCCTGGCGTGGTGTAGGTGGCCTAACCTGGCTGCACAGGTCCACAACCAGAAGCACAGGACCTGGTGTGATGTAGACGGCTTCAGCCAGAGCCACAGGCCCTGGTGTGGTGTAGGTGGCCTAACCTGGCTGCACAGGTCCACAGCCAGAAGCACAGGCCCTGGTGTGGTGTAGGTGGCCTAAGCTGGCTGCACAGGTCCACAGCCAGAAGCACAGGCCCTGGTGTGGTGTCCATGGCCTCAGCCAGAAGCACTGGCCCTGGTGTGGTGTAGATGGCCTCAGACAGAGCCACAGGCCCTTGTTTGGTGTAGTTGGCCTCAGCCAGCACCACAGGCCCTGGTGTGGTGTCCATAGCCTCAGCCAGCCGCACAGGCCCTGGTGTGATGAACATTGCCTAATCCAGCAGCACAGTCCTTGGTGTGTTGTAGACGAACTCATCCAGAGCCACAGGCCCTGGTGTGCTGTACATGGCCTCAGACAAAGCCACAGGCCCTGAAGAGGTGTCCATGGCCTCAGACAAAGCCACAGGCCCTGAAGAGGTGTCCATGGCCTCAGCCAGTAGCACAGGTCCTGGTGTGGTGTAGACGGCCTCAGACAGAGCCACAGGCCTTGGTGTGGTGTAGGTGTCCTAAGCTGGCTGCACAGGTCCACATCCGGAAGCACTGGCCATGTTGTGTTGTAGATTGCCTCAGCCAGAGCCACAGACTTTGGTGTGGTGTTCATGGCCTAAGCCAGAGCTACAGGCCCACAGCAAGCAGCACAGGCCCTGGTGTGGTGTCCATAGCTCAGCCAGCAGCACAGCTCCTGGTGTGGTGTAGTTGGCCTCAGCCAGCAGCACAGGTCCTGGTGTGGTGTCCATCGCCTCAGCCAGAAACACTGGCCCTGGTGTGATGTAGATGGCCTCAGCCAGAGCCACAGGACCTGGTGTGGTGTTCATGACCTCAGCCAGCATCAAAGGCTCGGGGGTGGTGTACATGGCCTCAGCCAGAGCCACAGGCACTGGTGTGGTGTCCATAGCCTCAGCCAGTAGCACAGGCCCTGGTGTGGTGTAGGTGGCCTAAGCTGGCCGCACAGGTCCACAGCCAGCAGCACAAGCCCTGGTGTGGTGTACATGGCCTCAGCTAGAGGCACAGGCCCTGGTGTGGTGTAGATGATCTCAGCCAGAGACACAGGCCCTTGTGTGGTGTAGTTGGCCTCAGCCAGCAGCACAGGCCCTGGGGTGATAAACATGGCCTCATCCAGTAGTACAGCCCTTGGTGTGTTGTAGACGGCCTCATCCAGAGCCACAGGCCGTGTGTGGTGTACATGGCCTCAGCCAGATCCAAAGGCTCTGGGGTGGTGTCCATAGCCTCAGCCAGCAGCACAGGTCCTGGTGTGGTGTCCATGGCCTCAGCCAGTAGCACAGGCCCTGGTGTGGTGTAGGTGGCCTAAGCTGGCTGCACAGGTCCACAGCCAGCAGCACAGGCCCTGGTGTGGTGTACATGGCCTCAGCTAGAGGCACAGGCCCTGGTGTGGTGTAGATGGTCTCAGCCAGAGACACAGGCCCTTGGTGTGTTGTAGATGGCCTCATCAGGAGCCACAGGCCCTGTTGTGGTGTAGGTTGCCTCAGTCAGCACCACAGGCCCTGTGTGGTGTGCATGGCCTCAGCCAGTAGCACAGGCCCTGGTGTGATGTAGACTGCTTCAGCCAGAGCCACAGGCCATGGTGTGGTGTAGGTGGCCTAAGCTGGCTGCACAGGTCCACAGCCAGCAGTACAGGCCCTGGTGTGGTGTCCATGGCCTCAACCAGATGCACTGGCCGTGGTGTGGTGTAGCTGGCCTCAGCCAGAGCCACAGGCCCTGGTGTGGTGTTCATGGCCTCAGCCAGAGCCAAATGCCCTGGTGTGGTGTCCATAGCTTCAGCCAGCAGCACAGGTCTTGGTGTGGTGTCCATGGCCTCAGCCAGTAGCACAGGCCCTGGTGTGATGTAGACGGCCTCAGCCAGAGCCACAGGCCCTGGTGTGGTGTAGGTGGCCTAAGCTGGCTGCACAGGTCCACAGCCAGAAGCACAGGCACTGGCGTGGTGTAGGTGGCCTAACCTGGCTGCACAGGTCCACAACCAGAAGCACAGGACCTGGTGTGATGTAGACGGCTTCAGCCAGAGCCACAGGCCCTGGTGTGGTGTAGGTGGCCTAACCTGGCTGCACAGGTCCACAGCCAGAAGCACAGGCCCTGGTGTGGTGAAGGTGGCCTAAGCTGGCTGCACAGGTCCACAGCCAGAAGCACAGGCCCTGTGTGGTGTAAATGGCCTCAGCCAGAGCCACAGGCCATGGGGTGGTGTCCAAAGCCTCAGCCAGCAGCACAGGTCCTGGTGTGGTGTAAATGGCCTCAGCCAGAGCCACAGGCCATGGGGTGGTGTCCATGGCCTCAGCCAGATGCACTGGCCGTGGTGTGGTGTAGCTGGCCTCAGCCAGAGCCACAGGCCCTGGTGTGGTGTTCATGGCCTCAGCCAGAGCCAAATGCCCTGGTGTGGTGTCCATAGCTTCAGCCAGCAGCACAGGTCTTGGTGTGGTGTCCATGGCCTCAGCCAGTAGCACAGGCCCTGGTGTGATGTAGACGGCCTCAGCCAGAGCCACAGGCCCTGGTGTGGTGTAGGTGGCCTAAGCTGGCTGCACAGGTCCACAACCAGAAGCACAGGCCCTGGCGTGGTGTAGGTGGCCTAACCTGGCTGCACAGGTCCACAACCAGAAGCACAGGACCTGGTGTGATGTAGACGGCTTCAGCCAGAGCCACAGGCCCTGGTGTGGTGTAGGTGGCCTAAGCTGGCTGCACAGGTCCACAGCCAGAAGCACAGGCCCTGTGTGGTGTAAATGGCCTCAGCCAGAGCCACAGGCCCTGGGGTGGTGTCCAAAGCCTCAGCCAGCAGCACAGGTCCTGGTGTGGTGTCCATGGTCTCAGCCAGAAGCACAGGCCCTGGTGTAATGTAGACGGCGTCAGCGCAGGCCACAGGCCCTGGTGTAATTTAGATGACCTATGTTAGCAGAATAGGCTTCGGTGTGGTGCGGATGGCCTCACCCGGCAGCACAAGACATTGCTGAAAACAGCCAAAAGGAATGTCGTTAATGTGGCCTCATTAATGGACACCAACACCCTCCTTCTCTGGATCAAAATCAGCTCAGTGACATGAAAAGCAAATTCTTACAGCACCTGGTATTCCCAGGCAGTCTCCCATCCAAGTACTAACCAAGCCCAACCTTGCATAGCTTCCGAGATCAGACGAGATCAGGCTTTGGCAAGGCGGTATGGCCGTAAGCTGCTGGCGTCAGCACAAAGCGTCAATTTATGGTATCAAGTAGTGAGGTGGCCAATACTCGCAGTTACGAACACAAGCCTCCAATTTAACTACAGTGTTAATGGTAACTGCATGCTTGCCTAATACCCTAACCAAAGGACTCATTTTAGCCTTTGATCAGCAACACAGGCCCTGGTGTGGTGTAAATGGCCTCAGCCAGAGCCACAGGACCTGGTGTGGTGTAGTTGGCCTCAGCCAGCATCAAAGGCCCGGGGGTGGTGTACATGGCCTCAGCCAGAGCCACAGGCACTGGTGTGGTGTCCATAGCCTCAGCCAACAGCACAGGCCCTGTTGTGGTGTCCATGGCCTCAGCCAGAAGCACTGGCCCTGGTGTGGTGTAGATGGCCTCAGACAGAGCCACATGCCCTGGTGGGGTGTAGTTGGCCTCAGCCAGCAGCACAGGTCCTGGTGTGGTGTCCATGGCCTCAGCCAGCAGCACAGGCCCTGGTGTGGTGTCCATGGCCTCAGCCAGAAGCACTGGCCCTGGTGTGGTGTAGATGGCCTCAGACAGAGCCACAGGCCCTTGTTTGGTGTAGTTGGCCTCAGCCAGCACCACAGGCCCTGGTGTGGTGTCCATAGCCTCAGCCAGCCGCACAGGCCCTGGTGTGATGAACATTGCCTCATCCAGCAGCACAGTCCTTGGTGTGTTGTAGACGACCTCATCCAGAGCCACAGGCCCTGGTGTGGTGTACATGGCCTCAGACAAAGCCACAGGCCCTGAAGAGGTGTCCATGGCCTCAGCCAGTAGCACAGGTCCTGGTGTGGTGTAGACGGCCTCAGACAGAGCCACAGGCCTTGGTGTGGTGTAGGTGGCCTAAGCTGGCTGCACAGGTCCACATCCGGAAGCACAGGCCCTGTTGTGTTGTAGATTGCCTCAGCCAGAGCCACAGACCTTGGTGTGGTGTTCATGGCCTAAGCCAGAGCTACAGGCCCACAGCAAGCAGCACAGGACCTGGTGTGGTGTCCATAGCTCAGCCAGCAGCACAGCTCCTGTTGTGGTGTAGTTGGCCTCAGCCAGCAGCACAGGTCCTGGTGTGGTGTCCATCGCCTCAGCCAGAAACACTGGCCCTGGTGTGATGTAGATGGCCTCAGCCAGAGCCACAGGACCTGGTGTGGTGTTCATGACCTCAGCCAGCATCAAAGGCCCGGGGGTGGTGTAAATGGCCTCAGCCAGAGCCACAGGCACTGGTGTGGTGTCCCTAGCCTCAGCCAGCAGCACAGGCCTTGGTGTGGTGTCCCTGGACTCAGCCAGTAGCACAAGCCCTGGTGTGGTGTAGGTGGCCTAAGCTGGCTGCACATGTCCACAGCCAGCAGCACAAGCCCTGGTGTGGTGTACATGGCCTCAGCTAGAGGCACAGGCCCTGGTGTGGTGTAGATGATCTCAGCCAGAGACAAAGGCCCTTGTGTGGTGTAGTTGGCCTCAGCCAGCAGCACAGGCCCTGGGGTGATAAACATGGCCTCATCCAGTAGTACAGCCCTTGGTGTGTTGTAGACGGCCTCATCCAGAGCCACAGGCCGTGTGTGGTGTAAATGGCCTCAGCCAGAGCCACAGGCCATGGGGTGGTGTCCAAAGCCTCAGCCAGCAGCACAGGTCCTGGTGTGGTGTCCATGGTCTCAGCCAGAAGCACAGGCCCTGGTGTAATGTAGACGGCGTCAGCGCAGGCCACAGGCCCTGGTGTAATTTAGATGACCTATGTTAGCAGAATAGGCCTCGGTGTGGTGCGGATGGCCTCACCCGGCAGCACAAGACATTGCTGAAAACAGCCAAAAGGAATGTCGTTAATGTGGCCTCATTAATGGACACCAACACCCTCCTTCTCTGGATCAAAATCAGCTCAGTGACATGAAAAGCAAATTCTTACAGCACCTGGTATTCCCAGGCAGTCTCCCATCCAAGTACTAACCAAGCCCAACCTTGCATAGCTTCCGAGATCAGACGAGATCAGGCTTTGGCAAGGCGGTATGGCCGTAAGCTGCTGGCGTCAGCACAAAGCGTCAATTTATGGTATCAAGTAGTGAGGTGGCCAATACTCGCAGTTACGAACACAAGCCTCCAATTTAACTACAGTGTTAATGGTAACTGCATGCTTGCCTAATACCCTAACCAAAGGACTCATTTTAGCCTTTGATCAGCAACACAGGCCCTGGTGTGGTGTAAATGGCCTCAGCCAGAGCCACAGGACCTGGTGTGGTGTAGTTGGCCTCAGCCAGCATCAAAGGCCCGGGGGTGGTGTACATGGCCTCAGCCAGAGCCACAGGCACTGGTGTGGTGTCCATAGCCTCAGCCAACAGCACAGGCCCTGTTGTGGTGTCCATGGCCTCAGCCAGAAGCACTGGCCCTGGTGTGGTGTAGATGGCCTCAGACAGAGCCACATGCCCTGGTGGGGTGTAGTTGGCCTCAGCCAGCAGCACAGGTCCTGGTGTGGTGTCCATGGCCTCAGCCAGCAGCACAGGCCCTGGTGTGGTGTCCATGGCCTCAGCCAGAAGCACTGGCCCTGGTGTGGTGTAGATGGCCTCAGACAGAGCCACAGGCCCTTGTTTGGTGTAGTTGGCCTCAGCCAGCACCACAGGCCCTGGTGTGGTGTCCATAGCCTCAGCCAGCAGCACAGGCCCTGGTGTGATGAACATTGCCTCATCCAGCAGCACAGTCCTTGGTGTGTTGTAGACGACCTCATCCAGAGCCACAGGCCCTGGTGTGGTGTACATGGCCTCAGACAAAGCCACAGGCCCTGAAGAGGTGTCCATGGCCTCAGCCAGTAGCACAGGTCCTGGTGTGGTGTAGACGGCCTCAGACAGAGCCACAGGCCTTGGTGTGGTGTAGGTGGCCTAAGCTGGCTGCACAGGTCCACATCCGGAAGCACAGGCCCTGTTGTGTTGTAGATTGCCTCAGCCAGAGCCACAGACCTTGGTGTGGTGTTCATGGCCTAAGCCAGAGCTACAGGCCCACAGCAAGCAGCACAGGCCCTGGTGTGGTGTCCATAGCTCAGCCAGCAGCACAGCTCCTGTTGTGGTGTAGTTGGCCTCAGCCAGCAGCACAGGTCCTGGTGTGGTGTCCATCGCCTCAGCCAGAAACACTGGCCCTGGTGTGATGTAGATGGCCTCAGCCAGAGCCACAGGACCTGGTGTGGTGTTCATGACCTCAGCCAGCATCAAAGGCCCGGGGGTGGTGTAAATGGCCTCAGCCAGAGCCACAGGCACTGGTGTGGTGTCCCTAGCCTCAGCCAGCAGCACAGGCCTTGGTGTGGTGTCCCTGGCCTCAGCCAGTAGCACAAGCCCTGGTGTGGTGTAGGTGGCCTAAGCTGGCTGCACATGTCCACAGCCAGCAGCACAAGCCCTGGTGTGGTGTACATGGCCTCAGCTAGAGGCACAGGCCCTGGTGTGGTGTAGATGATCTCAGCCAGAGACAAAGGCCCTTGTGTGGTGTAGTTGGCCTCAGCCAGCAGCACAGGCCCTGGGGTGATAAACATGGCCTCATCCAGTAGTACAGCCCTTGGTGTGTTGTAGACGGCCTCATCCAGAGCCACAGGCCGTGTGTGGTATACATGGCCTCAGCCAGATCCAAAGGCTCTGGGGTGGTGTCCATAGCCTCAGCCAGCAGCACAGGTCCTGGTGTGGTGTCCATGGCCTCAGCCAGTAGCACAGGCCCTGGTGTGGTGTAGGTGGCCTAAGCTGGCTGCACAGGTCCACAGCCAGCAGCACAGGCCCTGGTGTGGTGTACATGGCCTCAGCTAGAGGCACAGGCCCTTGGTGTGTTGTAGATGGCCTCATCAGGAGCCACAGGCCCTGTTGTGGTGTAGGTTGCCTCAGTCAGCAGCACAGGCCCTGTGTGGTGTGCATGGCCTCAGCCAGTAGCACAGGCCCTGGTGTGATGTAGACTGCTTCAGCCAGAGCCACAGGCCATGGTGTGGTGTAGGTGGCCTAAGCTGGCTGCACAGGTCCACAGCCAGCAGTACAGGCCCTGGTGTGGTGTCCATGGCCTCAGCCAGATGCACTGGCCGTGGTGTGGTGTAGCTGGCCTCAGCCAGAGCCACAGGCCCTGGTGTGGTGTTCATGGCCTCAGCCAGAGCCAAATGCCCTGGTGTGGTGTCCATAGCTTCAGCCAGCAGCACAGGTCTTGGTGTGGTGTCCATGGCCTCAGCCAGTAGCACAGGCCCTGGTGTGATGTAGACGGCCTCAGCCAGAGCCACAGGCCCTGGTGTGGTGTAGGTGGCCTAAGCTGGCTGCACAGGTCCACAGCCAGAAGCACAGGCCCTGGCGTGGTGTAGGTGGCCTAACCTGGCTGCACAGGTCCACAACCAGAAGCACAGGACCTGGTGTGATGTAGACGGCTTCAGCCAGAGCCACAGGCCCTGGTGTGGTGTAGGTGGCCTAACCTGGCTGCACAGGTCCACAGCCAGAAGCACAGGCCCTGGTGTGGTGTAGGTGGCCTAAGCTGGCTGCACAGGTCCACAGCCAGAAGCACAGGCCCTGGTGTGGTGTCCATGGCCTCAGCCAGAAGCACTGGCCCTGGTGTGGTGTAGATGGCCTCAGACAGAGCCACAGGCCCTTGTTTGGTGTAGTTGGCCTCAGCCAGCAGCACAGGCCCTGGGGTGATAAACATGGCCTCATCCAGTAGTACAGCACTTGGTGTGTTGTAGACGGCCTCATCCAGAGCCACAGGCCGTGTGTGGTATACATGGCCTCAGCCAGATCCAAAGGCTCTGGGGTGGTGTCCATAGCCTCAGCCAGCAGCACAGGTCCCGGTGTGGTGTCCATGGCCTCAGCCAGTAGCACAGGCCCTGGTGTGGTGTAGGTGGCCTAAGCTGGCTGCACAGGTCCACAGCCAGCAGCACAGGCCCTGGTGTGGTGTACATGGCCTCAGCTAGAGGCACAGGCCCTTGGTGTGTTGTAGATGGCCTCATCAGGAGCCACAGGCCCTGTTGTGGTGTAGGTTGCCTCAGTCAGCAGCACAGGCCCTGTGTGGTGTGCATGGCCTCAGCCAGTAGCACAGGCCCTGGTGTGATGTAGACTGCTTCAGCCAGAGCCACAGGCCATGGTGTGGTGTAGGTGGCCTAAGCTGGCTGCACAGGTCCACAGCCAGCAGTACAGGCCCTGGTGTGGTGTCCATGGCCTCAGCCAGATGCACTGGCCGTGGTGTGGTGTAGCTGGCCTCAGCCAGAGCCACAGGCCCTGGTGTGGTGTTCATGGCCTCAGCCAGAGCCAAATGCCCTGGTGTGGTGTCCATAGCTTCAGCCAGCAGCACAGGTCTTGGTGTGGTGTCCATGGCCTCAGCCAGTAGCACAGGCCCTGGTGTGATGTAGACGGCCTCAGCCAGAGCCACAGGCCCTGGTGTGGTGTAGGTGGCCTAAGCTGGCTGCACAGGTCCACAGCCAGAAGCACAGGCCCTGGCGTGGTGTAGGTGGCCTAACCTGGCTGCACAGGTCCACAACCAGAAGCACAGGACCTGGTGTGATGTAGACGGCTTCAGCCAGAGCCACAGGCCCTGGTGTGGTGTAGGTGGCCTAACCTGGCTGCACAGGTCCACAGCCAGAAGCACAGGCCCTGGTGTGGTGTAGGTGGCCTAAGCTGGCTGCACAGGTCCACAGCCAGAAGCACAGGCCCTGGTGTGGTGTCCATGGCCTCAGCCAGAAGCACTGGCCCTGGTGTGGTGTAGATGGCCTCAGACAGAGCCACAGGCCCTTGTTTGGTGTAGTTGGCCTCAGCCAGCACCACAGGCCCTGGTGTGGTGTCCATAGCCTCAGCCAGCCGCACAGGCCCTGGTGTGATGAACATTGCCTCATCCAGCAGCACAGTCCTTGGTGTGTTGTAGACGAACTCATCCAGAGCCACAGGCCCTGGTGTGCTGTACATGGCCTCAGACAAAGCCACAGGCCCTGAAGAGGTATCCATGGCCTCAGACAAAGCCACAGGCCCTGAAGAGGTGTCCATGGCCTCAGCCAGTAGCACAGGTCCTGGTGTGGTGTAGACGGCCTCAGACAGAGCCACAGGCCTTGGTGTGGTGTAGGTGTCCTAAGCTGGCTGCACAGGTCCACATCCGGAAGCACTGGCCATGTTGTGTTGTAGATTGCCTCAGCCAGAGCCACAGACCTTGGTGTGGTGTTCATGGCCTAAGCCAGAGCTACAGGCCCACAGCAAGCAGCACAGGCCCTGGTGTGGTGTCCATAGCTCAGCCAGCAGCACAGCTCCTGGTGTGGTGTAGTTGGCCTCAGCCAGCAGCACAGGTCCTGGTGTGGTGTCCATCGCCTCAGCCAGAAACACTGGCCCTGGTGTGATGTAGATGGCCTCAGCCAGAGCCACAGGACCTGGTGTGGTGTTCATGACCTCAGCCAGCATCAAAGGCCCGGGGGTGGTGTACATGGCCTCAGCCAGAGCCACAGGCACTGGTGTGGTGTCCATAGCCTCAGCCAGTAGCACAGGCCCTGGTGTGGTGTAGGTGGCCTAAGCTGGCCGCACAGGTCCACAGCCAGCAGCACAAGCCCTGGTGTGGTGTACATGGCCTCAGCTAGAGGCACAGGCCCTGGTGTGGTGTAGATGATCTCAGCCAGAGACACAGGCCCTTGTGTGGTGTAGTTGGCCTCAGCCAGCAGCACAGGCCCTGGGGTGATAAACATGGCCTCATCCAGTAGTACAGCCCTTGGTGTGTTGTAGACGGCCTCATCCAGAGCCACAGGCCGTGTGTGGTGTACATGGCCTCAGCCAGATCCAAAGGCTCTGGGGTGGTGTCCATAGCCTCAGCCAGCAGCACAGGTCCTGGTGTGGTGTCCATGGCCTCAGCCAGTAGCACAGGCCCTGGTGTGGTGTAGGTGGCCTAAGCTGGCTGCACAGGTCCACAGCCAGCAGCACAGGCCCTGGTGTGGTGTACATGGCCTCAGCTAGAGGCACAGGCCCTGGTGTGGTGTAGATGGTCTCAGCCAGAGACACAGGCCCTTGGTGTGTTGTAGATGGCCTCATCAGGAGCCACAGGCCGTGTTGTGGTGTAGGTTGCCTCAGTCAGCACCACAGGCCCTTTGTGGTGTGCATGGTCTCAGCCAGTAGCACAGGCCCTGGTGTGATGTAGACTGCTTCAGCCAGAGCCACAGGCCATGGTGTGGTGTAGGTGGCCTAAGCTGGCTGCACAGGTCCACAGCCAGCACTACAGGCCCTGGTGTGGTGTCCATAGCCTCAGCCAGATGCACTGGCCGTGGTGTGGTGTAGCTGGCCTCAGCCAGAGCCACAGGCCCTGGTGTGGTGTTCATGGCCTCAGCCAGAGCCAAATGCCCTGGTGTGGTGTCCATAGCTTCAGCCAGCAGCACAGGTCTTGGTGTGGTGTCCATGGCCTCAGCCAGTAGCACAGGCCCTGGTGTGATGTAGACGGCCTCAGCCAGAGCCACAGGCCCTGGTGTGGTGTAGGTGGCCTAAGCTGGCTGCACAGGTCCACAGCCAGAAGCACAGGCCCTGGCGTGGTGTAGGTGGCCTAAGCTGGCTGCACAGGTCCACAACCAGAAGCACAGGACCTGGTGTGATGTAGACGGCTTCAGCCAGAGCTACAGGCCCTGGTGTGGTGTAGGTGGCCTAACCTGGCTGCAGAGGTCCACAGCCAGAAGCACAGGCCCTGGTGTGGTGAAGGTGGCCTAAGCTGGCTGCACAGGTCCACAGCCAGAAGCACAGGCCCTGTGTGGTGTAAATGGCCTCAGCCAGAGCCACAGGCCCTGGGGTGGTGTCCAAAGCCTCAGCCAGCAGCACAGGTCCTGGTGTGGTGTCCATGGTCTCAGCCAGAAGCACAGGCCCTGGTGTAATGTAGACGGCGTCAGCGCAGGCCACAGGCCCTGGTGTAATTTAGATGACCTATGTTAGCAGAATAGGCCTCGGTGTGGTGCGGATGGCCTCACCCGGCAGCACAAGACATTGCTGAAAACAGCCAAAAGGAATGTCGTTAATGTGGCCTCATTAATGGACACCAACACCCTCCTTCTCTGGATCAAAATCAGCTCAGTGACATGAAAAGCAAATTCTTACAGCACCTGGTATTCCCAGGCAGTCTCCCATCCAAGTACTAACCAAGCCCAACCTTGCATAGCTTCCGAGATCAGACGAGATCAGGCTTTAGCAAGGCGGTATGGCCGTAAGCTGCTGGCGTCAGCACAAAGCGTCAATTTATGGTATCAAGTAGTGAGGTGGCCAATACTCGCAGTTACGAACACAAGCCTCCAATTTAACTACAGTGTTAATGGTAACTGCATGCTTGCCTAATACCCTAACCAAAGGACTCATTTTAGCCTTTGATCAGCAACACAGGCCCTGGTGTGGTGTAAATGGCCTCAGCCAGAGCCACAGGACCTGGTGTGGTGTAGTTGGCCTCAGCCAGCATCAAAGGCCCGGGGGTGGTGTACATGGCCTCAGCCAGAGCCACAGGCACTGGTGTGGTGTCCATAGCCTCAGCCAACAGCACAGGCCCTGTTGTGGTGTCCATGGCCTCAGCCAGAAGCACTGGCCCTGGTGTGGTGTAGATGGCCTCAGACAGAGCCACATGCCCTGGTGGGGTGTAGTTGGCCTCAGCCAGCAGCACAGGTCCTGGTGTGGTGTCCATGGCCTCAGCCAGCAGCACAGGCCCTGGTGTGGTGTCCATGGCCTCAGCCAGAAGCACTGGCCCTGGTGTGGTGTAGATGGCCTCAGACAGAGCCACAGGCCCTTGTTTGGTGTAGTTGGCCTCAGCCAGCACCACAGGCCCTGGTGTGGTGTCCATAGCCTCAGCCAGCCGCACAGGCCCTGGTGTGATGAACATTGCCTCATCCAGCAGCACAGTCCTTGGTGTGTTGTAGACGACCTCATCCAGAGCCACAGGCCCTGGTGTGGTGTACATGGCCTCAGACAAAGCCACAGGCCCTGAAGAGGTGTCCATGGCCTCAGCCAGTAGCACAGGTCCTGGTGTGGTGTAGACGGCCTCAGACAGAGCCACAGGCCTTGGTGTGGTGTAGGTGGCCTAAGCTGGCTGCACAGGTCCACATCCGGAAGCACAGGCCCTGTTGTGTTGTAGATTGCCTCAGCCAGAGCCACAGACCTTGGTGTGGTGTTCATGGCCTAAGCCAGAGCTACAGGCCCACAGCAAGCAGCACAGGCCCTGGTGTGGTGTCCATAGCTCAGCCAGCAGCACAGCTCCTGTTGTGGTGTAGTTGGCCTCAGCCAGCAGCACAGGTCCTGGTGTGGTGTCCATCGCCTCAGCCAGAAACACTGGCCCTGGTGTGATGTAGATGGCCTCAGCCAGAGCCACAGGACCTGGTGTGGTGTTCATGACCTCAGCCAGCATCAAAGGCCCGGGGGTGGTGTAAATGGCCTCAGCCAGAGCCACAGGCACTGGTGTGGTGTCCCTAGCCTCAGCCAGCAGCACAGGCCTTGGTGTGGTGTCCCTGGCCTCAGCCAGTAGCACAGGCCCTGGTGTGGTGTAGGTGGCCTAAGCTGGCTGCACATGTCCACAGCCAGCAGCACAAGCCCTGGTGTGGTGTACATGGCCTCAGCTAGAGGCACAGGCCCTGGTGTGGTGTAGATGATCTCAGCCAGAGACAAAGGCCCTTGTGTGGTGTAGTTGGCCTCAGCCAGCAGCACAGGCCCTGGGGTGATAAACATGGCCTCATCCAGTAGTACAGCCCTTGGTGTGTTGTAGACGGCCTCATCCAGAGCCACAGGCCGTGTGTGGTATACATGGCCTCAGCCAGATCCAAAGGCTCTGGGGTGGTGTCCATAGCCTCAGCCAGCAGCACAGGTCCTGGTGTGGTGTCCATGGCCTCAGCCAGTAGCACAGGCCCTGGTGTGGTGTAGGTGGCCTAAGCTGGCTGCACAGGTCCACAGCCAGCAGCACAGGCCCTGGTGTGGTGTACATGGCCTCAGCTAGAGGCACAGGCCCTTGGTGTGTTGTAGATGGCCTCATCAGGAGCCACAGGCCCTGTTGTGGTGTAGGTTGCCTCAGTCAGCAGCACAGGCCCTGTGTGGTGTGCATGGCCTCAGCCAGTAGCACAGGCCCTGGTGTGATGTAGACTGCTTCAGCCAGAGCCACAGGCCATGGTGTGGTGTAGGTGGCCTAAGCTGGCTGCACAGGTCCACAGCCAGCAGTACAGGCCCTGGTGTGGTGTCCATGGCCTCAGCCAGATGCACTGGCCGTGGTGTGGTGTAGCTGGCCTCAGCCAGAGCCACAGGCCCTGGTGTGGTGTTCATGGCCTCAGCCAGAGCCAAATGCCCTGGTGTGGTGTCCATAGCTTCAGCCAGCAGCACAGGTCTTGGTGTGGTGTCCATGGCCTCAGCCAGTAGCACAGGCCCTGGTGTGATGTAGACGGCCTCAGCCAGAGCCACAGGCCCTGGTGTGGTGTAGGTGGCCTAAGCTGGCTGCACAGGTCCACAGCCAGAAGCACAGGCCCTGGCGTGGTGTAGGTGGCCTAACCTGGCTGCACAGGTCCACAACCAGAAGCACAGGACCTGGTGTGATGTAGACGGCTTCAGCCAGAGCCACAGGCCCTGGTGTGGTGTAGGTGGCCTAACCTGGCTGCACAGGTCCACAGCCAGAAGCACAGGCCCTGGTGTGGTGTAGGTGGCCTAAGCTGGCTGCACAGGTCCACAGCCAGAAGCACAGGCCCTGGTGTGGTGTCCATGGCCTCAGCCAGAAGCACTGGCCCTGGTGTGGTGTAGATGGCCTCAGACAGAGCCACAGGCCCTTGTTTGGTGTAGTTGGCCTCAGCCAGCACCACAGGCCCTGGTGTGGTGTCCATAGCCTCAGCCAGCCGCACAGGCCGTGGTGTGATGAACATTGCCTCATCCAGCAGCACAGTCCTTGGTGTGTTGTAGACGAACTCATCCAGAGCCACAGGCCCTGGTGTGCTGTACATGGCCTCAGACAAAGCCACAGGCCCTGAAGAGGTGTCCATGGCCTCAGACAAAGCCACAGGCCCTGAAGAGGTGTCCATGGCCTCAGCCAGTAGCACAGGTCCTGGTGTGGTGTAGACGGCCTCAGACAGAGCCACAGGCCTTGGTGTGGTGTAGGTGTCCTAAGCTGGCTGCACAGGTCCACATCCGGAAGCACTGGCCATGTTGTGTTGTAGATTGCCTCAGCCAGAGCCACAGACCTTGGTGTGGTGTTCATGGCCTAAGCCAGAGCTACAGGCCCACAGCAAGCAGCACAGGCCCTGGTGTGGTGTCCATAGCTCAGCCAGCAGCACAGCTCCTGGTGTGGTGTAGTTGGCCTCAGCCAGCAGCACAGGTCCTGGTGTGGTGTCCATCGCCTCAGCCAGAAACACTGGCCCTGGTGTGATGTAGATGGCCTCAGCCAGAGCCACAGGACCTGGTGTGGTGTTCATGACCTCAGCCAGCATCAAAGGCCCGAGGGTGGTGTACATGGCCTCAGCCAGAGCCACAGGCACTGGTGTGGTGTCCATAGCCTCAGCCAGCAGCACAGGCCCTGGTGTGGTGTAGGTGGCCTAAGCTGGCCGCACAGGTCCACAGCCAGCAGCACAAGCCCTGGTGTGGTGTACATGGCCTCAGCTAGAGGCACAGGCCCTGGTGTGGTGTAGATGATCTCAGCCAGAGACACAGGCCCTTGTGTGGTGTAGTTGGCCTCAGCCAGCAGCACAGGCCCTGGGGTGATAAACATGGCCTCATCCAGTAGTACAGCCCTTGGTGTGTTGTAGACGGCCTCATCCAGAGCCACAGGCCGTGTGTGGTGTACATGGCCTCAGCCAGATCCAAAGGCTCTGGGGTGGTGTCCATAGCCTCAGCCAGCAGCACAGGTCCTGGTGTGGTGTCCATGGCCTCAGCCAGTAGCACAGGCCCTGGTGTGGTGTAGGTGGCCTAAGCTGGCTGCACAGGTCCACAGCCAGCAGCACAGGCCCTGGTGTGGTGTACATGGCCTCAGCTAGAGGCACAGGCCCTGGTGTGGTGTAGATGGTCTCAGCCAGAGACACAGGCCCTTGGTGTGTTGTAGATGGCCTCATCAGGAGCCACAGGCCCTGTTGTGGTGTAGGTTGCCTCAGTCAGCACCACAGGCCCTTTGTGGTGTGCATGGTCTCAGCCAGTAGCACAGGCCCTGGTGTGATGTAGACTGCTTCAGCCAGAGCCACAGGCCATGGTGTGGTGTAGGTGGCCTAAGCTGGCTGCACAGGTCCACAGCCAGCACTACAGGCCCTGGTGTGGTGTCCATAGCCTCAGCCAGATGCACTGGCCGTGGTGTGGTGTAGCTGGCCTCAGCCAGAGCCACAGGCCCTGGTGTGGTGTTCATGGCCTCAGCCAGAGCCAAATGCCCTGGTGTGGTGTCCATAGCTTCAGCCAGCAGCACAGGTCTTGGTGTGGTGTCCATGGCCTCAGCCAGTAGCACAGGCCCTGGTGTGATGTAGACGGCCTCAGCCAGAGCCACAGGCCCTGGTGTGGTGTAGGTGGCCTAAGCTGGCTGCACAGGTCCACAGCCAGAAGCACAGGCCCTGGCGTGGTGTAGGTGGCCTAAGCTGGCTGCACAGGTCCACAACCAGAAGCACAGGACCTGGTGTGATGTAGATGGCTTCAGCCAGAGCTACAGGCCCTGGTGTGGTGTAGGTGGCCTAACCTGGCTGCAGAGGTCCACAGCCAGAAGCACAGGCCCTGGTGTGGTGAAGGTGGCCTAAGCTGGCTGCACAGGTCCACAGCCAGAAGCACAGGCCCTGTGTGGTGTAAATGGCCTCAGCCAGAGCCACAGGCCCTGGGGTGGTGTCCAAAGCCTCAGCCAGCAGCACAGGTCCTGGTGTGGTGTCCATGGTCTCAGCCAGAAGCACAGGCCCTGGTGTAATGTAGACGGCGTCAGCGCAGGCCACAGGCCCTGGTGTAATTTAGATGACCTATGTTAGCAGAATAGGCCTCGGTGTGGTGCGGATGGCCTCACCCGGCAGCACAAGACATTGCTGAAAACAGCCAAAAGGAATGTCGTTAATGTGGCCTCATTAATGGACACCAACACCCTCCTTCTCTGGATCAAAATCAGCTCAGTGACATGAAAAGCAAATTCTTACAGCACCTGGTATTCCCAGGCAGTCTCCCATCCAAGTACTAACCAAGCCCAACCTTGCATAGCTTCCGAGATCAGACGAGATCAGGCTTTAGCAAGGCGGTATGGCCGTAAGCTGCTGGCGTCAGCACAAAGCGTCAATTTATGGTATCAAGTAGTGAGGTGGCCAATACTCGCAGTTACGAACACAAGCCTCCAATTTAACTACAGTGTTAATGGTAACTGCATGCTTGCCTAATACCCTAACCAAAGGACTCATTTTAGCCTTTGATCAGCAACACAGGCCCTGGTGTGGTGTAAATGGCCTCAGCCAGAGCCACAGGACCTGGTGTGGTGTAGTTGGCCTCAGCCAGCATCAAAGGCCCGGGGGTGGTGTACATGGCCTCAGCCAGAGCCACAGGCACTGGTGTGGTGTCCATAGCCTCAGCCAACAGCACAGGCCCTGTTGTGGTGTCCATGGCCTCAGCCAGAAGCACTGGCCCTGGTGTGGTGTAGATGGCCTCAGACAGAGCCACATGCCCTGGTGGGGTGTAGTTGGCCTCAGCCAGCAGCACAGGTCCTGGTGTGGTGTCCATGGCCTCAGCCAGCAGCACAGGCCCTGGTGTGGTGTCCATGGCCTCAGCCAGAAGCACTGGCCCTGGTGTGGTGTAGATGGCCTCAGACAGAGCCACAGGCCCTTGTTTGGTGTAGTTGGCCTCGGCCAGCACCACAGGCCCTGGTGTGGTGTCCATAGCCTCAGCCAGCCGCACAGGCCCTGGTGTGATGAACATTGCCTCATCCAGCAGCACAGTCCTTGGTGTGTTGTAGACGAACTCATCCAGAGCCACAGGCCCTGGTGTGGTGTACATGGCCTCAGACAAAGCCACAGGCCCTGAAGAGGTGTCCATGGCCTCAGACAAAGCCACAGGCCCTGAAGAGGTGTCCATGGCCTCAGCCAGTAGCACAGGTCCTGGTGTGGTGTAGACGGCCTCAGACAGAGCCACAGTCCTTGGTGTGGTGTAGGTGTCCTAAGCTGGTTGCACAGGTCCACATCCGGAAGCACAGGCCCTGTTGTGTTGTAGATTGCCTCAGCCAGAGCCACAGACCTTGGTGTGGTGTTCATGGCCTAAGCCAGAGCTACAGGCCCACAGCAAGCAGCACAGGCCCTGGTGTGGTGTCCATACCTCAGCCAGCAGCACAGCTCCTGTTGTGGTGTAGTTGGCCTCAGCCAGCAGCACAGGTCCTGGTGTGGTGTCCATCGCCTCAGCCAGAAACACTGGCCCTGGTGTGATGTAGATGGCCTCAGCCAGAGCCACAGGACCTGGTGTGGTGTTCATGACCTCAGCCAGCATCAAAGGCCCGGGGGTGGTGTACATGGCCTCAGCCAGAGCCACAGGCACTGGTGTGGTGTCCATAGCCTCAGCCAGCAGCACAGGCCTTGGTGTGGTGTCAATGGCCTCAGCCAGTAGCACAGGCCCTGGTGTGGTGTAGGTGGCCTAAGCTGGCTGCACAGGTCCACAGCCAGCAGCACAAGCCCTGGTGTGGTGTACATGGCCTCAGCTAGAGGCACAGGCCCTGGTGTGGTGTAGATGATCTCAGCCAGAGACACAGGCCCTTGTGTGGTGTAGTTGGCCTCAGCCAGCAGCACAGGCCCTGGGGTGATAAACATGGCCTCATCCAGTAGTACAGCCCTTGGTGTGTTGTAGACGGCCTCATCCAGAGCCACAGGCCGTGTGTGGTGTACATGGCCTCAGCCAGATCCAAAGGCTCTGGGGTGGTGTCCATAGCCTCAGCCAGCAGCACAGGTCCTGGTGTGGTGTCCATGGCCTCAGCCAGTAGCACAGGCCCTGGTGTGGTGTAGGTGGCCTAAGCTGGCTGCACAGGTCCACAGCCAGCAGCACAGGCCCTGGTGTGGTGTACATGGCCTCAGCTAGAGGCACAGGCCCTGGTGTGGTGTAGATGGTCTCAGCCAGAGACACAGGCCCTTGGTGTGTTGTAGATGGCCTCATCAGGAGCCACAGGCCCTGTTGTGGTGTAGGTTGCCTCAGTCAGCACCACAGGCCCTGTGTGGTGTGCATGGCCTCAGCCAGTAGCACAGGCCCTGGTGTGATGTAGACTGCTTCAGCCAGAGCCACAGGCCATGGTGTGGTGTAGGTGGCCTAAGCTGGCTGCACAGGTCCACAGCCAGCAGTACAGGCCCTGGTGTGGTGTCCATGGCCTCAGCCAGATGCACTGGCCGTGGTGTGGTGTAGCTGGCCTCAGCCAGAGCCACAGGCCCTGGTGTGGTGTTCATGGCCTCAGCCAGAGCCAAATGCCCTGGTGTGGTGTCCATAGCTTCAGCCAGCAGCACAGGTCTTGGTGTGGTGTCCATGGCCCCAGCCAGTAGCACAGGCCCTGGTGTGATGTAGACGGCCTCAGCCAGAGCCACAGGCCCTGGTGTGGTGTAGGTGGCCTAAGCTGGCTGCACAGGTCCACAGCCAGAAGCACAGGCCCTGGCGTGGTGTAGGTGGCCTAACCTGGCTGCACAGGTCCACAACCAGAAGCACAGGACCTGGTGTGATGTAGACGGCTTCAGCCAGAGCCACAGGCCCTGGTGTGGTGTAGGTGGCCTAACCTGGCTGCACAGGTCCACAGCCAGAAGCACAGGCCCTGGTGTGGTGAAGGTGGCCTAAGCTGGCTGCACAGGTCCACAGCCAGAAGCACAGGCCCTGTGTGGTGTAAATGGCCTCAGCCAGAGCCACAGGCCATGGGGTGGTGTCCAAAGCCTCAGCCAGCAGCACAGGTCCTGGTGTGGTGTCCATGGTCTCAGCCAGAAGCACAGGCCCTGGTGTAATGTAGACGGCGTCAGCGCAGGCCACAGGCCCTGGTGTAATTTAGATGACCTATGTTAGCAGAATAGGCTTCGGTGTGGTGCGGATGGCCTCACCCGGCAGCACAAGACATTGCTGAAAACAGCCAAAAGGAATGTCGTTAATGTGGCCTCATTAATGGACACCAACACCCTCCTTCTCTGGATCAAAACCAGCTCAGTGACATGAAAAGCAAATTCTTACAGCACCTGGTATTCCCAGGCAGTCTCCCATCCAAGTACTAACCAAGCCCAACCTTGCATAGCTTCCGAGATCAGACGAGATCGGGCTTTGGCAAGGCGGTATGGCCGTAAGCTGCTGGCGTCAGCACAAAGCGTCAATTTATGATATCAAGTAGTGAGGTGGCCAATACTCGCAGTTACGAACACAAGCCTCCAATTTAACTACAGTGTTAATGGTAACTGCATGCTTGCCTAATACCCTAACCAAAGGACTCATTTTAGCCTTTGATCAGCAACACAGGCCCTGGTGTGGTGTAAATGGCCTCAGCCAGAGCCACAGGACCTGGTGTGGTGTAGTTGGCCTCAGCCAGCATCAAAGGCCCGGGGGTGGTGTACATGGCCTCAGCCAGAGCCACAGGCACTGGTGTGGTGTCCATAGCCTCAGCCAACAGCACAGGCCCTGTTGTGGTGTCCATGGCCTCAGCCAGAAGCACTGGCCCTGGTGTGGTGTAGATGGCCTCAGACAGAGCCACATGCCCTGGTGGGGTGTAGTTGGCCTCAGCCAGCAGCACAGGTCCTGGTGTGGTGTCCATGGCCTCAGCCAGCAGCACAGGCCCTGGTGTGGTGTCCATGGCCTCAGCCAGAAGCACTGGCCCTGGTGTGGTGTAGATGGCCTCAGACAGAGCCACAGGCCCTTGTTTGGTGTAGTTGGCCTCAGCCAGCACCACAGGCCCTGGTGTGGTGTCCATAGCCTCAGCCAGCCGCACAGGCCCTGGTGTGATGAACATTGCCTCATCCAGCAGCACAGTCCTTGGTGTGTTGTAGACGACCTCATCCAGAGCCACAGGCCCTGGTGTGGTGTACATGGCCTCAGACAAAGCCACAGGCCCTGAAGAGGTGTCCATGGCCTCAGCCAGTAGCACAGGTCCTGGTGTGGTGTAGACGGCCTCAGACAGAGCCACAGGCCTTGGTGTGGTGTAGGTGGCCTAAGCTGGCTGCACAGGTCCACATCCGGAAGCACAGGCCCTGTTGTGTTGTAGATTGCCTCAGCCAGAGCCACAGACCTTGGTGTGGTGTAGATGGCCTCAGACAGAGCCACAGGCCCTTGTTTGGTGTAGTTGGCCTCGGCCAGCACCACAGGCCCTGGTGTGGTGTCCATAGTCTCAGCCAGCCGCACAGGCCCTGGTGTGATGAACATTGCCTCATCCAGCAGCACAGTCCTTGGTGTGTTGTAGACGAACTCATCCAGAGCCACAGGCCCTGGTGTGGTGTACATGGCCTCAGACAAAGCCACAGGCCCTGAAGAGGTGTCCATGGCCTCAGACAAAGCCACAGGCCCTGAAGAGGTGTCCATGGCCTCAGCCAGTAGCACAGGTCCTGGTGTGGTGTAGACGGCCTCAGACAGAGCCACAGTCCTTGGTGTGGTGTAGATGTCCTAAGCTAGCTGCACAGGTCCACATCCGGAAGAACTGGCCCTGTTGTGTTGTAGATTGCCTCAGCCAGAGCCACAGACCTTGGTGTGGTGTTCATGGCCTAAGCCAGAGCTACAGGCCCACAGCAAGCAGCACAGGCCCTGGTGTGGTGTTCATAGCTCAGCCAGCAGCACAGCTCCTGTTGTGGTGTAGTTGGCCTCAGCCAGCAGCACAGGTCCTGGTGTGGTGTCCATGGCCTCAGCCAGCAGCACAGGTCCTGGTGTGGTGTCCATCGCCTCAGCCAGAAACACTGGCCCTGGTGTGATGTAGATGGCCTCAGCCAGAGCCACAGGACCTGGTGTGGTGTTCATGACCTCAGCCAGCATCAAAGGCCCGGGGGTGGTGTACATGGCCTCAGCCAGAGCCACAGGCACTGGTGTGGTGTCCATAGCCTCAGCCAGCAGCACAGGCCTTGGTGTGGTGTCAATGGCCTCAGCCAGTAGCACAGGCCCTGGTGTGGTGTAGGTGGCCTAAGCTGGCTGCACAGGTCCACAGCCAGCAGCACAAGCCCTGGTGTGGTGTACATGGCCTCAGCTAGAGGCACAGGCCCTGGTGTGGTGTAGATGATCTCAGCCAGAGACACAGGCCCTTGTGTGGTGTAGTTGGCCTCAGCCAGCAGCACAGGCCCTGGGGTGATAAACATGGCCTCATCCAGTAGTACAGCCCTTGGTGTGTTGTAGACGGCCTCATCCAGAGCCACAGGCCGTGTGTGGTGTACATGGCCTCAGCCAGATCCAAAGGCTCTGGGGTGGTGTCCATAGCCTCAGCCAGCAGCACAGGTCCTGGTGTGGTGTCCATGGCCTCAGCCAGTAGCACAGGCCCTGGTGTGGTGTAGGTGGCCTAAGCTGGCTGCACAGGTCCACAGCCAGCAGCACAGGCCCTGTTGCGGTGTACATGGCCTCAGCTAGAGGCACAGGCCCTGGTGTGGTGTAGATGGTCTCAGCTAGAGGCACAGGCCCTTGGTGTGTTGTAGATGGCCTCATCAGGAGCCACAGGCCCTGTTGTGGTGTAGGTTGCCTCAGTCAGCACCACAGGCCCTGTGTGGTGTGCATGGCCTCAGCCAGTAGCACAGGACCTGGTGTGATGTAGACTGCTTCAGCCAGAGCCACAGGCCATGGTGTGGTGTAGGTGGCCTAAGCTGGCTGCACAGGTCCACAGCCAGCAGTACAGGCCCTGGTGTGGTGTCCATGGCCTCAGCCAGATGCACTGGCCGTGGTGTGGTGTAGCTGGCCTCAGCCAGAGCCACAGGCCCTGGTGTGGTGTTCATGGCCTCAGCCAGAGCCAAATGCCCTGGTGTGGTGTCCATAGCTTCAGCCAGCAGCACAGGTCTTGGTGTGGTGTCCATGGCCTCAGCCAGTAGCACAGGCCCTGGTGTGATGTAGACGGCCTCAGCCAGAGCCACAGGCCCTGGTGTGGTGTAGGTGGCCTAAGCTGGCTGCACAGGTCCACAACCAGAAGCACAGGCCCTGGCGTGGTGTAGGTGGCCTAACCTGGCTGCACAGGTCCACAACCAGAAGCACAGGACCTGGTGTGATGTAGACGGCCTCAGCCAGAGCCACAGGCCCTGGTGTGGTGTAGGTGGCCTAACCTGGCTGCACAGGTCCACAGCCAGAAGCACAGGCCCTGTGTGGTGTAAATGGCCTCAGCCAGAGCCACAGGCCCTGGGGTGGTGTCCAAAGCCTCAGCCAGCAGCACAGGTCCTGGTGTGGTGTCCATGGTCTCAGCCAGAAGCACAGGCCCTGGTGTAATGTAGACGGCGTCAGCGCAGGCCACAGGCCCTGGTGTAATTTAGATGACCTATGTTAGCAGAATAGGCCTCGGTGTGGTGCGGATGGTCTCACCCGGCAGCACAAGACATTGCTGAAAACAGCCAAAAGGAATGTCGTTAATGTGGCCTCATTAATGGACACCAACACCCTCCTTCTCTGGATCAAAACCAGCTCAGTGACATGAAAAGCAAATGCTTACAGCACCTGGTATTCCCAGGCAGTCTCCCATCCAAGTACTAACCAAGCCCAACCTTGCATAGCTTCCGAGATCAGACGAGATCGGGCTTTGGCAAGGCGGTATGGCCGTAAGCTGCTGGCGTCAGCACAAAGCGTCAATTTATGGTATCAAGTAGTGAGGTGGCCAATACTCGCAGTTACGAACACAAGCCTCCAATTTAACTACAGTGTTAATGGTAACTGCATGCTTGCCTAATACCCTAACCAAAGGACTCATTTTAGCCTTTGATCAGCAACACAGGCCCTGGTGTGGTGTAAATGGCCTCAGCCAGAGCCACAGGACCTGGTGTGGTGTAGTTGGCCTCAGCCAGCATCAAAGGCCCGGGGGTGGTGTACATGGCCTCAGCCAGAGCCACAGGCACTGGTGTGGTGTCCATAGCCTCAGCCAACAGCACAGGCCCTGTTGTGGTGTCCATGGCCTCAGCCAGAAGCACTGGCCCTGGTGTGGTGTAGATGGCCTCAGACAGAGCCACATGCCCTGGTGGGGTGTAGTTGGCCTCAGCCAGCAGCACAGGTCCTGGTGTGGTGTAGTTGGCCTCAGCCAGCATCAAAGGCCCGGGGGTGGTGTACATGGCCTCAGCCAGAGCCACAGGCACTGGTGTGGTGTCCATAGCCTCAGCCAGAAGCACTGGCCCTGGTGTGGTGTAGATGGCCTAAGCTGGCTGCACAGGTCCACAGCCAGCAGCACAGGCCCTGGTGTGGTGTACATGGCCTCAGCTAGAGGCACAGGCCCTGGTGTGGTGTAGATGGTCTCAGCCAGAGACACAGGCCCTTGGTGTGTTGTAGATGGCCTCATCAGGAGCCACAGGCCCTGTTGTGGTGTAGGTTGCCTCAGTCAGCAGCACAGGCCCTGTGTGGTGTCCATAGCCTCAGCCAGCCGCACAGGCCCTGGTGTGATGAACACTGCCTCATCCAGCAGCACAGTCCTTGGTGTGTTGTAGACGACCTCATCCAGAGCCACAGGCCCTGGTGTGGTGTACATGGCCTCAGACAAAGCCACAGGCCCTGAAGAGGTGTCCATGGCCTCAGCCAGTAGCACAGGTCCTGGTGTGGTGTAGACGGCCTCAGACAGAGCCACAGGCCTTGAAGAGGTGTCCATGGCCTCAGCCAGTAGCACAGGTCCTGGTGTGGTGTAGACGGCCTCAGACAGAGCCACAGGCCTTGGTGTGGTGTAGGTGGCCTAAGCTGGCTGCACAGGTCCACATCCGGAAGCTCAGGCCCTGTTGTGTTGTAGATTGCCTCAGCCAGAGCCACAGACCTTGGTGTGGTGTTCATGGCCTAAGCCAGAGCTACAGGCCCACAGCAAGCAGCACAGGCCCTGGTGTGGTGTCCATAGCTCAGCCAGCAGCACAGCTCCTGTTGTGGTGTAGTTGGCCTCAGCCAGCAGCACAGGTCCTGGTGTGGTGTCCATCGCCTCAGCCAGAAACACTGGCCCTGGTGTGATGTAGATGGCCTCAGCCAGAGCCACAGGACCTGGTGTGGTGTTCATGACCTCAGCCAGCATCAAAGGCCCGGGGGTGGTGTACATGGCCTAAGCCAGAGCCACAGGCACTGGTGTGGTGTCCATAGCCTCAGCCAGCAGCACAGGCCTTGGTGTGGTGTCCATGGCCTCAGCCAGTAGCACAGGCCCTGGTGTGGTGTAGGTGGCCTAAGCTGGCTGCACAGGTCCACAGCCAGCAGCACAAGCCCTGGTGTGGTGTACATGGCCTCAGCTAGAGGCACAGGCCCTGGTGTGGTGTAGATGATCTCAGCCAGAGACACAGGCCCTTGTGTGGTGTAGTTGGCCTCAGCCAGCAGCACAGGCCCTGGGGTGATAAACATGGCCTCATCCAGTAGTACAGCCCTTGGTGTGTTGTAGACGGCCTCATCCAGAGCCACAGGCCGTGTGTGGTGTACATGGCCTCAGCCAGATCCAAAGGCTCTGGGGTGGTGTCCATAGCCTCAGCCAGCAGCACAGGTCCTGGTGTGGTGTCCATGGCCTCAGCCAGTAGCACAGGCCCTGGTGTGGTGTAGGTGGCCTAAGCTGGCTGCACAGGTCCACAGCCAGCAGCACAGGCCCTGGTGTGGTGTACATGGCCTCAGCTAGAGGCACAGGCCCTGGTGTGGTGTAGATGGTCTCAGCCAGAGACACAGGCCCTTGGTGTGTTGTAGATGGCCTCATCAGGAGCCACAGGCCCTGTTGTGGTGTAGGTTGCCTCAGTCAGCAGCACAGGCCCTGTGTGGTGTCCATGGCCTCAGCCAGTAGCACAGGCCCTGGTGTGATGTAGACTGCTTCAGCCAGAGCCACAGGCCATGGTGTGGTGTAGGTGGCCTAAGCTGGCTGCACAGGTCCACAGCCAGCAGCACAGGCCCTGGTGTGGTGTCCATGGCCTCAGCCAGATGCACTGGCCGTGGTGTGGTGTAGCTGGCCTCAGCCAGAGCCACAGGCCCTGGTGTGGTGTTCATGGCCTCAGCCAGAGCCAAATGCCCTGGTGTGGTGTCCATAGCTTCAGCCAGCAGCACAGGTCTTGGTGTGGTGTCCATGGCCTCAGCCAGTAGCACAGGCCCTGGTGTGATGTAGATGGCCTCAGCCAGAGCCACAGGCCCTGGTGTGGTGTAGGTGGCCTAAGCTGGCTGCACAGGTCCACAGCCAGAAGCACAGGCCCTGGCGTGGTGTAGGTGGCCTAACCTGGCTGCACAGGTCCACAACCAGAAGCACAGGACCTGGTGTGATGTAGACGGCTTCTGCCAGAGCCACAGGCCCTGGTGTGGTGTAGGTGGCCTAAGCTGGCTGCACAGGTCCACAGCCAGAAGCCACAGGCCCTGTGTGGTGTAAATGGCCTCAGCCAGAGCCACAGGCCCTGGGGTGGTGTCCAAAGCCTCAGCCAGCAGCACAGGTCCTGGTGTGGTGTCCATGGTCTCAGCCAGAAGCACAGGCCCTGGTGTAATGTAGACGGCGTCAGCGCAGGCCACAGGCCCTGGTGTAATTTAGATGACCTATGTTAGCAGAATAGGTCTCGGTGTGGTGCGGATGGCCTCACCCGGCAGCACAAGACATTGCTGAAAACAGCCAAAAGGAATGTCGTTAATGTGGCCTCATTAATTGACACCAACACCCTCCTTCTCTGGATCAAAACCAGCTAAGTGACATGAAAAGCAAATGCTTACAGCACCTGGTATTCCCAGGCAGTCTCCCATCCAAGTACTAACCAAGCCCAACCTTGCATAGCTTCCGAGATCAGACGAGATCGGGCTTTGGCAAGGCGGTATGGCCGTAAGCTGCTGGCGTCAGCACAAAGCGTCAATTTATGGTATCAAGTAGTGAGGTGGCCAATACTCGCAGTTACGAACACAAGCCTCCAATTTAACTACAGTGTTAATGGTAACTGCATGCTTGCCTAATACCCTAACCAAAGGACTCATTTTAGCCTTTGATCAGCAACACAGGCCCTGGTGTGGTGTAAATGGCCTCAGCCAGAGCCACAGGACCTGGTGTGGTGTAGTTGGCCTCAGCCAGCATCAAAGGCCCGGGGGTGGTGTACATGGCCTCAGCCAGAGCCACAGGCACTGGTGTGGTGTCCATAGCCTCAGCCAACAGCACAGGCCCTGTTGTGGTGTCCATGGCCTCAGCCAGAAGCACTGGCCCTGGTGTGGTGTAGATGGCCTCAGACAGAGCCACATGCCCTGGTGGGGTGTAGTTGGCCTCAGCCAGCAGCACAGGTCCTGGTGTGGTGTCCATGGCCTCAGCCAGCAGCACAGGCCCTGGTGTGGTGTCCATGGCCTCAGCCAGAAGCACTGGCCCTGGTGTGGTGTAGCTGGCCTCAGACAGAGCCACAGGCCCTGGTGTGGTGTTCATGGCCTCAGCCAGAGCCAAATGCCCTGGTGTGGTGTCCATAGCTTCAGCCAGCAGCACAGGTCTTCGTGTGGTGTCCATGGCCTCAGCCAGTAGCACAGGCCCTGGTTTGATGTAGACGGCCTCAGCCAGAGCCACAGGCCCTGGTGTGGTGTAGGTGGCCTAAGCTGGCTGCACAGGTCCACAACCAGAAGCACAGGCCCTGGCGTGGTGTAGGTGGCCTAACCTGGCTGCACAGGTCCACAACCAGAAGCACAGGACCTGGTGTGATGTAGACGGCTTCAGCCAGAGCCACAGGCCCTGGTGTGGTGTAGGTGGCCTAACCTGGCTGCACAGGTCCACAGCCAGAAGCACAGGCCCTGGTGTGGTGTAGGTGGCCTAAGCTGGCTGCACAGGTCCACAGCAAGAAGCACAGGCCCTGGTGTGGTGTCCATGGCCTCAGCCAGAAGCACTGGCCCTGGTGTGGTGTAAATGGCCTCAGCCAGAGCCACAGGCCATGGGGTGGTGTCCATGGCCTCAGCCAGATGCACTGGCCGTGGTGTGGTGTAGCTGGCCTCAGCCAGAGCCACAGGCCCTGGTGTGGTGTTCATGGCCTCAGCCAGAGCCAAATGCCCTGGTGTGGTGTCCATAGCTTCAGCCAGCAGCACAGGTCTTGGTGTGGTGTCCATGGCCTCAGCCAGTAGCACAGGCCCTGGTGTGATGTAGACGGCCTCAGCCAGAGCCACAGGCCCTGGTGTGGTGTAGGTGGCCTAAGCTGGCTGCACAGGTCCACAACCAGAAGCACAGGCCCTGGCGTGGTGTAGGTGGCCTAACCTGGCTGCACAGGTCCACAACCAGAAGCACAGGACCTGGTGTGATGTAGACGGCTTCAGCCAGAGCCACAGGCCCTGGTGTGGTGTAGGTGGCCTAAGCTGGCTGCACAGGTCCACAGCCAGAAGCACAGGCCCTGTGTGGTGTAAATGGCCTCAGCCAGAGCCACAGGCCCTGGGGTGGTGTCCAAAGCCTCAGCCAGCAGCACAGGTCCTGGTGTGGTGTCCATGGTCTCAGCCAGAAGCACAGGCCCTGGTGTAATGTAGACGGCGTCAGCGCAGGCCACAGGCCCTGGTGTAATTTAGATGACCTATGTTAGCAGAATAGGCTTCGGTGTGGTGCGGATGGCCTCACCCGGCAGCACAAGACATTGCTGAAAACAGCCAAAAGGAATGTCGTTAATGTGGCCTCATTAATGGACACCAACACCCTCCTTCTCTGGATCAAAATCAGCTCAGTGACATGAAAAGCAAATTCTTACAGCACCTGGTATTCCCAGGCAGTCTCCCATCCAAGTACTAACCAAGCCCAACCTTGCATAGCTTCCGAGATCAGACGAGATCAGGCTTTGGCAAGGCGGTATGGCCGTAAGCTGCTGGCGTCAGCACAAAGCGTCAATTTATGGTATCAAGTAGTGAGGTGGCCAATACTCGCAGTTACGAACACAAGCCTCCAATTTAACTACAGTGTTAATGGTAACTGCATGCTTGCCTAATACCCTAACCAAAGGACTCATTTTAGCCTTTGATCAGCAACACAGGCCCTGGTGTGGTGTAAATGGCCTCAGCCAGAGCCACAGGACCTGGTGTGGTGTAGTTGGCCTCAGCCAGCATCAAAGGCCCGGGGGTGGTGTACATGGCCTCAGCCAGAGCCACAGGCACTGGTGTGGTGTCCATAGCCTCAGCCAACAGCACAGGCCCTGTTGTGGTGTCCATGGCCTCAGCCAGAAGCACTGGCCCTGGTGTGGTGTAGATGGCCTCAGACAGAGCCACATGCCCTGGTGGGGTGTAGTTGGCCTCAGCCAGCAGCACAGGTCCTGGTGTGGTGTCCATGGCCTCAGCCAGCAGCACAGGCCCTGGTGTGGTGTCCATGGCCTCAGCCAGAAGCACTGGCCCTGGTGTGGTGTAGATGGCCTCAGACAGAGCCACAGGCCCTTGTTTGGTGTAGTTGGCCTCAGCCAGCACCACAGGCCCTGGTGTGGTGTCCATAGCCTCAGCCAGCCGCACAGGCCCTGGTGTGATGAACATTGCCTCATCCAGCAGCACAGTCCTTGGTGTGTTGTAGACGACCTCATCCAGAGCCACAGGCCCTGGTGTGGTGTACATGGCCTCAGACAAAGCCACAGGCCCTGAAGAGGTGTCCATGGCCTCAGCCAGTAGCACAGGTCCTGGTGTGGTGTAGACGGCCTCAGACAGAGCCACAGGCCTTGAAGAGGTGTCCATGGCCTCAGCCAGTAGCACAGGTCCTGGTGTGGTGTAGACGGCCTCAGACAGAGCCACAGGCCTTGGTGTGGTGTAGGTGGCCTAAGCTGGCTGCACAGGTCCACATCCGGAAGCTCAGGCCCTGTTGTGTTGTAGATTGCCTCAGCCAGAGCCACAGACCTTGGTGTGGTGTTCATGGCCTAAGCCAGAGCTACAGGCCCACAGCAAGCAGCACAGGCCCTGGTGTGGTGTCCATAGCTCAGCCAGCAGCACAGCTCCTGTTGTGGTGTAGTTGGCCTCAGCCAGCAGCACAGGTCCTGGTGTGGTGTCCATCGCCTCAGCCAGAAACACTGGCCCTGGTGTGATGTAGATGGCCTCAGCCAGAGCCACAGGACCTGGTGTGGTGTTCATGACCTCAGCCAGCATCAAAGGCCCGGGGGTGGTGTACATGGCCTAAGCCAGAGCCACAGGCACTGGTGTGGTATCCATAGCCTCAGCCAGCAGCACAGGCCTTGGTGTGGTGTCCATGGCCTCAGCCAGTAGCACAGGCCCTGGTGTGGTGTAGGTGGCCTAAGCTGGCTGCACAGGTCCACAGCCAGCAGCACAAGCCCTGGTGTGGTGTACATGGCCTCAGCTAGAGGCACAGGCCCTGGTGTGGTGTAGATGATCTCAGCCAGAGACACAGGCCCTTGTGTGGTGTAGTTGGCCTCAGCCAGCAGCACAGGCCCTGGGGTGATAAACATGGCCTCATCCAGTAGTACAGCCCTTGGTGTGTTGTAGACGGCCTCATCCAGAGCCACAGGCCGTGTGTGGTGTACATGGCCTCAGCCAGATCCAAAGGCTCTGGGGTGGTGTCCATAGCCTCAGCCAGCAGCACAGGTCCTGGTGTGGTGTCCATGGCCTCAGCCAGTAGCACAGGCCCTGGTGTGGTGTAGGTGGCCTAAGCTGGCTGCACAGGTCCACAGCCAGCAGCACAGGCCCTGGTGTGGTGTACATGGCCTCAGCTAGAGGCACAGGCCCTGGTGTGGTGTAGATGGTCTCAGCCAGAGACACAGGCCCTTGGTGTGTTGTAGATGGCCTCATCAGGAGCCACAGGCCCTGTTGTGGTGTAGGTTGCCTCAGTCAGCAGCACAGGCCCTGTGTGGTGTCCATGGCCTCAGCCAGTAGCACAGGCCCTGGTGTGATGTAGACTGCTTCAGCCAGAGCCACAGGCCATGGTGTGGTGTAGGTGGCCTAAGCTGGCTGCACAGGTCCACAGCCAGCAGCACAGGCCCTGGTGTGGTGTCCATGGCCTCAGCCAGATGCACTGGCCGTGGTGTGGTGTAGCTGGCCTCAGCCAGAGCCACAGGCCCTGGTGTGGTGTTCATGGCCTCAGCCAGAGCCAAATGCCCTGGTGTGGTGTCCATAGCTTCAGCCAGCAGCACAGGTCTTGGTGTGGTGTCCATGGCCTCAGCCAGTAGCACAGGCCCTGGTGTGATGTAGATGGCCTCAGCCAGAGCCACAGGCCCTGGTGTGGTGTAGGTGGCCTAAGCTGGCTGCACAGGTCCACAGCCAGAAGCACAGGCCCTGGCGTGGTGTAGGTGGCCTAACCTGGCTGCACAGGTCCACAACCAGAAGCACAGGACCTGGTGTGATGTAGACGGCTTCTGCCAGAGCCACAGGCCCTGGTGTGGTGTAGGTGGCCTAAGCTGGCTGCACAGGTCCACAGCCAGAAGCCACAGGCCCTGTGTGGTGTAAATGGCCTCAGCCAGAGCCACAGGCCCTGGGGTGGTGTCCAAAGCCTCAGCCAGCAGCACAGGTCCTGGTGTGGTGTCCATGGTCTCAGCCAGAAGCACAGGCCCTGGTGTAATGTAGACGGCGTCAGCGCAGGCCACAGGCCCTGGTGTAATTTAGATGACCTATGTTAGCAGAATAGGTCTCGGTGTGGTGCGGATGGCCTCACCCGGCAGCACAAGACATTGCTGAAAACAGCCAAAAGGAATGTCGTTAATGTGGCCTCATTAATTGACACCAACACCCTCCTTCTCTGGATCAAAACCAGCTAAGTGACATGAAAAGCAAATGCTTACAGCACCTGGTATTCCCAGGCAGTCTCCCATCCAAGTACTAACCAAGCCCAACCTTGCATAGCTTCCGAGATCAGACGAGATCGGGCTTTGGCAAGGCGGTATGGCCGTAAGCTGCTGGCGTCAGCACAAAGCGTCAATTTATGGTATCAAGTAGTGAGGTGGCCAATACTCGCAGTTACGAACACAAGCCTCCAATTTAACTACAGTGTTAATGGTAACTGCATGCTTGCCTAATACCCTAACCAAAGGACTCATTTTAGCCTTTGATCAGCAACACAGGCCCTGGTGTGGTGTAAATGGCCTCAGCCAGAGCCACAGGACCTGGTGTGGTGTAGTTGGCCTCAGCCAGCATCAAAGGCCCGGGGGTGGTGTACATGGCCTCAGCCAGAGCCACAGGCACTGGTGTGGTGTCCATAGCCTCAGCCAACAGCACAGGCCCTGTTGTGGTGTCCATGGCCTCAGCCAGAAGCACTGGCCCTGGTGTGGTGTAGATGGCCTCAGACAGAGCCACATGCCCTGGTGGGGTGTAGTTGGCCTCAGCCAGCAGCACAGGTCCTGGTGTGGTGTCCATGGCCTCAGCCAGCAGCACAGGCCCTGGTGTGGTGTCCATGGCCTCAGCCAGAAGCACTGGCCCTGGTGTGGTGTAGCTGGCCTCAGACAGAGCCACAGGCCCTGGTGTGGTGTTCATGGCCTCAGCCAGAGCCAAATGCCCTGGTGTGGTGTCCATAGCTTCAGCCAGCAGCACAGGTCTTCGTGTGGTGTCCATGGCCTCAGCCAGTAGCACAGGCCCTGGTTTGATGTAGACGGCCTCAGCCAGAGCCACAGGCCCTGGTGTGGTGTAGGTGGCCTAAGCTGGCTGCACAGGTCCACAACCAGAAGCACAGGCCCTGGCGTGGTGTAGGTGGCCTAACCTGGCTGCACAGGTCCACAACCAGAAGCACAGGACCTGGTGTGATGTAGACGGCTTCAGCCAGAGCCACAGGCCCTGGTGTGGTGTAGGTGGCCTAACCTGGCTGCACAGGTCCACAGCCAGAAGCACAGGCCCTGGTGTGGTGTAGGTGGCCTAAGCTGGCTGCACAGGTCCACAGCAAGAAGCACAGGCCCTGGTGTGGTGTCCATGGCCTCAGCCAGAAGCACTGGCCCTGGTGTGGTGTAGATGGCCTCAGACAGAGCCACAGGCCCTTGTTTGGTGTAGTTGGCCTCAGCCAGCACCACAGGCCCTGGTGTGGTGTAGATAGCCTCAGCCAGCCGCACAGGCCCTGGTGTGATGAACATTGCCTAATCCAGCAGCACAGTCCTTGGTGTGTTGTAGACGAACTCATCCAGAGCCACAGGCCCTGGTGTGCTGTACATGGCCTCAGACAAAGCCACAGGCCCTGAAGAGGTGTCCATGGCCTCAGACAAAGCCACAGGCCCTGAAGAGGTGTCCATGGCCTCAGCCAGTAGCACAGGTCCTGGTGTGGTGTAGACGGCCTCAGACAGAGCCACAGGCCTTGGTGTGGTGTAGGTGTCCTAAGCTGGCTGCACAGGTCCACATCCGGAAGCACTGGCCATGTTGTGTTGTAGATTGCCTCAGCCAGAGCCACAGACTTTGGTGTGGTGTTCATGGCCTAATCCAGAGCTACAGGCCCACAGCAAGCAGCACAGGCCCTGGTGTGGTGTCCATAGCTCAGCCAGCAGCACAGCTCCTGGTGTGGTGTAGTTGGCCTCAGCCAGCAGCACAGGTCCTGGTGTGGTGTCCATCGCCTCAGCCAGAAACACTGGCCCTGGTGTGATGTAGATGGCCTCAGCCAGAGCCACAGGACCTGGTGTGGTGTTCATGACCTCAGCCAGCATCAAAGGCTCGGGGGTGGTGTACATGGCCTCAGCCAGAGCCACAGGCACTGGTGTGGTGTCCATAGCCTCAGCCAGTAGCACAGGCCCTGGTGTGGTGTAGGTGGCCTAAGCTGGCCGCACAGGTCCACAGCCAGCAGCACAAGCCCTGGTGTGGTGTACATGGCCTCAGCTAGAGGCACAGGCCCTGGTGTGGTGTAGATGATCTCAGCCAGAGACACAGGCCCTTGTGTGGTGTAGTTGGCCTCAGCCAGCAGCACAGGCCCTGGGGTGATAAACATGGCCTCATCCAGTAGTACAGCCCTTGGTGTGTTGTAGACGGCCTCATCCAGAGCCACAGGCCGTGTGTGGTGTACATGGCCTCAGCCAGATCCAAAGGCTCTGGGGTGGTGTCCATAGCCTCAGCCAGCAGCACAGGTCCTGGTGTGGTGTCCATGGCCTCAGCCAGTAGCACAGGCCCTGGTGTGGTGTAGGTGGCCTAAGCTGGCTGCACAGGTCCACAGCCAGCAGCACAGGCCCTGGTGTGGTGTACATGGCCTCAGCTAGAGGCACAGGCCCTGGTGTGGTGTAGATGGTCTCAGCCAGAGACACAGGCCCTTGGTGTGTTGTAGATGGCCTCATCAGGAGCCACAGGCCCTGTTGTGGTGTAGGTTGCCTCAGTCAGCACCACAGGCCCTGTGTGGTGTGCATGGCCTCAGCCAGTAGCACAGGCCCTGGTGTGATGTAGACTGCTTCAGCCAGAGCCACAGGCCATGGTGTGGTGTAGGTGGCCTAAGCTGGCTGCACAGGTCCACAGCCAGCAGTACAGGCCCTGGTGTGGTGTCCATGGCCTCAACCAGATGCACTGGCCGTGGTGTGGTGTAGCTGGCCTCAGCCAGAGCCACAGGCCCTGGTGTGGTGTTCATGGCCTCAGCCAGAGCCAAATGCCCTGGTGTGGTGTCCATAGCTTCAGCCAGCAGCACAGGTCTTGGTGTGGTGTCCATGGCCTCAGCCAGTAGCACAGGCCCTGGTGTGATGTAGACGGCCTCAGCCAGAGCCACAGGACCCTGGTGTGGTGTAGGTGGCCTAAGCTGGCTGCACAGGTCCACAGCCAGAAGCACAGGCCCTGGCGTGGTGTAGGTGGCCTAACCTGGCTGCACAGGTCCACAACCAGAAGCACAGGACCTGGTGTGATGTAGACGGCTTCAGCCAGAGCCACAGGCCCTGGTGTGGTGTAGGTGGCCTAACCTGGCTGCACAGGTCCACAGCCAGAAGCACAGGCCCTGGTGTGGTGAAGGTGGCCTAAGCTGGCTGCACAGGTCCACAGCCAGAAGCACAGGCCCTGTGTGGTGTAAATGGCCTCAGCCAGAGCCACAGGCCATGGGGTGGTGTCCAAAGCCTCAGCCAGCAGCACAGGTCCTGGTGTGGTGTAAATGGCCTCAGCCAGAGCCACAGGCCATGGGGTGGTGTCCATGGCCTCAGCCAGATGCACTGGCCGTGGTGTGGTGTAGCTGGCCTCAGCCAGAGCCACAGGCCCTGGTGTGGTGTTCATGGCCTCAGCCAGAGCCAAATGCCCTGGTGTGGTGTCCATAGCTTCAGCCAGCAGCACAGGTCTTGGTGTGGTGTCCATGGCCTCAGCCAGTAGCACAGGCCCTGGTGTGATGTAGACGGCCTCAGCCAGAGCCACAGGCCCTGGTGTGGTGTAGGTGGCCTAAGCTGGCTGCACAGGTCCACAACCAGAAGCACAGGCCCTGGCGTGGTGTAGGTGGCCTAACCTGGCTGCACAGGTCCACAACCAGAAGCACAGGACCTGGTGTGATGTAGACGGCTTCAGCCAGAGCCACAGGCCCTGGTGTGGTGTAGGTGGCCTAAGCTGGCTGCACAGGTCCACAGCCAGAAGCACAGGCCCTGTGTGGTGTAAATGGCCTCAGCCAGAGCCACAGGCCCTGGGGTGGTGTCCAAAGCCTCAGCCAGCAGCACAGGTCCTGGTGTGGTGTCCATGGTCTCAGCCAGAAGCACAGGCCCTGGTGTAATGTAGACGGCGTCAGCGCAGGCCACAGGCCCTGGTGTAATTTAGATGACCTATGTTAGCAGAATAGGCTTCGGTGTGGTGCGGATGGCCTCACCCGGCAGCACAAGACATTGCTGAAAACAGCCAAAAGGAATGTCGTTAATGTGGCCTCATTAATGGACACCAACACCCTCCTTCTCTGGATCAAAATCAGCTCAGTGACATGAAAAGCAAATTCTTACAGCACCTGGTATTCCCAGGCAGTCTCCCATCCAAGTACTAACCAAGCCCAACCTTGCATAGCTTCCGAGATCAGACGAGATCAGGCTTTGGCAAGGCGGTATGGCCGTAAGCTGCTGGCGTCAGCACAAAGCGTCAATTTATGGTATCAAGTAGTGAGGTGGCCAATACTCGCAGTTACGAACACAAGCCTCCAATTTAACTACAGTGTTAATGGTAACTGCATGCTTGCCTAATACCCTAACCAAAGGACTCATTTTAGCCTTTGATCAGCAACACAGGCCCTGGTGTGGTGTAAATGGCCTCAGCCAGAGCCACAGGACCTGGTGTGGTGTAGTTGGCCTCAGCCAGCATCAAAGGCCCGGGGGTGGTGTACATGGCCTCAGCCAGAGCCACAGGCACTGGTGTGGTGTCCATAGCCTCAGCCAACAGCACAGGCCCTGTTGTGGTGTCCATGGCCTCAGCCAGAAGCACTGGCCCTGGTGTGGTGTAGATGGCCTCAGACAGAGCCACATGCCCTGGTGGGGTGTAGTTGGCCTCAGCCAGCAGCACAGGTCCTGGTGTGGTGTCCATGGCCTCAGCCAGCAGCACAGGCCCTGGTGTGGTGTCCATGGCCTCAGCCAGAAGCACTGGCCCTGGTGTGGTGTAGATGGCCTCAGACAGAGCCACAGGCCCTTGTTTGGTGTAGTTGGCCTCAGCCAGCACCACAGGCCCTGGTGTGGTGTCCATAGCCTCAGCCAGCCGCACAGGCCCTGGTGTGATGAACATTGCCTCATCCAGCAGCACAGTCCTTGGTGTGTTGTAGACGACCTCATCCAGAGCCACAGGCCCTGGTGTGGTGTACATGGCCTCAGACAAAGCCACAGGCCCTGAAGAGGTGTCCATGGCCTCAGCCAGTAGCACAGGTCCTGGTGTGGTGTAGACGGCCTCAGACAGAGCCACAGGCCTTGGTGTGGTGTAGGTGGCCTAAGCTGGCTGCACAGGTCCACATCCGGAAGCACAGGCCCTGTTGTGTTGTAGATTGCCTCAGCCAGAGCCACAGACCTTGGTGTGGTGTTCATGGCCTAAGCCAGAGCTACAGGCCCACAGCAAGCAGCACAGGACCTGGTGTGGTGTCCATAGCTCAGCCAGCAGCACAGCTCCTGTTGTGGTGTAGTTGGCCTCAGCCAGCAGCACAGGTCCTGGTGTGGTGTCCATCGCCTCAGCCAGAAACACTGGCCCTGGTGTGATGTAGATGGCCTCAGCCAGAGCCACAGGACCTGGTGTGGTGTTCATGACCTCAGCCAGCATCAAAGGCCCGGGGGTGGTGTAAATGGCCTCAGCCAGAGCCACAGGCACTGGTGTGGTGTCCCTAGCCTCAGCCAGCAGCACAGGCCTTGGTGTGGTGTCCCTGGACTCAGCCAGTAGCACAAGCCCTGGTGTGGTGTAGGTGGCCTAAGCTGGCTGCACATGTCCACAGCCAGCAGCACAAGCCCTGGTGTGGTGTACATGGCCTCAGCTAGAGGCACAGGCCCTGGTGTGGTGTAGATGATCTCAGCCAGAGACAAAGGCCCTTGTGTGGTGTAGTTGGCCTCAGCCAGCAGCACAGGCCCTGGGGTGATAAACATGGCCTCATCCAGTAGTACAGCCCTTGGTGTGTTGTAGACGGCCTCATCCAGAGCCACAGGCCGTGTGTGGTGTAAATGGCCTCAGCCAGAGCCACAGGCCATGGGGTGGTGTCCAAAGCCTCAGCCAGCAGCACAGGTCCTGGTGTGGTGTCCATGGTCTCAGCCAGAAGCACAGGCCCTGGTGTAATGTAGACGGCGTCAGCGCAGGCCACAGGCCCTGGTGTAATTTAGATGACCTATGTTAGCAGAATAGGCCTCGGTGTGGTGCGGATGGCCTCACCCGGCAGCACAAGACATTGCTGAAAACAGCCAAAAGGAATGTCGTTAATGTGGCCTCATTAATGGACACCAACACCCTCCTTCTCTGGATCAAAATCAGCTCAGTGACATGAAAAGCAAATTCTTACAGCACCTGGTATTCCCAGGCAGTCTCCCATCCAAGTACTAACCAAGCCCAACCTTGCATAGCTTCCGAGATCAGACGAGATCAGGCTTTGGCAAGGCGGTATGGCCGTAAGCTGCTGGCGTCAGCACAAAGCGTCAATTTATGGTATCAAGTAGTGAGGTGGCCAATACTCGCAGTTACGAACACAAGCCTCCAATTTAACTACAGTGTTAATGGTAACTGCATGCTTGCCTAATACCCTAACCAAAGGACTCATTTTAGCCTTTGATCAGCAACACAGGCCCTGGTGTGGTGTAAATGGCCTCAGCCAGAGCCACAGGACCTGGTGTGGTGTAGTTGGCCTCAGCCAGCATCAAAGGCCCGGGGGTGGTGTACATGGCCTCAGCCAGAGCCACAGGCACTGGTGTGGTGTCCATAGCCTCAGCCAACAGCACAGGCCCTGTTGTGGTGTCCATGGCCTCAGCCAGAAGCACTGGCCCTGGTGTGGTGTAGATGGCCTCAGACAGAGCCACATGCCCTGGTGGGGTGTAGTTGGCCTCAGCCAGCAGCACAGGTCCTGGTGTGGTGTCCATGGCCTCAGCCAGCAGCACAGGCCCTGGTGTGGTGTCCATGGCCTCAGCCAGAAGCACTGGCCCTGGTGTGGTGTAGATGGCCTCAGACAGAGCCACAGGCCCTTGTTTGGTGTAGTTGGCCTCAGCCAGCACCACAGGCCCTGGTGTGGTGTCCATAGCCTCAGCCAGCCGCACAGGCCCTGGTGTGATGAACATTGCCTCATCCAGCAGCACAGTCCTTGGTGTGTTGTAGACGACCTCATCCAGAGCCACAGGCCCTGGTGTGGTGTACATGGCCTCAGACAAAGCCACAGGCCCTGAAGAGGTGTCCATGGCCTCAGCCAGTAGCACAGGTCCTGGTGTGGTGTAGACGGCCTCAGACAGAGCCACAGGCCTTGGTGTGGTGTAGGTGGCCTAAGCTGGCTGCACAGGTCCACATCCGGAAGCACAGGCCCTGTTGTGTTGTAGATTGCCTCAGCCAGAGCCACAGACCTTGGTGTGGTGTTCATGGCCTAAGCCAGAGCTACAGGCCCACAGCAAGCAGCACAGGCCCTGGTGTGGTGTCCATAGCTCAGCCAGCAGCACAGCTCCTGTTGTGGTGTAGTTGGCCTCAGCCAGCAGCACAGGTCCTGGTGTGGTGTCCATCGCCTCAGCCAGAAACACTGGCCCTGGTGTGATGTAGATGGCCTCAGCCAGAGCCACAGGACCTGGTGTGGTGTTCATGACCTCAGCCAGCATCAAAGGCCCGGGGGTGGTGTAAATGGCCTCAGCCAGAGCCACAGGCACTGGTGTGGTGTCCCTAGCCTCAGCCAGCAGCACAGGCCTTGGTGTGGTGTCCCTGGCCTCAGCCAGTAGCACAAGCCCTGGTGTGGTGTAGGTGGCCTAAGCTGGCTGCACATGTCCACAGCCAGCAGCACAAGCCCTGGTGTGGTGTACATGGCCTCAGCTAGAGGCACAGGCCCTGGTGTGGTGTAGATGATCTCAGCCAGAGACAAAGGCCCTTGTGTGGTGTAGTTGGCCTCAGCCAGCAGCACAGGCCCTGGGGTGATAAACATGGCCTCATCCAGTAGTACAGCCCTTGGTGTGTTGTAGACGGCCTCATCCAGAGCCACAGGCCGTGTGTGGTATACATGGCCTCAGCCAGATCCAAAGGCTCTGGGGTGGTGTCCATAGCCTCAGCCAGCAGCACAGGTCCCGGTGTGGTGTCCATGGCCTCAGCCAGTAGCACAGGCCCTGGTGTGGTGTAGGTGGCCTAAGCTGGCTGCACAGGTCCACAGCCAGCAGCACAGGCCCTGGTGTGGTGTACATGGCCTCAGCTAGAGGCACAGGCCCTTGGTGTGTTGTAGATGGCCTCATCAGGAGCCACAGGCCCTGTTGTGGTGTAGGTTGCCTCAGTCAGCAGCACAGGCCCTGTGTGGTGTGCATGGCCTCAGCCAGTAGCACAGGCCCTGGTGTGATGTAGACTGCTTCAGCCAGAGCCACAGGCCATGGTGTGGTGTAGGTGGCCTAAGCTGGCTGCACAGGTCCACAGCCAGCAGTACAGGCCCTGGTGTGGTGTCCATGGCCTCAGCCAGATGCACTGGCCGTGGTGTGGTGTAGCTGGCCTCAGCCAGAGCCACAGGCCCTGGTGTGGTGTTCATGGCCTCAGCCAGAGCCAAATGCCCTGGTGTGGTGTCCATAGCTTCAGCCAGCAGCACAGGTCTTGGTGTGGTGTCCATGGCCTCAGCCAGTAGCACAGGCCCTGGTGTGATGTAGACGGCCTCAGCCAGAGCCACAGGCCCTGGTGTGGTGTAGGTGGCCTAAGCTGGCTGCACAGGTCCACAGCCAGAAGCACAGGCCCTGGCGTGGTGTAGGTGGCCTAACCTGGCTGCACAGGTCCACAACCAGAAGCACAGGACCTGGTGTGATGTAGACGGCTTCAGCCAGAGCCACAGGCCCTGGTGTGGTGTAGGTGGCCTAACCTGGCTGCACAGGTCCACAGCCAGAAGCACAGGCCCTGGTGTGGTGAAGGTGGCCTAAGCTGGCTGCACAGGTCCACAGCCAGAAGCACAGGCCCTGTGTGGTGTAAATGGCCTCAGCCAGAGCCACAGGCCATGGGGTGGTGTCCAAAGCCTCAGCCAGCAGCACAGGTCCTGGTGTGGTGTAAATGGCCTCAGCCAGAGCCACAGGCCATGGGGTGGTGTCCATGGCCTCAGCCAGATGCACTGGCCGTGGTGTGGTGTAGCTGGCCTCAGCCAGAGCCACAGGCCCTGGTGTGGTGTTCATGGCCTCAGCCAGAGCCAAATGCCCTGGTGTGGTGTCCATAGCTTCAGCCAGCAGCACAGGTCTTGGTGTGGTGTCCATGGCCTCAGCCAGTAGCACAGGCCCTGGTGTGATGTAGACGGCCTCAGCCAGAGCCACAGGCCCTGGTGTGGTGTAGGTGGCCTAAGCTGGCTGCACAGGTCCACAGCCAGAAGCACAGGCCCTGGCGTGGTGTAGGTGGCCTAAGCTGGCTGCACAGGTCCACAACCAGAAGCACAGGACCTGGTGTGATGTAGACGGCTTCAGCCAGAGCTACAGGCCCTGGTGTGGTGTAGGTGGCCTAACCTGGCTGCAGAGGTCCACAGCCAGAAGCACAGGCCCTGGTGTGGTGAAGGTGGCCTAAGCTGGCTGCACAGGTCCACAGCCAGAAGCACAGGCCCTGTGTGGTGTAAATGGCCTCAGCCAGAGCCACAGGCCCTGGGGTGGTGTCCAAAGCCTCAGCCAGCAGCACAGGTCCTGGTGTGGTGTCCATGGTCTCAGCCAGAAGCACAGGCCCTGGTGTAATGTAGACGGCGTCAGCGCAGGCCACAGGCCCTGGTGTAATTTAGATGACCTATGTTAGCAGAATAGGCCTCGGTGTGGTGCGGATGGCCTCACCCGGCAGCACAAGACATTGCTGAAAACAGCCAAAAGGAATGTCGTTAATGTGGCCTCATTAATGGACACCAACACCCTCCTTCTCTGGATCAAAATCAGCTCAGTGACATGAAAAGCAAATTCTTACAGCACCTGGTATTCCCAGGCAGTCTCCCATCCAAGTACTAACCAAGCCCAACCTTGCATAGCTTCCGAGATCAGACGAGATCAGGCTTTAGCAAGGCGGTATGGCCGTAAGCTGCTGGCGTCAGCACAAAGCGTCAATTTATGGTATCAAGTAGTGAGGTGGCCAATACTCGCAGTTACGAACACAAGCCTCCAATTTAACTACAGTGTTAATGGTAACTGCATGCTTGCCTAATACCCTAACCAAAGGACTCATTTTAGCCTTTGATCAGCAACACAGGCCCTGGTGTGGTGTAAATGGCCTCAGCCAGAGCCACAGGACCTGGTGTGGTGTAGTTGGCCTCAGCCAGCATCAAAGGCCCGGGGGTGGTGTACATGGCCTCAGCCAGAGCCACAGGCACTGGTGTGGTGTCCATAGCCTCAGCCAACAGCACAGGCCCTGTTGTGGTGTCCATGGCCTCAGCCAGAAGCACTGGCCCTGGTGTGGTGTAGATGGCCTCAGACAGAGCCACATGCCCTGGTGGGGTGTAGTTGGCCTCAGCCAGCAGCACAGGTCCTGGTGTGGTGTCCATGGCCTCAGCCAGCAGCACAGGCCCTGGTGTGGTGTCCATGGCCTCAGCCAGAAGCACTGGCCCTGGTGTGGTGTAGATGGCCTCAGACAGAGCCACAGGCCCTTGTTTGGTGTAGTTGGCCTCGGCCAGCACCACAGGCCCTGGTGTGGTGTCCATAGCCTCAGCCAGCCGCACAGGCCCTGGTGTGATGAACATTGCCTCATCCAGCAGCACAGTCCTTGGTGTGTTGTAGACGAACTCATCCAGAGCCACAGGCCCTGGTGTGGTGTACATGGCCTCAGACAAAGCCACAGGCCCTGAAGAGGTGTCCATGGCCTCAGACAAAGCCACAGGCCCTGAAGAGGTGTCCATGGCCTCAGCCAGTAGCACAGGTCCTGGTGTGGTGTAGACGGCCTCAGACAGAGCCACAGTCCTTGGTGTGGTGTAGGTGTCCTAAGCTGGTTGCACAGGTCCACATCCGGAAGCACAGGCCCTGTTGTGTTGTAGATTGCCTCAGCCAGAGCCACAGACCTTGGTGTGGTGTTCATGGCCTAAGCCAGAGCTACAGGCCCACAGCAAGCAGCACAGGCCCTGGTGTGGTGTCCATACCTCAGCCAGCAGCACAGCTCCTGTTGTGGTGTAGTTGGCCTCAGCCAGCAGCACAGGTCCTGGTGTGGTGTCCATCGCCTCAGCCAGAAACACTGGCCCTGGTGTGATGTAGATGGCCTCAGCCAGAGCCACAGGACCTGGTGTGGTGTTCATGACCTCAGCCAGCATCAAAGGCCCGGGGGTGGTGTACATGGCCTCAGCCAGAGCCACAGGCACTGGTGTGGTGTCCATAGCCTCAGCCAGCAGCACAGGCCTTGGTGTGGTGTCAATGGCCTCAGCCAGTAGCACAGGCCCTGGTGTGGTGTAGGTGGCCTAAGCTGGCTGCACAGGTCCACAGCCAGCAGCACAAGCCCTGGTGTGGTGTACATGGCCTCAGCTAGAGGCACAGGCCCTGGTGTGGTGTAGATGATCTCAGCCAGAGACACAGGCCCTTGTGTGGTGTAGTTGGCCTCAGCCAGCAGCACAGGCCCTGGGGTGATAAACATGGCCTCATCCAGTAGTACAGCCCTTGGTGTGTTGTAGACGGCCTCATCCAGAGCCACAGGCCGTGTGTGGTGTACATGGCCTCAGCCAGATCCAAAGGCTCTGGGGTGGTGTCCATAGCCTCAGCCAGCAGCACAGGTCCTGGTGTGGTGTCCATGGCCTCAGCCAGTAGCACAGGCCCTGGTGTGGTGTAGGTGGCCTAAGCTGGCTGCACAGGTCCACAGCCAGCAGCACAGGCCCTGGTGTGGTGTACATGGCCTCAGCTAGAGGCACAGGCCCTGGTGTGGTGTAGATGGTCTCAGCCAGAGACACAGGCCCTTGGTGTGTTGTAGATGGCCTCATCAGGAGCCACAGGCCCTGTTGTGGTGTAGGTTGCCTCAGTCAGCACCACAGGCCCTGTGTGGTGTGCATGGCCTCAGCCAGTAGCACAGGCCCTGGTGTGATGTAGACTGCTTCAGCCAGAGCCACAGGCCATGGTGTGGTGTAGGTGGCCTAAGCTGGCTGCACAGGTCCACAGCCAGCAGTACAGGCCCTGGTGTGGTGTCCATGGCCTCAGCCAGATGCACTGGCCGTGGTGTGGTGTAGCTGGCCTCAGCCAGAGCCACAGGCCCTGGTGTGGTGTTCATGGCCTCAGCCAGAGCCAAATGCCCTGGTGTGGTGTCCATAGCTTCAGCCAGCAGCACAGGTCTTGGTGTGGTGTCCATGGCCCCAGCCAGTAGCACAGGCCCTGGTGTGATGTAGACGGCCTCAGCCAGAGCCACAGGCCCTGGTGTGGTGTAGGTGGCCTAAGCTGGCTGCACAGGTCCACAGCCAGAAGCACAGGCCCTGGCGTGGTGTAGGTGGCCTAACCTGGCTGCACAGGTCCACAACCAGAAGCACAGGACCTGGTGTGATGTAGACGGCTTCAGCCAGAGCCACAGGCCCTGGTGTGGTGTAGGTGGCCTAACCTGGCTGCACAGGTCCACAGCCAGAAGCACAGGCCCTGGTGTGGTGAAGGTGGCCTAAGCTGGCTGCACAGGTCCACAGCCAGAAGCACAGGCCCTGTGTGGTGTAAATGGCCTCAGCCAGAGCCACAGGCCATGGGGTGGTGTCCAAAGCCTCAGCCAGCAGCACAGGTCCTGGTGTGGTGTCCATGGTCTCAGCCAGAAGCACAGGCCCTGGTGTAATGTAGACGGCGTCAGCGCAGGCCACAGGCCCTGGTGTAATTTAGATGACCTATGTTAGCAGAATAGGCTTCGGTGTGGTGCGGATGGCCTCACCCGGCAGCACAAGACATTGCTGAAAACAGCCAAAAGGAATGTCGTTAATGTGGCCTCATTAATGGACACCAACACCCTCCTTCTCTGGATCAAAACCAGCTCAGTGACATGAAAAGCAAATTCTTACAGCACCTGGTATTCCCAGGCAGTCTCCCATCCAAGTACTAACCAAGCCCAACCTTGCATAGCTTCCGAGATCAGACGAGATCGGGCTTTGGCAAGGCGGTATGGCCGTAAGCTGCTGGCGTCAGCACAAAGCGTCAATTTATGATATCAAGTAGTGAGGTGGCCAATACTCGCAGTTACGAACACAAGCCTCCAATTTAACTACAGTGTTAATGGTAACTGCATGCTTGCCTAATACCCTAACCAAAGGACTCATTTTAGCCTTTGATCAGCAACACAGGCCCTGGTGTGGTGTAAATGGCCTCAGCCAGAGCCACAGGACCTGGTGTGGTGTAGTTGGCCTCAGCCAGCATCAAAGGCCCGGGGGTGGTGTACATGGCCTCAGCCAGAGCCACAGGCACTGGTGTGGTGTCCATAGCCTCAGCCAACAGCACAGGCCCTGTTGTGGTGTCCATGGCCTCAGCCAGAAGCACTGGCCCTGGTGTGGTGTAGATGGCCTCAGACAGAGCCACATGCCCTGGTGGGGTGTAGTTGGCCTCAGCCAGCAGCACAGGTCCTGGTGTGGTGTCCATGGCCTCAGCCAGCAGCACAGGCCCTGGTGTGGTGTCCATGGCCTCAGCCAGAAGCACTGGCCCTGGTGTGGTGTAGATGGCCTCAGACAGAGCCACAGGCCCTTGTTTGGTGTAGTTGGCCTCAGCCAGCACCACAGGCCCTGGTGTGGTGTCCATAGCCTCAGCCAGCCGCACAGGCCCTGGTGTGATGAACATTGCCTCATCCAGCAGCACAGTCCTTGGTGTGTTGTAGACGACCTCATCCAGAGCCACAGGCCCTGGTGTGGTGTACATGGCCTCAGACAAAGCCACAGGCCCTGAAGAGGTGTCCATGGCCTCAGCCAGTAGCACAGGTCCTGGTGTGGTGTAGACGGCCTCAGACAGAGCCACAGGCCTTGGTGTGGTGTAGGTGGCCTAAGCTGGCTGCACAGGTCCACATCCGGAAGCACAGGCCCTGTTGTGTTGTAGATTGCCTCAGCCAGAGCCACAGACCTTGGTGTGGTGTAGATGGCCTCAGACAGAGCCACAGGCCCTTGTTTGGTGTAGTTGGCCTCGGCCAGCACCACAGGCCCTGGTGTGGTGTCCATAGTCTCAGCCAGCCGCACAGGCCCTGGTGTGATGAACATTGCCTCATCCAGCAGCACAGTCCTTGGTGTGTTGTAGACGAACTCATCCAGAGCCACAGGCCCTGGTGTGGTGTACATGGCCTCAGACAAAGCCACAGGCCCTGAAGAGGTGTCCATGGCCTCAGACAAAGCCACAGGCCCTGAAGAGGTGTCCATGGCCTCAGCCAGTAGCACAGGTCCTGGTGTGGTGTAGACGGCCTCAGACAGAGCCACAGTCCTTGGTGTGGTGTAGATGTCCTAAGCTAGCTGCACAGGTCCACATCCGGAAGAACTGGCCCTGTTGTGTTGTAGATTGCCTCAGCCAGAGCCACAGACCTTGGTGTGGTGTTCATGGCCTAAGCCAGAGCTACAGGCCCACAGCAAGCAGCACAGGCCCTGGTGTGGTGTTCATAGCTCAGCCAGCAGCACAGCTCCTGTTGTGGTGTAGTTGGCCTCAGCCAGCAGCACAGGTCCTGGTGTGGTGTCCATGGCCTCAGCCAGCAGCACAGGTCCTGGTGTGGTGTCCATCGCCTCAGCCAGAAACACTGGCCCTGGTGTGATGTAGATGGCCTCAGCCAGAGCCACAGGACCTGGTGTGGTGTTCATGACCTCAGCCAGCATCAAAGGCCCGGGGGTGGTGTACATGGCCTCAGCCAGAGCCACAGGCACTGGTGTGGTGTCCATAGCCTCAGCCAGCAGCACAGGCCTTGGTGTGGTGTCAATGGCCTCAGCCAGTAGCACAGGCCCTGGTGTGGTGTAGGTGGCCTAAGCTGGCTGCACAGGTCCACAGCCAGCAGCACAAGCCCTGGTGTGGTGTACATGGCCTCAGCTAGAGGCACAGGCCCTGGTGTGGTGTAGATGATCTCAGCCAGAGACACAGGCCCTTGTGTGGTGTAGTTGGCCTCAGCCAGCAGCACAGGCCCTGGGGTGATAAACATGGCCTCATCCAGTAGTACAGCCCTTGGTGTGTTGTAGACGGCCTCATCCAGAGCCACAGGCCGTGTGTGGTGTACATGGCCTCAGCCAGATCCAAAGGCTCTGGGGTGGTGTCCATAGCCTCAGCCAGCAGCACAGGTCCTGGTGTGGTGTCCATGGCCTCAGCCAGTAGCACAGGCCCTGGTGTGGTGTAGGTGGCCTAAGCTGGCTGCACAGGTCCACAGCCAGCAGCACAGGCCCTGTTGCGGTGTACATGGCCTCAGCTAGAGGCACAGGCCCTGGTGTGGTGTAGATGGTCTCAGCTAGAGGCACAGGCCCTTGGTGTGTTGTAGATGGCCTCATCAGGAGCCACAGGCCCTGTTGTGGTGTAGGTTGCCTCAGTCAGCACCACAGGCCCTGTGTGGTGTGCATGGCCTCAGCCAGTAGCACAGGACCTGGTGTGATGTAGACTGCTTCAGCCAGAGCCACAGGCCATGGTGTGGTGTAGGTGGCCTAAGCTGGCTGCACAGGTCCACAGCCAGCAGTACAGGCCCTGGTGTGGTGTCCATGGCCTCAGCCAGATGCACTGGCCGTGGTGTGGTGTAGCTGGCCTCAGCCAGAGCCACAGGCCCTGGTGTGGTGTTCATGGCCTCAGCCAGAGCCAAATGCCCTGGTGTGGTGTCCATAGCTTCAGCCAGCAGCACAGGTCTTGGTGTGGTGTCCATGGCCTCAGCCAGTAGCACAGGCCCTGGTGTGATGTAGACGGCCTCAGCCAGAGCCACAGGCCCTGGTGTGGTGTAGGTGGCCTAAGCTGGCTGCACAGGTCCACAACCAGAAGCACAGGCCCTGGCGTGGTGTAGGTGGCCTAACCTGGCTGCACAGGTCCACAACCAGAAGCACAGGACCTGGTGTGATGTAGACGGCCTCAGCCAGAGCCACAGGCCCTGGTGTGGTGTAGGTGGCCTAACCTGGCTGCACAGGTCCACAGCCAGAAGCACAGGCCCTGTGTGGTGTAAATGGCCTCAGCCAGAGCCACAGGCCCTGGGGTGGTGTCCAAAGCCTCAGCCAGCAGCACAGGTCCTGGTGTGGTGTCCATGGTCTCAGCCAGAAGCACAGGCCCTGGTGTAATGTAGACGGCGTCAGCGCAGGCCACAGGCCCTGGTGTAATTTAGATGACCTATGTTAGCAGAATAGGCCTCGGTGTGGTGCGGATGGTCTCACCCGGCAGCACAAGACATTGCTGAAAACAGCCAAAAGGAATGTCGTTAATGTGGCCTCATTAATGGACACCAACACCCTCCTTCTCTGGATCAAAACCAGCTCAGTGACATGAAAAGCAAATGCTTACAGCACCTGGTATTCCCAGGCAGTCTCCCATCCAAGTACTAACCAAGCCCAACCTTGCATAGCTTCCGAGATCAGACGAGATCGGGCTTTGGCAAGGCGGTATGGCCGTAAGCTGCTGGCGTCAGCACAAAGCGTCAATTTATGGTATCAAGTAGTGAGGTGGCCAATACTCGCAGTTACGAACACAAGCCTCCAATTTAACTACAGTGTTAATGGTAACTGCATGCTTGCCTAATACCCTAACCAAAGGACTCATTTTAGCCTTTGATCAGCAACACAGGCCCTGGTGTGGTGTAAATGGCCTCAGCCAGAGCCACAGGACCTGGTGTGGTGTAGTTGGCCTCAGCCAGCATCAAAGGCCCGGGGGTGGTGTACATGGCCTCAGCCAGAGCCACAGGCACTGGTGTGGTGTCCATAGCCTCAGCCAACAGCACAGGCCCTGTTGTGGTGTCCATGGCCTCAGCCAGAAGCACTGGCCCTGGTGTGGTGTAGATGGCCTCAGACAGAGCCACATGCCCTGGTGGGGTGTAGTTGGCCTCAGCCAGCAGCACAGGTCCTGGTGTGGTGTAGTTGGCCTCAGCCAGCATCAAAGGCCCGGGGGTGGTGTACATGGCCTCAGCCAGAGCCACAGGCACTGGTGTGGTGTCCATAGCCTCAGCCAGAAGCACTGGCCCTGGTGTGGTGTAGATGGCCTAAGCTGGCTGCACAGGTCCACAGCCAGCAGCACAGGCCCTGGTGTGGTGTACATGGCCTCAGCTAGAGGCACAGGCCCTGGTGTGGTGTAGATGGTCTCAGCCAGAGACACAGGCCCTTGGTGTGTTGTAGATGGCCTCATCAGGAGCCACAGGCCCTGTTGTGGTGTAGGTTGCCTCAGTCAGCAGCACAGGCCCTGTGTGGTGTCCATAGCCTCAGCCAGCCGCACAGGCCCTGGTGTGATGAACACTGCCTCATCCAGCAGCACAGTCCTTGGTGTGTTGTAGACGACCTCATCCAGAGCCACAGGCCCTGGTGTGGTGTACATGGCCTCAGACAAAGCCACAGGCCCTGAAGAGGTGTCCATGGCCTCAGCCAGTAGCACAGGTCCTGGTGTGGTGTAGACGGCCTCAGACAGAGCCACAGGCCTTGAAGAGGTGTCCATGGCCTCAGCCAGTAGCACAGGTCCTGGTGTGGTGTAGACGGCCTCAGACAGAGCCACAGGCCTTGGTGTGGTGTAGGTGGCCTAAGCTGGCTGCACAGGTCCACATCCGGAAGCTCAGGCCCTGTTGTGTTGTAGATTGCCTCAGCCAGAGCCACAGACCTTGGTGTGGTGTTCATGGCCTAAGCCAGAGCTACAGGCCCACAGCAAGCAGCACAGGCCCTGGTGTGGTGTCCATAGCTCAGCCAGCAGCACAGCTCCTGTTGTGGTGTAGTTGGCCTCAGCCAGCAGCACAGGTCCTGGTGTGGTGTCCATCGCCTCAGCCAGAAACACTGGCCCTGGTGTGATGTAGATGGCCTCAGCCAGAGCCACAGGACCTGGTGTGGTGTTCATGACCTCAGCCAGCATCAAAGGCCCGGGGGTGGTGTACATGGCCTAAGCCAGAGCCACAGGCACTGGTGTGGTGTCCATAGCCTCAGCCAGCAGCACAGGCCTTGGTGTGGTGTCCATGGCCTCAGCCAGTAGCACAGGCCCTGGTGTGGTGTAGGTGGCCTAAGCTGGCTGCACAGGTCCACAGCCAGCAGCACAAGCCCTGGTGTGGTGTACATGGCCTCAGCTAGAGGCACAGGCCCTGGTGTGGTGTAGATGATCTCAGCCAGAGACACAGGCCCTTGTGTGGTGTAGTTGGCCTCAGCCAGCAGCACAGGCCCTGGGGTGATAAACATGGCCTCATCCAGTAGTACAGCCCTTGGTGTGTTGTAGACGGCCTCATCCAGAGCCACAGGCCGTGTGTGGTGTACATGGCCTCAGCCAGATCCAAAGGCTCTGGGGTGGTGTCCATAGCCTCAGCCAGCAGCACAGGTCCTGGTGTGGTGTCCATGGCCTCAGCCAGTAGCACAGGCCCTGGTGTGGTGTAGGTGGCCTAAGCTGGCTGCACAGGTCCACAGCCAGCAGCACAGGCCCTGGTGTGGTGTACATGGCCTCAGCTAGAGGCACAGGCCCTGGTGTGGTGTAGATGGTCTCAGCCAGAGACACAGGCCCTTGGTGTGTTGTAGATGGCCTCATCAGGAGCCACAGGCCCTGTTGTGGTGTAGGTTGCCTCAGTCAGCAGCACAGGCCCTGTGTGGTGTCCATGGCCTCAGCCAGTAGCACAGGCCCTGGTGTGATGTAGACTGCTTCAGCCAGAGCCACAGGCCATGGTGTGGTGTAGGTGGCCTAAGCTGGCTGCACAGGTCCACAGCCAGCAGCACAGGCCCTGGTGTGGTGTCCATGGCCTCAGCCAGATGCACTGGCCGTGGTGTGGTGTAGCTGGCCTCAGCCAGAGCCACAGGCCCTGGTGTGGTGTTCATGGCCTCAGCCAGAGCCAAATGCCCTGGTGTGGTGTCCATAGCTTCAGCCAGCAGCACAGGTCTTGGTGTGGTGTCCATGGCCTCAGCCAGTAGCACAGGCCCTGGTGTGATGTAGATGGCCTCAGCCAGAGCCACAGGCCCTGGTGTGGTGTAGGTGGCCTAAGCTGGCTGCACAGGTCCACAGCCAGAAGCACAGGCCCTGGCGTGGTGTAGGTGGCCTAACCTGGCTGCACAGGTCCACAACCAGAAGCACAGGACCTGGTGTGATGTAGACGGCTTCTGCCAGAGCCACAGGCCCTGGTGTGGTGTAGGTGGCCTAAGCTGGCTGCACAGGTCCACAGCCAGAAGCCACAGGCCCTGTGTGGTGTAAATGGCCTCAGCCAGAGCCACAGGCCCTGGGGTGGTGTCCAAAGCCTCAGCCAGCAGCACAGGTCCTGGTGTGGTGTCCATGGTCTCAGCCAGAAGCACAGGCCCTGGTGTAATGTAGACGGCGTCAGCGCAGGCCACAGGCCCTGGTGTAATTTAGATGACCTATGTTAGCAGAATAGGTCTCGGTGTGGTGCGGATGGCCTCACCCGGCAGCACAAGACATTGCTGAAAACAGCCAAAAGGAATGTCGTTAATGTGGCCTCATTAATTGACACCAACACCCTCCTTCTCTGGATCAAAACCAGCTAAGTGACATGAAAAGCAAATGCTTACAGCACCTGGTATTCCCAGGCAGTCTCCCATCCAAGTACTAACCAAGCCCAACCTTGCATAGCTTCCGAGATCAGACGAGATCGGGCTTTGGCAAGGCGGTATGGCCGTAAGCTGCTGGCGTCAGCACAAAGCGTCAATTTATGGTATCAAGTAGTGAGGTGGCCAATACTCGCAGTTACGAACACAAGCCTCCAATTTAACTACAGTGTTAATGGTAACTGCATGCTTGCCTAATACCCTAACCAAAGGACTCATTTTAGCCTTTGATCAGCAACACAGGCCCTGGTGTGGTGTAAATGGCCTCAGCCAGAGCCACAGGACCTGGTGTGGTGTAGTTGGCCTCAGCCAGCATCAAAGGCCCGGGGGTGGTGTACATGGCCTCAGCCAGAGCCACAGGCACTGGTGTGGTGTCCATAGCCTCAGCCAACAGCACAGGCCCTGTTGTGGTGTCCATGGCCTCAGCCAGAAGCACTGGCCCTGGTGTGGTGTAGATGGCCTCAGACAGAGCCACATGCCCTGGTGGGGTGTAGTTGGCCTCAGCCAGCAGCACAGGTCCTGGTGTGGTGTCCATGGCCTCAGCCAGCAGCACAGGCCCTGGTGTGGTGTCCATGGCCTCAGCCAGAAGCACTGGCCCTGGTGTGGTGTAGCTGGCCTCAGACAGAGCCACAGGCCCTGGTGTGGTGTTCATGGCCTCAGCCAGAGCCAAATGCCCTGGTGTGGTGTCCATAGCTTCAGCCAGCAGCACAGGTCTTCGTGTGGTGTCCATGGCCTCAGCCAGTAGCACAGGCCCTGGTTTGATGTAGACGGCCTCAGCCAGAGCCACAGGCCCTGGTGTGGTGTAGGTGGCCTAAGCTGGCTGCACAGGTCCACAACCAGAAGCACAGGCCCTGGCGTGGTGTAGGTGGCCTAACCTGGCTGCACAGGTCCACAACCAGAAGCACAGGACCTGGTGTGATGTAGACGGCTTCAGCCAGAGCCACAGGCCCTGGTGTGGTGTAGGTGGCCTAACCTGGCTGCACAGGTCCACAGCCAGAAGCACAGGCCCTGGTGTGGTGTAGGTGGCCTAAGCTGGCTGCACAGGTCCACAGCAAGAAGCACAGGCCCTGGTGTGGTGTCCATGGCCTCAGCCAGAAGCACTGGCCCTGGTGTGGTGTAGATGGCCTCAGACAGAGCCACAGGCCCTTGTTTGGTGTAGTTGGCCTCAGCCAGCACCACAGGCCCTGGTGTGGTGTAGATAGCCTCAGCCAGCCGCACAGGCCCTGGTGTGATGAACATTGCCTAATCCAGCAGCACAGTCCTTGGTGTGTTGTAGACGAACTCATCCAGAGCCACAGGCCCTGGTGTGCTGTACATGGCCTCAGACAAAGCCACAGGCCCTGAAGAGGTGTCCATGGCCTCAGACAAAGCCACAGGCCCTGAAGAGGTGTCCATGGCCTCAGCCAGTAGCACAGGTCCTGGTGTGGTGTAGACGGCCTCAGACAGAGCCACAGGCCTTGGTGTGGTGTAGGTGTCCTAAGCTGGCTGCACAGGTCCACATCCGGAAGCACTGGCCATGTTGTGTTGTAGATTGCCTCAGCCAGAGCCACAGACTTTGGTGTGGTGTTCATGGCCTAATCCAGAGCTACAGGCCCACAGCAAGCAGCACAGGCCCTGGTGTGGTGTCCATAGCTCAGCCAGCAGCACAGCTCCTGGTGTGGTGTAGTTGGCCTCAGCCAGCAGCACAGGTCCTGGTGTGGTGTCCATCGCCTCAGCCAGAAACACTGGCCCTGGTGTGATGTAGATGGCCTCAGCCAGAGCCACAGGACCTGGTGTGGTGTTCATGACCTCAGCCAGCATCAAAGGCTCGGGGGTGGTGTACATGGCCTCAGCCAGAGCCACAGGCACTGGTGTGGTGTCCATAGCCTCAGCCAGTAGCACAGGCCCTGGTGTGGTGTAGGTGGCCTAAGCTGGCCGCACAGGTCCACAGCCAGCAGCACAAGCCCTGGTGTGGTGTACATGGCCTCAGCTAGAGGCACAGGCCCTGGTGTGGTGTAGATGATCTCAGCCAGAGACACAGGCCCTTGTGTGGTGTAGTTGGCCTCAGCCAGCAGCACAGGCCCTGGGGTGATAAACATGGCCTCATCCAGTAGTACAGCCCTTGGTGTGTTGTAGACGGCCTCATCCAGAGCCACAGGCCGTGTGTGGTGTACATGGCCTCAGCCAGATCCAAAGGCTCTGGGGTGGTGTCCATAGCCTCAGCCAGCAGCACAGGTCCTGGTGTGGTGTCCATGGCCTCAGCCAGTAGCACAGGCCCTGGTGTGGTGTAGGTGGCCTAAGCTGGCTGCACAGGTCCACAGCCAGCAGCACAGGCCCTGGTGTGGTGTACATGGCCTCAGCTAGAGGCACAGGCCCTGGTGTGGTGTAGATGGTCTCAGCCAGAGACACAGGCCCTTGGTGTGTTGTAGATGGCCTCATCAGGAGCCACAGGCCCTGTTGTGGTGTAGGTTGCCTCAGTCAGCACCACAGGCCCTGTGTGGTGTGCATGGCCTCAGCCAGTAGCACAGGCCCTGGTGTGATGTAGACTGCTTCAGCCAGAGCCACAGGCCATGGTGTGGTGTAGGTGGCCTAAGCTGGCTGCACAGGTCCACAGCCAGCAGTACAGGCCCTGGTGTGGTGTCCATGGCCTCAACCAGATGCACTGGCCGTGGTGTGGTGTAGCTGGCCTCAGCCAGAGCCACAGGCCCTGGTGTGGTGTTCATGGCCTCAGCCAGAGCCAAATGCCCTGGTGTGGTGTCCATAGCTTCAGCCAGCAGCACAGGTCTTGGTGTGGTGTCCATGGCCTCAGCCAGTAGCACAGGCCCTGGTGTGATGTAGACGGCCTCAGCCAGAGCCACAGGACCCTGGTGTGGTGTAGGTGGCCTAAGCTGGCTGCACAGGTCCACAGCCAGAAGCACAGGCCCTGGCGTGGTGTAGGTGGCCTAACCTGGCTGCACAGGTCCACAACCAGAAGCACAGGACCTGGTGTGATGTAGACGGCTTCAGCCAGAGCCACAGGCCCTGGTGTGGTGTAGGTGGCCTAACCTGGCTGCACAGGTCCACAGCCAGAAGCACAGGCCCTGGTGTGGTGAAGGTGGCCTAAGCTGGCTGCACAGGTCCACAGCCAGAAGCACAGGCCCTGTGTGGTGTAAATGGCCTCAGCCAGAGCCACAGGCCATGGGGTGGTGTCCAAAGCCTCAGCCAGCAGCACAGGTCCTGGTGTGGTGTAAATGGCCTCAGCCAGAGCCACAGGCCATGGGGTGGTGTCCATGGCCTCAGCCAGATGCACTGGCCGTGGTGTGGTGTAGCTGGCCTCAGCCAGAGCCACAGGCCCTGGTGTGGTGTTCATGGCCTCAGCCAGAGCCAAATGCCCTGGTGTGGTGTCCATAGCTTCAGCCAGCAGCACAGGTCTTGGTGTGGTGTCCATGGCCTCAGCCAGTAGCACAGGCCCTGGTGTGATGTAGACGGCCTCAGCCAGAGCCACAGGCCCTGGTGTGGTGTAGGTGGCCTAAGCTGGCTGCACAGGTCCACAACCAGAAGCACAGGCCCTGGCGTGGTGTAGGTGGCCTAACCTGGCTGCACAGGTCCACAACCAGAAGCACAGGACCTGGTGTGATGTAGACGGCTTCAGCCAGAGCCACAGGCCCTGGTGTGGTGTAGGTGGCCTAAGCTGGCTGCACAGGTCCACAGCCAGAAGCACAGGCCCTGTGTGGTGTAAATGGCCTCAGCCAGAGCCACAGGCCCTGGGGTGGTGTCCAAAGCCTCAGCCAGCAGCACAGGTCCTGGTGTGGTGTCCATGGTCTCAGCCAGAAGCACAGGCCCTGGTGTAATGTAGACGGCGTCAGCGCAGGCCACAGGCCCTGGTGTAATTTAGATGACCTATGTTAGCAGAATAGGCTTCGGTGTGGTGCGGATGGCCTCACCCGGCAGCACAAGACATTGCTGAAAACAGCCAAAAGGAATGTCGTTAATGTGGCCTCATTAATGGACACCAACACCCTCCTTCTCTGGATCAAAATCAGCTCAGTGACATGAAAAGCAAATTCTTACAGCACCTGGTATTCCCAGGCAGTCTCCCATCCAAGTACTAACCAAGCCCAACCTTGCATAGCTTCCGAGATCAGACGAGATCAGGCTTTGGCAAGGCGGTATGGCCGTAAGCTGCTGGCGTCAGCACAAAGCGTCAATTTATGGTATCAAGTAGTGAGGTGGCCAATACTCGCAGTTACGAACACAAGCCTCCAATTTAACTACAGTGTTAATGGTAACTGCATGCTTGCCTAATACCCTAACCAAAGGACTCATTTTAGCCTTTGATCAGCAACACAGGCCCTGGTGTGGTGTAAATGGCCTCAGCCAGAGCCACAGGACCTGGTGTGGTGTAGTTGGCCTCAGCCAGCATCAAAGGCCCGGGGGTGGTGTACATGGCCTCAGCCAGAGCCACAGGCACTGGTGTGGTGTCCATAGCCTCAGCCAACAGCACAGGCCCTGTTGTGGTGTCCATGGCCTCAGCCAGAAGCACTGGCCCTGGTGTGGTGTAGATGGCCTCAGACAGAGCCACATGCCCTGGTGGGGTGTAGTTGGCCTCAGCCAGCAGCACAGGTCCTGGTGTGGTGTCCATGGCCTCAGCCAGCAGCACAGGCCCTGGTGTGGTGTCCATGGCCTCAGCCAGAAGCACTGGCCCTGGTGTGGTGTAGATGGCCTCAGACAGAGCCACAGGCCCTTGTTTGGTGTAGTTGGCCTCAGCCAGCACCACAGGCCCTGGTGTGGTGTCCATAGCCTCAGCCAGCCGCACAGGCCCTGGTGTGATGAACATTGCCTCATCCAGCAGCACAGTCCTTGGTGTGTTGTAGACGACCTCATCCAGAGCCACAGGCCCTGGTGTGGTGTACATGGCCTCAGACAAAGCCACAGGCCCTGAAGAGGTGTCCATGGCCTCAGCCAGTAGCACAGGTCCTGGTGTGGTGTAGACGGCCTCAGACAGAGCCACAGGCCTTGAAGAGGTGTCCATGGCCTCAGCCAGTAGCACAGGTCCTGGTGTGGTGTAGACGGCCTCAGACAGAGCCACAGGCCTTGGTGTGGTGTAGGTGGCCTAAGCTGGCTGCACAGGTCCACATCCGGAAGCTCAGGCCCTGTTGTGTTGTAGATTGCCTCAGCCAGAGCCACAGACCTTGGTGTGGTGTTCATGGCCTAAGCCAGAGCTACAGGCCCACAGCAAGCAGCACAGGCCCTGGTGTGGTGTCCATAGCTCAGCCAGCAGCACAGCTCCTGTTGTGGTGTAGTTGGCCTCAGCCAGCAGCACAGGTCCTGGTGTGGTGTCCATCGCCTCAGCCAGAAACACTGGCCCTGGTGTGATGTAGATGGCCTCAGCCAGAGCCACAGGACCTGGTGTGGTGTTCATGACCTCAGCCAGCATCAAAGGCCCGGGGGTGGTGTACATGGCCTAAGCCAGAGCCACAGGCACTGGTGTGGTGTCCATAGCCTCAGCCAGCAGCACAGGCCTTGGTGTGGTGTCCATGGCCTCAGCCAGTAGCACAGGCCCTGGTGTGGTGTAGGTGGCCTAAGCTGGCTGCACAGGTCCACAGCCAGCAGCACAAGCCCTGGTGTGGTGTACATGGCCTCAGCTAGAGGCACAGGCCCTGGTGTGGTGTAGATGATCTCAGCCAGAGACACAGGCCCTTGTGTGGTGTAGTTGGCCTCAGCCAGCAGCACAGGCCCTGGGGTGATAAACATGGCCTCATCCAGTAGTACAGCCCTTGGTGTGTTGTAGACGGCCTCATCCAGAGCCACAGGCCGTGTGTGGTGTACATGGCCTCAGCCAGATCCAAAGGCTCTGGGGTGGTGTCCATAGCCTCAGCCAGCAGCACAGGTCCTGGTGTGGTGTCCATGGCCTCAGCCAGTAGCACAGGCCCTGGTGTGGTGTAGGTGGCCTAAGCTGGCTGCACAGGTCCACAGCCAGCAGCACAGGCCCTGGTGTGGTGTACATGGCCTCAGCTAGAGGCACAGGCCCTGGTGTGGTGTAGATGGTCTCAGCCAGAGACACAGGCCCTTGGTGTGTTGTAGATGGCCTCATCAGGAGCCACAGGCCCTGTTGTGGTGTAGGTTGCCTCAGTCAGCAGCACAGGCCCTGTGTGGTGTCCATGGCCTCAGCCAGTAGCACAGGCCCTGGTGTGATGTAGACTGCTTCAGCCAGAGCCACAGGCCATGGTGTGGTGTAGGTGGCCTAAGCTGGCTGCACAGGTCCACAGCCAGCAGCACAGGCCCTGGTGTGGTGTCCATGGCCTCAGCCAGATGCACTGGCCGTGGTGTGGTGTAGCTGGCCTCAGCCAGAGCCACAGGCCCTGGTGTGGTGTTCATGGCCTCAGCCAGAGCCAAATGCCCTGGTGTGGTGTCCATAGCTTCAGCCAGCAGCACAGGTCTTGGTGTGGTGTCCATGGCCTCAGCCAGTAGCACAGGCCCTGGTGTGATGTAGATGGCCTCAGCCAGAGCCACAGGCCCTGGTGTGGTGTAGGTGGCCTAAGCTGGCTGCACAGGTCCACAGCCAGAAGCACAGGCCCTGGCGTGGTGTAGGTGGCCTAACCTGGCTGCACAGGTCCACAACCAGAAGCACAGGACCTGGTGTGATGTAGACGGCTTCTGCCAGAGCCACAGGCCCTGGTGTGGTGTAGGTGGCCTAAGCTGGCTGCACAGGTCCACAGCCAGAAGCCACAGGCCCTGTGTGGTGTAAATGGCCTCAGCCAGAGCCACAGGCCCTGGGGTGGTGTCCAAAGCCTCAGCCAGCAGCACAGGTCCTGGTGTGGTGTCCATGGTCTCAGCCAGAAGCACAGGCCCTGGTGTAATGTAGACGGCGTCAGCGCAGGCCACAGGCCCTGGTGTAATTTAGATGACCTATGTTAGCAGAATAGGTCTCGGTGTGGTGCGGATGGCCTCACCCGGCAGCACAAGACATTGCTGAAAACAGCCAAAAGGAATGTCGTTAATGTGGCCTCATTAATTGACACCAACACCCTCCTTCTCTGGATCAAAACCAGCTAAGTGACATGAAAAGCAAATGCTTACAGCACCTGGTATTCCCAGGCAGTCTCCCATCCAAGTACTAACCAAGCCCAACCTTGCATAGCTTCCGAGATCAGACGAGATCGGGCTTTGGCAAGGCGGTATGGCCGTAAGCTGCTGGCGTCAGCACAAAGCGTCAATTTATGGTATCAAGTAGTGAGGTGGCCAATACTCGCAGTTACGAACACAAGCCTCCAATTTAACTACAGTGTTAATGGTAACTGCATGCTTGCCTAATACCCTAACCAAAGGACTCATTTTAGCCTTTGATCAGCAACACAGGCCCTGGTGTGGTGTAAATGGCCTCAGCCAGAGCCACAGGACCTGGTGTGGTGTAGTTGGCCTCAGCCAGCATCAAAGGCCCGGGGGTGGTGTACATGGCCTCAGCCAGAGCCACAGGCACTGGTGTGGTGTCCATAGCCTCAGCCAACAGCACAGGCCCTGTTGTGGTGTCCATGGCCTCAGCCAGAAGCACTGGCCCTGGTGTGGTGTAGATGGCCTCAGACAGAGCCACATGCCCTGGTGGGGTGTAGTTGGCCTCAGCCAGCAGCACAGGTCCTGGTGTGGTGTCCATGGCCTCAGCCAGCAGCACAGGCCCTGGTGTGGTGTCCATGGCCTCAGCCAGAAGCACTGGCCCTGGTGTGGTGTAGCTGGCCTCAGACAGAGCCACAGGCCCTGGTGTGGTGTTCATGGCCTCAGCCAGAGCCAAATGCCCTGGTGTGGTGTCCATAGCTTCAGCCAGCAGCACAGGTCTTCGTGTGGTGTCCATGGCCTCAGCCAGTAGCACAGGCCCTGGTTTGATGTAGACGGCCTCAGCCAGAGCCACAGGCCCTGGTGTGGTGTAGGTGGCCTAAGCTGGCTGCACAGGTCCACAACCAGAAGCACAGGCCCTGGCGTGGTGTAGGTGGCCTAACCTGGCTGCACAGGTCCACAACCAGAAGCACAGGACCTGGTGTGATGTAGACGGCTTCAGCCAGAGCCACAGGCCCTGGTGTGGTGTAGGTGGCCTAACCTGGCTGCACAGGTCCACAGCCAGAAGCACAGGCCCTGGTGTGGTGTAGGTGGCCTAAGCTGGCTGCACAGGTCCACAGCAAGAAGCACAGGCCCTGGTGTGGTGTCCATGGCCTCAGCCAGAAGCACTGGCCCTGGTGTGGTGTAGATGGCCTCAGACAGAGCCACAGGCCCTTGTTTGGTGTAGTTGGCCTCAGCCAGCACCACAGGCCCTGGTGTGGTGTAGATAGCCTCAGCCAGCCGCACAGGCCCTGGTGTGATGAACATTGCCTAATCCAGCAGCACAGTCCTTGGTGTGTTGTAGACGAACTCATCCAGAGCCACAGGCCCTGGTGTGCTGTACATGGCCTCAGACAAAGCCACAGGCCCTGAAGAGGTGTCCATGGCCTCAGACAAAGCCACAGGCCCTGAAGAGGTGTCCATGGCCTCAGCCAGTAGCACAGGTCCTGGTGTGGTGTAGACGGCCTCAGACAGAGCCACAGGCCTTGGTGTGGTGTAGGTGTCCTAAGCTGGCTGCACAGGTCCACATCCGGAAGCACTGGCCATGTTGTGTTGTAGATTGCCTCAGCCAGAGCCACAGACTTTGGTGTGGTGTTCATGGCCTAATCCAGAGCTACAGGCCCACAGCAAGCAGCACAGGCCCTGGTGTGGTGTCCATAGCTCAGCCAGCAGCACAGCTCCTGGTGTGGTGTAGTTGGCCTCAGCCAGCAGCACAGGTCCTGGTGTGGTGTCCATCGCCTCAGCCAGAAACACTGGCCCTGGTGTGATGTAGATGGCCTCAGCCAGAGCCACAGGACCTGGTGTGGTGTTCATGACCTCAGCCAGCATCAAAGGCTCGGGGGTGGTGTACATGGCCTCAGCCAGAGCCACAGGCACTGGTGTGGTGTCCATAGCCTCAGCCAGTAGCACAGGCCCTGGTGTGGTGTAGGTGGCCTAAGCTGGCCGCACAGGTCCACAGCCAGCAGCACAAGCCCTGGTGTGGTGTACATGGCCTCAGCTAGAGGCACAGGCCCTGGTGTGGTGTAGATGATCTCAGCCAGAGACACAGGCCCTTGTGTGGTGTAGTTGGCCTCAGCCAGCAGCACAGGCCCTGGGGTGATAAACATGGCCTCATCCAGTAGTACAGCCCTTGGTGTGTTGTAGACGGCCTCATCCAGAGCCACAGGCCGTGTGTGGTGTACATGGCCTCAGCCAGATCCAAAGGCTCTGGGGTGGTGTCCATAGCCTCAGCCAGCAGCACAGGTCCTGGTGTGGTGTCCATGGCCTCAGCCAGTAGCACAGGCCCTGGTGTGGTGTAGGTGGCCTAAGCTGGCTGCACAGGTCCACAGCCAGCAGCACAGGCCCTGGTGTGGTGTACATGGCCTCAGCTAGAGGCACAGGCCCTGGTGTGGTGTAGATGGTCTCAGCCAGAGACACAGGCCCTTGGTGTGTTGTAGATGGCCTCATCAGGAGCCACAGGCCCTGTTGTGGTGTAGGTTGCCTCAGTCAGCACCACAGGCCCTGTGTGGTGTGCATGGCCTCAGCCAGTAGCACAGGCCCTGGTGTGATGTAGACTGCTTCAGCCAGAGCCACAGGCCATGGTGTGGTGTAGGTGGCCTAAGCTGGCTGCACAGGTCCACAGCCAGCAGTACAGGCCCTGGTGTGGTGTCCATGGCCTCAACCAGATGCACTGGCCGTGGTGTGGTGTAGCTGGCCTCAGCCAGAGCCACAGGCCCTGGTGTGGTGTTCATGGCCTCAGCCAGAGCCAAATGCCCTGGTGTGGTGTCCATAGCTTCAGCCAGCAGCACAGGTCTTGGTGTGGTGTCCATGGCCTCAGCCAGTAGCACAGGCCCTGGTGTGATGTAGACGGCCTCAGCCAGAGCCACAGGACCCTGGTGTGGTGTAGGTGGCCTAAGCTGGCTGCACAGGTCCACAGCCAGAAGCACAGGCCCTGGCGTGGTGTAGGTGGCCTAACCTGGCTGCACAGGTCCACAACCAGAAGCACAGGACCTGGTGTGATGTAGACGGCTTCAGCCAGAGCCACAGGCCCTGGTGTGGTGTAGGTGGCCTAACCTGGCTGCACAGGTCCACAGCCAGAAGCACAGGCCCTGGTGTGGTGAAGGTGGCCTAAGCTGGCTGCACAGGTCCACAGCCAGAAGCACAGGCCCTGTGTGGTGTAAATGGCCTCAGCCAGAGCCACAGGCCATGGGGTGGTGTCCAAAGCCTCAGCCAGCAGCACAGGTCCTGGTGTGGTGTAAATGGCCTCAGCCAGAGCCACAGGCCATGGGGTGGTGTCCATGGCCTCAGCCAGATGCACTGGCCGTGGTGTGGTGTAGCTGGCCTCAGCCAGAGCCACAGGCCCTGGTGTGGTGTTCATGGCCTCAGCCAGAGCCAAATGCCCTGGTGTGGTGTCCATAGCTTCAGCCAGCAGCACAGGTCTTGGTGTGGTGTCCATGGCCTCAGCCAGTAGCACAGGCCCTGGTGTGATGTAGACGGCCTCAGCCAGAGCCACAGGCCCTGGTGTGGTGTAGGTGGCCTAAGCTGGCTGCACAGGTCCACAACCAGAAGCACAGGCCCTGGCGTGGTGTAGGTGGCCTAACCTGGCTGCACAGGTCCACAACCAGAAGCACAGGACCTGGTGTGATGTAGACGGCTTCAGCCAGAGCCACAGGCCCTGGTGTGGTGTAGGTGGCCTAAGCTGGCTGCACAGGTCCACAGCCAGAAGCACAGGCCCTGTGTGGTGTAAATGGCCTCAGCCAGAGCCACAGGCCCTGGGGTGGTGTCCAAAGCCTCAGCCAGCAGCACAGGTCCTGGTGTGGTGTCCATGGTCTCAGCCAGAAGCACAGGCCCTGGTGTAATGTAGACGGCGTCAGCGCAGGCCACAGGCCCTGGTGTAATTTAGATGACCTATGTTAGCAGAATAGGCTTCGGTGTGGTGCGGATGGCCTCACCCGGCAGCACAAGACATTGCTGAAAACAGCCAAAAGGAATGTCGTTAATGTGGCCTCATTAATGGACACCAACACCCTCCTTCTCTGGATCAAAATCAGCTCAGTGACATGAAAAGCAAATTCTTACAGCACCTGGTATTCCCAGGCAGTCTCCCATCCAAGTACTAACCAAGCCCAACCTTGCATAGCTTCCGAGATCAGACGAGATCAGGCTTTGGCAAGGCGGTATGGCCGTAAGCTGCTGGCGTCAGCACAAAGCGTCAATTTATGGTATCAAGTAGTGAGGTGGCCAATACTCGCAGTTACGAACACAAGCCTCCAATTTAACTACAGTGTTAATGGTAACTGCATGCTTGCCTAATACCCTAACCAAAGGACTCATTTTAGCCTTTGATCAGCAACACAGGCCCTGGTGTGGTGTAAATGGCCTCAGCCAGAGCCACAGGACCTGGTGTGGTGTAGTTGGCCTCAGCCAGCATCAAAGGCCCGGGGGTGGTGTACATGGCCTCAGCCAGAGCCACAGGCACTGGTGTGGTGTCCATAGCCTCAGCCAACAGCACAGGCCCTGTTGTGGTGTCCATGGCCTCAGCCAGAAGCACTGGCCCTGGTGTGGTGTAGATGGCCTCAGACAGAGCCACATGCCCTGGTGGGGTGTAGTTGGCCTCAGCCAGCAGCACAGGTCCTGGTGTGGTGTCCATGGCCTCAGCCAGCAGCACAGGCCCTGGTGTGGTGTCCATGGCCTCAGCCAGAAGCACTGGCCCTGGTGTGGTGTAGATGGCCTCAGACAGAGCCACAGGCCCTTGTTTGGTGTAGTTGGCCTCAGCCAGCACCACAGGCCCTGGTGTGGTGTCCATAGCCTCAGCCAGCCGCACAGGCCCTGGTGTGATGAACATTGCCTCATCCAGCAGCACAGTCCTTGGTGTGTTGTAGACGACCTCATCCAGAGCCACAGGCCCTGGTGTGGTGTACATGGCCTCAGACAAAGCCACAGGCCCTGAAGAGGTGTCCATGGCCTCAGCCAGTAGCACAGGTCCTGGTGTGGTGTAGACGGCCTCAGACAGAGCCACAGGCCTTGGTGTGGTGTAGGTGGCCTAAGCTGGCTGCACAGGTCCACATCCGGAAGCACAGGCCCTGTTGTGTTGTAGATTGCCTCAGCCAGAGCCACAGACCTTGGTGTGGTGTTCATGGCCTAAGCCAGAGCTACAGGCCCACAGCAAGCAGCACAGGACCTGGTGTGGTGTCCATAGCTCAGCCAGCAGCACAGCTCCTGTTGTGGTGTAGTTGGCCTCAGCCAGCAGCACAGGTCCTGGTGTGGTGTCCATCGCCTCAGCCAGAAACACTGGCCCTGGTGTGATGTAGATGGCCTCAGCCAGAGCCACAGGACCTGGTGTGGTGTTCATGACCTCAGCCAGCATCAAAGGCCCGGGGGTGGTGTAAATGGCCTCAGCCAGAGCCACAGGCACTGGTGTGGTGTCCCTAGCCTCAGCCAGCAGCACAGGCCTTGGTGTGGTGTCCCTGGACTCAGCCAGTAGCACAAGCCCTGGTGTGGTGTAGGTGGCCTAAGCTGGCTGCACATGTCCACAGCCAGCAGCACAAGCCCTGGTGTGGTGTACATGGCCTCAGCTAGAGGCACAGGCCCTGGTGTGGTGTAGATGATCTCAGCCAGAGACAAAGGCCCTTGTGTGGTGTAGTTGGCCTCAGCCAGCAGCACAGGCCCTGGGGTGATAAACATGGCCTCATCCAGTAGTACAGCCCTTGGTGTGTTGTAGACGGCCTCATCCAGAGCCACAGGCCGTGTGTGGTGTAAATGGCCTCAGCCAGAGCCACAGGCCATGGGGTGGTGTCCAAAGCCTCAGCCAGCAGCACAGGTCCTGGTGTGGTGTCCATGGTCTCAGCCAGAAGCACAGGCCCTGGTGTAATGTAGACGGCGTCAGCGCAGGCCACAGGCCCTGGTGTAATTTAGATGACCTATGTTAGCAGAATAGGCCTCGGTGTGGTGCGGATGGCCTCACCCGGCAGCACAAGACATTGCTGAAAACAGCCAAAAGGAATGTCGTTAATGTGGCCTCATTAATGGACACCAACACCCTCCTTCTCTGGATCAAAATCAGCTCAGTGACATGAAAAGCAAATTCTTACAGCACCTGGTATTCCCAGGCAGTCTCCCATCCAAGTACTAACCAAGCCCAACCTTGCATAGCTTCCGAGATCAGACGAGATCAGGCTTTGGCAAGGCGGTATGGCCGTAAGCTGCTGGCGTCAGCACAAAGCGTCAATTTATGGTATCAAGTAGTGAGGTGGCCAATACTCGCAGTTACGAACACAAGCCTCCAATTTAACTACAGTGTTAATGGTAACTGCATGCTTGCCTAATACCCTAACCAAAGGACTCATTTTAGCCTTTGATCAGCAACACAGGCCCTGGTGTGGTGTAAATGGCCTCAGCCAGAGCCACAGGACCTGGTGTGGTGTAGTTGGCCTCAGCCAGCATCAAAGGCCCGGGGGTGGTGTACATGGCCTCAGCCAGAGCCACAGGCACTGGTGTGGTGTCCATAGCCTCAGCCAACAGCACAGGCCCTGTTGTGGTGTCCATGGCCTCAGCCAGAAGCACTGGCCCTGGTGTGGTGTAGATGGCCTCAGACAGAGCCACATGCCCTGGTGGGGTGTAGTTGGCCTCAGCCAGCAGCACAGGTCCTGGTGTGGTGTCCATGGCCTCAGCCAGCAGCACAGGCCCTGGTGTGGTGTCCATGGCCTCAGCCAGAAGCACTGGCCCTGGTGTGGTGTAGATGGCCTCAGACAGAGCCACAGGCCCTTGTTTGGTGTAGTTGGCCTCAGCCAGCACCACAGGCCCTGGTGTGGTGTCCATAGCCTCAGCCAGCCGCACAGGCCCTGGTGTGATGAACATTGCCTCATCCAGCAGCACAGTCCTTGGTGTGTTGTAGACGACCTCATCCAGAGCCACAGGCCCTGGTGTGGTGTACATGGCCTCAGACAAAGCCACAGGCCCTGAAGAGGTGTCCATGGCCTCAGCCAGTAGCACAGGTCCTGGTGTGGTGTAGACGGCCTCAGACAGAGCCACAGGCCTTGGTGTGGTGTAGGTGGCCTAAGCTGGCTGCACAGGTCCACATCCGGAAGCACAGGCCCTGTTGTGTTGTAGATTGCCTCAGCCAGAGCCACAGACCTTGGTGTGGTGTTCATGGCCTAAGCCAGAGCTACAGGCCCACAGCAAGCAGCACAGGCCCTGGTGTGGTGTCCATAGCTCAGCCAGCAGCACAGCTCCTGTTGTGGTGTAGTTGGCCTCAGCCAGCAGCACAGGTCCTGGTGTGGTGTCCATCGCCTCAGCCAGAAACACTGGCCCTGGTGTGATGTAGATGGCCTCAGCCAGAGCCACAGGACCTGGTGTGGTGTTCATGACCTCAGCCAGCATCAAAGGCCCGGGGGTGGTGTAAATGGCCTCAGCCAGAGCCACAGGCACTGGTGTGGTGTCCCTAGCCTCAGCCAGCAGCACAGGCCTTGGTGTGGTGTCCCTGGCCTCAGCCAGTAGCACAAGCCCTGGTGTGGTGTAGGTGGCCTAAGCTGGCTGCACATGTCCACAGCCAGCAGCACAAGCCCTGGTGTGGTGTACATGGCCTCAGCTAGAGGCACAGGCCCTGGTGTGGTGTAGATGATCTCAGCCAGAGACAAAGGCCCTTGTGTGGTGTAGTTGGCCTCAGCCAGCAGCACAGGCCCTGGGGTGATAAACATGGCCTCATCCAGTAGTACAGCCCTTGGTGTGTTGTAGACGGCCTCATCCAGAGCCACAGGCCGTGTGTGGTATACATGGCCTCAGCCAGATCCAAAGGCTCTGGGGTGGTGTCCATAGCCTCAGCCAGCAGCACAGGTCCCGGTGTGGTGTCCATGGCCTCAGCCAGTAGCACAGGCCCTGGTGTGGTGTAGGTGGCCTAAGCTGGCTGCACAGGTCCACAGCCAGCAGCACAGGCCCTGGTGTGGTGTACATGGCCTCAGCTAGAGGCACAGGCCCTTGGTGTGTTGTAGATGGCCTCATCAGGAGCCACAGGCCCTGTTGTGGTGTAGGTTGCCTCAGTCAGCAGCACAGGCCCTGTGTGGTGTGCATGGCCTCAGCCAGTAGCACAGGCCCTGGTGTGATGTAGACTGCTTCAGCCAGAGCCACAGGCCATGGTGTGGTGTAGGTGGCCTAAGCTGGCTGCACAGGTCCACAGCCAGCAGTACAGGCCCTGGTGTGGTGTCCATGGCCTCAGCCAGATGCACTGGCCGTGGTGTGGTGTAGCTGGCCTCAGCCAGAGCCACAGGCCCTGGTGTGGTGTTCATGGCCTCAGCCAGAGCCAAATGCCCTGGTGTGGTGTCCATAGCTTCAGCCAGCAGCACAGGTCTTGGTGTGGTGTCCATGGCCTCAGCCAGTAGCACAGGCCCTGGTGTGATGTAGACGGCCTCAGCCAGAGCCACAGGCCCTGGTGTGGTGTAGGTGGCCTAAGCTGGCTGCACAGGTCCACAGCCAGAAGCACAGGCCCTGGCGTGGTGTAGGTGGCCTAACCTGGCTGCACAGGTCCACAACCAGAAGCACAGGACCTGGTGTGATGTAGACGGCTTCAGCCAGAGCCACAGGCCCTGGTGTGGTGTAGGTGGCCTAACCTGGCTGCACAGGTCCACAGCCAGAAGCACAGGCCCTGGTGTGGTGAAGGTGGCCTAAGCTGGCTGCACAGGTCCACAGCCAGAAGCACAGGCCCTGTGTGGTGTAAATGGCCTCAGCCAGAGCCACAGGCCATGGGGTGGTGTCCAAAGCCTCAGCCAGCAGCACAGGTCCTGGTGTGGTGTAAATGGCCTCAGCCAGAGCCACAGGCCATGGGGTGGTGTCCATGGCCTCAGCCAGATGCACTGGCCGTGGTGTGGTGTAGCTGGCCTCAGCCAGAGCCACAGGCCCTGGTGTGGTGTTCATGGCCTCAGCCAGAGCCAAATGCCCTGGTGTGGTGTCCATAGCTTCAGCCAGCAGCACAGGTCTTGGTGTGGTGTCCATGGCCTCAGCCAGTAGCACAGGCCCTGGTGTGATGTAGACGGCCTCAGCCAGAGCCACAGGCCCTGGTGTGGTGTAGGTGGCCTAAGCTGGCTGCACAGGTCCACAGCCAGAAGCACAGGCCCTGGCGTGGTGTAGGTGGCCTAACCTGGCTGCACAGGTCCACAACCAGAAGCACAGGACCTGGTGTGATGTAGACGGCTTCAGCCAGAGCCACAGGCCCTGGTGTGGTGTAGGTGGCCTAACCTGGCTGCACAGGTCCACAGCCAGAAGCACAGGCCCTGGTGTGGTGAAGGTGGCCTAAGCTGGCTGCACAGGTCCACAGCCAGAAGCACAGGCCCTGTGTGGTGTAAATGGCCTCAGCCAGAGCCACAGGCCATGGGGTGGTGTCCAAAGCCTCAGCCAGCAGCACAGGTCCTGGTGTGGTGTAAATGGCCTCAGCCAGAGCCACAGGCCATGGGGTGGTGTCCATGGCCTCAGCCAGATGCACTGGCCGTGGTGTGGTGTAGCTGGCCTCAGCCAGAGCCACAGGCCCTGGTGTGGTGTTCATGGCCTCAGCCAGAGCCAAATGCCCTGGTGTGGTGTCCATAGCTTCAGCCAGCAGCACAGGTCTTGGTGTGGTGTCCATGGCCTCAGCCAGTAGCACAGGCCCTGGTGTGATGTAGACGGCCTCAGCCAGAGCCACAGGCCCTGGTGTGGTGTAGGTGGCCTAAGCTGGCTGCACAGGTCCACAACCAGAAGCACAGGCCCTGGCGTGGTGTAGGTGGCCTAACCTGGCTGCACAGGTCCACAACCAGAAGCACAGGACCTGGTGTGATGTAGACGGCTTCAGCCAGAGCCACAGGCCCTGGTGTGGTGTAGGTGGCCTAAGCTGGCTGCACAGGTCCACAGCCAGAAGCACAGGCCCTGTGTGGTGTAAATGGCCTCAGCCAGAGCCACAGGCCCTGGGGTGGTGTCCAAAGCCTCAGCCAGCAGCACAGGTCCTGGTGTGGTGTCCATGGTCTCAGCCAGAAGCACAGGCCCTGGTGTAATGTAGACGGCGTCAGCGCAGGCCACAGGCCCTGGTGTAATTTAGATGACCTATGTTAGCAGAATAGGCTTCGGTGTGGTGCGGATGGCCTCACCCGGCAGCACAAGACATTGCTGAAAACAGCCAAAAGGAATGTCGTTAATGTGGCCTCATTAATGGACACCAACACCCTCCTTCTCTGGATCAAAATCAGCTCAGTGACATGAAAAGCAAATTCTTACAGCACCTGGTATTCCCAGGCAGTCTCCCATCCAAGTACTAACCAAGCCCAACCTTGCATAGCTTCCGAGATCAGACGAGATCAGGCTTTGGCAAGGCGGTATGGCCGTAAGCTGCTGGCGTCAGCACAAAGCGTCAATTTATGGTATCAAGTAGTGAGGTGGCCAATACTCGCAGTTACGAACACAAGCCTCCAATTTAACTACAGTGTTAATGGTAACTGCATGCTTGCCTAATACCCTAACCAAAGGACTCATTTTAGCCTTTGATCAGCAACACAGGCCCTGGTGTGGTGTAAATGGCCTCAGCCAGAGCCACAGGACCTGGTGTGGTGTAGTTGGCCTCAGCCAGCATCAAAGGCCCGGGGGTGGTGTACATGGCCTCAGCCAGAGCCACAGGCACTGGTGTGGTGTCCATAGCCTCAGCCAACAGCACAGGCCCTGTTGTGGTGTCCATGGCCTCAGCCAGAAGCACTGGCCCTGGTGTGGTGTAGATGGCCTCAGACAGAGCCACATGCCCTGGTGGGGTGTAGTTGGCCTCAGCCAGCAGCACAGGTCCTGGTGTGGTGTCCATGGCCTCAGCCAGCAGCACAGGCCCTGGTGTGGTGTCCATGGCCTCAGCCAGAAGCACTGGCCCTGGTGTGGTGTAGATGGCCTCAGACAGAGCCACAGGCCCTTGTTTGGTGTAGTTGGCCTCAGCCAGCACCACAGGCCCTGGTGTGGTGTCCATAGCCTCAGCCAGCCGCACAGGCCCTGGTGTGATGAACATTGCCTCATCCAGCAGCACAGTCCTTGGTGTGTTGTAGACGACCTCATCCAGAGCCACAGGCCCTGGTGTGGTGTACATGGCCTCAGACAAAGCCACAGGCCCTGAAGAGGTGTCCATGGCCTCAGCCAGTAGCACAGGTCCTGGTGTGGTGTAGACGGCCTCAGACAGAGCCACAGGCCTTGGTGTGGTGTAGGTGGCCTAAGCTGGCTGCACAGGTCCACATCCGGAAGCACAGGCCCTGTTGTGTTGTAGATTGCCTCAGCCAGAGCCACAGACCTTGGTGTGGTGTTCATGGCCTAAGCCAGAGCTACAGGCCCACAGCAAGCAGCACAGGACCTGGTGTGGTGTCCATAGCTCAGCCAGCAGCACAGCTCCTGTTGTGGTGTAGTTGGCCTCAGCCAGCAGCACAGGTCCTGGTGTGGTGTCCATCGCCTCAGCCAGAAACACTGGCCCTGGTGTGATGTAGATGGCCTCAGCCAGAGCCACAGGACCTGGTGTGGTGTTCATGACCTCAGCCAGCATCAAAGGCCCGGGGGTGGTGTAAATGGCCTCAGCCAGAGCCACAGGCACTGGTGTGGTGTCCCTAGCCTCAGCCAGCAGCACAGGCCTTGGTGTGGTGTCCCTGGACTCAGCCAGTAGCACAAGCCCTGGTGTGGTGTAGGTGGCCTAAGCTGGCTGCACATGTCCACAGCCAGCAGCACAAGCCCTGGTGTGGTGTACATGGCCTCAGCTAGAGGCACAGGCCCTGGTGTGGTGTAGATGATCTCAGCCAGAGACAAAGGCCCTTGTGTGGTGTAGTTGGCCTCAGCCAGCAGCACAGGCCCTGGGGTGATAAACATGGCCTCATCCAGTAGTACAGCCCTTGGTGTGTTGTAGACGGCCTCATCCAGAGCCACAGGCCGTGTGTGGTGTAAATGGCCTCAGCCAGAGCCACAGGCCATGGGGTGGTGTCCAAAGCCTCAGCCAGCAGCACAGGTCCTGGTGTGGTGTCCATGGTCTCAGCCAGAAGCACAGGCCCTGGTGTAATGTAGACGGCGTCAGCGCAGGCCACAGGCCCTGGTGTAATTTAGATGACCTATGTTAGCAGAATAGGCCTCGGTGTGGTGCGGATGGCCTCACCCGGCAGCACAAGACATTGCTGAAAACAGCCAAAAGGAATGTCGTTAATGTGGCCTCATTAATGGACACCAACACCCTCCTTCTCTGGATCAAAATCAGCTCAGTGACATGAAAAGCAAATTCTTACAGCACCTGGTATTCCCAGGCAGTCTCCCATCCAAGTACTAACCAAGCCCAACCTTGCATAGCTTCCGAGATCAGACGAGATCAGGCTTTGGCAAGGCGGTATGGCCGTAAGCTGCTGGCGTCAGCACAAAGCGTCAATTTATGGTATCAAGTAGTGAGGTGGCCAATACTCGCAGTTACGAACACAAGCCTCCAATTTAACTACAGTGTTAATGGTAACTGCATGCTTGCCTAATACCCTAACCAAAGGACTCATTTTAGCCTTTGATCAGCAACACAGGCCCTGGTGTGGTGTAAATGGCCTCAGCCAGAGCCACAGGACCTGGTGTGGTGTAGTTGGCCTCAGCCAGCATCAAAGGCCCGGGGGTGGTGTACATGGCCTCAGCCAGAGCCACAGGCACTGGTGTGGTGTCCATAGCCTCAGCCAACAGCACAGGCCCTGTTGTGGTGTCCATGGCCTCAGCCAGAAGCACTGGCCCTGGTGTGGTGTAGATGGCCTCAGACAGAGCCACATGCCCTGGTGGGGTGTAGTTGGCCTCAGCCAGCAGCACAGGTCCTGGTGTGGTGTCCATGGCCTCAGCCAGCAGCACAGGCCCTGGTGTGGTGTCCATGGCCTCAGCCAGAAGCACTGGCCCTGGTGTGGTGTAGATGGCCTCAGACAGAGCCACAGGCCCTTGTTTGGTGTAGTTGGCCTCAGCCAGCACCACAGGCCCTGGTGTGGTGTCCATAGCCTCAGCCAGCCGCACAGGCCCTGGTGTGATGAACATTGCCTCATCCAGCAGCACAGTCCTTGGTGTGTTGTAGACGACCTCATCCAGAGCCACAGGCCCTGGTGTGGTGTACATGGCCTCAGACAAAGCCACAGGCCCTGAAGAGGTGTCCATGGCCTCAGCCAGTAGCACAGGTCCTGGTGTGGTGTAGACGGCCTCAGACAGAGCCACAGGCCTTGGTGTGGTGTAGGTGGCCTAAGCTGGCTGCACAGGTCCACATCCGGAAGCACAGGCCCTGTTGTGTTGTAGATTGCCTCAGCCAGAGCCACAGACCTTGGTGTGGTGTTCATGGCCTAAGCCAGAGCTACAGGCCCACAGCAAGCAGCACAGGACCTGGTGTGGTGTCCATAGCTCAGCCAGCAGCACAGCTCCTGTTGTGGTGTAGTTGGCCTCAGCCAGCAGCACAGGTCCTGGTGTGGTGTCCATCGCCTCAGCCAGAAACACTGGCCCTGGTGTGATGTAGATGGCCTCAGCCAGAGCCACAGGACCTGGTGTGGTGTTCATGACCTCAGCCAGCATCAAAGGCCCGGGGGTGGTGTAAATGGCCTCAGCCAGAGCCACAGGCACTGGTGTGGTGTCCCTAGCCTCAGCCAGCAGCACAGGCCTTGGTGTGGTGTCCCTGGCCTCAGCCAGTAGCACAAGCCCTGGTGTGGTGTAGGTGGCCTAAGCTGGCTGCACATGTCCACAGCCAGCAGCACAAGCCCTGGTGTGGTGTACATGGCCTCAGCTAGAGGCACAGGCCCTGGTGTGGTGTAGATGATCTCAGCCAGAGACAAAGGCCCTTGTGTGGTGTAGTTGGCCTCAGCCAGCAGCACAGGCCCTGGGGTGATAAACATGGCCTCATCCAGTAGTACAGCCCTTGGTGTGTTGTAGACGGCCTCATCCAGAGCCACAGGCCGTGTGTGGTATACATGGCCTCAGCCAGATCCAAAGGCTCTGGGGTGGTGTCCATAGCCTCAGCCAGCAGCACAGGTCCCGGTGTGGTGTCCATGGCCTCAGCCAGTAGCACAGGCCCTGGTGTGGTGTAGGTGGCCTAAGCTGGCTGCACAGGTCCACAGCCAGCAGCACAGGCCCTGGTGTGGTGTACATGGCCTCAGCTAGAGGCACAGGCCCTTGGTGTGTTGTAGATGGCCTCATCAGGAGCCACAGGCCCTGTTGTGGTGTAGGTTGCCTCAGTCAGCAGCACAGGCCCTGTGTGGTGTGCATGGCCTCAGCCAGTAGCACAGGCCCTGGTGTAATGTAGACTGCTTCAGCCAGAGCCACAGGCCATGGTGTGGTGTAGGTGGCCTAAGCTGGCTGCACAGGTCCACAGCCAGCAGTACAGGCCCTGGTGTGGTGTCCATGGCCTCAGCCAGATGCACTGGCCGTGGTGTGGTGTAGCTGGCCTCAGCCAGAGCCACAGGCCCTGGTGTGGTGTTCATGGCCTCAGCCAGAGCCAAATGCCCTGGTGTGGTGTCCATAGCTTCAGCCAGCAGCACAGGTCTTGGTGTGGTGTCCATGGCCTCAGCCAGTAGCACAGGCCCTGGTGTGATGTAGACGGCCTCAGCCAGAGCCACAGGCCCTGGTGTGGTGTAGGTGGCCTAAGCTGGCTGCACAGGTCCACAGCCAGAAGCACAGGCCCTGGCGTGGTGTAGGTGGCCTAACCTGGCTGCACAGGTCCACAACCAGAAGCACAGGACCTGGTGTGATGTAGACGGCTTCAGCCAGAGCCACAGGCCCTGGTGTGGTGTAGGTGGCCTAACCTGGCTGCACAGGTCCACAGCCAGAAGCACAGGCCCTGGTGTGGTGTAGGTGGCCTAAGCTGGCTGCACAGGTCCACAGCCAGAAGCACAGGCCCTGGTGTGGTGTCCATGGCCTCAGCCAGAAGCACTGGCCCTGGTGTGGTGTAGATGGCCTCAGACAGAGCCACAGGCCCTTGTTTGGTGTAGTTGGCCTCAGCCAGCACCACAGGCCCTGGTGTGGTGTCCATAGCCTCAGCCAGCCGCACAGGCCGTGGTGTGATGAACATTGCCTCATCCAGCAGCACAGTCCTTGGTGTGTTGTAGACGAACTCATCCAGAGCCACAGGCCCTGGTGTGCTGTACATGGCCTCAGACAAAGCCACAGGCCCTGAAGAGGTGTCCATGGCCTCAGACAAAGCCACAGGCCCTGAAGAGGTGTCCATGGCCTCAGCCAGTAGCACAGGTCCTGGTGTGGTGTAGACGGCCTCAGACAGAGCCACAGGCCTTGGTGTGGTGTAGGTGTCCTAAGCTGGCTGCACAGGTCCACATCCGGAAGCACTGGCCATGTTGTGTTGTAGATTGCCTCAGCCAGAGCCACAGACCTTGGTGTGGTGTTCATGGCCTAAGCCAGAGCTACAGGCCCACAGCAAGCAGCACAGGCCCTGGTGTGGTGTCCATAGCTCAGCCAGCAGCACAGCTCCTGGTGTGGTGTAGTTGGCCTCAGCCAGCAGCACAGGTCCTGGTGTGGTGTCCATCGCCTCAGCCAGAAACACTGGCCCTGGTGTGATGTAGATGGCCTCAGCCAGAGCCACAGGACCTGGTGTGGTGTTCATGACCTCAGCCAGCATCAAAGGCCCGAGGGTGGTGTACATGGCCTCAGCCAGAGCCACAGGCACTGGTGTGGTGTCCATAGCCTCAGCCAGCAGCACAGGCCCTGGTGTGGTGTAGGTGGCCTAAGCTGGCCGCACAGGTCCACAGCCAGCAGCACAAGCCCTGGTGTGGTGTACATGGCCTCAGCTAGAGGCACAGGCCCTGGTGTGGTGTAGATGATCTCAGCCAGAGACACAGGCCCTTGTGTGGTGTAGTTGGCCTCAGCCAGCAGCACAGGCCCTGGGGTGATAAACATGGCCTCATCCAGTAGTACAGCCCTTGGTGTGTTGTAGACGGCCTCATCCAGAGCCACAGGCCGTGTGTGGTGTACATGGCCTCAGCCAGATCCAAAGGCTCTGGGGTGGTGTCCATAGCCTCAGCCAGCAGCACAGGTCCTGGTGTGGTGTCCATGGCCTCAGCCAGTAGCACAGGCCCTGGTGTGGTGTAGGTGGCCTAAGCTGGCTGCACAGGTCCACAGCCAGCAGCACAGGCCCTGGTGTGGTGTACATGGCCTCAGCTAGAGGCACAGGCCCTGGTGTGGTGTAGATGGTCTCAGCCAGAGACACAGGCCCTTGGTGTGTTGTAGATGGCCTCATCAGGAGCCACAGGCCCTGTTGTGGTGTAGGTTGCCTCAGTCAGCACCACAGGCCCTTTGTGGTGTGCATGGTCTCAGCCAGTAGCACAGGCCCTGGTGTGATGTAGACTGCTTCAGCCAGAGCCACAGGCCATGGTGTGGTGTAGGTGGCCTAAGCTGGCTGCACAGGTCCACAGCCAGCACTACAGGCCCTGGTGTGGTGTCCATAGCCTCAGCCAGATGCACTGGCCGTGGTGTGGTGTAGCTGGCCTCAGCCAGAGCCACAGGCCCTGGTGTGGTGTTCATGGCCTCAGCCAGAGCCAAATGCCCTGGTGTGGTGTCCATAGCTTCAGCCAGCAGCACAGGTCTTGGTGTGGTGTCCATGGCCTCAGCCAGTAGCACAGGCCCTGGTGTGATGTAGACGGCCTCAGCCAGAGCCACAGGCCCTGGTGTGGTGTAGGTGGCCTAAGCTGGCTGCACAGGTCCACAGCCAGAAGCACAGGCCCTGGCGTGGTGTAGGTGGCCTAAGCTGGCTGCACAGGTCCACAACCAGAAGCACAGGACCTGGTGTGATGTAGACGGCTTCAGCCAGAGCTACAGGCCCTGGTGTGGTGTAGGTGGCCTAACCTGGCTGCAGAGGTCCACAGCCAGAAGCACAGGCCCTGGTGTGGTGAAGGTGGCCTAAGCTGGCTGCACAGGTCCACAGCCAGAAGCACAGGCCCTGTGTGGTGTAAATGGCCTCAGCCAGAGCCACAGGCCCTGGGGTGGTGTCCAAAGCCTCAGCCAGCAGCACAGGTCCTGGTGTGGTGTCCATGGTCTCAGCCAGAAGCACAGGCCCTGGTGTAATGTAGACGGCGTCAGCGCAGGCCACAGGCCCTGGTGTAATTTAGATGACCTATGTTAGCAGAATAGGCCTCGGTGTGGTGCGGATGGCCTCACCCGGCAGCACAAGACATTGCTGAAAACAGCCAAAAGGAATGTCGTTAATGTGGCCTCATTAATGGACACCAACACCCTCCTTCTCTGGATCAAAATCAGCTCAGTGACATGAAAAGCAAATTCTTACAGCACCTGGTATTCCCAGGCAGTCTCCCATCCAAGTACTAACCAAGCCCAACCTTGCATAGCTTCCGAGATCAGACGAGATCAGGCTTTAGCAAGGCGGTATGGCCGTAAGCTGCTGGCGTCAGCACAAAGCGTCAATTTATGGTATCAAGTAGTGAGGTGGCCAATACTCGCAGTTACGAACACAAGCCTCCAATTTAACTACAGTGTTAATGGTAACTGCATGCTTGCCTAATACCCTAACCAAAGGACTCATTTTAGCCTTTGATCAGCAACACAGGCCCTGGTGTGGTGTAAATGGCCTCAGCCAGAGCCACAGGACCTGGTGTGGTGTAGTTGGCCTCAGCCAGCATCAAAGGCCCGGGGGTGGTGTACATGGCCTCAGCCAGAGCCACAGGCACTGGTGTGGTGTCCATAGCCTCAGCCAACAGCACAGGCCCTGTTGTGGTGTCCATGGCCTCAGCCAGAAGCACTGGCCCTGGTGTGGTGTAGATGGCCTCAGACAGAGCCACATGCCCTGGTGGGGTGTAGTTGGCCTCAGCCAGCAGCACAGGTCCTGGTGTGGTGTCCATGGCCTCAGCCAGCAGCACAGGCCCTGGTGTGGTGTCCATGGCCTCAGCCAGAAGCACTGGCCCTGGTGTGGTGTAGATGGCCTCAGACAGAGCCACAGGCCCTTGTTTGGTGTAGTTGGCCTCGGCCAGCACCACAGGCCCTGGTGTGGTGTCCATAGCCTCAGCCAGCCGCACAGGCCCTGGTGTGATGAACATTGCCTCATCCAGCAGCACAGTCCTTGGTGTGTTGTAGACGAACTCATCCAGAGCCACAGGCCCTGGTGTGGTGTACATGGCCTCAGACAAAGCCACAGGCCCTGAAGAGGTGTCCATGGCCTCAGACAAAGCCACAGGCCCTGAAGAGGTGTCCATGGCCTCAGCCAGTAGCACAGGTCCTGGTGTGGTGTAGACGGCCTCAGACAGAGCCACAGTCCTTGGTGTGGTGTAGGTGTCCTAAGCTGGTTGCACAGGTCCACATCCGGAAGCACAGGCCCTGTTGTGTTGTAGATTGCCTCAGCCAGAGCCACAGACCTTGGTGTGGTGTTCATGGCCTAAGCCAGAGCTACAGGCCCACAGCAAGCAGCACAGGCCCTGGTGTGGTGTCCATACCTCAGCCAGCAGCACAGCTCCTGTTGTGGTGTAGTTGGCCTCAGCCAGCAGCACAGGTCCTGGTGTGGTGTCCATCGCCTCAGCCAGAAACACTGGCCCTGGTGTGATGTAGATGGCCTCAGCCAGAGCCACAGGACCTGGTGTGGTGTTCATGACCTCAGCCAGCATCAAAGGCCCGGGGGTGGTGTACATGGCCTCAGCCAGAGCCACAGGCACTGGTGTGGTGTCCATAGCCTCAGCCAGCAGCACAGGCCTTGGTGTGGTGTCAATGGCCTCAGCCAGTAGCACAGGCCCTGGTGTGGTGTAGGTGGCCTAAGCTGGCTGCACAGGTCCACAGCCAGCAGCACAAGCCCTGGTGTGGTGTACATGGCCTCAGCTAGAGGCACAGGCCCTGGTGTGGTGTAGATGATCTCAGCCAGAGACACAGGCCCTTGTGTGGTGTAGTTGGCCTCAGCCAGCAGCACAGGCCCTGGGGTGATAAACATGGCCTCATCCAGTAGTACAGCCCTTGGTGTGTTGTAGACGGCCTCATCCAGAGCCACAGGCCGTGTGTGGTGTACATGGCCTCAGCCAGATCCAAAGGCTCTGGGGTGGTGTCCATAGCCTCAGCCAGCAGCACAGGTCCTGGTGTGGTGTCCATGGCCTCAGCCAGTAGCACAGGCCCTGGTGTGGTGTAGGTGGCCTAAGCTGGCTGCACAGGTCCACAGCCAGCAGCACAGGCCCTGGTGTGGTGTACATGGCCTCAGCTAGAGGCACAGGCCCTGGTGTGGTGTAGATGGTCTCAGCCAGAGACACAGGCCCTTGGTGTGTTGTAGATGGCCTCATCAGGAGCCACAGGCCCTGTTGTGGTGTAGGTTGCCTCAGTCAGCACCACAGGCCCTGTGTGGTGTGCATGGCCTCAGCCAGTAGCACAGGCCCTGGTGTGATGTAGACTGCTTCAGCCAGAGCCACAGGCCATGGTGTGGTGTAGGTGGCCTAAGCTGGCTGCACAGGTCCACAGCCAGCAGTACAGGCCCTGGTGTGGTGTCCATGGCCTCAGCCAGATGCACTGGCCGTGGTGTGGTGTAGCTGGCCTCAGCCAGAGCCACAGGCCCTGGTGTGGTGTTCATGGCCTCAGCCAGAGCCAAATGCCCTGGTGTGGTGTCCATAGCTTCAGCCAGCAGCACAGGTCTTGGTGTGGTGTCCATGGCCCCAGCCAGTAGCACAGGCCCTGGTGTGATGTAGACGGCCTCAGCCAGAGCCACAGGCCCTGGTGTGGTGTAGGTGGCCTAAGCTGGCTGCACAGGTCCACAGCCAGAAGCACAGGCCCTGGCGTGGTGTAGGTGGCCTAACCTGGCTGCACAGGTCCACAACCAGAAGCACAGGACCTGGTGTGATGTAGACGGCTTCAGCCAGAGCCACAGGCCCTGGTGTGGTGTAGGTGGCCTAACCTGGCTGCACAGGTCCACAGCCAGAAGCACAGGCCCTGGTGTGGTGAAGGTGGCCTAAGCTGGCTGCACAGGTCCACAGCCAGAAGCACAGGCCCTGTGTGGTGTAAATGGCCTCAGCCAGAGCCACAGGCCATGGGGTGGTGTCCAAAGCCTCAGCCAGCAGCACAGGTCCTGGTGTGGTGTCCATGGTCTCAGCCAGAAGCACAGGCCCTGGTGTAATGTAGACGGCGTCAGCGCAGGCCACAGGCCCTGGTGTAATTTAGATGACCTATGTTAGCAGAATAGGCCTCGGTGTGGTGCGGATGGCCTCACCCGGCAGCACAAGACATTGCTGAAAACAGCCAAAAGGAATGTCGTTAATGTGGCCTCATTAATGGACACCAACACCCTCCTTCTCTGGATCAAAACCAGCTCAGTGACATGAAAAGCAAATTCTTACAGCACCTGGTATTCCCAGGCAGTCTCCCATCCAAGTACTAACCAAGCCCAACCTTGCATAGCTTCCGAGATCAGACGAGATCGGGCTTTGGCAAGGCGGTATGGCCGTAAGCTGCTGGCGTCAGCACAAAGCGTCAATTTATGATATCAAGTAGTGAGGTGGCCAATACTCGCAGTTACGAACACAAGCCTCCAATTTAACTACAGTGTTAATGGTAACTGCATGCTTGCCTAATACCCTAACCAAAGGACTCATTTTAGCCTTTGATCAGCAACACAGGCCCTGGTGTGGTGTAAATGGCCTCAGCCAGAGCCACAGGACCTGGTGTGGTGTAGTTGGCCTCAGCCAGCATCAAAGGCCCGGGGGTGGTGTACATGGCCTCAGCCAGAGCCACAGGCACTGGTGTGGTGTCCATAGCCTCAGCCAACAGCACAGGCCCTGTTGTGGTGTCCATGGCCTCAGCCAGAAGCACTGGCCCTGGTGTGGTGTAGATGGCCTCAGACAGAGCCACATGCCCTGGTGGGGTGTAGTTGGCCTCAGCCAGCAGCACAGGTCCTGGTGTGGTGTCCATGGCCTCAGCCAGCAGCACAGGCCCTGGTGTGGTGTCCATGGCCTCAGCCAGAAGCACTGGCCCTGGTGTGGTGTAGATGGCCTCAGACAGAGCCACAGGCCCTTGTTTGGTGTAGTTGGCCTCAGCCAGCACCACAGGCCCTGGTGTGGTGTCCATAGCCTCAGCCAGCCGCACAGGCCCTGGTGTGATGAACATTGCCTCATCCAGCAGCACAGTCCTTGGTGTGTTGTAGACGACCTCATCCAGAGCCACAGGCCCTGGTGTGGTGTACATGGCCTCAGACAAAGCCACAGGCCCTGAAGAGGTGTCCATGGCCTCAGCCAGTAGCACAGGTCCTGGTGTGGTGTAGACGGCCTCAGACAGAGCCACAGGCCTTGGTGTGGTGTAGGTGGCCTAAGCTGGCTGCACAGGTCCACATCCGGAAGCACAGGCCCTGTTGTGTTGTAGATTGCCTCAGCCAGAGCCACAGACCTTGGTGTGGTGTAGATGGCCTCAGACAGAGCCACAGGCCCTTGTTTGGTGTAGTTGGCCTCGGCCAGCACCACAGGCCCTGGTGTGGTGTCCATAGTCTCAGCCAGCCGCACAGGCCCTGGTGTGATGAACATTGCCTCATCCAGCAGCACAGTCCTTGGTGTGTTGTAGACGAACTCATCCAGAGCCACAGGCCCTGGTGTGGTGTACATGGCCTCAGACAAAGCCACAGGCCCTGAAGAGGTGTCCATGGCCTCAGACAAAGCCACAGGCCCTGAAGAGGTGTCCATGGCCTCAGCCAGTAGCACAGGTCCTGGTGTGGTGTAGACGGCCTCAGACAGAGCCACAGTCCTTGGTGTGGTGTAGATGTCCTAAGCTAGCTGCACAGGTCCACATCCGGAAGAACTGGCCCTGTTGTGTTGTAGATTGCCTCAGCCAGAGCCACAGACCTTGGTGTGGTGTTCATGGCCTAAGCCAGAGCTACAGGCCCACAGCAAGCAGCACAGGCCCTGGTGTGGTGTTCATAGCTCAGCCAGCAGCACAGCTCCTGTTGTGGTGTAGTTGGCCTCAGCCAGCAGCACAGGTCCTGGTGTGGTGTCCATGGCCTCAGCCAGCAGCACAGGTCCTGGTGTGGTGTCCATCGCCTCAGCCAGAAACACTGGCCCTGGTGTGATGTAGATGGCCTCAGCCAGAGCCACAGGACCTGGTGTGGTGTTCATGACCTCAGCCAGCATCAAAGGCCCGGGGGTGGTGTACATGGCCTCAGCCAGAGCCACAGGCACTGGTGTGGTGTCCATAGCCTCAGCCAGCAGCACAGGCCTTGGTGTGGTGTCAATGGCCTCAGCCAGTAGCACAGGCCCTGGTGTGGTGTAGGTGGCCTAAGCTGGCTGCACAGGTCCACAGCCAGCAGCACAAGCCCTGGTGTGGTGTACATGGCCTCAGCTAGAGGCACAGGCCCTGGTGTGGTGTAGATGATCTCAGCCAGAGACACAGGCCCTTGTGTGGTGTAGTTGGCCTCAGCCAGCAGCACAGGCCCTGGGGTGATAAACATGGCCTCATCCAGTAGTACAGCCCTTGGTGTGTTGTAGACGGCCTCATCCAGAGCCACAGGCCGTGTGTGGTGTACATGGCCTCAGCCAGATCCAAAGGCTCTGGGGTGGTGTCCATAGCCTCAGCCAGCAGCACAGGTCCTGGTGTGGTGTCCATGGCCTCAGCCAGTAGCACAGGCCCTGGTGTGGTGTAGGTGGCCTAAGCTGGCTGCACAGGTCCACAGCCAGCAGCACAGGCCCTGTTGCGGTGTACATGGCCTCAGCTAGAGGCACAGGCCCTGGTGTGGTGTAGATGGTCTCAGCTAGAGGCACAGGCCCTTGGTGTGTTGTAGATGGCCTCATCAGGAGCCACAGGCCCTGTTGTGGTGTAGGTTGCCTCAGTCAGCACCACAGGCCCTGTGTGGTGTGCATGGCCTCAGCCAGTAGCACAGGACCTGGTGTGATGTAGACTGCTTCAGCCAGAGCCACAGGCCATGGTGTGGTGTAGGTGGCCTAAGCTGGCTGCACAGGTCCACAGCCAGCAGTACAGGCCCTGGTGTGGTGTCCATGGCCTCAGCCAGATGCACTGGCCGTGGTGTGGTGTAGCTGGCCTCAGCCAGAGCCACAGGCCCTGGTGTGGTGTTCATGGCCTCAGCCAGAGCCAAATGCCCTGGTGTGGTGTCCATAGCTTCAGCCAGCAGCACAGGTCTTGGTGTGGTGTCCATGGCCTCAGCCAGTAGCACAGGCCCTGGTGTGATGTAGACGGCCTCAGCCAGAGCCACAGGCCCTGGTGTGGTGTAGGTGGCCTAAGCTGGCTGCACAGGTCCACAACCAGAAGCACAGGCCCTGGCGTGGTGTAGGTGGCCTAACCTGGCTGCACAGGTCCACAACCAGAAGCACAGGACCTGGTGTGATGTAGACGGCCTCAGCCAGAGCCACAGGCCCTGGTGTGGTGTAGGTGGCCTAACCTGGCTGCACAGGTCCACAGCCAGAAGCACAGGCCCTGTGTGGTGTAAATGGCCTCAGCCAGAGCCACAGGCCCTGGGGTGGTGTCCAAAGCCTCAGCCAGCAGCACAGGTCCTGGTGTGGTGTCCATGGTCTCAGCCAGAAGCACAGGCCCTGGTGTAATGTAGACGGCGTCAGCGCAGGCCACAGGCCCTGGTGTAATTTAGATGACCTATGTTAGCAGAATAGGCCTCGGTGTGGTGCGGATGGTCTCACCCGGCAGCACAAGACATTGCTGAAAACAGCCAAAAGGAATGTCGTTAATGTGGCCTCATTAATGGACACCAACACCCTCCTTCTCTGGATCAAAACCAGCTCAGTGACATGAAAAGCAAATGCTTACAGCACCTGGTATTCCCAGGCAGTCTCCCATCCAAGTACTAACCAAGCCCAACCTTGCATAGCTTCCGAGATCAGACGAGATCGGGCTTTGGCAAGGCGGTATGGCCGTAAGCTGCTGGCGTCAGCACAAAGCGTCAATTTATGGTATCAAGTAGTGAGGTGGCCAATACTCGCAGTTACGAACACAAGCCTCCAATTTAACTACAGTGTTAATGGTAACTGCATGCTTGCCTAATACCCTAACCAAAGGACTCATTTTAGCCTTTGATCAGCAACACAGGCCCTGGTGTGGTGTAAATGGCCTCAGCCAGAGCCACAGGACCTGGTGTGGTGTAGTTGGCCTCAGCCAGCATCAAAGGCCCGGGGGTGGTGTACATGGCCTCAGCCAGAGCCACAGGCACTGGTGTGGTGTCCATAGCCTCAGCCAACAGCACAGGCCCTGTTGTGGTGTCCATGGCCTCAGCCAGAAGCACTGGCCCTGGTGTGGTGTAGATGGCCTCAGACAGAGCCACATGCCCTGGTGGGGTGTAGTTGGCCTCAGCCAGCAGCACAGGTCCTGGTGTGGTGTAGTTGGCCTCAGCCAGCATCAAAGGCCCGGGGGTGGTGTACATGGCCTCAGCCAGAGCCACAGGCACTGGTGTGGTGTCCATAGCCTCAGCCAGAAGCACTGGCCCTGGTGTGGTGTAGATGGCCTAAGCTGGCTGCACAGGTCCACAGCCAGCAGCACAGGCCCTGGTGTGGTGTACATGGCCTCAGCTAGAGGCACAGGCCCTGGTGTGGTGTAGATGGTCTCAGCCAGAGACACAGGCCCTTGGTGTGTTGTAGATGGCCTCATCAGGAGCCACAGGCCCTGTTGTGGTGTAGGTTGCCTCAGTCAGCAGCACAGGCCCTGTGTGGTGTCCATAGCCTCAGCCAGCCGCACAGGCCCTGGTGTGATGAACACTGCCTCATCCAGCAGCACAGTCCTTGGTGTGTTGTAGACGACCTCATCCAGAGCCACAGGCCCTGGTGTGGTGTACATGGCCTCAGACAAAGCCACAGGCCCTGAAGAGGTGTCCATGGCCTCAGCCAGTAGCACAGGTCCTGGTGTGGTGTAGACGGCCTCAGACAGAGCCACAGGCCTTGAAGAGGTGTCCATGGCCTCAGCCAGTAGCACAGGTCCTGGTGTGGTGTAGACGGCCTCAGACAGAGCCACAGGCCTTGGTGTGGTGTAGGTGGCCTAAGCTGGCTGCACAGGTCCACATCCGGAAGCTCAGGCCCTGTTGTGTTGTAGATTGCCTCAGCCAGAGCCACAGACCTTGGTGTGGTGTTCATGGCCTAAGCCAGAGCTACAGGCCCACAGCAAGCAGCACAGGCCCTGGTGTGGTGTCCATAGCTCAGCCAGCAGCACAGCTCCTGTTGTGGTGTAGTTGGCCTCAGCCAGCAGCACAGGTCCTGGTGTGGTGTCCATCGCCTCAGCCAGAAACACTGGCCCTGGTGTGATGTAGATGGCCTCAGCCAGAGCCACAGGACCTGGTGTGGTGTTCATGACCTCAGCCAGCATCAAAGGCCCGGGGGTGGTGTACATGGCCTAAGCCAGAGCCACAGGCACTGGTGTGGTGTCCATAGCCTCAGCCAGCAGCACAGGCCTTGGTGTGGTGTCCATGGCCTCAGCCAGTAGCACAGGCCCTGGTGTGGTGTAGGTGGCCTAAGCTGGCTGCACAGGTCCACAGCCAGCAGCACAAGCCCTGGTGTGGTGTACATGGCCTCAGCTAGAGGCACAGGCCCTGGTGTGGTGTAGATGATCTCAGCCAGAGACACAGGCCCTTGTGTGGTGTAGTTGGCCTCAGCCAGCAGCACAGGCCCTGGGGTGATAAACATGGCCTCATCCAGTAGTACAGCCCTTGGTGTGTTGTAGACGGCCTCATCCAGAGCCACAGGCCGTGTGTGGTGTACATGGCCTCAGCCAGATCCAAAGGCTCTGGGGTGGTGTCCATAGCCTCAGCCAGCAGCACAGGTCCTGGTGTGGTGTCCATGGCCTCAGCCAGTAGCACAGGCCCTGGTGTGGTGTAGGTGGCCTAAGCTGGCTGCACAGGTCCACAGCCAGCAGCACAGGCCCTGGTGTGGTGTACATGGCCTCAGCTAGAGGCACAGGCCCTGGTGTGGTGTAGATGGTCTCAGCCAGAGACACAGGCCCTTGGTGTGTTGTAGATGGCCTCATCAGGAGCCACAGGCCCTGTTGTGGTGTAGGTTGCCTCAGTCAGCAGCACAGGCCCTGTGTGGTGTCCATGGCCTCAGCCAGTAGCACAGGCCCTGGTGTGATGTAGACTGCTTCAGCCAGAGCCACAGGCCATGGTGTGGTGTAGGTGGCCTAAGCTGGCTGCACAGGTCCACAGCCAGCAGCACAGGCCCTGGTGTGGTGTCCATGGCCTCAGCCAGATGCACTGGCCGTGGTGTGGTGTAGCTGGCCTCAGCCAGAGCCACAGGCCCTGGTGTGGTGTTCATGGCCTCAGCCAGAGCCAAATGCCCTGGTGTGGTGTCCATAGCTTCAGCCAGCAGCACAGGTCTTGGTGTGGTGTCCATGGCCTCAGCCAGTAGCACAGGCCCTGGTGTGATGTAGATGGCCTCAGCCAGAGCCACAGGCCCTGGTGTGGTGTAGGTGGCCTAAGCTGGCTGCACAGGTCCACAGCCAGAAGCACAGGCCCTGGCGTGGTGTAGGTGGCCTAACCTGGCTGCACAGGTCCACAACCAGAAGCACAGGACCTGGTGTGATGTAGACGGCTTCTGCCAGAGCCACAGGCCCTGGTGTGGTGTAGGTGGCCTAAGCTGGCTGCACAGGTCCACAGCCAGAAGCCACAGGCCCTGTGTGGTGTAAATGGCCTCAGCCAGAGCCACAGGCCCTGGGGTGGTGTCCAAAGCCTCAGCCAGCAGCACAGGTCCTGGTGTGGTGTCCATGGTCTCAGCCAGAAGCACAGGCCCTGGTGTAATGTAGACGGCGTCAGCGCAGGCCACAGGCCCTGGTGTAATTTAGATGACCTATGTTAGCAGAATAGGTCTCGGTGTGGTGCGGATGGCCTCACCCGGCAGCACAAGACATTGCTGAAAACAGCCAAAAGGAATGTCGTTAATGTGGCCTCATTAATTGACACCAACACCCTCCTTCTCTGGATCAAAACCAGCTAAGTGACATGAAAAGCAAATGCTTACAGCACCTGGTATTCCCAGGCAGTCTCCCATCCAAGTACTAACCAAGCCCAACCTTGCATAGCTTCCGAGATCAGACGAGATCGGGCTTTGGCAAGGCGGTATGGCCGTAAGCTGCTGGCGTCAGCACAAAGCGTCAATTTATGGTATCAAGTAGTGAGGTGGCCAATACTCGCAGTTACGAACACAAGCCTCCAATTTAACTACAGTGTTAATGGTAACTGCATGCTTGCCTAATACCCTAACCAAAGGACTCATTTTAGCCTTTGATCAGCAACACAGGCCCTGGTGTGGTGTAAATGGCCTCAGCCAGAGCCACAGGACCTGGTGTGGTGTAGTTGGCCTCAGCCAGCATCAAAGGCCCGGGGGTGGTGTACATGGCCTCAGCCAGAGCCACAGGCACTGGTGTGGTGTCCATAGCCTCAGCCAACAGCACAGGCCCTGTTGTGGTGTCCATGGCCTCAGCCAGAAGCACTGGCCCTGGTGTGGTGTAGATGGCCTCAGACAGAGCCACATGCCCTGGTGGGGTGTAGTTGGCCTCAGCCAGCAGCACAGGTCCTGGTGTGGTGTCCATGGCCTCAGCCAGCAGCACAGGCCCTGGTGTGGTGTCCATGGCCTCAGCCAGAAGCACTGGCCCTGGTGTGGTGTAGCTGGCCTCAGACAGAGCCACAGGCCCTGGTGTGGTGTTCATGGCCTCAGCCAGAGCCAAATGCCCTGGTGTGGTGTCCATAGCTTCAGCCAGCAGCACAGGTCTTCGTGTGGTGTCCATGGCCTCAGCCAGTAGCACAGGCCCTGGTTTGATGTAGACGGCCTCAGCCAGAGCCACAGGCCCTGGTGTGGTGTAGGTGGCCTAAGCTGGCTGCACAGGTCCACAACCAGAAGCACAGGCCCTGGCGTGGTGTAGGTGGCCTAACCTGGCTGCACAGGTCCACAACCAGAAGCACAGGACCTGGTGTGATGTAGACGGCTTCAGCCAGAGCCACAGGCCCTGGTGTGGTGTAGGTGGCCTAACCTGGCTGCACAGGTCCACAGCCAGAAGCACAGGCCCTGGTGTGGTGTAGGTGGCCTAAGCTGGCTGCACAGGTCCACAGCAAGAAGCACAGGCCCTGGTGTGGTGTCCATGGCCTCAGCCAGAAGCACTGGCCCTGGTGTGGTGTAGATGGCCTCAGACAGAGCCACAGGCCCTTGTTTGGTGTAGTTGGCCTCAGCCAGCACCACAGGCCCTGGTGTGGTGTAGATAGCCTCAGCCAGCCGCACAGGCCCTGGTGTGATGAACATTGCCTAATCCAGCAGCACAGTCCTTGGTGTGTTGTAGACGAACTCATCCAGAGCCACAGGCCCTGGTGTGCTGTACATGGCCTCAGACAAAGCCACAGGCCCTGAAGAGGTGTCCATGGCCTCAGACAAAGCCACAGGCCCTGAAGAGGTGTCCATGGCCTCAGCCAGTAGCACAGGTCCTGGTGTGGTGTAGACGGCCTCAGACAGAGCCACAGGCCTTGGTGTGGTGTAGGTGTCCTAAGCTGGCTGCACAGGTCCACATCCGGAAGCACTGGCCATGTTGTGTTGTAGATTGCCTCAGCCAGAGCCACAGACTTTGGTGTGGTGTTCATGGCCTAATCCAGAGCTACAGGCCCACAGCAAGCAGCACAGGCCCTGGTGTGGTGTCCATAGCTCAGCCAGCAGCACAGCTCCTGGTGTGGTGTAGTTGGCCTCAGCCAGCAGCACAGGTCCTGGTGTGGTGTCCATCGCCTCAGCCAGAAACACTGGCCCTGGTGTGATGTAGATGGCCTCAGCCAGAGCCACAGGACCTGGTGTGGTGTTCATGACCTCAGCCAGCATCAAAGGCTCGGGGGTGGTGTACATGGCCTCAGCCAGAGCCACAGGCACTGGTGTGGTGTCCATAGCCTCAGCCAGTAGCACAGGCCCTGGTGTGGTGTAGGTGGCCTAAGCTGGCCGCACAGGTCCACAGCCAGCAGCACAAGCCCTGGTGTGGTGTACATGGCCTCAGCTAGAGGCACAGGCCCTGGTGTGGTGTAGATGATCTCAGCCAGAGACACAGGCCCTTGTGTGGTGTAGTTGGCCTCAGCCAGCAGCACAGGCCCTGGGGTGATAAACATGGCCTCATCCAGTAGTACAGCCCTTGGTGTGTTGTAGACGGCCTCATCCAGAGCCACAGGCCGTGTGTGGTGTACATGGCCTCAGCCAGATCCAAAGGCTCTGGGGTGGTGTCCATAGCCTCAGCCAGCAGCACAGGTCCTGGTGTGGTGTCCATGGCCTCAGCCAGTAGCACAGGCCCTGGTGTGGTGTAGGTGGCCTAAGCTGGCTGCACAGGTCCACAGCCAGCAGCACAGGCCCTGGTGTGGTGTACATGGCCTCAGCTAGAGGCACAGGCCCTGGTGTGGTGTAGATGGTCTCAGCCAGAGACACAGGCCCTTGGTGTGTTGTAGATGGCCTCATCAGGAGCCACAGGCCCTGTTGTGGTGTAGGTTGCCTCAGTCAGCACCACAGGCCCTGTGTGGTGTGCATGGCCTCAGCCAGTAGCACAGGCCCTGGTGTGATGTAGACTGCTTCAGCCAGAGCCACAGGCCATGGTGTGGTGTAGGTGGCCTAAGCTGGCTGCACAGGTCCACAGCCAGCAGTACAGGCCCTGGTGTGGTGTCCATGGCCTCAACCAGATGCACTGGCCGTGGTGTGGTGTAGCTGGCCTCAGCCAGAGCCACAGGCCCTGGTGTGGTGTTCATGGCCTCAGCCAGAGCCAAATGCCCTGGTGTGGTGTCCATAGCTTCAGCCAGCAGCACAGGTCTTGGTGTGGTGTCCATGGCCTCAGCCAGTAGCACAGGCCCTGGTGTGATGTAGACGGCCTCAGCCAGAGCCACAGGACCCTGGTGTGGTGTAGGTGGCCTAAGCTGGCTGCACAGGTCCACAGCCAGAAGCACAGGCCCTGGCGTGGTGTAGGTGGCCTAACCTGGCTGCACAGGTCCACAACCAGAAGCACAGGACCTGGTGTGATGTAGACGGCTTCAGCCAGAGCCACAGGCCCTGGTGTGGTGTAGGTGGCCTAACCTGGCTGCACAGGTCCACAGCCAGAAGCACAGGCCCTGGTGTGGTGAAGGTGGCCTAAGCTGGCTGCACAGGTCCACAGCCAGAAGCACAGGCCCTGTGTGGTGTAAATGGCCTCAGCCAGAGCCACAGGCCATGGGGTGGTGTCCAAAGCCTCAGCCAGCAGCACAGGTCCTGGTGTGGTGTAAATGGCCTCAGCCAGAGCCACAGGCCATGGGGTGGTGTCCATGGCCTCAGCCAGATGCACTGGCCGTGGTGTGGTGTAGCTGGCCTCAGCCAGAGCCACAGGCCCTGGTGTGGTGTTCATGGCCTCAGCCAGAGCCAAATGCCCTGGTGTGGTGTCCATAGCTTCAGCCAGCAGCACAGGTCTTGGTGTGGTGTCCATGGCCTCAGCCAGTAGCACAGGCCCTGGTGTGATGTAGACGGCCTCAGCCAGAGCCACAGGCCCTGGTGTGGTGTAGGTGGCCTAAGCTGGCTGCACAGGTCCACAACCAGAAGCACAGGCCCTGGCGTGGTGTAGGTGGCCTAACCTGGCTGCACAGGTCCACAACCAGAAGCACAGGACCTGGTGTGATGTAGACGGCTTCAGCCAGAGCCACAGGCCCTGGTGTGGTGTAGGTGGCCTAAGCTGGCTGCACAGGTCCACAGCCAGAAGCACAGGCCCTGTGTGGTGTAAATGGCCTCAGCCAGAGCCACAGGCCCTGGGGTGGTGTCCAAAGCCTCAGCCAGCAGCACAGGTCCTGGTGTGGTGTCCATGGTCTCAGCCAGAAGCACAGGCCCTGGTGTAATGTAGACGGCGTCAGCGCAGGCCACAGGCCCTGGTGTAATTTAGATGACCTATGTTAGCAGAATAGGCTTCGGTGTGGTGCGGATGGCCTCACCCGGCAGCACAAGACATTGCTGAAAACAGCCAAAAGGAATGTCGTTAATGTGGCCTCATTAATGGACACCAACACCCTCCTTCTCTGGATCAAAATCAGCTCAGTGACATGAAAAGCAAATTCTTACAGCACCTGGTATTCCCAGGCAGTCTCCCATCCAAGTACTAACCAAGCCCAACCTTGCATAGCTTCCGAGATCAGACGAGATCAGGCTTTGGCAAGGCGGTATGGCCGTAAGCTGCTGGCGTCAGCACAAAGCGTCAATTTATGGTATCAAGTAGTGAGGTGGCCAATACTCGCAGTTACGAACACAAGCCTCCAATTTAACTACAGTGTTAATGGTAACTGCATGCTTGCCTAATACCCTAACCAAAGGACTCATTTTAGCCTTTGATCAGCAACACAGGCCCTGGTGTGGTGTAAATGGCCTCAGCCAGAGCCACAGGACCTGGTGTGGTGTAGTTGGCCTCAGCCAGCATCAAAGGCCCGGGGGTGGTGTACATGGCCTCAGCCAGAGCCACAGGCACTGGTGTGGTGTCCATAGCCTCAGCCAACAGCACAGGCCCTGTTGTGGTGTCCATGGCCTCAGCCAGAAGCACTGGCCCTGGTGTGGTGTAGATGGCCTCAGACAGAGCCACATGCCCTGGTGGGGTGTAGTTGGCCTCAGCCAGCAGCACAGGTCCTGGTGTGGTGTCCATGGCCTCAGCCAGCAGCACAGGCCCTGGTGTGGTGTCCATGGCCTCAGCCAGAAGCACTGGCCCTGGTGTGGTGTAGATGGCCTCAGACAGAGCCACAGGCCCTTGTTTGGTGTAGTTGGCCTCAGCCAGCACCACAGGCCCTGGTGTGGTGTCCATAGCCTCAGCCAGCCGCACAGGCCCTGGTGTGATGAACATTGCCTCATCCAGCAGCACAGTCCTTGGTGTGTTGTAGACGACCTCATCCAGAGCCACAGGCCCTGGTGTGGTGTACATGGCCTCAGACAAAGCCACAGGCCCTGAAGAGGTGTCCATGGCCTCAGCCAGTAGCACAGGTCCTGGTGTGGTGTAGACGGCCTCAGACAGAGCCACAGGCCTTGAAGAGGTGTCCATGGCCTCAGCCAGTAGCACAGGTCCTGGTGTGGTGTAGACGGCCTCAGACAGAGCCACAGGCCTTGGTGTGGTGTAGGTGGCCTAAGCTGGCTGCACAGGTCCACATCCGGAAGCTCAGGCCCTGTTGTGTTGTAGATTGCCTCAGCCAGAGCCACAGACCTTGGTGTGGTGTTCATGGCCTAAGCCAGAGCTACAGGCCCACAGCAAGCAGCACAGGCCCTGGTGTGGTGTCCATAGCTCAGCCAGCAGCACAGCTCCTGTTGTGGTGTAGTTGGCCTCAGCCAGCAGCACAGGTCCTGGTGTGGTGTCCATCGCCTCAGCCAGAAACACTGGCCCTGGTGTGATGTAGATGGCCTCAGCCAGAGCCACAGGACCTGGTGTGGTGTTCATGACCTCAGCCAGCATCAAAGGCCCGGGGGTGGTGTACATGGCCTAAGCCAGAGCCACAGGCACTGGTGTGGTGTCCATAGCCTCAGCCAGCAGCACAGGCCTTGGTGTGGTGTCCATGGCCTCAGCCAGTAGCACAGGCCCTGGTGTGGTGTAGGTGGCCTAAGCTGGCTGCACAGGTCCACAGCCAGCAGCACAAGCCCTGGTGTGGTGTACATGGCCTCAGCTAGAGGCACAGGCCCTGGTGTGGTGTAGATGATCTCAGCCAGAGACACAGGCCCTTGTGTGGTGTAGTTGGCCTCAGCCAGCAGCACAGGCCCTGGGGTGATAAACATGGCCTCATCCAGTAGTACAGCCCTTGGTGTGTTGTAGACGGCCTCATCCAGAGCCACAGGCCGTGTGTGGTGTACATGGCCTCAGCCAGATCCAAAGGCTCTGGGGTGGTGTCCATAGCCTCAGCCAGCAGCACAGGTCCTGGTGTGGTGTCCATGGCCTCAGCCAGTAGCACAGGCCCTGGTGTGGTGTAGGTGGCCTAAGCTGGCTGCACAGGTCCACAGCCAGCAGCACAGGCCCTGGTGTGGTGTACATGGCCTCAGCTAGAGGCACAGGCCCTGGTGTGGTGTAGATGGTCTCAGCCAGAGACACAGGCCCTTGGTGTGTTGTAGATGGCCTCATCAGGAGCCACAGGCCCTGTTGTGGTGTAGGTTGCCTCAGTCAGCAGCACAGGCCCTGTGTGGTGTCCATGGCCTCAGCCAGTAGCACAGGCCCTGGTGTGATGTAGACTGCTTCAGCCAGAGCCACAGGCCATGGTGTGGTGTAGGTGGCCTAAGCTGGCTGCACAGGTCCACAGCCAGCAGCACAGGCCCTGGTGTGGTGTCCATGGCCTCAGCCAGATGCACTGGCCGTGGTGTGGTGTAGCTGGCCTCAGCCAGAGCCACAGGCCCTGGTGTGGTGTTCATGGCCTCAGCCAGAGCCAAATGCCCTGGTGTGGTGTCCATAGCTTCAGCCAGCAGCACAGGTCTTGGTGTGGTGTCCATGGCCTCAGCCAGTAGCACAGGCCCTGGTGTGATGTAGATGGCCTCAGCCAGAGCCACAGGCCCTGGTGTGGTGTAGGTGGCCTAAGCTGGCTGCACAGGTCCACAGCCAGAAGCACAGGCCCTGGCGTGGTGTAGGTGGCCTAACCTGGCTGCACAGGTCCACAACCAGAAGCACAGGACCTGGTGTGATGTAGACGGCTTCTGCCAGAGCCACAGGCCCTGGTGTGGTGTAGGTGGCCTAAGCTGGCTGCACAGGTCCACAGCCAGAAGCCACAGGCCCTGTGTGGTGTAAATGGCCTCAGCCAGAGCCACAGGCCCTGGGGTGGTGTCCAAAGCCTCAGCCAGCAGCACAGGTCCTGGTGTGGTGTCCATGGTCTCAGCCAGAAGCACAGGCCCTGGTGTAATGTAGACGGCGTCAGCGCAGGCCACAGGCCCTGGTGTAATTTAGATGACCTATGTTAGCAGAATAGGTCTCGGTGTGGTGCGGATGGCCTCACCCGGCAGCACAAGACATTGCTGAAAACAGCCAAAAGGAATGTCGTTAATGTGGCCTCATTAATTGACACCAACACCCTCCTTCTCTGGATCAAAACCAGCTAAGTGACATGAAAAGCAAATGCTTACAGCACCTGGTATTCCCAGGCAGTCTCCCATCCAAGTACTAACCAAGCCCAACCTTGCATAGCTTCCGAGATCAGACGAGATCGGGCTTTGGCAAGGCGGTATGGCCGTAAGCTGCTGGCGTCAGCACAAAGCGTCAATTTATGGTATCAAGTAGTGAGGTGGCCAATACTCGCAGTTACGAACACAAGCCTCCAATTTAACTACAGTGTTAATGGTAACTGCATGCTTGCCTAATACCCTAACCAAAGGACTCATTTTAGCCTTTGATCAGCAACACAGGCCCTGGTGTGGTGTAAATGGCCTCAGCCAGAGCCACAGGACCTGGTGTGGTGTAGTTGGCCTCAGCCAGCATCAAAGGCCCGGGGGTGGTGTACATGGCCTCAGCCAGAGCCACAGGCACTGGTGTGGTGTCCATAGCCTCAGCCAACAGCACAGGCCCTGTTGTGGTGTCCATGGCCTCAGCCAGAAGCACTGGCCCTGGTGTGGTGTAGATGGCCTCAGACAGAGCCACATGCCCTGGTGGGGTGTAGTTGGCCTCAGCCAGCAGCACAGGTCCTGGTGTGGTGTCCATGGCCTCAGCCAGCAGCACAGGCCCTGGTGTGGTGTCCATGGCCTCAGCCAGAAGCACTGGCCCTGGTGTGGTGTAGCTGGCCTCAGACAGAGCCACAGGCCCTGGTGTGGTGTTCATGGCCTCAGCCAGAGCCAAATGCCCTGGTGTGGTGTCCATAGCTTCAGCCAGCAGCACAGGTCTTCGTGTGGTGTCCATGGCCTCAGCCAGTAGCACAGGCCCTGGTTTGATGTAGACGGCCTCAGCCAGAGCCACAGGCCCTGGTGTGGTGTAGGTGGCCTAAGCTGGCTGCACAGGTCCACAACCAGAAGCACAGGCCCTGGCGTGGTGTAGGTGGCCTAACCTGGCTGCACAGGTCCACAACCAGAAGCACAGGACCTGGTGTGATGTAGACGGCTTCAGCCAGAGCCACAGGCCCTGGTGTGGTGTAGGTGGCCTAACCTGGCTGCACAGGTCCACAGCCAGAAGCACAGGCCCTGGTGTGGTGTAGGTGGCCTAAGCTGGCTGCACAGGTCCACAGCAAGAAGCACAGGCCCTGGTGTGGTGTCCATGGCCTCAGCCAGAAGCACTGGCCCTGGTGTGGTGTAGATGGCCTCAGACAGAGCCACAGGCCCTTGTTTGGTGTAGTTGGCCTCAGCCAGCACCACAGGCCCTGGTGTGGTGTAGATAGCCTCAGCCAGCCGCACAGGCCCTGGTGTGATGAACATTGCCTAATCCAGCAGCACAGTCCTTGGTGTGTTGTAGACGAACTCATCCAGAGCCACAGGCCCTGGTGTGCTGTACATGGCCTCAGACAAAGCCACAGGCCCTGAAGAGGTGTCCATGGCCTCAGACAAAGCCACAGGCCCTGAAGAGGTGTCCATGGCCTCAGCCAGTAGCACAGGTCCTGGTGTGGTGTAGACGGCCTCAGACAGAGCCACAGGCCTTGGTGTGGTGTAGGTGTCCTAAGCTGGCTGCACAGGTCCACATCCGGAAGCACTGGCCATGTTGTGTTGTAGATTGCCTCAGCCAGAGCCACAGACTTTGGTGTGGTGTTCATGGCCTAATCCAGAGCTACAGGCCCACAGCAAGCAGCACAGGCCCTGGTGTGGTGTCCATAGCTCAGCCAGCAGCACAGCTCCTGGTGTGGTGTAGTTGGCCTCAGCCAGCAGCACAGGTCCTGGTGTGGTGTCCATCGCCTCAGCCAGAAACACTGGCCCTGGTGTGATGTAGATGGCCTCAGCCAGAGCCACAGGACCTGGTGTGGTGTTCATGACCTCAGCCAGCATCAAAGGCTCGGGGGTGGTGTACATGGCCTCAGCCAGAGCCACAGGCACTGGTGTGGTGTCCATAGCCTCAGCCAGTAGCACAGGCCCTGGTGTGGTGTAGGTGGCCTAAGCTGGCCGCACAGGTCCACAGCCAGCAGCACAAGCCCTGGTGTGGTGTACATGGCCTCAGCTAGAGGCACAGGCCCTGGTGTGGTGTAGATGATCTCAGCCAGAGACACAGGCCCTTGTGTGGTGTAGTTGGCCTCAGCCAGCAGCACAGGCCCTGGGGTGATAAACATGGCCTCATCCAGTAGTACAGCCCTTGGTGTGTTGTAGACGGCCTCATCCAGAGCCACAGGCCGTGTGTGGTGTACATGGCCTCAGCCAGATCCAAAGGCTCTGGGGTGGTGTCCATAGCCTCAGCCAGCAGCACAGGTCCTGGTGTGGTGTCCATGGCCTCAGCCAGTAGCACAGGCCCTGGTGTGGTGTAGGTGGCCTAAGCTGGCTGCACAGGTCCACAGCCAGCAGCACAGGCCCTGGTGTGGTGTACATGGCCTCAGCTAGAGGCACAGGCCCTGGTGTGGTGTAGATGGTCTCAGCCAGAGACACAGGCCCTTGGTGTGTTGTAGATGGCCTCATCAGGAGCCACAGGCCCTGTTGTGGTGTAGGTTGCCTCAGTCAGCACCACAGGCCCTGTGTGGTGTGCATGGCCTCAGCCAGTAGCACAGGCCCTGGTGTGATGTAGACTGCTTCAGCCAGAGCCACAGGCCATGGTGTGGTGTAGGTGGCCTAAGCTGGCTGCACAGGTCCACAGCCAGCAGTACAGGCCCTGGTGTGGTGTCCATGGCCTCAACCAGATGCACTGGCCGTGGTGTGGTGTAGCTGGCCTCAGCCAGAGCCACAGGCCCTGGTGTGGTGTTCATGGCCTCAGCCAGAGCCAAATGCCCTGGTGTGGTGTCCATAGCTTCAGCCAGCAGCACAGGTCTTGGTGTGGTGTCCATGGCCTCAGCCAGTAGCACAGGCCCTGGTGTGATGTAGACGGCCTCAGCCAGAGCCACAGGACCCTGGTGTGGTGTAGGTGGCCTAAGCTGGCTGCACAGGTCCACAGCCAGAAGCACAGGCCCTGGCGTGGTGTAGGTGGCCTAACCTGGCTGCACAGGTCCACAACCAGAAGCACAGGACCTGGTGTGATGTAGACGGCTTCAGCCAGAGCCACAGGCCCTGGTGTGGTGTAGGTGGCCTAACCTGGCTGCACAGGTCCACAGCCAGAAGCACAGGCCCTGGTGTGGTGAAGGTGGCCTAAGCTGGCTGCACAGGTCCACAGCCAGAAGCACAGGCCCTGTGTGGTGTAAATGGCCTCAGCCAGAGCCACAGGCCATGGGGTGGTGTCCAAAGCCTCAGCCAGCAGCACAGGTCCTGGTGTGGTGTAAATGGCCTCAGCCAGAGCCACAGGCCATGGGGTGGTGTCCATGGCCTCAGCCAGATGCACTGGCCGTGGTGTGGTGTAGCTGGCCTCAGCCAGAGCCACAGGCCCTGGTGTGGTGTTCATGGCCTCAGCCAGAGCCAAATGCCCTGGTGTGGTGTCCATAGCTTCAGCCAGCAGCACAGGTCTTGGTGTGGTGTCCATGGCCTCAGCCAGTAGCACAGGCCCTGGTGTGATGTAGACGGCCTCAGCCAGAGCCACAGGCCCTGGTGTGGTGTAGGTGGCCTAAGCTGGCTGCACAGGTCCACAACCAGAAGCACAGGCCCTGGCGTGGTGTAGGTGGCCTAACCTGGCTGCACAGGTCCACAACCAGAAGCACAGGACCTGGTGTGATGTAGACGGCTTCAGCCAGAGCCACAGGCCCTGGTGTGGTGTAGGTGGCCTAAGCTGGCTGCACAGGTCCACAGCCAGAAGCACAGGCCCTGTGTGGTGTAAATGGCCTCAGCCAGAGCCACAGGCCCTGGGGTGGTGTCCAAAGCCTCAGCCAGCAGCACAGGTCCTGGTGTGGTGTCCATGGTCTCAGCCAGAAGCACAGGCCCTGGTGTAATGTAGACGGCGTCAGCGCAGGCCACAGGCCCTGGTGTAATTTAGATGACCTATGTTAGCAGAATAGGCTTCGGTGTGGTGCGGATGGCCTCACCCGGCAGCACAAGACATTGCTGAAAACAGCCAAAAGGAATGTCGTTAATGTGGCCTCATTAATGGACACCAACACCCTCCTTCTCTGGATCAAAATCAGCTCAGTGACATGAAAAGCAAATTCTTACAGCACCTGGTATTCCCAGGCAGTCTCCCATCCAAGTACTAACCAAGCCCAACCTTGCATAGCTTCCGAGATCAGACGAGATCAGGCTTTGGCAAGGCGGTATGGCCGTAAGCTGCTGGCGTCAGCACAAAGCGTCAATTTATGGTATCAAGTAGTGAGGTGGCCAATACTCGCAGTTACGAACACAAGCCTCCAATTTAACTACAGTGTTAATGGTAACTGCATGCTTGCCTAATACCCTAACCAAAGGACTCATTTTAGCCTTTGATCAGCAACACAGGCCCTGGTGTGGTGTAAATGGCCTCAGCCAGAGCCACAGGACCTGGTGTGGTGTAGTTGGCCTCAGCCAGCATCAAAGGCCCGGGGGTGGTGTACATGGCCTCAGCCAGAGCCACAGGCACTGGTGTGGTGTCCATAGCCTCAGCCAACAGCACAGGCCCTGTTGTGGTGTCCATGGCCTCAGCCAGAAGCACTGGCCCTGGTGTGGTGTAGATGGCCTCAGACAGAGCCACATGCCCTGGTGGGGTGTAGTTGGCCTCAGCCAGCAGCACAGGTCCTGGTGTGGTGTCCATGGCCTCAGCCAGCAGCACAGGCCCTGGTGTGGTGTCCATGGCCTCAGCCAGAAGCACTGGCCCTGGTGTGGTGTAGATGGCCTCAGACAGAGCCACAGGCCCTTGTTTGGTGTAGTTGGCCTCAGCCAGCACCACAGGCCCTGGTGTGGTGTCCATAGCCTCAGCCAGCCGCACAGGCCCTGGTGTGATGAACATTGCCTCATCCAGCAGCACAGTCCTTGGTGTGTTGTAGACGACCTCATCCAGAGCCACAGGCCCTGGTGTGGTGTACATGGCCTCAGACAAAGCCACAGGCCCTGAAGAGGTGTCCATGGCCTCAGCCAGTAGCACAGGTCCTGGTGTGGTGTAGACGGCCTCAGACAGAGCCACAGGCCTTGGTGTGGTGTAGGTGGCCTAAGCTGGCTGCACAGGTCCACATCCGGAAGCACAGGCCCTGTTGTGTTGTAGATTGCCTCAGCCAGAGCCACAGACCTTGGTGTGGTGTTCATGGCCTAAGCCAGAGCTACAGGCCCACAGCAAGCAGCACAGGACCTGGTGTGGTGTCCATAGCTCAGCCAGCAGCACAGCTCCTGTTGTGGTGTAGTTGGCCTCAGCCAGCAGCACAGGTCCTGGTGTGGTGTCCATCGCCTCAGCCAGAAACACTGGCCCTGGTGTGATGTAGATGGCCTCAGCCAGAGCCACAGGACCTGGTGTGGTGTTCATGACCTCAGCCAGCATCAAAGGCCCGGGGGTGGTGTAAATGGCCTCAGCCAGAGCCACAGGCACTGGTGTGGTGTCCCTAGCCTCAGCCAGCAGCACAGGCCTTGGTGTGGTGTCCCTGGACTCAGCCAGTAGCACAAGCCCTGGTGTGGTGTAGGTGGCCTAAGCTGGCTGCACATGTCCACAGCCAGCAGCACAAGCCCTGGTGTGGTGTACATGGCCTCAGCTAGAGGCACAGGCCCTGGTGTGGTGTAGATGATCTCAGCCAGAGACAAAGGCCCTTGTGTGGTGTAGTTGGCCTCAGCCAGCAGCACAGGCCCTGGGGTGATAAACATGGCCTCATCCAGTAGTACAGCCCTTGGTGTGTTGTAGACGGCCTCATCCAGAGCCACAGGCCGTGTGTGGTGTAAATGGCCTCAGCCAGAGCCACAGGCCATGGGGTGGTGTCCAAAGCCTCAGCCAGCAGCACAGGTCCTGGTGTGGTGTCCATGGTCTCAGCCAGAAGCACAGGCCCTGGTGTAATGTAGACGGCGTCAGCGCAGGCCACAGGCCCTGGTGTAATTTAGATGACCTATGTTAGCAGAATAGGCCTCGGTGTGGTGCGGATGGCCTCACCCGGCAGCACAAGACATTGCTGAAAACAGCCAAAAGGAATGTCGTTAATGTGGCCTCATTAATGGACACCAACACCCTCCTTCTCTGGATCAAAATCAGCTCAGTGACATGAAAAGCAAATTCTTACAGCACCTGGTATTCCCAGGCAGTCTCCCATCCAAGTACTAACCAAGCCCAACCTTGCATAGCTTCCGAGATCAGACGAGATCAGGCTTTGGCAAGGCGGTATGGCCGTAAGCTGCTGGCGTCAGCACAAAGCGTCAATTTATGGTATCAAGTAGTGAGGTGGCCAATACTCGCAGTTACGAACACAAGCCTCCAATTTAACTACAGTGTTAATGGTAACTGCATGCTTGCCTAATACCCTAACCAAAGGACTCATTTTAGCCTTTGATCAGCAACACAGGCCCTGGTGTGGTGTAAATGGCCTCAGCCAGAGCCACAGGACCTGGTGTGGTGTAGTTGGCCTCAGCCAGCATCAAAGGCCCGGGGGTGGTGTACATGGCCTCAGCCAGAGCCACAGGCACTGGTGTGGTGTCCATAGCCTCAGCCAACAGCACAGGCCCTGTTGTGGTGTCCATGGCCTCAGCCAGAAGCACTGGCCCTGGTGTGGTGTAGATGGCCTCAGACAGAGCCACATGCCCTGGTGGGGTGTAGTTGGCCTCAGCCAGCAGCACAGGTCCTGGTGTGGTGTCCATGGCCTCAGCCAGCAGCACAGGCCCTGGTGTGGTGTCCATGGCCTCAGCCAGAAGCACTGGCCCTGGTGTGGTGTAGATGGCCTCAGACAGAGCCACAGGCCCTTGTTTGGTGTAGTTGGCCTCAGCCAGCACCACAGGCCCTGGTGTGGTGTCCATAGCCTCAGCCAGCCGCACAGGCCCTGGTGTGATGAACATTGCCTCATCCAGCAGCACAGTCCTTGGTGTGTTGTAGACGACCTCATCCAGAGCCACAGGCCCTGGTGTGGTGTACATGGCCTCAGACAAAGCCACAGGCCCTGAAGAGGTGTCCATGGCCTCAGCCAGTAGCACAGGTCCTGGTGTGGTGTAGACGGCCTCAGACAGAGCCACAGGCCTTGGTGTGGTGTAGGTGGCCTAAGCTGGCTGCACAGGTCCACATCCGGAAGCACAGGCCCTGTTGTGTTGTAGATTGCCTCAGCCAGAGCCACAGACCTTGGTGTGGTGTTCATGGCCTAAGCCAGAGCTACAGGCCCACAGCAAGCAGCACAGGCCCTGGTGTGGTGTCCATAGCTCAGCCAGCAGCACAGCTCCTGTTGTGGTGTAGTTGGCCTCAGCCAGCAGCACAGGTCCTGGTGTGGTGTCCATCGCCTCAGCCAGAAACACTGGCCCTGGTGTGATGTAGATGGCCTCAGCCAGAGCCACAGGACCTGGTGTGGTGTTCATGACCTCAGCCAGCATCAAAGGCCCGGGGGTGGTGTAAATGGCCTCAGCCAGAGCCACAGGCACTGGTGTGGTGTCCCTAGCCTCAGCCAGCAGCACAGGCCTTGGTGTGGTGTCCCTGGCCTCAGCCAGTAGCACAAGCCCTGGTGTGGTGTAGGTGGCCTAAGCTGGCTGCACATGTCCACAGCCAGCAGCACAAGCCCTGGTGTGGTGTACATGGCCTCAGCTAGAGGCACAGGCCCTGGTGTGGTGTAGATGATCTCAGCCAGAGACAAAGGCCCTTGTGTGGTGTAGTTGGCCTCAGCCAGCAGCACAGGCCCTGGGGTGATAAACATGGCCTCATCCAGTAGTACAGCCCTTGGTGTGTTGTAGACGGCCTCATCCAGAGCCACAGGCCGTGTGTGGTATACATGGCCTCAGCCAGATCCAAAGGCTCTGGGGTGGTGTCCATAGCCTCAGCCAGCAGCACAGGTCCTGGTGTGGTGTCCATGGCCTCAGCCAGTAGCACAGGCCCTGGTGTGGTGTAGGTGGCCTAAGCTGGCTGCACAGGTCCACAGCCAGCAGCACAGGCCCTGGTGTGGTGTACATGGCCTCAGCTAGAGGCACAGGCCCTTGGTGTGTTGTAGATGGCCTCATCAGGAGCCACAGGCCCTGTTGTGGTGTAGGTTGCCTCAGTCAGCAGCACAGGCCCTGTGTGGTGTGCATGGCCTCAGCCAGTAGCACAGGCCCTGGTGTGATGTAGACTGCTTCAGCCAGAGCCACAGGCCATGGTGTGGTGTAGGTGGCCTAAGCTGGCTGCACAGGTCCACAGCCAGCAGTACAGGCCCTGGTGTGGTGTCCATGGCCTCAGCCAGATGCACTGGCCGTGGTGTGGTGTAGCTGGCCTCAGCCAGAGCCACAGGCCCTGGTGTGGTGTTCATGGCCTCAGCCAGAGCCAAATGCCCTGGTGTGGTGTCCATAGCTTCAGCCAGCAGCACAGGTCTTGGTGTGGTGTCCATGGCCTCAGCCAGTAGCACAGGCCCTGGTGTGATGTAGACGGCCTCAGCCAGAGCCACAGGCCCTGGTGTGGTGTAGGTGGCCTAAGCTGGCTGCACAGGTCCACAGCCAGAAGCACAGGCCCTGGCGTGGTGTAGGTGGCCTAACCTGGCTGCACAGGTCCACAACCAGAAGCACAGGACCTGGTGTGATGTAGACGGCTTCAGCCAGAGCCACAGGCCCTGGTGTGGTGTAGGTGGCCTAACCTGGCTGCACAGGTCCACAGCCAGAAGCACAGGCCCTGGTGTGGTGTAGGTGGCCTAAGCTGGCTGCACAGGTCCACAGCCAGAAGCACAGGCCCTGGTGTGGTGTCCATGGCCTCAGCCAGAAGCACTGGCCCTGGTGTGGTGTAGATGGCCTCAGACAGAGCCACAGGCCCTTGTTTGGTGTAGTTGGCCTCAGCCAGCAGCACAGGCCCTGGGGTGATAAACATGGCCTCATCCAGTAGTACAGCACTTGGTGTGTTGTAGACGGCCTCATCCAGAGCCACAGGCCGTGTGTGGTATACATGGCCTCAGCCAGATCCAAAGGCTCTGGGGTGGTGTCCATAGCCTCAGCCAGCAGCACAGGTCCCGGTGTGGTGTCCATGGCCTCAGCCAGTAGCACAGGCCCTGGTGTGGTGTAGGTGGCCTAAGCTGGCTGCACAGGTCCACAGCCAGCAGCACAGGCCCTGGTGTGGTGTACATGGCCTCAGCTAGAGGCACAGGCCCTTGGTGTGTTGTAGATGGCCTCATCAGGAGCCACAGGCCCTGTTGTGGTGTAGGTTGCCTCAGTCAGCAGCACAGGCCCTGTGTGGTGTGCATGGCCTCAGCCAGTAGCACAGGCCCTGGTGTGATGTAGACTGCTTCAGCCAGAGCCACAGGCCATGGTGTGGTGTAGGTGGCCTAAGCTGGCTGCACAGGTCCACAGCCAGCAGTACAGGCCCTGGTGTGGTGTCCATGGCCTCAGCCAGATGCACTGGCCGTGGTGTGGTGTAGCTGGCCTCAGCCAGAGCCACAGGCCCTGGTGTGGTGTTCATGGCCTCAGCCAGAGCCAAATGCCCTGGTGTGGTGTCCATAGCTTCAGCCAGCAGCACAGGTCTTGGTGTGGTGTCCATGGCCTCAGCCAGTAGCACAGGCCCTGGTGTGATGTAGACGGCCTCAGCCAGAGCCACAGGCCCTGGTGTGGTGTAGGTGGCCTAAGCTGGCTGCACAGGTCCACAGCCAGAAGCACAGGCCCTGGCGTGGTGTAGGTGGCCTAACCTGGCTGCACAGGTCCACAACCAGAAGCACAGGACCTGGTGTGATGTAGACGGCTTCAGCCAGAGCCACAGGCCCTGGTGTGGTGTAGGTGGCCTAACCTGGCTGCACAGGTCCACAGCCAGAAGCACAGGCCCTGGTGTGGTGTAGGTGGCCTAAGCTGGCTGCACAGGTCCACAGCCAGAAGCACAGGCCCTGGTGTGGTGTCCATGGCCTCAGCCAGAAGCACTGGCCCTGGTGTGGTGTAGATGGCCTCAGACAGAGCCACAGGCCCTTGTTTGGTGTAGTTGGCCTCAGCCAGCACCACAGGCCCTGGTGTGGTGTCCATAGCCTCAGCCAGCCGCACAGGCCCTGGTGTGATGAACATTGCCTCATCCAGCAGCACAGTCCTTGGTGTGTTGTAGACGAACTCATCCAGAGCCACAGGCCCTGGTGTGCTGTACATGGCCTCAGACAAAGCCACAGGCCCTGAAGAGGTGTCCATGGCCTCAGACAAAGCCACAGGCCCTGAAGAGGTGTCCATGGCCTCAGCCAGTAGCACAGGTCCTGGTGTGGTGTAGACGGCCTCAGACAGAGCCACAGGCCTTGGTGTGGTGTAGGTGTCCTAAGCTGGCTGCACAGGTCCACATCCGGAAGCACTGGCCATGTTGTGTTGTAGATTGCCTCAGCCAGAGCCACAGACCTTGGTGTGGTGTTCATGGCCTAAGCCAGAGCTACAGGCCCACAGCAAGCAGCACAGGCCCTGGTGTGGTGTCCATAGCTCAGCCAGCAGCACAGCTCCTGGTGTGGTGTAGTTGGCCTCAGCCAGCAGCACAGGTCCTGGTGTGGTGTCCATCGCCTCAGCCAGAAACACTGGCCCTGGTGTGATGTAGATGGCCTCAGCCAGAGCCACAGGACCTGGTGTGGTGTTCATGACCTCAGCCAGCATCAAAGGCCCGGGGGTGGTGTACATGGCCTCAGCCAGAGCCACAGGCACTGGTGTGGTGTCCATAGCCTCAGCCAGTAGCACAGGCCCTGGTGTGGTGTAGGTGGCCTAAGCTGGCCGCACAGGTCCACAGCCAGCAGCACAAGCCCTGGTGTGGTGTACATGGCCTCAGCTAGAGGCACAGGCCCTGGTGTGGTGTAGATGATCTCAGCCAGAGACACAGGCCCTTGTGTGGTGTAGTTGGCCTCAGCCAGCAGCACAGGCCCTGGGGTGATAAACATGGCCTCATCCAGTAGTACAGCCCTTGGTGTGTTGTAGACGGCCTCATCCAGAGCCACAGGCCGTGTGTGGTGTACATGGCCTCAGCCAGATCCAAAGGCTCTGGGGTGGTGTCCATAGCCTCAGCCAGCAGCACAGGTCCTGGTGTGGTGTCCATGGCCTCAGCCAGTAGCACAGGCCCTGGTGTGGTGTAGGTGGCCTAAGCTGGCTGCACAGGTCCACAGCCAGCAGCACAGGCCCTGGTGTGGTGTACATGGCCTCAGCTAGAGGCACAGGCCCTGGTGTGGTGTAGATGGTCTCAGCCAGAGACACAGGCCCTTGGTGTGTTGTAGATGGCCTCATCAGGAGCCACAGGCCCTGTTGTGGTGTAGGTTGCCTCAGTCAGCACCACAGGCCCTTTGTGGTGTGCATGGTCTCAGCCAGTAGCACAGGCCCTGGTGTGATGTAGACTGCTTCAGCCAGAGCCACAGGCCATGGTGTGGTGTAGGTGGCCTAAGCTGGCTGCACAGGTCCACAGCCAGCACTACAGGCCCTGGTGTGGTGTCCATAGCCTCAGCCAGATGCACTGGCCGTGGTGTGGTGTAGCTGGCCTCAGCCAGAGCCACAGGCCCTGGTGTGGTGTTCATGGCCTCAGCCAGAGCCAAATGCCCTGGTGTGGTGTCCATAGCTTCAGCCAGCAGCACAGGTCTTGGTGTGGTGTCCATGGCCTCAGCCAGTAGCACAGGCCCTGGTGTGATGTAGACGGCCTCAGCCAGAGCCACAGGCCCTGGTGTGGTGTAGGTGGCCTAAGCTGGCTGCACAGGTCCACAGCCAGAAGCACAGGCCCTGGCGTGGTGTAGGTGGCCTAAGCTGGCTGCACAGGTCCACAACCAGAAGCACAGGACCTGGTGTGATGTAGACGGCTTCAGCCAGAGCTACAGGCCCTGGTGTGGTGTAGGTGGCCTAACCTGGCTGCAGAGGTCCACAGCCAGAAGCACAGGCCCTGGTGTGGTGAAGGTGGCCTAAGCTGGCTGCACAGGTCCACAGCCAGAAGCACAGGCCCTGTGTGGTGTAAATGGCCTCAGCCAGAGCCACAGGCCCTGGGGTGGTGTCCAAAGCCTCAGCCAGCAGCACAGGTCCTGGTGTGGTGTCCATGGTCTCAGCCAGAAGCACAGGCCCTGGTGTAATGTAGACGGCGTCAGCGCAGGCCACAGGCCCTGGTGTAATTTAGATGACCTATGTTAGCAGAATAGGCCTCGGTGTGGTGCGGATGGCCTCACCCGGCAGCACAAGACATTGCTGAAAACAGCCAAAAGGAATGTCGTTAATGTGGCCTCATTAATGGACACCAACACCCTCCTTCTCTGGATCAAAATCAGCTCAGTGACATGAAAAGCAAATTCTTACAGCACCTGGTATTCCCAGGCAGTCTCCCATCCAAGTACTAACCAAGCCCAACCTTGCATAGCTTCCGAGATCAGACGAGATCAGGCTTTAGCAAGGCGGTATGGCCGTAAGCTGCTGGCGTCAGCACAAAGCGTCAATTTATGGTATCAAGTAGTGAGGTGGCCAATACTCGCAGTTACGAACACAAGCCTCCAATTTAACTACAGTGTTAATGGTAACTGCATGCTTGCCTAATACCCTAACCAAAGGACTCATTTTAGCCTTTGATCAGCAACACAGGCCCTGGTGTGGTGTAAATGGCCTCAGCCAGAGCCACAGGACCTGGTGTGGTGTAGTTGGCCTCAGCCAGCATCAAAGGCCCGGGGGTGGTGTACATGGCCTCAGCCAGAGCCACAGGCACTGGTGTGGTGTCCATAGCCTCAGCCAACAGCACAGGCCCTGTTGTGGTGTCCATGGCCTCAGCCAGAAGCACTGGCCCTGGTGTGGTGTAGATGGCCTCAGACAGAGCCACATGCCCTGGTGGGGTGTAGTTGGCCTCAGCCAGCAGCACAGGTCCTGGTGTGGTGTCCATGGCCTCAGCCAGCAGCACAGGCCCTGGTGTGGTGTCCATGGCCTCAGCCAGAAGCACTGGCCCTGGTGTGGTGTAGATGGCCTCAGACAGAGCCACAGGCCCTTGTTTGGTGTAGTTGGCCTCAGCCAGCACCACAGGCCCTGGTGTGGTGTCCATAGCCTCAGCCAGCCGCACAGGCCCTGGTGTGATGAACATTGCCTCATCCAGCAGCACAGTCCTTGGTGTGTTGTAGACGACCTCATCCAGAGCCACAGGCCCTGGTGTGGTGTACATGGCCTCAGACAAAGCCACAGGCCCTGAAGAGGTGTCCATGGCCTCAGCCAGTAGCACAGGTCCTGGTGTGGTGTAGACGGCCTCAGACAGAGCCACAGGCCTTGGTGTGGTGTAGGTGGCCTAAGCTGGCTGCACAGGTCCACATCCGGAAGCACAGGCCCTGTTGTGTTGTAGATTGCCTCAGCCAGAGCCACAGACCTTGGTGTGGTGTTCATGGCCTAAGCCAGAGCTACAGGCCCACAGCAAGCAGCACAGGCCCTGGTGTGGTGTCCATAGCTCAGCCAGCAGCACAGCTCCTGTTGTGGTGTAGTTGGCCTCAGCCAGCAGCACAGGTCCTGGTGTGGTGTCCATCGCCTCAGCCAGAAACACTGGCCCTGGTGTGATGTAGATGGCCTCAGCCAGAGCCACAGGACCTGGTGTGGTGTTCATGACCTCAGCCAGCATCAAAGGCCCGGGGGTGGTGTAAATGGCCTCAGCCAGAGCCACAGGCACTGGTGTGGTGTCCCTAGCCTCAGCCAGCAGCACAGGCCTTGGTGTGGTGTCCCTGGCCTCAGCCAGTAGCACAGGCCCTGGTGTGGTGTAGGTGGCCTAAGCTGGCTGCACATGTCCACAGCCAGCAGCACAAGCCCTGGTGTGGTGTACATGGCCTCAGCTAGAGGCACAGGCCCTGGTGTGGTGTAGATGATCTCAGCCAGAGACAAAGGCCCTTGTGTGGTGTAGTTGGCCTCAGCCAGCAGCACAGGCCCTGGGGTGATAAACATGGCCTCATCCAGTAGTACAGCCCTTGGTGTGTTGTAGACGGCCTCATCCAGAGCCACAGGCCGTGTGTGGTATACATGGCCTCAGCCAGATCCAAAGGCTCTGGGGTGGTGTCCATAGCCTCAGCCAGCAGCACAGGTCCTGGTGTGGTGTCCATGGCCTCAGCCAGTAGCACAGGCCCTGGTGTGGTGTAGGTGGCCTAAGCTGGCTGCACAGGTCCACAGCCAGCAGCACAGGCCCTGGTGTGGTGTACATGGCCTCAGCTAGAGGCACAGGCCCTTGGTGTGTTGTAGATGGCCTCATCAGGAGCCACAGGCCCTGTTGTGGTGTAGGTTGCCTCAGTCAGCAGCACAGGCCCTGTGTGGTGTGCATGGCCTCAGCCAGTAGCACAGGCCCTGGTGTGATGTAGACTGCTTCAGCCAGAGCCACAGGCCATGGTGTGGTGTAGGTGGCCTAAGCTGGCTGCACAGGTCCACAGCCAGCAGTACAGGCCCTGGTGTGGTGTCCATGGCCTCAGCCAGATGCACTGGCCGTGGTGTGGTGTAGCTGGCCTCAGCCAGAGCCACAGGCCCTGGTGTGGTGTTCATGGCCTCAGCCAGAGCCAAATGCCCTGGTGTGGTGTCCATAGCTTCAGCCAGCAGCACAGGTCTTGGTGTGGTGTCCATGGCCTCAGCCAGTAGCACAGGCCCTGGTGTGATGTAGACGGCCTCAGCCAGAGCCACAGGCCCTGGTGTGGTGTAGGTGGCCTAAGCTGGCTGCACAGGTCCACAGCCAGAAGCACAGGCCCTGGCGTGGTGTAGGTGGCCTAACCTGGCTGCACAGGTCCACAACCAGAAGCACAGGACCTGGTGTGATGTAGACGGCTTCAGCCAGAGCCACAGGCCCTGGTGTGGTGTAGGTGGCCTAACCTGGCTGCACAGGTCCACAGCCAGAAGCACAGGCCCTGGTGTGGTGTAGGTGGCCTAAGCTGGCTGCACAGGTCCACAGCCAGAAGCACAGGCCCTGGTGTGGTGTCCATGGCCTCAGCCAGAAGCACTGGCCCTGGTGTGGTGTAGATGGCCTCAGACAGAGCCACAGGCCCTTGTTTGGTGTAGTTGGCCTCAGCCAGCACCACAGGCCCTGGTGTGGTGTCCATAGCCTCAGCCAGCCGCACAGGCCCTGGTGTGATGAACATTGCCTCATCCAGCAGCACAGTCCTTGGTGTGTTGTAGACGAACTCATCCAGAGCCACAGGCCCTGGTGTGCTGTACATGGCCTCAGACAAAGCCACAGGCCCTGAAGAGGTGTCCATGGCCTCAGACAAAGCCACAGGCCCTAAAGAGGTGTCCATGGCCTCAGCCAGTAGCACAGGTCCTGGTGTGGTGTAGACGGCCTCAGACAGAGCCACAGGCCTTGGTGTGGTGTAGGTGTCCTAAGCTGGCTGCACAGGTCCACATCCGGAAGCACTGGCCATGTTGTGTTGTAGATTGCCTCAGCCAGAGCCACAGACCTTGGTGTGGTGTTCATGGCCTAAGCCAGAGCTACAGGCCCACAGCAAGCAGCACAGGCCCTGGTGTGGTGTCCATAGCTCAGCCAGCAGCACAGCTCCTGGTGTGGTGTAGTTGGCCTCAGCCAGCAGCACAGGTCCTGGTGTGGTGTCCATCGCCTCAGCCAGAAACACTGGCCCTGGTGTGATGTAGATGGCCTCAGCCAGAGCCACAGGACCTGGTGTGGTGTTCATGACCTCAGCCAGCATCAAAGGCCCGAGGGTGGTGTACATGGCCTCAGCCAGAGCCACAGGCACTGGTGTGGTGTCCATAGCCTCAGCCAGCAGCACAGGCCCTGGTGTGGTGTAGGTGGCCTAAGCTGGCCGCACAGGTCCACAGCCAGCAGCACAAGCCCTGGTGTGGTGTACATGGCCTCAGCTAGAGGCACAGGCCCTGGTGTGGTGTAGATGATCTCAGCCAGAGACACAGGCCCTTGTGTGGTGTAGTTGGCCTCAGCCAGCAGCACAGGCCCTGGGGTGATAAACATGGCCTCATCCAGTAGTACAGCCCTTGGTGTGTTGTAGACGGCCTCATCCAGAGCCACAGGCCGTGTGTGGTGTACATGGCCTCAGCCAGATCCAAAGGCTCTGGGGTGGTGTCCATAGCCTCAGCCAGCAGCACAGGTCCTGGTGTGGTGTCCATGGCCTCAGCCAGTAGCACAGGCCCTGGTGTGGTGTAGGTGGCCTAAGCTGGCTGCACAGGTCCACAGCCAGCAGCACAGGCCCTGGTGTGGTGTACATGGCCTCAGCTAGAGGCACAGGCCCTGGTGTGGTGTAGATGGTCTCAGCCAGAGACACAGGCCCTTGGTGTGTTGTAGATGGCCTCATCAGGAGCCACAGGCCCTGTTGTGGTGTAGGTTGCCTCAGTCAGCACCACAGGCCCTTTGTGGTGTGCATGGTCTCAGCCAGTAGCACAGGCCCTGGTGTGATGTAGACTGCTTCAGCCAGAGCCACAGGCCATGGTGTGGTGTAGGTGGCCTAAGCTGGCTGCACAGGTCCACAGCCAGCACTACAGGCCCTGGTGTGGTGTCCATAGCCTCAGCCAGATGCACTGGCCGTGGTGTGGTGTAGCTGGCCTCAGCCAGAGCCACAGGCCCTGGTGTGGTGTTCATGGCCTCAGCCAGAGCCAAATGCCCTGGTGTGGTGTCCATAGCTTCAGCCAGCAGCACAGGTCTTGGTGTGGTGTCCATGGCCTCAGCCAGTAGCACAGGCCCTGGTGTGATGTAGACGGCCTCAGCCAGAGCCACAGGCCCTGGTGTGGTGTAGGTGGCCTAAGCTGGCTGCACAGGTCCACAGCCAGAAGCACAGGCCCTGGCGTGGTGTAGGTGGCCTAAGCTGGCTGCACAGGTCCACAACCAGAAGCACAGGACCTGGTGTGATGTAGACGGCTTCAGCCAGAGCTACAGGCCCTGGTGTGGTGTAGGTGGCCTAACCTGGCTGCAGAGGTCCACAGCCAGAAGCACAGGCCCTGGTGTGGTGAAGGTGGCCTAAGCTGGCTGCACAGGTCCACAGCCAGAAGCACAGGCCCAGTGTGGTGTAAATGGCCTCAGCCAGAGCCACAGGCCCTGGGGTGGTGTCCAAAGCCTCAGCCAGCAGCACAGGTCCTGGTGTGGTGTCCATGGTCTCAGCCAGAAGCACAGGCCCTGGTGTAATGTAGACGGCGTCAGCGCAGGCCACAGGCCCTGGTGTAATTTAGATGACCTATGTTAGCAGAATAGGCCTCGGTGTGGTGCGGATGGCCTCACCCGGCAGCACAAGACATTGCTGAAAACAGCCAAAAGGAATGTCGTTAATGTGGCCTCATTAATGGACACCAACACCCTCCTTCTCTGGATCAAAATCAGCTCAGTGACATGAAAAGCAAATTCTTACAGCACCTGGTATTCCCAGGCAGTCTCCCATCCAAGTACTAACCAAGCCCAACCTTGCATAGCTTCCGAGATCAGACGAGATCAGGCTTTAGCAAGGCGGTATGGCCGTAAGCTGCTGGCGTCAGCACAAAGCGTCAATTTATGGTATCAAGTAGTGAGGTGGCCAATACTCGCAGTTACGAACACAAGCCTCCAATTTAACTACAGTGTTAATGGTAACTGCATGCTTGCCTAATACCCTAACCAAAGGACTCATTTTAGCCTTTGATCAGCAACACAGGCCCTGGTGTGGTGTAAATGGCCTCAGCCAGAGCCACAGGACCTGGTGTGGTGTAGTTGGCCTCAGCCAGCATCAAAGGCCCGGGGGTGGTGTACATGGCCTCAGCCAGAGCCACAGGCACTGGTGTGGTGTCCATAGCCTCAGCCAACAGCACAGGCCCTGTTGTGGTGTCCATGGCCTCAGCCAGAAGCACTGGCCCTGGTGTGGTGTAGATGGCCTCAGACAGAGCCACATGCCCTGGTGGGGTGTAGTTGGCCTCAGCCAGCAGCACAGGTCCTGGTGTGGTGTCCATGGCCTCAGCCAGCAGCACAGGCCCTGGTGTGGTGTCCATGGCCTCAGCCAGAAGCACTGGCCCTGGTGTGGTGTAGATGGCCTCAGACAGAGCCACAGGCCCTTGTTTGGTGTAGTTGGCCTCGGCCAGCACCACAGGCCCTGGTGTGGTGTCCATAGCCTCAGCCAGCCGCACAGGCCCTGGTGTGATGAACATTGCCTCATCCAGCAGCACAGTCCTTGGTGTGTTGTAGACGAACTCATCCAGAGCCACAGGCCCTGGTGTGGTGTACATGGCCTCAGACAAAGCCACAGGCCCTGAAGAGGTGTCCATGGCCTCAGACAAAGCCACAGGCCCTGAAGAGGTGTCCATGGCCTCAGCCAGTAGCACAGGTCCTGGTGTGGTGTAGACGGCCTCAGACAGAGCCACAGTCCTTGGTGTGGTGTAGGTGTCCTAAGCTGGTTGCACAGGTCCACATCCGGAAGCACAGGCCCTGTTGTGTTGTAGATTGCCTCAGCCAGAGCCACAGACCTTGGTGTGGTGTTCATGGCCTAAGCCAGAGCTACAGGCCCACAGCAAGCAGCACAGGCCCTGGTGTGGTGTCCATACCTCAGCCAGCAGCACAGCTCCTGTTGTGGTGTAGTTGGCCTCAGCCAGCAGCACAGGTCCTGGTGTGGTGTCCATCGCCTCAGCCAGAAACACTGGCCCTGGTGTGATGTAGATGGCCTCAGCCAGAGCCACAGGACCTGGTGTGGTGTTCATGACCTCAGCCAGCATCAAAGGCCCGGGGGTGGTGTACATGGCCTCAGCCAGAGCCACAGGCACTGGTGTGGTGTCCATAGCCTCAGCCAGCAGCACAGGCCTTGGTGTGGTGTCAATGGCCTCAGCCAGTAGCACAGGCCCTGGTGTGGTGTAGGTGGCCTAAGCTGGCTGCACAGGTCCACAGCCAGCAGCACAAGCCCTGGTGTGGTGTACATGGCCTCAGCTAGAGGCACAGGCCCTGGTGTGGTGTAGATGATCTCAGCCAGAGACACAGGCCCTTGTGTGGTGTAGTTGGCCTCAGCCAGCAGCACAGGCCCTGGGGTGATAAACATGGCCTCATCCAGTAGTACAGCCCTTGGTGTGTTGTAGACGGCCTCATCCAGAGCCACAGGCCGTGTGTGGTGTACATGGCCTCAGCCAGATCCAAAGGCTCTGGGGTGGTGTCCATAGCCTCAGCCAGCAGCACAGGTCCTGGTGTGGTGTCCATGGCCTCAGCCAGTAGCACAGGCCCTGGTGTGGTGTAGGTGGCCTAAGCTGGCTGCACAGGTCCACAGCCAGCAGCACAGGCCCTGGTGTGGTGTACATGGCCTCAGCTAGAGGCACAGGCCCTGGTGTGGTGTAGATGGTCTCAGCCAGAGACACAGGCCCTTGGTGTGTTGTAGATGGCCTCATCAGGAGCCACAGGCACTGTTGTGGTGTAGGTTGCCTCAGTCAGCACCACAGGCCCTGTGTGGTGTGCATGGCCTCAGCCAGTAGCACAGGCCCTGGTGTGATGTAGACTGCTTCAGCCAGAGCCACAGGCCATGGTGTGGTGTAGGTGGCCTAAGCTGGCTGCACAGGTCCACAGCCAGCAGTACAGGCCCTGGTGTGGTGTCCATGGCCTCAGCCAGATGCACTGGCCGTGGTGTGGTGTAGCTGGCCTCAGCCAGAGCCACAGGCCCTGGTGTGGTGTTCATGGCCTCAGCCAGAGCCAAATGCCCTGGTGTGGTGTCCATAGCTTCAGCCAGCAGCACAGGTCTTGGTGTGGTGTCCATGGCCCCAGCCAGTAGCACAGGCCCTGGTGTGATGTAGACGGCCTCAGCCAGAGCCACAGGCCCTGGTGTGGTGTAGGTGGCCTAAGCTGGCTGCACAGGTCCACAGCCAGAAGCACAGGCCCTGGCGTGGTGTAGGTGGCCTAACCTGGCTGCACAGGTCCACAACCAGAAGCACAGGACCTGGTGTGATGTAGACGGCTTCAGCCAGAGCCACAGGCCCTGGTGTGGTGTAGGTGGCCTAACCTGGCTGCACAGGTCCACAGCCAGAAGCACAGGCCCTGGTGTGGTGAAGGTGGCCTAAGCTGGCTGCACAGGTCCACAGCCAGAAGCACAGGCCCTGTGTGGTGTAAATGGCCTCAGCCAGAGCCACAGGCCATGGGGTGGTGTCCAAAGCCTCAGCCAGCAGCACAGGTCCTGGTGTGGTGTCCATGGTCTCAGCCAGAAGCACAGGCCCTGGTGTAATGTAGACGGCGTCAGCGCAGGCCACAGGCCCTGGTGTAATTTAGATGACCTATGTTAGCAGAATAGGCCTCGGTGTGGTGCGGATGGCCTCACCCGGCAGCACAAGACATTGCTGAAAACAGCCAAAAGGAATGTCGTTAATGTGGCCTCATTAATGGACACCAACACCCTCCTTCTCTGGATCAAAACCAGCTCAGTGACATGAAAAGCAAATTCTTACAGCACCTGGTATTCCCAGGCAGTCTCCCATCCAAGTACTAACCAAGCCCAACCTTGCATAGCTTCCGAGATCAGACGAGATCGGGCTTTGGCAAGGCGGTATGGCCGTAAGCTGCTGGCGTCAGCACAAAGCGTCAATTTATGATATCAAGTAGTGAGGTGGCCAATACTCGCAGTTACGAACACAAGCCTCCAATTTAACTACAGTGTTAATGGTAACTGCATGCTTGCCTAATACCCTAACCAAAGGACTCATTTTAGCCTTTGATCAGCAACACAGGCCCTGGTGTGGTGTAAATGGCCTCAGCCAGAGCCACAGGACCTGGTGTGGTGTAGTTGGCCTCAGCCAGCATCAAAGGCCCGGGGGTGGTGTACATGGCCTCAGCCAGAGCCACAGGCACTGGTGTGGTGTCCATAGCCTCAGCCAACAGCACAGGCCCTGTTGTGGTGTCCATGGCCTCAGCCAGAAGCACTGGCCCTGGTGTGGTGTAGATGGCCTCAGACAGAGCCACATGCCCTGGTGGGGTGTAGTTGGCCTCAGCCAGCAGCACAGGTCCTGGTGTGGTGTCCATGGCCTCAGCCAGCAGCACAGGCCCTGGTGTGGTGTCCATGGCCTCAGCCAGAAGCACTGGCCCTGGTGTGGTGTAGATGGCCTCAGACAGAGCCACAGGCCCTTGTTTGGTGTAGTTGGCCTCAGCCAGCACCACAGGCCCTGGTGTGGTGTCCATAGCCTCAGCCAGCCGCACAGGCCCTGGTGTGATGAACATTGCCTCATCCAGCAGCACAGTCCTTGGTGTGTTGTAGACGACCTCATCCAGAGCCACAGGCCCTGGTGTGGTGTACATGGCCTCAGACAAAGCCACAGGCCCTGAAGAGGTGTCCATGGCCTCAGCCAGTAGCACAGGTCCTGGTGTGGTGTAGACGGCCTCAGACAGAGCCACAGGCCTTGGTGTGGTGTAGGTGGCCTAAGCTGGCTGCACAGGTCCACATCCGGAAGCACAGGCCCTGTTGTGTTGTAGATTGCCTCAGCCAGAGCCACAGACCTTGGTGTGGTGTAGATGGCCTCAGACAGAGCCACAGGCCCTTGTTTGGTGTAGTTGGCCTCGGCCAGCACCACAGGCCCTGGTGTGGTGTCCATAGTCTCAGCCAGCCGCACAGGCCCTGGTGTGATGAACATTGCCTCATCCAGCAGCACAGTCCTTGGTGTGTTGTAGACGAACTCATCCAGAGCCACAGGCCCTGGTGTGGTGTACATGGCCTCAGACAAAGCCACAGGCCCTGAAGAGGTGTCCATGGCCTCAGACAAAGCCACAGGCCCTGAAGAGGTGTCCATGGCCTCAGCCAGTAGCACAGGTCCTGGTGTGGTGTAGACGGCCTCAGACAGAGCCACAGTCCTTGGTGTGGTGTAGATGTCCTAAGCTAGCTGCACAGGTCCACATCCGGAAGAACTGGCCCTGTTGTGTTGTAGATTGCCTCAGCCAGAGCCACAGACCTTGGTGTGGTGTTCATGGCCTAAGCCAGAGCTACAGGCCCACAGCAAGCAGCACAGGCCCTGGTGTGGTGTTCATAGCTCAGCCAGCAGCACAGCTCCTGTTGTGGTGTAGTTGGCCTCAGCCAGCAGCACAGGTCCTGGTGTGGTGTCCATGGCCTCAGCCAGCAGCACAGGTCCTGGTGTGGTGTCCATCGCCTCAGCCAGAAACACTGGCCCTGGTGTGATGTAGATGGCCTCAGCCAGAGCCACAGGACCTGGTGTGGTGTTCATGACCTCAGCCAGCATCAAAGGCCCGGGGGTGGTGTACATGGCCTCAGCCAGAGCCACAGGCACTGGTGTGGTGTCCATAGCCTCAGCCAGCAGCACAGGCCTTGGTGTGGTGTCAATGGCCTCAGCCAGTAGCACAGGCCCTGGTGTGGTGTAGGTGGCCTAAGCTGGCTGCACAGGTCCACAGCCAGCAGCACAAGCCCTGGTGTGGTGTACATGGCCTCAGCTAGAGGCACAGGCCCTGGTGTGGTGTAGATGATCTCAGCCAGAGACACAGGCCCTTGTGTGGTGTAGTTGGCCTCAGCCAGCAGCACAGGCCCTGGGGTGATAAACATGGCCTCATCCAGTAGTACAGCCCTTGGTGTGTTGTAGACGGCCTCATCCAGAGCCACAGGCCGTGTGTGGTGTACATGGCCTCAGCCAGATCCAAAGGCTCTGGGGTGGTGTCCATAGCCTCAGCCAGCAGCACAGGTCCTGGTGTGGTGTCCATGGCCTCAGCCAGTAGCACAGGCCCTGGTGTGGTGTAGGTGGCCTAAGCTGGCTGCACAGGTCCACAGCCAGCAGCACAGGCCCTGTTGCGGTGTACATGGCCTCAGCTAGAGGCACAGGCCCTGGTGTGGTGTAGATGGTCTCAGCTAGAGGCACAGGCCCTTGGTGTGTTGTAGATGGCCTCATCAGGAGCCACAGGCCCTGTTGTGGTGTAGGTTGCCTCAGTCAGCACCACAGGCCCTGTGTGGTGTGCATGGCCTCAGCCAGTAGCACAGGACCTGGTGTGATGTAGACTGCTTCAGCCAGAGCCACAGGCCATGGTGTGGTGTAGGTGGCCTAAGCTGGCTGCACAGGTCCACAGCCAGCAGTACAGGCCCTGGTGTGGTGTCCATGGCCTCAGCCAGATGCACTGGCCGTGGTGTGGTGTAGCTGGCCTCAGCCAGAGCCACAGGCCCTGGTGTGGTGTTCATGGCCTCAGCCAGAGCCAAATGCCCTGGTGTGGTGTCCATAGCTTCAGCCAGCAGCACAGGTCTTGGTGTGGTGTCCATGGCCTCAGCCAGTAGCACAGGCCCTGGTGTGATGTAGACGGCCTCAGCCAGAGCCACAGGCCCTGGTGTGGTGTAGGTGGCCTAAGCTGGCTGCACAGGTCCACAACCAGAAGCACAGGCCCTGGCGTGGTGTAGGTGGCCTAACCTGGCTGCACAGGTCCACAACCAGAAGCACAGGACCTGGTGTGATGTAGACGGCCTCAGCCAGAGCCACAGGCCCTGGTGTGGTGTAGGTGGCCTAACCTGGCTGCACAGGTCCACAGCCAGAAGCACAGGCCCTGTGTGGTGTAAATGGCCTCAGCCAGAGCCACAGGCCCTGGGGTGGTGTCCAAAGCCTCAGCCAGCAGCACAGGTCCTGGTGTGGTGTCCATGGTCTCAGCCAGAAGCACAGGCCCTGGTGTAATGTAGACGGCGTCAGCGCAGGCCACAGGCCCTGGTGTAATTTAGATGACCTATGTTAGCAGAATAGGCCTCGGTGTGGTGCGGATGGTCTCACCCGGCAGCACAAGACATTGCTGAAAACAGCCAAAAGGAATGTCGTTAATGTGGCCTCATTAATGGACACCAACACCCTCCTTCTCTGGATCAAAACCAGCTCAGTGACATGAAAAGCAAATGCTTACAGCACCTGGTATTCCCAGGCAGTCTCCCATCCAAGTACTAACCAAGCCCAACCTTGCATAGCTTCCGAGATCAGACGAGATCGGGCTTTGGCAAGGCGGTATGGCCGTAAGCTGCTGGCGTCAGCACAAAGCGTCAATTTATGGTATCAAGTAGTGAGGTGGCCAATACTCGCAGTTACGAACACAAGCCTCCAATTTAACTACAGTGTTAATGGTAACTGCATGCTTGCCTAATACCCTAACCAAAGGACTCATTTTAGCCTTTGATCAGCAACACAGGCCCTGGTGTGGTGTAAATGGCCTCAGCCAGAGCCACAGGACCTGGTGTGGTGTAGTTGGCCTCAGCCAGCATCAAAGGCCCGGGGGTGGTGTACATGGCCTCAGCCAGAGCCACAGGCACTGGTGTGGTGTCCATAGCCTCAGCCAACAGCACAGGCCCTGTTGTGGTGTCCATGGCCTCAGCCAGAAGCACTGGCCCTGGTGTGGTGTAGATGGCCTCAGACAGAGCCACATGCCCTGGTGGGGTGTAGTTGGCCTCAGCCAGCAGCACAGGTCCTGGTGTGGTGTAGTTGGCCTCAGCCAGCATCAAAGGCCCGGGGGTGGTGTACATGGCCTCAGCCAGAGCCACAGGCACTGGTGTGGTGTCCATAGCCTCAGCCAGAAGCACTGGCCCTGGTGTGGTGTAGATGGCCTAAGCTGGCTGCACAGGTCCACAGCCAGCAGCACAGGCCCTGGTGTGGTGTACATGGCCTCAGCTAGAGGCACAGGCCCTGGTGTGGTGTAGATGGTCTCAGCCAGAGACACAGGCCCTTGGTGTGTTGTAGATGGCCTCATCAGGAGCCACAGGCCCTGTTGTGGTGTAGGTTGCCTCAGTCAGCAGCACAGGCCCTGTGTGGTGTCCATAGCCTCAGCCAGCCGCACAGGCCCTGGTGTGATGAACACTGCCTCATCCAGCAGCACAGTCCTTGGTGTGTTGTAGACGACCTCATCCAGAGCCACAGGCCCTGGTGTGGTGTACATGGCCTCAGACAAAGCCACAGGCCCTGAAGAGGTGTCCATGGCCTCAGCCAGTAGCACAGGTCCTGGTGTGGTGTAGACGGCCTCAGACAGAGCCACAGGCCTTGAAGAGGTGTCCATGGCCTCAGCCAGTAGCACAGGTCCTGGTGTGGTGTAGACGGCCTCAGACAGAGCCACAGGCCTTGGTGTGGTGTAGGTGGCCTAAGCTGGCTGCACAGGTCCACATCCGGAAGCTCAGGCCCTGTTGTGTTGTAGATTGCCTCAGCCAGAGCCACAGACCTTGGTGTGGTGTTCATGGCCTAAGCCAGAGCTACAGGCCCACAGCAAGCAGCACAGGCCCTGGTGTGGTGTCCATAGCTCAGCCAGCAGCACAGCTCCTGTTGTGGTGTAGTTGGCCTCAGCCAGCAGCACAGGTCCTGGTGTGGTGTCCATCGCCTCAGCCAGAAACACTGGCCCTGGTGTGATGTAGATGGCCTCAGCCAGAGCCACAGGACCTGGTGTGGTGTTCATGACCTCAGCCAGCATCAAAGGCCCGGGGGTGGTGTACATGGCCTAAGCCAGAGCCACAGGCACTGGTGTGGTGTCCATAGCCTCAGCCAGCAGCACAGGCCTTGGTGTGGTGTCCATGGCCTCAGCCAGTAGCACAGGCCCTGGTGTGGTGTAGGTGGCCTAAGCTGGCTGCACAGGTCCACAGCCAGCAGCACAAGCCCTGGTGTGGTGTACATGGCCTCAGCTAGAGGCACAGGCCCTGGTGTGGTGTAGATGATCTCAGCCAGAGACACAGGCCCTTGTGTGGTGTAGTTGGCCTCAGCCAGCAGCACAGGCCCTGGGGTGATAAACATGGCCTCATCCAGTAGTACAGCCCTTGGTGTGTTGTAGACGGCCTCATCCAGAGCCACAGGCCGTGTGTGGTGTACATGGCCTCAGCCAGATCCAAAGGCTCTGGGGTGGTGTCCATAGCCTCAGCCAGCAGCACAGGTCCTGGTGTGGTGTCCATGGCCTCAGCCAGTAGCACAGGCCCTGGTGTGGTGTAGGTGGCCTAAGCTGGCTGCACAGGTCCACAGCCAGCAGCACAGGCCCTGGTGTGGTGTACATGGCCTCAGCTAGAGGCACAGGCCCTGGTGTGGTGTAGATGGTCTCAGCCAGAGACACAGGCCCTTGGTGTGTTGTAGATGGCCTCATCAGGAGCCACAGGCCCTGTTGTGGTGTAGGTTGCCTCAGTCAGCAGCACAGGCCCTGTGTGGTGTCCATGGCCTCAGCCAGTAGCACAGGCCCTGGTGTGATGTAGACTGCTTCAGCCAGAGCCACAGGCCATGGTGTGGTGTAGGTGGCCTAAGCTGGCTGCACAGGTCCACAGCCAGCAGCACAGGCCCTGGTGTGGTGTCCATGGCCTCAGCCAGATGCACTGGCCGTGGTGTGGTGTAGCTGGCCTCAGCCAGAGCCACAGGCCCTGGTGTGGTGTTCATGGCCTCAGCCAGAGCCAAATGCCCTGGTGTGGTGTCCATAGCTTCAGCCAGCAGCACAGGTCTTGGTGTGGTGTCCATGGCCTCAGCCAGTAGCACAGGCCCTGGTGTGATGTAGATGGCCTCAGCCAGAGCCACAGGCCCTGGTGTGGTGTAGGTGGCCTAAGCTGGCTGCACAGGTCCACAGCCAGAAGCACAGGCCCTGGCGTGGTGTAGGTGGCCTAACCTGGCTGCACAGGTCCACAACCAGAAGCACAGGACCTGGTGTGATGTAGACGGCTTCTGCCAGAGCCACAGGCCCTGGTGTGGTGTAGGTGGCCTAAGCTGGCTGCACAGGTCCACAGCCAGAAGCCACAGGCCCTGTGTGGTGTAAATGGCCTCAGCCAGAGCCACAGGCCCTGGGGTGGTGTCCAAAGCCTCAGCCAGCAGCACAGGTCCTGGTGTGGTGTCCATGGTCTCAGCCAGAAGCACAGGCCCTGGTGTAATGTAGACGGCGTCAGCGCAGGCCACAGGCCCTGGTGTAATTTAGATGACCTATGTTAGCAGAATAGGTCTCGGTGTGGTGCGGATGGCCTCACCCGGCAGCACAAGACATTGCTGAAAACAGCCAAAAGGAATGTCGTTAATGTGGCCTCATTAATTGACACCAACACCCTCCTTCTCTGGATCAAAACCAGCTAAGTGACATGAAAAGCAAATGCTTACAGCACCTGGTATTCCCAGGCAGTCTCCCATCCAAGTACTAACCAAGCCCAACCTTGCATAGCTTCCGAGATCAGACGAGATCGGGCTTTGGCAAGGCGGTATGGCCGTAAGCTGCTGGCGTCAGCACAAAGCGTCAATTTATGGTATCAAGTAGTGAGGTGGCCAATACTCGCAGTTACGAACACAAGCCTCCAATTTAACTACAGTGTTAATGGTAACTGCATGCTTGCCTAATACCCTAACCAAAGGACTCATTTTAGCCTTTGATCAGCAACACAGGCCCTGGTGTGGTGTAAATGGCCTCAGCCAGAGCCACAGGACCTGGTGTGGTGTAGTTGGCCTCAGCCAGCATCAAAGGCCCGGGGGTGGTGTACATGGCCTCAGCCAGAGCCACAGGCACTGGTGTGGTGTCCATAGCCTCAGCCAACAGCACAGGCCCTGTTGTGGTGTCCATGGCCTCAGCCAGAAGCACTGGCCCTGGTGTGGTGTAGATGGCCTCAGACAGAGCCACATGCCCTGGTGGGGTGTAGTTGGCCTCAGCCAGCAGCACAGGTCCTGGTGTGGTGTCCATGGCCTCAGCCAGCAGCACAGGCCCTGGTGTGGTGTCCATGGCCTCAGCCAGAAGCACTGGCCCTGGTGTGGTGTAGCTGGCCTCAGACAGAGCCACAGGCCCTGGTGTGGTGTTCATGGCCTCAGCCAGAGCCAAATGCCCTGGTGTGGTGTCCATAGCTTCAGCCAGCAGCACAGGTCTTCGTGTGGTGTCCATGGCCTCAGCCAGTAGCACAGGCCCTGGTTTGATGTAGACGGCCTCAGCCAGAGCCACAGGCCCTGGTGTGGTGTAGGTGGCCTAAGCTGGCTGCACAGGTCCACAACCAGAAGCACAGGCCCTGGCGTGGTGTAGGTGGCCTAACCTGGCTGCACAGGTCCACAACCAGAAGCACAGGACCTGGTGTGATGTAGACGGCTTCAGCCAGAGCCACAGGCCCTGGTGTGGTGTAGGTGGCCTAACCTGGCTGCACAGGTCCACAGCCAGAAGCACAGGCCCTGGTGTGGTGTAGGTGGCCTAAGCTGGCTGCACAGGTCCACAGCAAGAAGCACAGGCCCTGGTGTGGTGTCCATGGCCTCAGCCAGAAGCACTGGCCCTGGTGTGGTGTAGATGGCCTCAGACAGAGCCACAGGCCCTTGTTTGGTGTAGTTGGCCTCAGCCAGCACCACAGGCCCTGGTGTGGTGTAGATAGCCTCAGCCAGCCGCACAGGCCCTGGTGTGATGAACATTGCCTAATCCAGCAGCACAGTCCTTGGTGTGTTGTAGACGAACTCATCCAGAGCCACAGGCCCTGGTGTGCTGTACATGGCCTCAGACAAAGCCACAGGCCCTGAAGAGGTGTCCATGGCCTCAGACAAAGCCACAGGCCCTGAAGAGGTGTCCATGGCCTCAGCCAGTAGCACAGGTCCTGGTGTGGTGTAGACGGCCTCAGACAGAGCCACAGGCCTTGGTGTGGTGTAGGTGTCCTAAGCTGGCTGCACAGGTCCACATCCGGAAGCACTGGCCATGTTGTGTTGTAGATTGCCTCAGCCAGAGCCACAGACTTTGGTGTGGTGTTCATGGCCTAATCCAGAGCTACAGGCCCACAGCAAGCAGCACAGGCCCTGGTGTGGTGTCCATAGCTCAGCCAGCAGCACAGCTCCTGGTGTGGTGTAGTTGGCCTCAGCCAGCAGCACAGGTCCTGGTGTGGTGTCCATCGCCTCAGCCAGAAACACTGGCCCTGGTGTGATGTAGATGGCCTCAGCCAGAGCCACAGGACCTGGTGTGGTGTTCATGACCTCAGCCAGCATCAAAGGCTCGGGGGTGGTGTACATGGCCTCAGCCAGAGCCACAGGCACTGGTGTGGTGTCCATAGCCTCAGCCAGTAGCACAGGCCCTGGTGTGGTGTAGGTGGCCTAAGCTGGCCGCACAGGTCCACAGCCAGCAGCACAAGCCCTGGTGTGGTGTACATGGCCTCAGCTAGAGGCACAGGCCCTGGTGTGGTGTAGATGATCTCAGCCAGAGACACAGGCCCTTGTGTGGTGTAGTTGGCCTCAGCCAGCAGCACAGGCCCTGGGGTGATAAACATGGCCTCATCCAGTAGTACAGCCCTTGGTGTGTTGTAGACGGCCTCATCCAGAGCCACAGGCCGTGTGTGGTGTACATGGCCTCAGCCAGATCCAAAGGCTCTGGGGTGGTGTCCATAGCCTCAGCCAGCAGCACAGGTCCTGGTGTGGTGTCCATGGCCTCAGCCAGTAGCACAGGCCCTGGTGTGGTGTAGGTGGCCTAAGCTGGCTGCACAGGTCCACAGCCAGCAGCACAGGCCCTGGTGTGGTGTACATGGCCTCAGCTAGAGGCACAGGCCCTGGTGTGGTGTAGATGGTCTCAGCCAGAGACACAGGCCCTTGGTGTGTTGTAGATGGCCTCATCAGGAGCCACAGGCCCTGTTGTGGTGTAGGTTGCCTCAGTCAGCACCACAGGCCCTGTGTGGTGTGCATGGCCTCAGCCAGTAGCACAGGCCCTGGTGTGATGTAGACTGCTTCAGCCAGAGCCACAGGCCATGGTGTGGTGTAGGTGGCCTAAGCTGGCAGCACAGGTCCACAGCCAGCAGTACAGGCCCTGGTGTGGTGTCCATGGCCTCAACCAGATGCACTGGCCGTGGTGTGGTGTAGCTGGCCTCAGCCAGAGCCACAGGCCCTGGTGTGGTGTTCATGGCCTCAGCCAGAGCCAAATGCCCTGGTGTGGTGTCCATAGCTTCAGCCAGCAGCACAGGTCTTGGTGTGGTGTCCATGGCCTCAGCCAGTAGCACAGGCCCTGGTGTGATGTAGACGGCCTCAGCCAGAGCCACAGGACCCTGGTGTGGTGTAGGTGGCCTAAGCTGGCTGCACAGGTCCACAGCCAGAAGCACAGGCCCTGGCGTGGTGTAGGTGGCCTAACCTGGCTGCACAGGTCCACAACCAGAAGCACAGGACCTGGTGTGATGTAGACGGCTTCAGCCAGAGCCACAGGCCCTGGTGTGGTGTAGGTGGCCTAACCTGGCTGCACAGGTCCACAGCCAGAAGCACAGGCCCTGGTGTGGTGAAGGTGGCCTAAGCTGGCTGCACAGGTCCACAGCCAGAAGCACAGGCCCTGTGTGGTGTAAATGGCCTCAGCCAGAGCCACAGGCCATGGGGTGGTGTCCAAAGCCTCAGCCAGCAGCACAGGTCCTGGTGTGGTGTAAATGGCCTCAGCCAGAGCCACAGGCCATGGGGTGGTGTCCATGGCCTCAGCCAGATGCACTGGCCGTGGTGTGGTGTAGCTGGCCTCAGCCAGAGCCACAGGCCCTGGTGTGGTGTTCATGGCCTCAGCCAGAGCCAAATGCCCTGGTGTGGTGTCCATAGCTTCAGCCAGCAGCACAGGTCTTGGTGTGGTGTCCATGGCCTCAGCCAGTAGCACAGGCCCTGGTGTGATGTAGACGGCCTCAGCCAGAGCCACAGGCCCTGGTGTGGTGTAGGTGGCCTAAGCTGGCTGCACAGGTCCACAACCAGAAGCACAGGCCCTGGCGTGGTGTAGGTGGCCTAACCTGGCTGCACAGGTCCACAACCAGAAGCACAGGACCTGGTGTGATGTAGACGGCTTCAGCCAGAGCCACAGGCCCTGGTGTGGTGTAGGTGGCCTAAGCTGGCTGCACAGGTCCACAGCCAGAAGCACAGGCCCTGTGTGGTGTAAATGGCCTCAGCCAGAGCCACAGGCCCTGGGGTGGTGTCCAAAGCCTCAGCCAGCAGCACAGGTCCTGGTGTGGTGTCCATGGTCTCAGCCAGAAGCACAGGCCCTGGTGTAATGTAGACGGCGTCAGCGCAGGCCACAGGCCCTGGTGTAATTTAGATGACCTATGTTAGCAGAATAGGCTTCGGTGTGGTGCGGATGGCCTCACCCGGCAGCACAAGACATTGCTGAAAACAGCCAAAAGGAATGTCGTTAATGTGGCCTCATTAATGGACACCAACACCCTCCTTCTCTGGATCAAAATCAGCTCAGTGACATGAAAAGCAAATTCTTACAGCACCTGGTATTCCCAGGCAGTCTCCCATCCAAGTACTAACCAAGCCCAACCTTGCATAGCTTCCGAGATCAGACGAGATCAGGCTTTGGCAAGGCGGTATGGCCGTAAGCTGCTGGCGTCAGCACAAAGCGTCAATTTATGGTATCAAGTAGTGAGGTGGCCAATACTCGCAGTTACGAACACAAGCCTCCAATTTAACTACAGTGTTAATGGTAACTGCATGCTTGCCTAATACCCTAACCAAAGGACTCATTTTAGCCTTTGATCAGCAACACAGGCCCTGGTGTGGTGTAAATGGCCTCAGCCAGAGCCACAGGACCTGGTGTGGTGTAGTTGGCCTCAGCCAGCATCAAAGGCCCGGGGGTGGTGTACATGGCCTCAGCCAGAGCCACAGGCACTGGTGTGGTGTCCATAGCCTCAGCCAACAGCACAGGCCCTGTTGTGGTGTCCATGGCCTCAGCCAGAAGCACTGGCCCTGGTGTGGTGTAGATGGCCTCAGACAGAGCCACATGCCCTGGTGGGGTGTAGTTGGCCTCAGCCAGCAGCACAGGTCCTGGTGTGGTGTCCATGGCCTCAGCCAGCAGCACAGGCCCTGGTGTGGTGTCCATGGCCTCAGCCAGAAGCACTGGCCCTGGTGTGGTGTAGATGGCCTCAGACAGAGCCACAGGCCCTTGTTTGGTGTAGTTGGCCTCAGCCAGCACCACAGGCCCTGGTGTGGTGTCCATAGCCTCAGCCAGCCGCACAGGCCCTGGTGTGATGAACATTGCCTCATCCAGCAGCACAGTCCTTGGTGTGTTGTAGACGACCTCATCCAGAGCCACAGGCCCTGGTGTGGTGTACATGGCCTCAGACAAAGCCACAGGCCCTGAAGAGGTGTCCATGGCCTCAGCCAGTAGCACAGGTCCTGGTGTGGTGTAGACGGCCTCAGACAGAGCCACAGGCCTTGAAGAGGTGTCCATGGCCTCAGCCAGTAGCACAGGTCCTGGTGTGGTGTAGACGGCCTCAGACAGAGCCACAGGCCTTGGTGTGGTGTAGGTGGCCTAAGCTGGCTGCACAGGTCCACATCCGGAAGCTCAGGCCCTGTTGTGTTGTAGATTGCCTCAGCCAGAGCCACAGACCTTGGTGTGGTGTTCATGGCCTAAGCCAGAGCTACAGGCCCACAGCAAGCAGCACAGGCCCTGGTGTGGTGTCCATAGCTCAGCCAGCAGCACAGCTCCTGTTGTGGTGTAGTTGGCCTCAGCCAGCAGCACAGGTCCTGGTGTGGTGTCCATCGCCTCAGCCAGAAACACTGGCCCTGGTGTGATGTAGATGGCCTCAGCCAGAGCCACAGGACCTGGTGTGGTGTTCATGACCTCAGCCAGCATCAAAGGCCCGGGGGTGGTGTACATGGCCTAAGCCAGAGCCACAGGCACTGGTGTGGTGTCCATAGCCTCAGCCAGCAGCACAGGCCTTGGTGTGGTGTCCATGGCCTCAGCCAGTAGCACAGGCCCTGGTGTGGTGTAGGTGGCCTAAGCTGGCTGCACAGGTCCACAGCCAGCAGCACAAGCCCTGGTGTGGTGTACATGGCCTCAGCTAGAGGCACAGGCCCTGGTGTGGTGTAGATGATCTCAGCCAGAGACACAGGCCCTTGTGTGTTGTAGTTGGCCTCAGCCAGCAGCACAGGCCCTGGGGTGATAAACATGGCCTCATCCAGTAGTACAGCCCTTGGTGTGTTGTAGACGGCCTCATCCAGAGCCACAGGCCGTGTGTGGTGTACATGGCCTCAGCCAGATCCAAAGGCTCTGGGGTGGTGTCCATAGCCTCAGCCAGCAGCACAGGTCCTGGTGTGGTGTCCATGGCCTCAGCCAGTAGCACAGGCCCTGGTGTGGTGTAGGTGGCCTAAGCTGGCTGCACAGGTCCACAGCCAGCAGCACAGGCCCTGGTGTGGTGTACATGGCCTCAGCTAGAGGCACAGGCCCTGGTGTGGTGTAGATGGTCTCAGCCAGAGACACAGGCCCTTGGTGTGTTGTAGATGGCCTCATCAGGAGCCACAGGCCCTGTTGTGGTGTAGGTTGCCTCAGTCAGCAGCACAGGCCCTGTGTGGTGTCCATGGCCTCAGCCAGTAGCACAGGCCCTGGTGTGATGTAGACTGCTTCAGCCAGAGCCACAGGCCATGGTGTGGTGTAGGTGGCCTAAGCTGGCTGCACAGGTCCACAGCCAGCAGCACAGGCCCTGGTGTGGTGTCCATGGCCTCAGCCAGATGCACTGGCCGTGGTGTGGTGTAGCTGGCCTCAGCCAGAGCCACAGGCCCTGGTGTGGTGTTCATGGCCTCAGCCAGAGCCAAATGCCCTGGTGTGGTGTCCATAGCTTCAGCCAGCAGCACAGGTCTTGGTGTGGTGTCCATGGCCTCAGCCAGTAGCACAGGCCCTGGTGTGATGTAGATGGCCTCAGCCAGAGCCACAGGCCCTGGTGTGGTGTAGGTGGCCTAAGCTGGCTGCACAGGTCCACAGCCAGAAGCACAGGCCCTGGCGTGGTGTAGGTGGCCTAACCTGGCTGCACAGGTCCACAACCAGAAGCACAGGACCTGGTGTGATGTAGACGGCTTCTGCCAGAGCCACAGGCCCTGGTGTGGTGTAGGTGGCCTAAGCTGGCTGCACAGGTCCACAGCCAGAAGCCACAGGCCCTGTGTGGTGTAAATGGCCTCAGCCAGAGCCACAGGCCCTGGGGTGGTGTCCAAAGCCTCAGCCAGCAGCACAGGTCCTGGTGTGGTGTCCATGGTCTCAGCCAGAAGCACAGGCCCTGGTGTAATGTAGACGGCGTCAGCGCAGGCCACAGGCCCTGGTGTAATTTAGATGACCTATGTTAGCAGAATAGGTCTCGGTGTGGTGCGGATGGCCTCACCCGGCAGCACAAGACATTGCTGAAAACAGCCAAAAGGAATGTCGTTAATGTGGCCTCATTAATTGACACCAACACCCTCCTTCTCTGGATCAAAACCAGCTAAGTGACATGAAAAGCAAATGCTTACAGCACCTGGTATTCCCAGGCAGTCTCCCATCCAAGTACTAACCAAGCCCAACCTTGCATAGCTTCCGAGATCAGACGAGATCGGGCTTTGGCAAGGCGGTATGGCCGTAAGCTGCTGGCGTCAGCACAAAGCGTCAATTTATGGTATCAAGTAGTGAGGTGGCCAATACTCGCAGTTACGAACACAAGCCTCCAATTTAACTACAGTGTTAATGGTAACTGCATGCTTGCCTAATACCCTAACCAAAGGACTCATTTTAGCCTTTGATCAGCAACACAGGCCCTGGTGTGGTGTAAATGGCCTCAGCCAGAGCCACAGGACCTGGTGTGGTGTAGTTGGCCTCAGCCAGCATCAAAGGCCCGGGGGTGGTGTACATGGCCTCAGCCAGAGCCACAGGCACTGGTGTGGTGTCCATAGCCTCAGCCAACAGCACAGGCCCTGTTGTGGTGTCCATGGCCTCAGCCAGAAGCACTGGCCCTGGTGTGGTGTAGATGGCCTCAGACAGAGCCACATGCCCTGGTGGGGTGTAGTTGGCCTCAGCCAGCAGCACAGGTCCTGGTGTGGTGTCCATGGCCTCAGCCAGCAGCACAGGCCCTGGTGTGGTGTCCATGGCCTCAGCCAGAAGCACTGGCCCTGGTGTGGTGTAGCTGGCCTCAGACAGAGCCACAGGCCCTGGTGTGGTGTTCATGGCCTCAGCCAGAGCCAAATGCCCTGGTGTGGTGTCCATAGCTTCAGCCAGCAGCACAGGTCTTCGTGTGGTGTCCATGGCCTCAGCCAGTAGCACAGGCCCTGGTTTGATGTAGACGGCCTCAGCCAGAGCCACAGGCCCTGGTGTGGTGTAGGTGGCCTAAGCTGGCTGCACAGGTCCACAACCAGAAGCACAGGCCCTGGCGTGGTGTAGGTGGCCTAACCTGGCTGCACAGGTCCACAACCAGAAGCACAGGACCTGGTGTGATGTAGACGGCTTCAGCCAGAGCCACAGGCCCTGGTGTGGTGTAGGTGGCCTAACCTGGCTGCACAGGTCCACAGCCAGAAGCACAGGCCCTGGTGTGGTGTAGGTGGCCTAAGCTGGCTGCACAGGTCCACAGCAAGAAGCACAGGCCCTGGTGTGGTGTCCATGGCCTCAGCCAGAAGCACTGGCCCTGGTGTGGTGTAGATGGCCTCAGACAGAGCCACAGGCCCTTGTTTGGTGTAGTTGGCCTCAGCCAGCACCACAGGCCCTGGTGTGGTGTAGATAGCCTCAGCCAGCCGCACAGGCCCTGGTGTGATGAACATTGCCTAATCCAGCAGCACAGTCCTTGGTGTGTTGTAGACGAACTCATCCAGAGCCACAGGCCCTGGTGTGCTGTACATGGCCTCAGACAAAGCCACAGGCCCTGAAGAGGTGTCCATGGCCTCAGACAAAGCCACAGGCCCTGAAGAGGTGTCCATGGCCTCAGCCAGTAGCACAGGTCCTGGTGTGGTGTAGACGGCCTCAGACAGAGCCACAGGCCTTGGTGTGGTGTAGGTGTCCTAAGCTGGCTGCACAGGTCCACATCCGGAAGCACTGGCCATGTTGTGTTGTAGATTGCCTCAGCCAGAGCCACAGACTTTGGTGTGGTGTTCATGGCCTAATCCAGAGCTACAGGCCCACAGCAAGCAGCACAGGCCCTGGTGTGGTGTCCATAGCTCAGCCAGCAGCACAGCTCCTGGTGTGGTGTAGTTGGCCTCAGCCAGCAGCACAGGTCCTGGTGTGGTGTCCATCGCCTCAGCCAGAAACACTGGCCCTGGTGTGATGTAGATGGCCTCAGCCAGAGCCACAGGACCTGGTGTGGTGTTCATGACCTCAGCCAGCATCAAAGGCTCGGGGGTGGTGTACATGGCCTCAGCCAGAGCCACAGGCACTGGTGTGGTGTCCATAGCCTCAGCCAGTAGCACAGGCCCTGGTGTGGTGTAGGTGGCCTAAGCTGGCCGCACAGGTCCACAGCCAGCAGCACAAGCCCTGGTGTGGTGTACATGGCCTCAGCTAGAGGCACAGGCCCTGGTGTGGTGTAGATGATCTCAGCCAGAGACACAGGCCCTTGTGTGGTGTAGTTGGCCTCAGCCAGCAGCACAGGCCCTGGGGTGATAAACATGGCCTCATCCAGTAGTACAGCCCTTGGTGTGTTGTAGACGGCCTCATCCAGAGCCACAGGCCGTGTGTGGTGTACATGGCCTCAGCCAGATCCAAAGGCTCTGGGGTGGTGTCCATAGCCTCAGCCAGCAGCACAGGTCCTGGTGTGGTGTCCATGGCCTCAGCCAGTAGCACAGGCCCTGGTGTGGTGTAGGTGGCCTAAGCTGGCTGCACAGGTCCACAGCCAGCAGCACAGGCCCTGGTGTGGTGTACATGGCCTCAGCTAGAGGCACAGGCCCTGGTGTGGTGTAGATGGTCTCAGCCAGAGACACAGGCCCTTGGTGTGTTGTAGATGGCCTCATCAGGAGCCACAGGCCCTGTTGTGGTGTAGGTTGCCTCAGTCAGCACCACAGGCCCTGTGTGGTGTGCATGGCCTCAGCCAGTAGCACAGGCCCTGGTGTGATGTAGACTGCTTCAGCCAGAGCCACAGGCCATGGTGTGGTGTAGGTGGCCTAAGCTGGCTGCACAGGTCCACAGCCAGCAGTACAGGCCCTGGTGTGGTGTCCATGGCCTCAACCAGATGCACTGGCCGTGGTGTGGTGTAGCTGGCCTCAGCCAGAGCCACAGGCCCTGGTGTGGTGTTCATGGCCTCAGCCAGAGCCAAATGCCCTGGTGTGGTGTCCATAGCTTCAGCCAGCAGCACAGGTCTTGGTGTGGTGTCCATGGCCTCAGCCAGTAGCACAGGCCCTGGTGTGATGTAGACGGCCTCAGCCAGAGCCACAGGACCCTGGTGTGGTGTAGGTGGCCTAAGCTGGCTGCACAGGTCCACAGCCAGAAGCACAGGCCCTGGCGTGGTGTAGGTGGCCTAACCTGGCTGCACAGGTCCACAACCAGAAGCACAGGACCTGGTGTGATGTAGACGGCTTCAGCCAGAGCCACAGGCCCTGGTGTGGTGTAGGTGGCCTAACCTGGCTGCACAGGTCCACAGCCAGAAGCACAGGCCCTGGTGTGGTGAAGGTGGCCTAAGCTGGCTGCACAGGTCCACAGCCAGAAGCACAGGCCCTGTGTGGTGTAAATGGCCTCAGCCAGAGCCACAGGCCATGGGGTGGTGTCCAAAGCCTCAGCCAGCAGCACAGGTCCTGGTGTGGTGTAAATGGCCTCAGCCAGAGCCACAGGCCATGGGGTGGTGTCCATGGCCTCAGCCAGATGCACTGGCCGTGGTGTGGTGTAGCTGGCCTCAGCCAGAGCCACAGGCCCTGGTGTGGTGTTCATGGCCTCAGCCAGAGCCAAATGCCCTGGTGTGGTGTCCATAGCTTCAGCCAGCAGCACAGGTCTTGGTGTGGTGTCCATGGCCTCAGCCAGTAGCACAGGCCCTGGTGTGATGTAGACGGCCTCAGCCAGAGCCACAGGCCCTGGTGTGGTGTAGGTGGCCTAAGCTGGCTGCACAGGTCCACAACCAGAAGCACAGGCCCTGGCGTGGTGTAGGTGGCCTAACCTGGCTGCACAGGTCCACAACCAGAAGCACAGGACCTGGTGTGATGTAGACGGCTTCAGCCAGAGCCACAGGCCCTGGTGTGGTGTAGGTGGCCTAAGCTGGCTGCACAGGTCCACAGCCAGAAGCACAGGCCCTGTGTGGTGTAAATGGCCTCAGCCAGAGCCACAGGCCCTGGGGTGGTGTCCAAAGCCTCAGCCAGCAGCACAGGTCCTGGTGTGGTGTCCATGGTCTCAGCCAGAAGCACAGGCCCTGGTGTAATGTAGACGGCGTCAGCGCAGGCCACAGGCCCTGGTGTAATTTAGATGACCTATGTTAGCAGAATAGGCTTCGGTGTGGTGCGGATGGCCTCACCCGGCAGCACAAGACATTGCTGAAAACAGCCAAAAGGAATGTCGTTAATGTGGCCTCATTAATGGACACCAACACCCTCCTTCTCTGGATCAAAATCAGCTCAGTGACATGAAAAGCAAATTCTTACAGCACCTGGTATTCCCAGGCAGTCTCCCATCCAAGTACTAACCAAGCCCAACCTTGCATAGCTTCCGAGATCAGACGAGATCAGGCTTTGGCAAGGCGGTATGGCCGTAAGCTGCTGGCGTCAGCACAAAGCGTCAATTTATGGTATCAAGTAGTGAGGTGGCCAATACTCGCAGTTACGAACACAAGCCTCCAATTTAACTACAGTGTTAATGGTAACTGCATGCTTGCCTAATACCCTAACCAAAGGACTCATTTTAGCCTTTGATCAGCAACACAGGCCCTGGTGTGGTGTAAATGGCCTCAGCCAGAGCCACAGGACCTGGTGTGGTGTAGTTGGCCTCAGCCAGCATCAAAGGCCCGGGGGTGGTGTACATGGCCTCAGCCAGAGCCACAGGCACTGGTGTGGTGTCCATAGCCTCAGCCAACAGCACAGGCCCTGTTGTGGTGTCCATGGCCTCAGCCAGAAGCACTGGCCCTGGTGTGGTGTAGATGGCCTCAGACAGAGCCACATGCCCTGGTGGGGTGTAGTTGGCCTCAGCCAGCAGCACAGGTCCTGGTGTGGTGTCCATGGCCTCAGCCAGCAGCACAGGCCCTGGTGTGGTGTCCATGGCCTCAGCCAGAAGCACTGGCCCTGGTGTGGTGTAGATGGCCTCAGACAGAGCCACAGGCCCTTGTTTGGTGTAGTTGGCCTCAGCCAGCACCACAGGCCCTGGTGTGGTGTCCATAGCCTCAGCCAGCCGCACAGGCCCTGGTGTGATGAACATTGCCTCATCCAGCAGCACAGTCCTTGGTGTGTTGTAGACGACCTCATCCAGAGCCACAGGCCCTGGTGTGGTGTACATGGCCTCAGACAAAGCCACAGGCCCTGAAGAGGTGTCCATGGCCTCAGCCAGTAGCACAGGTCCTGGTGTGGTGTAGACGGCCTCAGACAGAGCCACAGGCCTTGGTGTGGTGTAGGTGGCCTAAGCTGGCTGCACAGGTCCACATCCGGAAGCACAGGCCCTGTTGTGTTGTAGATTGCCTCAGCCAGAGCCACAGACCTTGGTGTGGTGTTCATGGCCTAAGCCAGAGCTACAGGCCCACAGCAAGCAGCACAGGACCTGGTGTGGTGTCCATAGCTCAGCCAGCAGCACAGCTCCTGTTGTGGTGTAGTTGGCCTCAGCCAGCAGCACAGGTCCTGGTGTGGTGTCCATCGCCTCAGCCAGAAACACTGGCCCTGGTGTGATGTAGATGGCCTCAGCCAGAGCCACAGGACCTGGTGTGGTGTTCATGACCTCAGCCAGCATCAAAGGCCCGGGGGTGGTGTAAATGGCCTCAGCCAGAGCCACAGGCACTGGTGTGGTGTCCCTAGCCTCAGCCAGCAGCACAGGCCTTGGTGTGGTGTCCCTGGACTCAGCCAGTAGCACAAGCCCTGGTGTGGTGTAGGTGGCCTAAGCTGGCTGCACATGTCCACAGCCAGCAGCACAAGCCCTGGTGTGGTGTACATGGCCTCAGCTAGAGGCACAGGCCCTGGTGTGGTGTAGATGATCTCAGCCAGAGACAAAGGCCCTTGTGTGGTGTAGTTGGCCTCAGCCAGCAGCACAGGCCCTGGGGTGATAAACATGGCCTCATCCAGTAGTACAGCCCTTGGTGTGTTGTAGACGGCCTCATCCAGAGCCACAGGCCGTGTGTGGTGTAAATGGCCTCAGCCAGAGCCACAGGCCATGGGGTGGTGTCCAAAGCCTCAGCCAGCAGCACAGGTCCTGGTGTGGTGTCCATGGTCTCAGCCAGAAGCACAGGCCCTGGTGTAATGTAGACGGCGTCAGCGCAGGCCACAGGCCCTGGTGTAATTTAGATGACCTATGTTAGCAGAATAGGCCTCGGTGTGGTGCGGATGGCCTCACCCGGCAGCACAAGACATTGCTGAAAACAGCCAAAAGGAATGTCGTTAATGTGGCCTCATTAATGGACACCAACACCCTCCTTCTCTGGATCAAAATCAGCTCAGTGACATGAAAAGCAAATTCTTACAGCACCTGGTATTCCCAGGCAGTCTCCCATCCAAGTACTAACCAAGCCCAACCTTGCATAGCTTCCGAGATCAGACGAGATCAGGCTTTGGCAAGGCGGTATGGCCGTAAGCTGCTGGCGTCAGCACAAAGCGTCAATTTATGGTATCAAGTAGTGAGGTGGCCAATACTCGCAGTTACGAACACAAGCCTCCAATTTAACTACAGTGTTAATGGTAACTGCATGCTTGCCTAATACCCTAACCAAAGGACTCATTTTAGCCTTTGATCAGCAACACAGGCCCTGGTGTGGTGTAAATGGCCTCAGCCAGAGCCACAGGACCTGGTGTGGTGTAGTTGGCCTCAGCCAGCATCAAAGGCCCGGGGGTGGTGTACATGGCCTCAGCCAGAGCCACAGGCACTGGTGTGGTGTCCATAGCCTCAGCCAACAGCACAGGCCCTGTTGTGGTGTCCATGGCCTCAGCCAGAAGCACTGGCCCTGGTGTGGTGTAGATGGCCTCAGACAGAGCCACATGCCCTGGTGGGGTGTAGTTGGCCTCAGCCAGCAGCACAGGTCCTGGTGTGGTGTCCATGGCCTCAGCCAGCAGCACAGGCCCTGGTGTGGTGTCCATGGCCTCAGCCAGAAGCACTGGCCCTGGTGTGGTGTAGATGGCCTCAGACAGAGCCACAGGCCCTTGTTTGGTGTAGTTGGCCTCAGCCAGCACCACAGGCCCTGGTGTGGTGTCCATAGCCTCAGCCAGCCGCACAGGCCCTGGTGTGATGAACATTGCCTCATCCAGCAGCACAGTCCTTGGTGTGTTGTAGACGACCTCATCCAGAGCCACAGGCCCTGGTGTGGTGTACATGGCCTCAGACAAAGCCACAGGCCCTGAAGAGGTGTCCATGGCCTCAGCCAGTAGCACAGGTCCTGGTGTGGTGTAGACGGCCTCAGACAGAGCCACAGGCCTTGGTGTGGTGTAGGTGGCCTAAGCTGGCTGCACAGGTCCACATCCGGAAGCACAGGCCCTGTTGTGTTGTAGATTGCCTCAGCCAGAGCCACAGACCTTGGTGTGGTGTTCATGGCCTAAGCCAGAGCTACAGGCCCACAGCAAGCAGCACAGGCCCTGGTGTGGTGTCCATAGCTCAGCCAGCAGCACAGCTCCTGTTGTGGTGTAGTTGGCCTCAGCCAGCAGCACAGGTCCTGGTGTGGTGTCCATCGCCTCAGCCAGAAACACTGGCCCTGGTGTGATGTAGATGGCCTCAGCCAGAGCCACAGGACCTGGTGTGGTGTCCCTAGCCTCAGCCAGCAGCACAGGCCTTGGTGTGGTGTCCCTGGCCTCAGCCAGTAGCACAAGCCCTGGTGTGGTGTAGGTGGCCTAAGCTGGCTGCACATGTCCACAGCCAGCAGCACAAGCCCTGGTGTGGTGTACATGGCCTCAGCTAGAGGCACAGGCCCTGGTGTGGTGTAGATGATCTCAGCCAGAGACAAAGGCCCTTGTGTGGTGTAGTTGGCCTCAGCCAGCAGCACAGGCCCTGGGGTGATAAACATGGCCTCATCCAGTAGTACAGCCCTTGGTGTGTTGTAGACGGCCTCATCCAGAGCCACAGGCCGTGTGTGGTATACATGGCCTCAGCCAGATCCAAAGGCTCTGGGGTGGTGTCCATAGCCTCAGCCAGCAGCACAGGTCCTGGTGTGGTGTCCATGGCCTCAGCCAGTAGCACAGGCCCTGGTGTGGTGTAGGTGGCCTAAGCTGGCTGCACAGGTCCACAGCCAGCAGCACAGGCCCTGGTGTGGTGTACATGGCCTCAGCTAGAGGCACAGGCCCTTGGTGTGTTGTAGATGGCCTCATCAGGAGCCACAGGCCCTGTTGTGGTGTAGGTTGCCTCAGTCAGCAGCACAGGCCCTGTGTGGTGTGCATGGCCTCAGCCAGTAGCACAGGCCCTGGTGTGATGTAGACTGCTTCAGCCAGAGCCACAGGCCATGGTGTGGTGTAGGTGGCCTAAGCTGGCTGCACAGGTCCACAGCCAGCAGTACAGGCCCTGGTGTGGTGTCCATGGCCTCAGCCAGATGCACTGGCCGTGGTGTGGTGTAGCTGGCCTCAGCCAGAGCCACAGGCCCTGGTGTGGTGTTCATGGCCTCAGCCAGAGCCAAATGCCCTGGTGTGGTGTCCATAGCTTCAGCCAGCAGCACAGGTCTTGGTGTGGTGTCCATGGCCTCAGCCAGTAGCACAGGCCCTGGTGTGATGTAGACGGCCTCAGCCAGAGCCACAGGCCCTGGTGTGGTGTAGGTGGCCTAAGCTGGCTGCACAGGTCCACAGCCAGAAGCACAGGCCCTGGCGTGGTGTAGGTGGCCTAACCTGGCTGCACAGGTCCACAACCAGAAGCATAGGACCTGGTGTGATGTAGACGGCTTCAGCCAGAGCCACAGGCCCTGGTGTGGTGTAGGTGGCCTAACCTGGCTGCACAGGTCCACAGCCAGAAGCACAGGCCCTGGTGTGGTGTAGGTGGCCTAAGCTGGCTGCACAGGTCCACAGCCAGAAGCACAGGCCCTGGTGTGGTGTCCATGGCCTCAGCCAGAAGCACTGGCCCTGGTGTGGTGTAGATGGCCTCAGACAGAGCCACAGGCCCTTGTTTGGTGTAGTTGGCCTCAGCCAGCAGCACAGGCCCTGGGGTGATAAACATGGCCTCATCCAGTAGTACAGCACTTGGTGTGTTGTAGACGGCCTCATCCAGAGCCACAGGCCGTGTGTGGTATACATGGCCTCAGCCAGATCCAAAGGCTCTGGGGTGGTGTCCATAGCCTCAGCCAGCAGCACAGGTCCTGGTGTGGTGTCCATGGCCTCAGCCAGTAGCACAGGCCCTGGTGTGGTGTAGGTGGCCTAAGCTGGCTGCACAGGTCCACAGCCAGCAGCACAGGCCCTGGTGTGGTGTACATGGCCTCAGCTAGAGGCACAGGCCCTTGGTGTGTTGTAGATGGCCTCATCAGGAGCCACAGGCCCTGTTGTGGTGTAGGTTGCCTCAGTCAGCAGCACAGGCCCTGTGTGGTGTGCATGGCCTCAGCCAGTAGCACAGGCCCTGGTGTGATGTAGACTGCTTCAGCCAGAGCCACAGGCCATGGTGTGGTGTAGGTGGCCTAAGCTGGCTGCACAGGTCCACAGCCAGCAGTACAGGCCCTGGTGTGGTGTCCATGGCCTCAGCCAGATGCACTGGCCGTGGTGTGGTGTAGCTGGCCTCAGCCAGAGCCACAGGCCCTGGTGTGGTGTTCATGGCCTCAGCCAGAGCCAAATGCCCTGGTGTGGTGTCCATAGCTTCAGCCAGCAGCACAGGTCTTGGTGTGGTGTCCATGGCCTCAGCCAGTAGCACAGGCCCTGGTGTGATGTAGACGGCCTCAGCCAGAGCCACAGGCCCTGGTGTGGTGTAGGTGGCCTAAGCTGGCTGCACAGGTCCACAGCCAGAAGCACAGGCCCTGGCGTGGTGTAGGTGGCCTAACCTGGCTGCACAGGTCCACAACCAGAAGCACAGGACCTGGTGTGATGTAGACGGCTTCAGCCAGAGCCACAGGCCCTGGTGTGGTGTAGGTGGCCTAACCTGGCTGCACAGGTCCACAGCCAGAAGCACAGGCCCTGGTGTGGTGTAGGTGGCCTAAGCTGGCTGCACAGGTCCACAACCAGAAGCACAGGCCCTGGTGTGGTGTCCATGGCCTCAGCCAGAAGCACTGGCCCTGGTGTGGTGTAGATGGCCTCAGACAGAGCCACAGGCCCTTGTTTGGTGTAGTTGGCCTCAGCCAGCACCACAGGCCCTGGTGTGGTGTCCATAGCCTCAGCCAGCCGCACAGGCCCTGGTGTGATGAACATTGCCTCATCCAGCAGCACAGTCCTTGGTGTGTTGTAGACGAACTCATCCAGAGCCACAGGCCCTGGTGTGCTGTACATGGCCTCAGACAAAGCCACAGGCCCTGAAGAGGTGTCCATGGCCTCAGACAAAGCCACAGGCCCTGAAGAGGTGTCCATGGCCTCAGCCAGTAGCACAGGTCCTGGTGTGGTGTAGACGGCCTCAGACAGAGCCACAGGCCTTGGTGTGGTGTAGGTGTCCTAAGCTGGCTGCACAGGTCCACATCCGGAAGCACTGGCCATGTTGTGTTGTAGATTGCCTCAGCCAGAGCCACAGACCTTGGTGTGGTGTTCATGGCCTAAGCCAGAGCTACAGGCCCACAGCAAGCAGCACAGGCCCTGGTGTGGTGTCCATAGCTCAGCCAGCAGCACAGCTCCTGGTGTGGTGTAGTTGGCCTCAGCCAGCAGCACAGGTCCTGGTGTGGTGTCCATCGCCTCAGCCAGAAACACTGGCCCTGGTGTGATGTAGATGGCCTCAGCCAGAGCCACAGGACCTGGTGTGGTGTTCATGACCTCAGCCAGCATCAAAGGCCCGGGGGTGGTGTACATGGCCTCAGCCAGAGCCACAGGCACTGGTGTGGTGTCCATAGCCTCAGCCAGTAGCACAGGCCCTGGTGTGGTGTAGGTGGCCTAAGCTGGCCGCACAGGTCCACAGCCAGCAGCACAAGCCCTGGTGTGGTGTACATGGCCTCAGCTAGAGGCACAGGCCCTGGTGTGGTGTAGATGATCTCAGCCAGAGACACAGGCCCTTGTGTGGTGTAGTTGGCCTCAGCCAGCAGCACAGGCCCTGGGGTGATAAACATGGCCTCATCCAGTAGTACAGCCCTTGGTGTGTTGTAGACGGCCTCATCCAGAGCCACAGGCCGTGTGTGGTGTACATGGCCTCAGCCAGATCCAAAGGCTCTGGGGTGGTGTCCATAGCCTCAGCCAGCAGCACAGGTCCTGGTGTGGTGTCCATGGCCTCAGCCAGTAGCACAGGCCCTGGTGTGGTGTAGGTGGCCTAAGCTGGCTGCACAGGTCCACAGCCAGCAGCACAGGCCCTGGTGTGGTGTACATGGCCTCAGCTAGAGGCACAGGCCCTGGTGTGGTGTAGATGGTCTCAGCCAGAGACACAGGCCCTTGGTGTGTTGTAGATGGCCTCATCAGGAGCCACAGGCCCTGTTGTGGTGTAGGTTGCCTCAGTCAGCACCACAGGCCCTTTGTGGTGTGCATGGTCTCAGCCAGTAGCACAGGCCCTGGTGTGATGTAGACTGCTTCAGCCAGAGCCACAGGCCATGGTGTGGTGTAGGTGGCCTAAGCTGGCTGCACAGGTCCACAGCCAGCACTACAGGCCCTGGTGTGGTGTCCATAGCCTCAGCCAGATGCACTGGCCGTGGTGTGGTGTAGCTGGCCTCAGCCAGAGCCACAGGCCCTGGTGTGGTGTTCATGGCCTCAGCCAGAGCCAAATGCCCTGGTGTGGTGTCCATAGCTTCAGCCAGCAGCACAGGTCTTGGTGTGGTGTCCATGGCCTCAGCCAGTAGCACAGGCCCTGGTGTGATGTAGACGGCCTCAGCCAGAGCCACAGGCCCTGGTGTGGTGTAGGTGGCCTAAGCTGGCTGCACAGGTCCACAGCCAGAAGCACAGGCCCTGGCGTGGTGTAGGTGGCCTAAGCTGGCTGCACAGGTCCACAACCAGAAGCACAGGACCTGGTGTGATGTAGACGGCTTCAGCCAGAGCTACAGGCCCTGGTGTGGTGTAGGTGGCCTAACCTGGCTGCAGAGGTCCACAGCCAGAAGCACAGGCCCTGGTGTGGTGAAGGTGGCCTAAGCTGGCTGCACAGGTCCACAGCCAGAAGCACAGGCCCTGTGTGGTGTAAATGGCCTCAGCCAGAGCCACAGGCCCTGGGGTGGTGTCCAAAGCCTCAGCCAGCAGCACAGGTCCTGGTGTGGTGTCCATGGTCTCAGCCAGAAGCACAGGCCCTGGTGTAATGTAGACGGCGTCAGCGCAGGCCACAGGCCCTGGTGTAATTTAGATGACCTATGTTAGCAGAATAGGCCTCGGTGTGGTGCGGATGGCCTCACCCGGCAGCACAAGACATTGCTGAAAACAGCCAAAAGGAATGTCGTTAATGTGGCCTCATTAATGGACACCAACACCCTCCTTCTCTGGATCAAAATCAGCTCAGTGACATGAAAAGCAAATTCTTACAGCACCTGGTATTCCCAGGCAGTCTCCCATCCAAGTACTAACCAAGCCCAACCTTGCATAGCTTCCGAGATCAGACGAGATCAGGCTTTAGCAAGGCGGTATGGCCGTAAGCTGCTGGCGTCAGCACAAAGCGTCAATTTATGGTATCAAGTAGTGAGGTGGCCAATACTCGCAGTTACGAACACAAGCCTCCAATTTAACTACAGTGTTAATGGTAACTGCATGCTTGCCTAATACCCTAACCAAAGGACTCATTTTAGCCTTTGATCAGCAACACAGGCCCTGGTGTGGTGTAAATGGCCTCAGCCAGAGCCACAGGACCTGGTGTGGTGTAGTTGGCCTCAGCCAGCATCAAAGGCCCGGGGGTGGTGTACATGGCCTCAGCCAGAGCCACAGGCACTGGTGTGGTGTCCATAGCCTCAGCCAACAGCACAGGCCCTGTTGTGGTGTCCATGGCCTCAGCCAGAAGCACTGGCCCTGGTGTGGTGTAGATGGCCTCAGACAGAGCCACATGCCCTGGTGGGGTGTAGTTGGCCTCAGCCAGCAGCACAGGTCCTGGTGTGGTGTCCATGGCCTCAGCCAGCAGCACAGGCCCTGGTGTGGTGTCCATGGCCTCAGCCAGAAGCACTGGCCCTGGTGTGGTGTAGATGGCCTCAGACAGAGCCACAGGCCCTTGTTTGGTGTAGTTGGCCTCAGCCAGCACCACAGGCCCTGGTGTGGTGTCCATAGCCTCAGCCAGCCGCACAGGCCCTGGTGTGATGAACATTGCCTCATCCAGCAGCACAGTCCTTGGTGTGTTGTAGACGACCTCATCCAGAGCCACAGGCCCTGGTGTGGTGTACATGGCCTCAGACAAAGCCACAGGCCCTGAAGAGGTGTCCATGGCCTCAGCCAGTAGCACAGGTCCTGGTGTGGTGTAGACGGCCTCAGACAGAGCCACAGGCCTTGGTGTGGTGTAGGTGGCCTAACCTGGCTGCACAGGTCCACAGCCAGAAGCACAGGCCCTGGTGTGGTGAAGGTGGCCTAAGCTGGCTGCACAGGTCCACAGCCAGAAGCACAGGCCCTGTGTGGTGTAAATGGCCTCAGCCAGAGCCACAGGCCATGGGGTGGTGTCCAAAGCCTCAGCCAGCAGCACAGGTCCTGGTGTGGTGTAAATGGCCTCAGCCAGAGCCACAGGCCATGGGGTGGTGTCCATGGCCTCAGCCAGATGCACTGGCCGTGGTGTGGTGTAGCTGGCCTCAGCCAGAGCCACAGGCCCTGGTGTGGTGTTCATGGCCTCAGCCAGAGCCAAATGCCCTGGTGTGGTGTCCATATCTTCAGCCAGCAGCACAGGTCTTGGTGTGGTGTCCATGGCCTCAGCCAGTAGCACAGGCCCTGGTGTGATGTAGACGGCCTCAGCCAGAGCCACAGGCCCTGGTGTGGTGTAGGTGGCCTACGCTGGCTGCACAGGTCCACAACCAGAAGCACAGGCCCTGGCGTGGTGTAGGTGGCCTAACCTGGCTGCACAGGTCCACAACCAGAAGCACAGGACCTGGTGTGATGTAGACGGCTTCAGCCAGAGCCACAGGCCCTGGTGTGGTGTAGGTGGCCTAAGCTGGCTGCACAGGTCCACAGCCAGAAGCACAGGCCCTGTGTGGTGTAAATGGCCTCAGCCAGAGCCACAGGCCCTGGGGTGGTGTCCAAAGCCTCAGCCAGCAGCACAGGTCCTGGTGTGGTGTCCATGGTCTCAGCCAGAAGCACAGGCCCTGGTGTAATGTAGACGGCGTCAGCGCAGGCCACAGGCCCTGGTGTAATTTAGATGACCTATGTTAGCAGAATAGGCCTCGGTGTGGTGCGGATGGCCTCACCCGGCAGCACAAGACATTGCTGAAAACAGCCAAAAGGAATGTCGTTAATGTGGCCTCATTAATGGACACCAACACCCTCCTTCTCTGGATCAAAATCAGCTCAGTGACATGAAAAGCAAATTCTTACAGCACCTGGTATTCCCAGGCAGTCTCCCATCCAAGTACTAACCAAGCCCAACCTTGCATAGCTTCCGAGATCAGACGAGATCAGGCTTTGGCAAGGCGGTATGGCCGTAAGCTGCTGGCGTCAGCACAAAGCGTCAATTTATGGTATCAAGTAGTGAGGTGGCCAATACTCGCAGTTACGAACACAAGCCTCCAATTTAACTACAGTGTTAATGGTAACTGCATGCTTGCCTAATACCCTAACCAAAGGACTCATTTTAGCCTTTGATCAGCAACACAGGCCCTGGTGTGGTGTAAATGGCCTCAGCCAGAGCCACAGGACCTGGTGTGGTGTAGTTGGCCTCAGCCAGCATCAAAGGCCCGGGGGTGGTGTACATGGCCTCAGCCAGAGCCACAGGCACTGGTGTGGTGTCCATAGCCTCAGCCAACAGCACAGGCCCTGTTGTGGTGTCCATGGCCTCAGCCAGAAGCACTGGCCCTGGTGTGGTGTAGATGGCCTCAGACAGAGCCACATGCCCTGGTGGGGTGTAGTTGGCCTCAGCCAGCAGCACAGGTCCTGGTGTGGTGTCCATGGCCTCAGCCAGCAGCACAGGCCCTGGTGTGGTGTCCATGGCCTCAGCCAGAAGCACTGGCCCTGGTGTGGTGTAGCTGGCCTCAGACAGAGCCACAGGCCCTGGTGTGGTGTTCATGGCCTCAGCCAGAGCCAAATGCCCTGGTGTGGTGTCCATAGCTTCAGCCAGCAGCACAGGTCTTCGTGTGGTGTCCATGGCCTCAGCCAGTAGCACAGGCCCTGGTTTGATGTAGACGGCCTCAGCCAGAGCCACAGGCCCTGGTGTGGTGTAGGTGGCCTAAGCTGGCTGCACAGGTCCACAACCAGAAGCACAGGCCCTGGCGTGGTGTAGGTGGCCTAACCTGGCTGCACAGGTCCACAACCAGAAGCACAGGACCTGGTGTGATGTAGACGGCTTCAGCCAGAGCCACAGGCCCTGGTGTGGTGTAGGTGGCCTAACCTGGCTGCACAGGTCCACAGCCAGAAGCACAGGCCCTGGTGTGGTGTAGGTGGCCTAAGCTGGCTGCACAGGTCCACAGCCAGAAGCACAGGCCCTGGTGTGGTGTCCATGGCCTCAGCCAGAAGCACTGGCCCTGGTGTGGTGTAGATGGCCTCAGACAGAGCCACAGGCCCTTGTTTGGTGTAGTTGGCCTCAGCCAGCACCACAGGCCCTGGTGTGGTGTCCATAGCCTCAGCCAGCCGCACAGGCCCTGGTGTGATGAACATTGCCTAATCCAGCAGCACAGTCCTTGGTGTGTTGTAGACGAACTCATCCAGAGCCACAGGCCCTGGTGTGCTGTACATGGCCTCAGACAAAGCCACAGGCCCTGAAGAGGTGTCCATGGCCTCAGACAAAGCCACAGGCCCTGAAGAGGTGTCCATGGCCTCAGCCAGTAGCACAGGTCCTGGTGTGGTGTAGACGGCCTCAGACAGAGCCACAGGCCTTGGTGTGGTGTAGGTGTCCTAAGCTGGCTGCACAGGTCCACATCCGGAAGCACTGGCCATGTTGTGTTGTAGATTGCCTCAGCCAGAGCCACAGACTTTGGTGTGGTGTTCATGGCCTAAGCCAGAGCTACAGGCCCACAGCAAGCAGCACAGGCCCTGGTGTGGTGTCCATAGCTCAGCCAGCAGCACAGCTCCTGGTGTGGTGTAGTTGGCCTCAGCCAGCAGCACAGGTCCTGGTGTGGTGTCCATCGCCTCAGCCAGAAACACTGGCCCTGGTGTGATGTAGATGGCCTCAGCCAGAGCCACAGGACCTGGTGTGGTGTTCATGACCTCAGCCAGCATCAAAGGCTCGGGGGTGGTGTACATGGCCTCAGCCAGAGCCACAGGCACTGGTGTGGTGTCCATAGCCTCAGCCAGTAGCACAGGCCCTGGTGTGGTGTAGGTGGCCTAAGCTGGCCGCACAGGTCCACAGCCAGCAGCACAAGCCCTGGTGTGGTGTACATGGCCTCAGCTAGAGGCACAGGCCCTGGTGTGGTGTAGATGATCTCAGCCAGAGACACAGGCCCTTGTGTGGTGTAGTTGGCCTCAGCCAGCAGCACAGGCCCTGGGGTGATAAACATGGCCTCATCCAGTAGTACAGCCCTTGGTGTGTTGTAGACGGCCTCATCCAGAGCCACAGGCCGTGTGTGGTGTACATGGCCTCAGCCAGATCCAAAGGCTCTGGGGTGGTGTCCATAGCCTCAGCCAGCAGCACAGGTCCTGGTGTGGTGTCCATGGCCTCAGCCAGTAGCACAGGCCCTGGTGTGGTGTAGGTGGCCTAAGCTGGCTGCACAGGTCCACAGCCAGCAGCACAGGCCCTGGTGTGGTGTACATGGCCTCAGCTAGAGGCACAGGCCCTGGTGTGGTGTAGATGGTCTCAGCCAGAGACACAGGCCCTTGGTGTGTTGTAGATGGCCTCATCAGGAGCCACAGGCCCTGTTGTGGTGTAGGTTGCCTCAGTCAGCACCACAGGCCCTGTGTGGTGTGCATGGCCTCAGCCAGTAGCACAGGCCCTGGTGTGATGTAGACTGCTTCAGCCAGAGCCACAGGCCATGGTGTGGTGTAGGTGGCCTAAGCTGGCTGCACAGGTCCACAGCCAGCAGTACAGGCCCTGGTGTGGTGTCCATGGCCTCAACCAGATGCACTGGCCGTGGTGTGGTGTAGCTGGCCTCAGCCAGAGCCACAGGCCCTGGTGTGGTGTTCATGGCCTCAGCCAGAGCCAAATGCCCTGGTGTGGTGTCCATAGCTTCAGCCAGCAGCACAGGTCTTGGTGTGGTGTCCATGGCCTCAGCCAGTAGCACAGGCCCTGGTGTGATGTAGACGGCCTCAGCCAGAGCCACAGGCCCTGGTGTGGTGTAGGTGGCCTAAGCTGGCTGCACAGGTCCACAGCCAGAAGCACAGGCCCTGGCGTGGTGTAGGTGGCCTAACCTGGCTGCACAGGTCCACAACCAGAAGCACAGGACCTGGTGTGATGTAGACGGCTTCAGCCAGAGCCACAGGCCCTGGTGTGGTGTAGGTGGCCTAACCTGGCTGCACAGGTCCACAGCCAGAAGCACAGGCCCTGGTGTGGTGAAGGTGGCCTAAGCTGGCTGCACAGGTCCACAGCCAGAAGCACAGGCCCTGTGTGGTGTAAATGGCCTCAGCCAGAGCCACAGGCCATGGGGTGGTGTCCAAAGCCTCAGCCAGCAGCACAGGTCCTGGTGTGGTGTAAATGGCCTCAGCCAGAGCCACAGGCCATGGGGTGGTGTCCATGGCCTCAGCCAGATGCACTGGCCGTGGTGTGGTGTAGCTGGCCTCAGCCAGAGCCACAGGCCCTGGTGTGGTGTTCATGGCCTCAGCCAGAGCCAAATGCCCTGGTGTGGTGTCCATAGCTTCAGCCAGCAGCACAGGTCTTGGTGTGGTGTCCATGGCCTCAGCCAGTAGCACAGGCCCTGGTGTGATGTAGACGGCCTCAGCCAGAGCCACAGGCCCTGGTGTGGTGTAGGTGGCCTAAGCTGGCTGCACAGGTCCACAACCAGAAGCACAGGCCCTGGCGTGGTGTAGGTGGCCTAACCTGGCTGCACAGGTCCACAACCAGAAGCACAGGACCTGGTGTGATGTAGACGGCTTCAGCCAGAGCCACAGGCCCTGGTGTGGTGTAGGTGGCCTAAGCTGGCTGCACAGGTCCACAGCCAGAAGCACAGGCCCTGTGTGGTGTAAATGGCCTCAGCCAGAGCCACAGGCCCTGGGGTGGTGTCCAAAGCCTCAGCCAGCAGCACAGGTCCTGGTGTGGTGTCCATGGTCTCAGCCAGAAGCACAGGCCCTGGTGTAATGTAGACGGCGTCAGCGCAGGCCACAGGCCCTGGTGTAATTTAGATGACCTATGTTAGCAGAATAGGCTTCGGTGTGGTGCGGATGGCCTCACCCGGCAGCACAAGACATTGCTGAAAACAGCCAAAAGGAATGTCGTTAATGTGGCCTCATTAATGGACACCAACACCCTCCTTCTCTGGATCAAAATCAGCTCAGTGACATGAAAAGCAAATTCTTACAGCACCTGGTATTCCCAGGCAGTCTCCCATCCAAGTACTAACCAAGCCCAACCTTGCATAGCTTCCGAGATCAGACGAGATCAGGCTTTGGCAAGGCGGTATGGCCGTAAGCTGCTGGCGTCAGCACAAAGCGTCAATTTATGGTATCAAGTAGTGAGGTGGCCAATACTCGCAGTTACGAACACAAGCCTCCAATTTAACTACAGTGTTAATGGTAACTGCATGCTTGCCTAATACCCTAACCAAAGGACTCATTTTAGCCTTTGATCAGCAACACAGGCCCTGGTGTGGTGTAAATGGCCTCAGCCAGAGCCACAGGACCTGGTGTGGTGTAGTTGGCCTCAGCCAGCATCAAAGGCCCGGGGGTGGTGTACATGGCCTCAGCCAGAGCCACAGGCACTGGTGTGGTGTCCATAGCCTCAGCCAACAGCACAGGCCCTGTTGTGGTGTCCATGGCCTCAGCCAGAAGCACTGGCCCTGGTGTGGTGTAGATGGCCTCAGACAGAGCCACATGCCCTGGTGGGGTGTAGTTGGCCTCAGCCAGCAGCACAGGTCCTGGTGTGGTGTCCATGGCCTCAGCCAGCAGCACAGGCCCTGGTGTGGTGTCCATGGCCTCAGCCAGAAGCACTGGCCCTGGTGTGGTGTAGATGGCCTCAGACAGAGCCACAGGCCCTTGTTTGGTGTAGTTGGCCTCAGCCAGCACCACAGGCCCTGGTGTGGTGTCCATAGCCTCAGCCAGCCGCACAGGCCCTGGTGTGATGAACATTGCCTCATCCAGCAGCACAGTCCTTGGTGTGTTGTAGACGACCTCATCCAGAGCCACAGGCCCTGGTGTGGTGTACATGGCCTCAGACAAAGCCACAGGCCCTGAAGAGGTGTCCATGGCCTCAGCCAGTAGCACAGGTCCTGGTGTGGTGTAGACGGCCTCAGACAGAGCCACAGGCCTTGGTGTGGTGTAGGTGGCCTAAGCTGGCTGCACAGGTCCACATCCGGAAGCACAGGCCCTGTTGTGTTGTAGATTGCCTCAGCCAGAGCCACAGACCTTGGTGTGGTGTTCATGGCCTAAGCCAGAGCTACAGGCCCACAGCAAGCAGCACAGGACCTGGTGTGGTGTCCATAGCTCAGCCAGCAGCACAGCTCCTGTTGTGGTGTAGTTGGCCTCAGCCAGCAGCACAGGTCCTGGTGTGGTGTCCATCGCCTCAGCCAGAAACACTGGCCCTGGTGTGATGTAGATGGCCTCAGCCAGAGCCACAGGACCTGGTGTGGTGTTCATGACCTCAGCCAGCATCAAAGGCCCGGGGGTGGTGTAAATGGCCTCAGCCAGAGCCACAGGCACTGGTGTGGTGTCCCTAGCCTCAGCCAGCAGCACAGGCCTTGGTGTGGTGTCCCTGGACTCAGCCAGTAGCACAAGCCCTGGTGTGGTGTAGGTGGCCTAAGCTGGCTGCACATGTCCACAGCCAGCAGCACAAGCCCTGGTGTGGTGTACATGGCCTCAGCTAGAGGCACAGGCCCTGGTGTGGTGTAGATGATCTCAGCCAGAGACAAAGGCCCTTGTGTGGTGTAGTTGGCCTCAGCCAGCAGCACAGGCCCTGGGGTGATAAACATGGCCTCATCCAGTAGTACAGCCCTTGGTGTGTTGTAGACGGCCTCATCCAGAGCCACAGGCCGTGTGTGGTGTAAATGGCCTCAGCCAGAGCCACAGGCCATGGGGTGGTGTCCAAAGCCTCAGCCAGCAGCACAGGTCCTGGTGTGGTGTCCATGGTCTCAGCCAGAAGCACAGGCCCTGGTGTAATGTAGACGGCGTCAGCGCAGGCCACAGGCCCTGGTGTAATTTAGATGACCTATGTTAGCAGAATAGGCCTCGGTGTGGTGCGGATGGCCTCACCCGGCAGCACAAGACATTGCTGAAAACAGCCAAAAGGAATGTCGTTAATGTGGCCTCATTAATGGACACCAACACCCTCCTTCTCTGGATCAAAATCAGCTCAGTGACATGAAAAGCAAATTCTTACAGCACCTGGTATTCCCAGGCAGTCTCCCATCCAAGTACTAACCAAGCCCAACCTTGCATAGCTTCCGAGATCAGACGAGATCAGGCTTTGGCAAGGCGGTATGGCCGTAAGCTGCTGGCGTCAGCACAAAGCGTCAATTTATGGTATCAAGTAGTGAGGTGGCCAATACTCGCAGTTACGAACACAAGCCTCCAATTTAACTACAGTGTTAATGGTAACTGCATGCTTGCCTAATACCCTAACCAAAGGACTCATTTTAGCCTTTGATCAGCAACACAGGCCCTGGTGTGGTGTAAATGGCCTCAGCCAGAGCCACAGGACCTGGTGTGGTGTAGTTGGCCTCAGCCAGCATCAAAGGCCCGGGGGTGGTGTACATGGCCTCAGCCAGAGCCACAGGCACTGGTGTGGTGTCCATAGCCTCAGCCAACAGCACAGGCCCTGTTGTGGTGTCCATGGCCTCAGCCAGAAGCACTGGCCCTGGTGTGGTGTAGATGGCCTCAGACAGAGCCACATGCCCTGGTGGGGTGTAGTTGGCCTCAGCCAGCAGCACAGGTCCTGGTGTGGTGTCCATGGCCTCAGCCAGCAGCACAGGCCCTGGTGTGGTGTCCATGGCCTCAGCCAGAAGCACTGGCCCTGGTGTGGTGTAGATGGCCTCAGACAGAGCCACAGGCCCTTGTTTGGTGTAGTTGGCCTCAGCCAGCACCACAGGCCCTGGTGTGGTGTCCATAGCCTCAGCCAGCCGCACAGGCCCTGGTGTGATGAACATTGCCTCATCCAGCAGCACAGTCCTTGGTGTGTTGTAGACGACCTCATCCAGAGCCACAGGCCCTGGTGTGGTGTACATGGCCTCAGACAAAGCCACAGGCCCTGAAGAGGTGTCCATGGCCTCAGCCAGTAGCACAGGTCCTGGTGTGGTGTAGACGGCCTCAGACAGAGCCACAGGCCTTGGTGTGGTGTAGGTGGCCTAAGCTGGCTGCACAGGTCCACATCCGGAAGCACAGGCCCTGTTGTGTTGTAGATTGCCTCAGCCAGAGCCACAGACCTTGGTGTGGTGTTCATGGCCTAAGCCAGAGCTACAGGCCCACAGCAAGCAGCACAGGCCCTGGTGTGGTGTCCATAGCTCAGCCAGCAGCACAGCTCCTGTTGTGGTGTAGTTGGCCTCAGCCAGCAGCACAGGTCCTGGTGTGGTGTCCATCGCCTCAGCCAGAAACACTGGCCCTGGTGTGATGTAGATGGCCTCAGCCAGAGCCACAGGACCTGGTGTGGTGTTCATGACCTCAGCCAGCATCAAAGGCCCGGGGGTGGTGTAAATGGCCTCAGCCAGAGCCACAGGCACTGGTGTGGTGTCCCTAGCCTCAGCCAGCAGCACAGGCCTTGGTGTGGTGTCCCTGGCCTCAGCCAGTAGCACAAGCCCTGGTGTGGTGTAGGTGGCCTAAGCTGGCTGCACATGTCCACAGCCAGCAGCACAAGCCCTGGTGTGGTGTACATGGCCTCAGCTAGAGGCACAGGCCCTGGTGTGGTGTAGATGATCTCAGCCAGAGACAAAGGCCCTTGTGTGGTGTAGTTGGCCTCAGCCAGCAGCACAGGCCCTGGGGTGATAAACATGGCCTCATCCAGTAGTACAGCCCTTGGTGTGTTGTAGACGGCCTCATCCAGAGCCACAGGCCGTGTGTGGTATACATGGCCTCAGCCAGATCCAAAGGCTCTGGGGTGGTGTCCATAGCCTCAGCCAGCAGCACAGGTCCTGGTGTGGTGTCCATGGCCTCAGCCAGTAGCACAGGCCCTGGTGTGGTGTAGGTGGCCTAAGCTGGCTGCACAGGTCCACAGCCAGCAGCACAGGCCCTGGTGTGGTGTACATGGCCTCAGCTAGAGGCACAGGCCCTTGGTGTGTTGTAGATGGCCTCATCAGGAGCCACAGGCCCTGTTGTGGTGTAGGTTGCCTCAGTCAGCAGCACAGGCCCTGTGTGGTGTGCATGGCCTCAGCCAGTAGCACAGGCCCTGGTGTGATGTAGACTGCTTCAGCCAGAGCCACAGGCCATGGTGTGGTGTAGGTGGCCTAAGCTGGCTGCACAGGTCCACAGCCAGCAGTACAGGCCCTGGTGTGGTGTCCATGGCCTCAGCCAGATGCACTGGCCGTGGTGTGGTGTAGCTGGCCTCAGCCAGAGCCACAGGCCCTGGTGTGGTGTTCATGGCCTCAGCCAGAGCCAAATGCCCTGGTGTGGTGTCCATAGCTTCAGCCAGCAGCACAGGTCTTGGTGTGGTGTCCATGGCCTCAGCCAGTAGCACAGGCCCTGGTGTGATGTAGACGGCCTCAGCCAGAGCCACAGGCCCTGGTGTGGTGTAGGTGGCCTAAGCTGGCTGCACAGGTCCACAGCCAGAAGCACAGGCCCTGGCGTGGTGTAGGTGGCCTAACCTGGCTGCACAGGTCCACAACCAGAAGCACAGGACCTGGTGTGATGTAGACGGCTTCAGCCAGAGCCACAGGCCCTGGTGTGGTGTAGGTGGCCTAACCTGGCTGCACAGGTCCACAGCCAGAAGCACAGGCCCTGGTGTGGTGTAGGTGGCCTAAGCTGGCTGCACAGGTCCACAGCCAGAAGCACAGGCCCTGGTGTGGTGTCCATGGCCTCAGCCAGAAGCACTGGCCCTGGTGTGGTGTAGATGGCCTCAGACAGAGCCACAGGCCCTTGTTTGGTGTAGTTGGCCTCAGCCAGCACCACAGGCCCTGGTGTGGTGTCCATAGCCTCAGCCAGCCGCACAGGCCCTGGTGTGATGAACATTGCCTCATCCAGCAGCACAGTCCTTGGTGTGTTGTAGACGAACTCATCCAGAGCCACAGGCCCTGGTGTGCTGTACATGGCCTCAGACAAAGCCACAGGCCCTGAAGAGGTGTCCATGGCCTCAGACAAAGCCACAGGCCCTGAAGAGGTGTCCATGGCCTCAGCCAGTAGCACAGGTCCTGGTGTGGTGTAGACGGCCTCAGACAGAGCCACAGGCCTTGGTGTGGTGTAGGTGTCCTAAGCTGGCTGCACAGGTCCACATCCGGAAGCACTGGCCATGTTGTGTTGTAGATTGCCTCAGCCAGAGCCACAGACCTTGGTGTGGTGTTCATGGCCTAAGCCAGAGCTACAGGCCCACAGCAAGCAGCACAGGCCCTGGTGTGGTGTCCATAGCTCAGCCAGCAGCACAGCTCCTGGTGTGGTGTAGTTGGCCTCAGCCAGCAGCACAGGTCCTGGTGTGGTGTCCATCGCCTCAGCCAGAAACACTGGCCCTGGTGTGATGTAGATGGCCTCAGCCAGAGCCACAGGACCTGGTGTGGTGTTCATGACCTCAGCCAGCATCAAAGGCCCGGGGGTGGTGTACATGGCCTCAGCCAGAGCCACAGGCACTGGTGTGGTGTCCATAGCCTCAGCCAGTAGCACAGGCCCTGGTGTGGTGTAGGTGGCCTAAGCTGGCCGCACAGGTCCACAGCCAGCAGCACAAGCCCTGGTGTGGTGTACATGGCCTCAGCTAGAGGCACAGGCCCTGGTGTGGTGTAGATGATCTCAGCCAGAGACACAGGCCCTTGTGTGGTGTAGTTGGCCTCAGCCAGCAGCACAGGCCCTGGGGTGATAAACATGGCCTCATCCAGTAGTACAGCCCTTGGTGTGTTGTAGACGGCCTCATCCAGAGCCACAGGCCGTGTGTGGTGTACATGGCCTCAGCCAGATCCAAAGGCTCTGGGGTGGTGTCCATAGCCTCAGCCAGCAGCACAGGTCCTGGTGTGGTGTCCATGGCCTCAGCCAGTAGCACAGGCCCTGGTGTGGTGTAGGTGGCCTAAGCTGGCTGCACAGGTCCACAGCCAGCAGCACAGGCCCTGGTGTGGTGTACATGGCCTCAGCTAGAGGCACAGGCCCTGGTGTGGTGTAGATGGTCTCAGCCAGAGACACAGGCCCTTGGTGTGTTGTAGATGGCCTCATCAGGAGCCACAGGCCCTGTTGTGGTGTAGGTTGCCTCAGTCAGCACCACAGGCCCTTTGTGGTGTGCATGGTCTCAGCCAGTAGCACAGGCCCTGGTGTGATGTAGACTGCTTCAGCCAGAGCCACAGGCCATGGTGTGGTGTAGGTGGCCTAAGCTGGCTGCACAGGTCCACAGCCAGCACTACAGGCCCTGGTGTGGTGTCCATAGCCTCAGCCAGATGCACTGGCCGTGGTGTGGTGTAGCTGGCCTCAGCCAGAGCCACAGGCCCTGGTGTGGTGTTCATGGCCTCAGCCAGAGCCAAATGCCCTGGTGTGGTGTCCATAGCTTCAGCCAGCAGCACAGGTCTTGGTGTGGTGTCCATGGCCTCAGCCAGTAGCACAGGCCCTGGTGTGATGTAGACGGCCTCAGCCAGAGCCACAGGCCCTGGTGTGGTGTAGGTGGCCTAAGCTGGCTGCACAGGTCCACAGCCAGAAGCACAGGCCCTGGCGTGGTGTAGGTGGCCTAAGCTGGCTGCACAGGTCCACAACCAGAAGCACAGGACCTGGTGTGATGTAGACGGCTTCAGCCAGAGCTACAGGCCCTGGTGTGGTGTAGGTGGCCTAACCTGGCTGCAGAGGTCCACAGCCAGAAGCACAGGCCCTGGTGTGGTGAAGGTGGCCTAAGCTGGCTGCACAGGTCCACAGCCAGAAGCACAGGCCCTGTGTGGTGTAAATGGCCTCAGCCAGAGCCACAGGCCCTGGGGTGGTGTCCAAAGCCTCAGCCAGCAGCACAGGTCCTGGTGTGGTGTCCATGGTCTCAGCCAGAAGCACAGGCCCTGGTGTAATGTAGACGGCGTCAGCGCAGGCCACAGGCCCTGGTGTAATTTAGATGACCTATGTTAGCAGAATAGGCCTCGGTGTGGTGCGGATGGCCTCACCCGGCAGCACAAGACATTGCTGAAAACAGCCAAAAGGAATGTCGTTAATGTGGCCTCATTAATGGACACCAACACCCTCCTTCTCTGGATCAAAATCAGCTCAGTGACATGAAAAGCAAATTCTTACAGCACCTGGTATTCCCAGGCAGTCTCCCATCCAAGTACTAACCAAGCCCAACCTTGCATAGCTTCCGAGATCAGACGAGATCAGGCTTTAGCAAGGCGGTATGGCCGTAAGCTGCTGGCGTCAGCACAAAGCGTCAATTTATGGTATCAAGTAGTGAGGTGGCCAATACTCGCAGTTACGAACACAAGCCTCCAATTTAACTACAGTGTTAATGGTAACTGCATGCTTGCCTAATACCCTAACCAAAGGACTCATTTTAGCCTTTGATCAGCAACACAGGCCCTGGTGTGGTGTAAATGGCCTCAGCCAGAGCCACAGGACCTGGTGTGGTGTAGTTGGCCTCAGCCAGCATCAAAGGCCCGGGGGTGGTGTACATGGCCTCAGCCAGAGCCACAGGCACTGGTGTGGTGTCCATAGCCTCAGCCAACAGCACAGGCCCTGTTGTGGTGTCCATGGCCTCAGCCAGAAGCACTGGCCCTGGTGTGGTGTAGATGGCCTCAGACAGAGCCACATGCCCTGGTGGGGTGTAGTTGGCCTCAGCCAGCAGCACAGGTCCTGGTGTGGTGTCCATGGCCTCAGCCAGCAGCACAGGCCCTGGTGTGGTGTCCATGGCCTCAGCCAGAAGCACTGGCCCTGGTGTGGTGTAGATGGCCTCAGACAGAGCCACAGGCCCTTGTTTGGTGTAGTTGGCCTCGGCCAGCACCACAGGCCCTGGTGTGGTGTCCATAGCCTCAGCCAGCCGCACAGGCCCTGGTGTGATGAACATTGCCTCATCCAGCAGCACAGTCCTTGGTGTGTTGTAGACGAACTCATCCAGAGCCACAGGCCCTGGTGTGGTGTACATGGCCTCAGACAAAGCCACAGGCCCTGAAGAGGTGTCCATGGCCTCAGACAAAGCCACAGGCCCTGAAGAGGTGTCCATGGCCTCAGCCAGTAGCACAGGTCCTGGTGTGGTGTAGACGGCCTCAGACAGAGCCACAGTCCTTGGTGTGGTGTAGGTGTCCTAAGCTGGTTGCACAGGTCCACATCCGGAAGCACAGGCCCTGTTGTGTTGTAGATTGCCTCAGCCAGAGCCACAGACCTTGGTGTGGTGTTCATGGCCTAAGCCAGAGCTACAGGCCCACAGCAAGCAGCACAGGCCCTGGTGTGGTGTCCATACCTCAGCCAGCAGCACAGCTCCTGTTGTGGTGTAGTTGGCCTCAGCCAGCAGCACAGGTCCTGGTGTGGTGTCCATCGCCTCAGCCAGAAACACTGGCCCTGGTGTGATGTAGATGGCCTCAGCCAGAGCCACAGGACCTGGTGTGGTGTTCATGACCTCAGCCAGCATCAAAGGCCCGGGGGTGGTGTACATGGCCTCAGCCAGAGCCACAGGCACTGGTGTGGTGTCCATAGCCTCAGCCAGCAGCACAGGCCTTGGTGTGGTGTCAATGGCCTCAGCCAGTAGCACAGGCCCTGGTGTGGTGTAGGTGGCCTAAGCTGGCTGCACAGGTCCACAGCCAGCAGCACAGGCCCTGGTGTGGTGTACATGGCCTCAGCTAGAGGCACAGGCCCTGGTGTGGTGTAGATGATCTCAGCCAGAGACACAGGCCCTTGTGTGGTGTAGTTGGCCTCAGCCAGCAGCACAGGCCCTGGGGTGATAAACATGGCCTCATCCAGTAGTACAGCCCTTGGTGTGTTGTAGACGGCCTCATCCAGAGCCACAGGCCGTGTGTGGTGTACATGGCCTCAGCCAGATCCAAAGGCTCTGGGGTGGTGTCCATAGCCTCAGCCAGCAGCACAGGTCCTGGTGTGGTGTCCATGGCCTCAGCCAGTAGCACAGGCCCTGGTGTGGTGTAGGTGGCCTAAGCTGGCTGCACAGGTCCACAGCCAGCAGCACAGGCCCTGGTGTGGTGTACATGGCCTCAGCTAGAGGCACAGGCCCTGGTGTGGTGTAGATGGTCTCAGCCAGAGACACAGGCCCTTGGTGTGTTGTAGATGGCCTCATCAGGAGCCACAGGCCCTGTTGTGGTGTAGGTTGCCTCAGTCAGCACCACAGGCCCTGTGTGGTGTGCATGGCCTCAGCCAGTAGCACAGGCCCTGGTGTGATGTAGACTGCTTCAGCCAGAGCCACAGGCCATGGTGTGGTGTAGGTGGCCTAAGCTGGCTGCACAGGTCCACAGCCAGCAGTACAGGCCCTGGTGTGGTGTCCATGGCCTCAGCCAGATGCACTGGCCGTGGTGTGGTGTAGCTGGCCTCAGCCAGAGCCACAGGCCCTGGTGTGGTGTTCATGGCCTCAGCCAGAGCCAAATGCCCTGGTGTGGTGTCCATAGCTTCAGCCAGCAGCACAGGTCTTGGTGTGGTGTCCATGGCCCCAGCCAGTAGCACAGGCCCTGGTGTGATGTAGACGGCCTCAGCCAGAGCCACAGGCCCTGGTGTGGTGTAGGTGGCCTAAGCTGGCTGCACAGGTCCACAGCCAGAAGCACAGGCCCTGGCGTGGTGTAGGTGGCCTAACCTGGCTGCACAGGTCCACAACCAGAAGCACAGGACCTGGTGTGATGTAGACGGCTTCAGCCAGAGCCACAGGCCCTGGTGTGGTGTAGGTGGCCTAACCTGGCTGCACAGGTCCACAGCCAGAAGCACAGGCCCTGGTGTGGTGAAGGTGGCCTAAGCTGGCTGCACAGGTCCACAGCCAGAAGCACAGGCCCTGTGTGGTGTAAATGGCCTCAGCCAGAGCCACAGGCCATGGGGTGGTGTCCAAAGCCTCAGCCAGCAGCACAGGTCCTGGTGTGGTGTCCATGGTCTCAGCCAGAAGCACAGGCCCTGGTGTAATGTAGACGGCGTCAGCGCAGGCCACAGGCCCTGGTGTAATTTAGATGACCTATGTTAGCAGAATAGGCCTCGGTGTGGTGCGGATGGCCTCACCCGGCAGCACAAGACATTGCTGAAAACAGCCAAAAGGAATGTCGTTAATGTGGCCTCATTAATGGACACCAACACCCTCCTTCTCTGGATCAAAACCAGCTCAGTGACATGAAAAGCAAATTCTTACAGCACCTGGTATTCCCAGGCAGTCTCCCATCCAAGTACTAACCAAGCCCAACCTTGCATAGCTTCCGAGATCAGACGAGATCGGGCTTTGGCAAGGCGGTATGGCCGTAAGCTGCTGGCGTAAGCACAAAGCGTCAATTTATGATATCAAGTAGTGAGGTGGCCAATACTCGCAGTTACGAACACAAGCCTCCAATTTAACTACAGTGTTAATGGTAACTGCATGCTTGCCTAATACCCTAACCAAAGGACTCATTTTAGCCTTTGATCAGCAACACAGGCCCTGGTGTGGTGTAAATGGCCTCAGCCAGAGCCACAGGACCTGGTGTGGTGTAGTTGGCCTCAGCCAGCATCAAAGGCCCGGGGGTGGTGTACATGGCCTCAGCCAGAGCCACAGGCACTGGTGTGGTGTCCATAGCCTCAGCCAACAGCACAGGCCCTGTTGTGGTGTCCATGGCCTCAGCCAGAAGCACTGGCCCTGGTGTGGTGTAGATGGCCTCAGACAGAGCCACATGCCCGGGTGGGGTGTAGTTGGCCTCAGCCAGCAGCACAGGTCCTGGTGTGGTGTCCATGGCCTCAGCCAGCAGCACAGGCCCTGGTGTGGTGTCCATGGCCTCAGCCAGAAGCACTGGCCCTGGTGTGGTGTAGATGGCCTCAGACAGAGCCACAGGCCCTTGTTTGGTGTAGTTGGCCTCAGCCAGCACCACAGGCCCTGGTGTGGTGTCCATAGCCTCAGCCAGCCGCACAGGCCCTGGTGTGATGAACATTGCCTCATCCAGCAGCACAGTCCTTGGTGTGTTGTAGACGACCTCATCCAGAGCCACAGGCCCTGGTGTGGTGTACATGGCCTCAGACAAAGCCACAGGCCCTGAAGAGGTGTCCATGGCCTCAGCCAGTAGCACAGGTCCTGGTGTGGTGTAGACGGCCTCAGACAGAGCCACAGGCCTTGGTGTGGTGTAGGTGGCCTAAGCTGGCTGCACAGGTCCACATCCGGAAGCACAGGCCCTGTTGTGTTGTAGATTGCCTCAGCCAGAGCCACAGACCTTGGTGTGGTGTAGATGGCCTCAGACAGAGCCACAGGCCCTTGTTTGGTGTAGTTGGCCTCGGCCAGCACCACAGGCCCTGGTGTGGTGTCCATAGTCTCAGCCAGCCGCACAGGCCCTGGTGTGATGAACATTGCCTCATCCAGCAGCACAGTCCTTGGTGTGTTGTAGACGAACTCATCCAGAGCCACAGGCCCTGGTGTGGTGTACATGGCCTCAGACAAAGCCACAGGCCCTGAAGAGGTGTCCATGGCCTCAGACAAAGCCACAGGCCCTGAAGAGGTGTCCATGGCCTCAGCCAGTAGCACAGGTCCTGGTGTGGTGTAGACGGCCTCAGACAGAGCCACAGTCCTTGGTGTGGTGTAGATGTCCTAAGCTAGCTGCACAGGTCCACATCCGGAAGAACTGGCCCTGTTGTGTTGTAGATTGCCTCAGCCAGAGCCACAGACCTTGGTGTGGTGTTCATGGCCTAAGCCAGAGCTACAGGCCCACAGCAAGCAGCACAGGCCCTGGTGTGGTGTTCATAGCTCAGCCAGCAGCACAGCTCCTGTTGTGGTGTAGTTGGCCTCAGCCAGCAGCACAGGTCCTGGTGTGGTGTCCATGGCCTCAGCCAGCAGCACAGGTCCTGGTGTGGTGTCCATCGCCTCAGCCAGAAACACTGGCCCTGGTGTGATGTAGATGGCCTCAGCCAGAGCCACAGGACCTGGTGTGGTGTTCATGACCTCAGCCAGCATCAAAGGCCCGGGGGTGGTGTACATGGCCTCAGCCAGAGCCACAGGCACTGGTGTGGTGTCCATAGCCTCAGCCAGCAGCACAGGCCTTGGTGTGGTGTCAATGGCCTCAGCCAGTAGCACAGGCCCTGGTGTGGTGTAGGTGGCCTAAGCTGGCTGCACAGGTCCACAGCCAGCAGCACAAGCCCTGGTGTGGTGTACATGGCCTCAGCTAGAGGCACAGGCCCTGGTGTGGTGTAGATGATCTCAGCCAGAGACACAGGCCCTTGTGTGGTGTAGTTGGCCTCAGCCAGCAGCACAGGCCCTGGGGTGATAAACATGGCCTCATCCAGTAGTACAGCCCTTGGTGTGTTGTAGACGGCCTCATCCAGAGCCACAGGCCGTGTGTGGTGTACATGGCCTCAGCCAGATCCAAAGGCTCTGGGGTGGTGTCCATAGCCTCAGCCAGCAGCACAGGTCCTGGTGTGGTGTCCATGGCCTCAGCCAGTAGCACAGGCCCTGGTGTGGTGTAGGTGGCCTAAGCTGGCTGCACAGGTCCACAGCCAGCAGCACAGGCCCTGTTGCGGTGTACATGGCCTCAGCTAGAGGCACAGGCCCTGGTGTGGTGTAGATGGTCTCAGCTAGAGGCACAGGCCCTTGGTGTGTTGTAGATGGCCTCATCAGGAGCCACAGGCCCTGTTGTGGTGTAGGTTGCCTCAGTCAGCACCACAGGCCCTGTGTGGTGTGCATGGCCTCAGCCAGTAGCACAGGACCTGGTGTGATGTAGACTGCTTCAGCCAGAGCCACAGGCCATGGTGTGGTGTAGGTGGCCTAAGCTGGCTGCACAGGTCCACAGCCAGCAGTACAGGCCCTGGTGTGGTGTCCATGGCCTCAGCCAGATGCACTGGCCGTGGTGTGGTGTAGCTGGCCTCAGCCAGAGCCACAGGCCCTGGTGTGGTGTTCATGGCCTCAGCCAGAGCCAAATGCCCTGGTGTGGTGTCCATAGCTTCAGCCAGCAGCACAGGTCTTGGTGTGGTGTCCATGGCCTCAGCCAGTAGCACAGGCCCTGGTGTGATGTAGACGGCCTCAGCCAGAGCCACAGGCCCTGGTGTGGTGTAGGTGGCCTAAGCTGGCTGCACAGGTCCACAACCAGAAGCACAGGCCCTGGCGTGGTGTAGGTGGCCTAACCTGGCTGCACAGGTCCACAACCAGAAGCACAGGACCTGGTGTGATGTAGACGGCCTCAGCCAGAGCCACAGGCCCTGGTGTGGTGTAGGTGGCCTAACCTGGCTGCACAGGTCCACAGCCAGAAGCACAGGCCCTGTGTGGTGTAAATGGCCTCAGCCAGAGCCACAGGCCCTGGGGTGGTGTCCAAAGCCTCAGCCAGCAGCACAGGTCCTGGTGTGGTGTCCATGGTCTCAGCCAGAAGCACAGGCCCTGGTGTAATGTAGACGGCGTCAGCGCAGGCCACAGGCCCTGGTGTAATTTAGATGACCTATGTTAGCAGAATAGGCCTCGGTGTGGTGCGGATGGTCTCACCCGGCAGCACAAGACATTGCTGAAAACAGCCAAAAGGAATGTCGTTAATGTGGCCTCATTAATGGACACCAACACCCTCCTTCTCTGGATCAAAACCAGCTCAGTGACATGAAAAGCAAATGCTTACAGCACCTGGTATTCCCAGGCAGTCTCCCATCCAAGTACTAACCAAGCCCAACCTTGCATAGCTTCCGAGATCAGACGAGATCGGGCTTTGGCAAGGCGGTATGGCCGTAAGCTGCGGGCGTCAGCACAAAGCGTCAATTTATGGTATCAAGTAGTGAGGTGGCCAATACTCGCAGTTACGAACACAAGCCTCCAATTTAACTACAGTGTTAATGGTAACTGCATGCTTGCCTAATACCCTAACCAAAGGACTCATTTTAGCCTTTGATCAGCAACACAGGCCCTGGTGTGGTGTAAATGGCCTCAGCCAGAGCCACAGGACCTGGTGTGGTGTAGTTGGCCTCAGCCAGCATCAAAGGCCCGGGGGTGGTGTACATGGCCTCAGCCAGAGCCACAGGCACTGGTGTGGTGTCCATAGCCTCAGCCAACAGCACAGGCCCTGTTGTGGTGTCCATGGCCTCAGCCAGAAGCACTGGCCCCGGTGTGGTGTAGATGGCCTCAGACAGAGCCACATGCCCTGGTGGGGTGTAGTTGGCCTCAGCCAGCAGCACAGGTCCTGGTGTGGTGTAGTTGGCCTCAGCCAGCATCAAAGGCCCGGGGGTGGTGTACATGGCCTCAGCCAGAGCCACAGGCACTGGTGTGGTGTCCATAGCCTCAGCCAGAAGCACTGGCCCTGGTGTGGTGTAGATGGCCTAAGCTGGCTGCACAGGTCCACAGCCAGCAGCACAGGCCCTGGTGTGGTGTACATGGCCTCAGCTAGAGGCACAGGCCCTGGTGTGGTGTAGATGGTCTCAGCCAGAGACACAGGCCCTTGGTGTGTTGTAGATGGCCTCATCAGGAGCCACAGGCCCTGTTGTGGTGTAGGTTGCCTCAGTCAGCAGCACAGGCCCTGTGTGGTGTCCATAGCCTCAGCCAGCCGCACAGGCCCTGGTGTGATGAACACTGCCTCATCCAGCAGCACAGTCCTTGGTGTGTTGTAGACGACCTCATCCAGAGCCACAGGCCCTGGTGTGGTGTACATGGCCTCAGACAAAGCCACAGGCCCTGAAGAGGTGTCCATGGCCTCAGCCAGTAGCACAGGTCCTGGTGTGGTGTAGACGGCCTCAGACAGAGCCACAGGCCTTGAAGAGGTGTCCATGGCCTCAGCCAGTAGCACAGGTCCTGGTGTGGTGTAGACGGCCTCAGACAGAGCCACAGGCCTTGGTGTGGTGTAGGTGGCCTAAGCTGGCTGCACAGGTCCACATCCGGAAGCTCAGGCCCTGTTGTGTTGTAGATTGCCTCAGCCAGAGCCACAGACCTTGGTGTGGTGTTCATGGCCTAAGCCAGAGCTACAGGCCCACAGCAAGCAGCACAGGCCCTGGTGTGGTGTCCATAGCTCAGCCAGCAGCACAGCTCCTGTTGTGGTGTAGTTGGCCTCAGCCAGCAGCACAGGTCCTGGTGTGGTGTCCATCGCCTCAGCCAGAAACACTGGCCCTGGTGTGATGTAGATGGCCTCAGCCAGAGCCACAGGACCTGGTGTGGTGTTCATGACCTCAGCCAGCATCAAAGGCCCGGGGGTGGTGTACATGGCCTAAGCCAGAGCCACAGGCACTGGTGTGGTGTCCATAGCCTCAGCCAGCAGCACAGGCCTTGGTGTGGTGTCCATGGCCTCAGCCAGTAGCACAGGCCCTGGTGTGGTGTAGGTGGCCTAAGCTGGCTGCACAGGTCCACAGCCAGCAGCACAAGCCCTGGTGTGGTGTACATGGCCTCAGCTAGAGGCACAGGCCCTGGTGTGGTGTAGATGATCTCAGCCAGAGACACAGGCCCTTGTGTGGTGTAGTTGGCCTCAGCCAGCAGCACAGGCCCTGGGGTGATAAACATGGCCTCATCCAGTAGTACAGCCCTTGGTGTGTTGTAGACGGCCTCATCCAGAGCCACAGGCCGTGTGTGGTGTACATGGCCTCAGCCAGATCCAAAGGCTCTGGGGTGGTGTCCATAGCCTCAGCCAGCAGCACAGGTCCTGGTGTGGTGTCCATGGCCTCAGCCAGTAGCACAGGCCCTGGTGTGGTGTAGGTGGCCTAAGCTGGCTGCACAGGTCCACAGCCAGCAGCACAGGCCCTGGTGTGGTGTACATGGCCTCAGCTAGAGGCACAGGCCCTGGTGTGGTGTAGATGGTCTCAGCCAGAGACACAGGCCCTTGGTGTGTTGTAGATGGCCTCATCAGGAGCCACAGGCCCTGTTGTGGTGTAGGTTGCCTCAGTCAGCAGCACAGGCCCTGTGTGGTGTCCATGGCCTCAGCCAGTAGCACAGGCCCTGGTGTGATGTAGACTGCTTCAGCCAGAGCCACAGGCCATGGTGTGGTGTAGGTGGCCTAAGCTGGCTGCACAGGTCCACAGCCAGCAGCACAGGCCCTGGTGTGGTGTCCATGGCCTCAGCCAGATGCACTGGCCGTGGTGTGGTGTAGCTGGCCTCAGCCAGAGCCACAGGCCCTGGTGTGGTGTTCATGGCCTCAGCCAGAGCCAAATGCCCTGGTGTGGTGTCCATAGCTTCAGCCAGCAGCACAGGTCTTGGTGTGGTGTCCATGGCCTCAGCCAGTAGCACAGGCCCTGGTGTGATGTAGATGGCCTCAGCCAGAGCCACAGGCCCTGGTGTGGTGTAGGTGGCCTAAGCTGGCTGCACAGGTCCACAGCCAGAAGCACAGGCCCTGGCGTGGTGTAGGTGGCCTAACCTGGCTGCACAGGTCCACAACCAGAAGCACAGGACCTGGTGTGATGTAGACGGCTTCTGCCAGAGCCACAGGCCCTGGTGTGGTGTAGGTGGCCTAAGCTGGCTGCACAGGTCCACAGCCAGAAGCCACAGGCCCTGTGTGGTGTAAATGGCCTCAGCCAGAGCCACAGGCCCTGGGGTGGTGTCCAAAGCCTCAGCCAGCAGCACAGGTCCTGGTGTGGTGTCCATGGTCTCAGCCAGAAGCACAGGCCCTGGTGTAATGTAGACGGCGTCAGCGCAGGCCACAGGCCCTGGTGTAATTTAGATGACCTATGTTAGCAGAATAGGTCTCGGTGTGGTGCGGATGGCCTCACCCGGCAGCACAAGACATTGCTGAAAACAGCCAAAAGGAATGTCGTTAATGTGGCCTCATTAATTGACACCAACACCCTCCTTCTCTGGATCAAAACCAGCTAAGTGACATGAAAAGCAAATGCTTACAGCACCTGGTATTCCCAGGCAGTCTCCCATCCAAGTACTAACCAAGCCCAACCTTGCATAGCTTCCGAGATCAGACGAGATCGGGCTTTGGCAAGGCGGTATGGCCGTAAGCTGCTGGCGTCAGCACAAAGCGTCAATTTATGGTATCAAGTAGTGAGGTGGCCAATACTCGCAGTTACGAACACAAGCCTCCAATTTAACTACAGTGTTAATGGTAACTGCATGCTTGCCTAATACCCTAACCAAAGGACTCATTTTAGCCTTTGATCAGCAACACAGGCCCTGGTGTGGTGTAAATGGCCTCAGCCAGAGCCACAGGACCTGGTGTGGTGTAGTTGGCCTCAGCCAGCATCAAAGGCCCGGGGGTGGTGTACATGGCCTCAGCCAGAGCCACAGGCACTGGTGTGGTGTCCATAGCCTCAGCCAACAGCACAGGCCCTGTTGTGGTGTCCATGGCCTCAGCCAGAAGCACTGGCCCTGGTGTGGTGTAGATGGCCTCAGACAGAGCCACATGCCCTGGTGGGGTGTAGTTGGCCTCAGCCAGCAGCACAGGTCCTGGTGTGGTGTCCATGGCCTCAGCCAGCAGCACAGGCCCTGGTGTGGTGTCCATGGCCTCAGCCAGAAGCACTGGCCCTGGTGTGGTGTAGCTGGCCTCAGACAGAGCCACAGGCCCTGGTGTGGTGTTCATGGCCTCAGCCAGAGCCAAATGCCCTGGTGTGGTGTCCATAGCTTCAGCCAGCAGCACAGGTCTTCGTGTGGTGTCCATGGCCTCAGCCAGTAGCACAGGCCCTGGTTTGATGTAGACGGCCTCAGCCAGAGCCACAGGCCCTGGTGTGGTGTAGGTGGCCTCAGCCAGCACCACAGGCCCTGGTGTGGTGTCCATAGCCTCAGCCAGCCGCACAGGCCCTGGTGTGATGAACATTGCCTCATCCAGCAGCACAGTCCTTGGTGTGTTGTAGACGACCTCATCCAGAGCCACAGGCCCTGGTGTGGTGTACATGGCCTCAGACAAAGCCACAGGCCCTGAAGAGGTGTCCATGGCCTCAGCCAGTAGCACAGGTCCTGGTGTGGTGTAGACGGCCTCAGACAGAGCCACAGGCCTTGGTGTGGTGTAGGTGGCCTAAGCTGGCTGCACAGGTCCACATCCGGAAGCACAGGCCCTGTTGTGTTGTAGATTGCCTCAGCCAGAGCCACAGACCTTGGTGTGGTGTTCATGGCCTAAGCCAGAGCTACAGGCCCACAGCAAGCAGCACAGGACCTGGTGTGGTGTCCATAGCTCAGCCAGCAGCACAGCTCCTGTTGTGGTGTAGTTGGCCTCAGCCAGCAGCACAGGTCCTGGTGTGGTGTCCATCGCCTCAGCCAGAAACACTGGCCCTGGTGTGATGTAGATGGCCTCAGCCAGAGCCACAGGACCTGGTGTGGTGTTCATGACCTCAGCCAGCATCAAAGGCCCGGGGGTGGTGTAAATGGCCTCAGCCAGAGCCACAGGCACTGGTGTGGTGTCCCTAGCCTCAGCCAGCAGCACAGGCCTTGGTGTGGTGTCCCTGGACTCAGCCAGTAGCACAAGCCCTGGTGTGGTGTAGGTGGCCTAAGCTGGCTGCACATGTCCACAGCCAGCAGCACAAGCCCTGGTGTGGTGTACATGGCCTCAGCTAGAGGCACAGGCCCTGGTGTGGTGTAGATGATCTCAGCCAGAGACAAAGGCCCTTGTGTGGTGTAGTTGGCCTCAGCCAGCAGCACAGGCCCTGGGGTGATAAACATGGCCTCATCCAGTAGTACAGCCCTTGGTGTGTTGTAGACGGCCTCATCCAGAGCCACAGGCCGTGTGTGGTGTAAATGGCCTCAGCCAGAGCCACAGGCCATGGGGTGGTGTCCAAAGCCTCAGCCAGCAGCACAGGTCCTGGTGTGGTGTCCATGGTCTCAGCCAGAAGCACAGGCCCTGGTGTAATGTAGACGGCGTCAGCGCAGGCCACAGGCCCTGGTGTAATTTAGATGACCTATGTTAGCAGAATAGGCCTCGGTGTGGTGCGGATGGCCTCACCCGGCAGCACAAGACATTGCTGAAAACAGCCAAAAGGAATGTCGTTAATGTGGCCTCATTAATGGACACCAACACCCTCCTTCTCTGGATCAAAATCAGCTCAGTGACATGAAAAGCAAATTCTTACAGCACCTGGTATTCCCAGGCAGTCTCCCATCCAAGTACTAACCAAGCCCAACCTTGCATAGCTTCCGAGATCAGACGAGATCAGGCTTTGGCAAGGCGGTATGGCCGTAAGCTGCTGGCGTCAGCACAAAGCGTCAATTTATGGTATCAAGTAGTGAGGTGGCCAATACTCGCAGTTACGAACACAAGCCTCCAATTTAACTACAGTGTTAATGGTAACTGCATGCTTGCCTAATACCCTAACCAAAGGACTCATTTTAGCCTTTGATCAGCAACACAGGCCCTGGTGTGGTGTAAATGGCCTCAGCCAGAGCCACAGGACCTGGTGTGGTGTAGTTGGCCTCAGCCAGCATCAAAGGCCCGGGGGTGGTGTACATGGCCTCAGCCAGAGCCACAGGCACTGGTGTGGTGTCCATAGCCTCAGCCAACAGCACAGGCCCTGTTGTGGTGTCCATGGCCTCAGCCAGAAGCACTGGCCCTGGTGTGGTGTAGATGGCCTCAGACAGAGCCACATGCCCTGGTGGGGTGTAGTTGGCCTCAGCCAGCAGCACAGGTCCTGGTGTGGTGTCCATGGCCTCAGCCAGCAGCACAGGCCCTGGTGTGGTGTCCATGGCCTCAGCCAGAAGCACTGGCCCTGGTGTGGTGTAGATGGCCTCAGACAGAGCCACAGGCCCTTGTTTGGTGTAGTTGGCCTCAGCCAGCACCACAGGCCCTGGTGTGGTGTCCATAGCCTCAGCCAGCCGCACAGGCCCTGGTGTGATGAACATTGCCTCATCCAGCAGCACAGTCCTTGGTGTGTTGTAGACGACCTCATCCAGAGCCACAGGCCCTGGTGTGGTGTACATGGCCTCAGACAAAGCCACAGGCCCTGAAGAGGTGTCCATGGCCTCAGCCAGTAGCACAGGTCCTGGTGTGGTGTAGACGGCCTCAGACAGAGCCACAGGCCTTGGTGTGGTGTAGGTGGCCTAAGCTGGCTGCACAGGTCCACATCCGGAAGCACAGGCCCTGTTGTGTTGTAGATTGCCTCAGCCAGAGCCACAGACCTTGGTGTGGTGTTCATGGCCTAAGCCAGAGCTACAGGCCCACAGCAAGCAGCACAGGCCCTGGTGTGGTGTCCATAGCTCAGCCAGCAGCACAGCTCCTGTTGTGGTGTAGTTGGCCTCAGCCAGCAGCACAGGTCCTGGTGTGGTGTCCATCGCCTCAGCCAGAAACACTGGCCCTGGTGTGATGTAGATGGCCTCAGCCAGAGCCACAGGACCTGGTGTGGTGTTCATGACCTCAGCCAGCATCAAAGGCCCGGGGGTGGTGTAAATGGCCTCAGCCAGAGCCACAGGCACTGGTGTGGTGTCCCTAGCCTCAGCCAGCAGCACAGGCCTTGGTGTGGTGTCCCTGGCCTCAGCCAGTAGCACAAGCCCTGGTGTGGTGTAGGTGGCCTAAGCTGGCTGCACATGTCCACAGCCAGCAGCACAAGCCCTGGTGTGGTGTACATGGCCTCAGCTAGAGGCACAGGCCCTGGTGTGGTGTAGATGATCTCAGCCAGAGACAAAGGCCCTTGTGTGGTGTAGTTGGCCTCAGCCAGCAGCACAGGCCCTGGGGTGATAAACATGGCCTCATCCAGTAGTACAGCCCTTGGTGTGTTGTAGACGGCCTCATCCAGAGCCACAGGCCGTGTGTGGTATACATGGCCTCAGCCAGATCCAAAGGCTCTGGGGTGGTGTCCATAGCCTCAGCCAGCAGCACAGGTCCTGGTGTGGTGTCCATGGCCTCAGCCAGTAGCACAGGCCCTGGTGTGGTGTAGGTGGCCTAAGCTGGCTGCACAGGTCCACAGCCAGCAGCACAGGCCCTGGTGTGGTGTACATGGCCTCAGCTAGAGGCACAGGCCCTTGGTGTGTTGTAGATGGCCTCATCAGGAGCCACAGGCCCTGTTGTGGTGTAGGTTGCCTCAGTCAGCAGCACAGGCCCTGTGTGGTGTGCATGGCCTCAGCCAGTAGCACAGGCCCTGGTGTGATGTAGACTGCTTCAGCCAGAGCCACAGGCCATGGTGTGGTGTAGGTGGCCTAAGCTGGCTGCACAGGTCCACAGCCAGCAGTACAGGCCCTGGTGTGGTGTCCATGGCCTCAGCCAGATGCACTGGCCGTGGTGTGGTGTAGCTGGCCTCAGCCAGAGCCACAGGCCCTGGTGTGGTGTTCATGGCCTCAGCCAGAGCCAAATGCCCTGGTGTGGTGTCCATAGCTTCAGCCAGCAGCACAGGTCTTGGTGTGGTGTCCATGGCCTCAGCCAGTAGCACAGGCCCTGGTGTGATGTAGACGGCCTCAGCCAGAGCCACAGGCCCTGGTGTGGTGTAGGTGGCCTAAGCTGGCTGCACAGGTCCACAGCCAGAAGCACAGGCCCTGGCGTGGTGTAGGTGGCCTAACCTGGCTGCACAGGTCCACAACCAGAAGCACAGGACCTGGTGTGATGTAGACGGCTTCAGCCAGAGCCACAGGCCCTGGTGTGGTGTAGGTGGCCTAACCTGGCTGCACAGGTCCACAGCCAGAAGCACAGGCCCTGGTGTGGTGTAGGTGGCCTAAGCTGGCTGCACAGGTCCACAGCCAGAAGCACAGGCCCTGGTGTGGTGTCCATGGCCTCAGCCAGAAGCACTGGCCCTGGTGTGGTGTAGATGGCCTCAGACAGAGCCACAGGCCCTTGTTTGGTGTAGTTGGCCTCAGCCAGCAGCACAGGCCCTGGGGTGATAAACATGGCCTCATCCAGTAGTACAGCACTTGGTGTGTTGTAGACGGCCTCATCCAGAGCCACAGGCCGTGTGTGGTATACATGGCCTCAGCCAGATCCAAAGGCTCTGGGGTGGTGTCCATAGCCTCAGCCAGCAGCACAGGTCCTGGTGTGGTGTCCATGGCCTCAGCCAGTAGCACAGGCCCTGGTGTGGTGTAGGTGGCCTAAGCTGGCTGCACAGGTCCACAGCCAGCAGCACAGGCCCTGGTGTGGTGTACATGGCCTCAGCTAGAGGCACAGGCCCTTGGTGTGTTGTAGATGGCCTCATCAGGAGCCACAGGCCCTGTTGTGGTGTAGGTTGCCTCAGTCAGCAGCACAGGCCCTGTGTGGTGTGCATGGCCTCAGCCAGTAGCACAGGCCCTGGTGTGATGTAGACTGCTTCAGCCAGAGCCACAGGCCATGGTGTGGTGTAGGTGGCCTAAGCTGGCTGCACAGGTCCACAGCCAGCAGTACAGGCCCTGGTGTGGTGTCCATGGCCTCAGCCAGATGCACTGGCCGTGGTGTGGTGTAGCTGGCCTCAGCCAGAGCCACAGGCCCTGGTGTGGTGTTCATGGCCTCAGCCAGAGCCAAATGCCCTGGTGTGGTGTCCATAGCTTCAGCCAGCAGCACAGGTCTTGGTGTGGTGTCCATGGCCTCAGCCAGTAGCACAGGCCCTGGTGTGATGTAGACGGCCTCAGCCAGAGCCACAGGCCCTGGTGTGGTGTAGGTGGCCTAAGCTGGCTGCACAGGTCCACAGCCAGAAGCACAGGCCCTGGCGTGGTGTAGGTGGCCTAACCTGGCTGCACAGGTCCACAACCAGAAGCACAGGACCTGGTGTGATGTAGACGGCTTCAGCCAGAGCCACAGGCCCTGGTGTGGTGTAGGTGGCCTAACCTGGCTGCACAGGTCCACAGCCAGAAGCACAGGCCCTGGTGTGGTGTAGGTGGCCTAAGCTGGCTGCACAGGTCCACAGCCAGAAGCACAGGCCCTGGTGTGGTGTCCATGGCCTCAGCCAGAAGCACTGGCCCTGGTGTGGTGTAGATGGCCTCAGACAGAGCCACAGGCCCTTGTTTGGTGTAGTTGGCCTCAGCCAGCACCACAGGCCCTGGTGTGGTGTCCATAGCCTCAGCCAGCCGCACAGGCCCTGGTGTGATGAACATTGCCTCATCCAGCAGCACAGTCCTTGGTGTGTTGTAGACGAACTCATCCAGAGCCACAGGCCCTGGTGTGCTGTACATGGCCTCAGACAAAGCCACAGGCCCTGAAGAGGTGTCCATGGCCTCAGACAAAGCCACAGGCCCTGAAGAGGTGTCCATGGCCTCAGCCAGTAGCACAGGTCCTGGTGTGGTGTAGACGGCCTCAGACAGAGCCACAGGCCTTGGTGTGGTGTAGGTGTCCTAAGCTGGCTGCACAGGTCCACATCCGGAAGCACTGGCCATGTTGTGTTGTAGATTGCCTCAGCCAGAGCCACAGACCTTGGTGTGGTGTTCATGGCCTAAGCCAGAGCTACAGGCCCACAGCAAGCAGCACAGGCCCTGGTGTGGTGTCCATAGCTCAGCCAGCAGCACAGCTCCTGGTGTGGTGTAGTTGGCCTCAGCCAGCAGCACAGGTCCTGGTGTGGTGTCCATCGCCTCAGCCAGAAACACTGGCCCTGGTGTGATGTAGATGGCCTCAGCCAGAGCCACAGGACCTGGTGTGGTGTTCATGACCTCAGCCAGCATCAAAGGCCCGGGGGTGGTGTACATGGCCTCAGCCAGAGCCACAGGCACTGGTGTGGTGTCCATAGCCTCAGCCAGTAGCACAGGCCCTGGTGTGGTGTAGGTGGCCTAAGCTGGCCGCACAGGTCCACAGCCAGCAGCACAAGCCCTGGTGTGGTGTACATGGCCTCAGCTAGAGGCACAGGCCCTGGTGTGGTGTAGATGATCTCAGCCAGAGACACAGGCCCTTGTGTGGTGTAGTTGGCCTCAGCCAGCAGCACAGGCCCTGGGGTGATAAACATGGCCTCATCCAGTAGTACAGCCCTTGGTGTGTTGTAGACGGCCTCATCCAGAGCCACAGGCCGTGTGTGGTGTACATGGCCTCAGCCAGATCCAAAGGCTCTGGGGTGGTGTCCATAGCCTCAGCCAGCAGCACAGGTCCTGGTGTGGTGTCCATGGCCTCAGCCAGTAGCACAGGCCCTGGTGTGGTGTAGGTGGCCTAAGCTGGCTGCACAGGTCCACAGCCAGCAGCACAGGCCCTGGTGTGGTGTACATGGCCTCAGCTAGAGGCACAGGCCCTGGTGTGGTGTAGATGGTCTCAGCCAGAGACACAGGCCCTTGGTGTGTTGTAGATGGCCTCATCAGGAGCCACAGGCCCTGTTGTGGTGTAGGTTGCCTCAGTCAGCACCACAGGCCCTTTGTGGTGTGCATGGTCTCAGCCAGTAGCACAGGCCCTGGTGTGATGTAGACTGCTTCAGCCAGAGCCACAGGCCATGGTGTGGTGTAGGTGGCCTAAGCTGGCTGCACAGGTCCACAGCCAGCACTACAGGCCCTGGTGTGGTGTCCATAGCCTCAGCCAGATGCACTGGCCGTGGTGTGGTGTAGCTGGCCTCAGCCAGAGCCACAGGCCCTGGTGTGGTGTTCATGGCCTCAGCCAGAGCCAAATGCCCTGGTGTGGTGTCCATAGCTTCAGCCAGCAGCACAGGTCTTGGTGTGGTGTCCATGGCCTCAGCCAGTAGCACAGGCCCTGGTGTGATGTAGACGGCCTCAGCCAGAGCCACAGGCCCTGGTGTGGTGTAGGTGGCCTAAGCTGGCTGCACAGGTCCACAGCCAGAAGCACAGGCCCTGGCGTGGTGTAGGTGGCCTAAGCTGGCTGCACAGGTCCACAACCAGAAGCACAGGACCTGGTGTGATGTAGACGGCTTCAGCCAGAGCTACAGGCCCTGGTGTGGTGTAGGTGGCCTAACCTGGCTGCAGAGGTCCACAGCCAGAAGCACAGGCCCTGGTGTGGTGAAGGTGGCCTAAGCTGGCTGCACAGGTCCACAGCCAGAAGCACAGGCCCTGTGTGGTGTAAATGGCCTCAGCCAGAGCCACAGGCCCTGGGGTGGTGTCCAAAGCCTCAGCCAGCAGCACAGGTCCTGGTGTGGTGTCCATGGTCTCAGCCAGAAGCACAGGCCCTGGTGTAATGTAGACGGCGTCAGCGCAGGCCACAGGCCCTGGTGTAATTTAGATGACCTATGTTAGCAGAATAGGCCTCGGTGTGGTGCGGATGGCCTCACCCGGCAGCACAAGACATTGCTGAAAACAGCCAAAAGGAATGTCGTTAATGTGGCCTCATTAATGGACACCAACACCCTCCTTCTCTGGATCAAAATCAGCTCAGTGACATGAAAAGCAAATTCTTACAGCACCTGGTATTCCCAGGCAGTCTCCCATCCAAGTACTAACCAAGCCCAACCTTGCATAGCTTCCGAGATCAGACGAGATCAGGCTTTAGCAAGGCGGTATGGCCGTAAGCTGCTGGCGTCAGCACAAAGCGTCAATTTATGGTATCAAGTAGTGAGGTGGCCAATACTCGCAGTTACGAACACAAGCCTCCAATTTAACTACAGTGTTAATGGTAACTGCATGCTTGCCTAATACCCTAACCAAAGGACTCATTTTAGCCTTTGATCAGCAACACAGGCCCTGGTGTGGTGTAAATGGCCTCAGCCAGAGCCACAGGACCTGGTGTGGTGTAGTTGGCCTCAGCCAGCATCAAAGGCCCGGGGGTGGTGTACATGGCCTCAGCCAGAGCCACAGGCACTGGTGTGGTGTCCATAGCCTCAGCCAACAGCACAGGCCCTGTTGTGGTGTCCATGGCCTCAGCCAGAAGCACTGGCCCTGGTGTGGTGTAGATGGCCTCAGACAGAGCCACATGCCCTGGTGGGGTGTAGTTGGCCTCAGCCAGCAGCACAGGTCCTGGTGTGGTGTCCATGGCCTCAGCCAGCAGCACAGGCCCTGGTGTGGTGTCCATGGCCTCAGCCAGAAGCACTGGCCCTGGTGTGGTGTAGATGGCCTCAGACAGAGCCACAGGCCCTTGTTTGGTGTAGTTGGCCTCAGCCAGCACCACAGGCCCTGGTGTGGTGTCCATAGCCTCAGCCAGCCGCACAGGCCCTGGTGTGATGAACATTGCCTCATCCAGCAGCACAGTCCTTGGTGTGTTGTAGACGACCTCATCCAGAGCCACAGGCCCTGGTGTGGTGTACATGGCCTCAGACAAAGCCACAGGCCCTGAAGAGGTGTCCATGGCCTCAGCCAGTAGCACAGGTCCTGGTGTGGTGTAGACGGCCTCAGACAGAGCCACAGGCCTTGGTGTGGTGTAGGTGGCCTAAGCTGGCTGCACAGGTCCACATCCGGAAGCACAGGCCCTGTTGTGTTGTAGATTGCCTCAGCCAGAGCCACAGACCTTGGTGTGGTGTTCATGGCCTAAGCCAGAGCTACAGGCCCACAGCAAGCAGCACAGGCCCTGGTGTGGTGTCCATAGCTCAGCCAGCAGCACAGCTCCTGTTGTGGTGTAGTTGGCCTCAGCCAGCAGCACAGGTCCTGGTGTGGTGTCCATCGCCTCAGCCAGAAACACTGGCCCTGGTGTGATGTAGATGGCCTCAGCCAGAGCCACAGGACCTGGTGTGGTGTTCATGACCTCAGCCAGCATCAAAGGCCCGGGGGTGGTGTAAATGGCCTCAGCCAGAGCCACAGGCACTGGTGTGGTGTCCCTAGCCTCAGCCAGCAGCACAGGCCTTGGTGTGGTGTCCCTGGCCTCAGCCAGTAGCACAGGCCCTGGTGTGGTGTAGGTGGCCTAAGCTGGCTGCACATGTCCACAGCCAGCAGCACAAGCCCTGGTGTGGTGTACATGGCCTCAGCTAGAGGCACAGGCCCTGGTGTGGTGTAGATGATCTCAGCCAGAGACAAAGGCCCTTGTGTGGTGTAGTTGGCCTCAGCCAGCAGCACAGGCCCTGGGGTGATAAACATGGCCTCATCCAGTAGTACAGCCCTTGGTGTGTTGTAGACGGCCTCATCCAGAGCCACAGGCCGTGTGTGGTATACATGGCCTCAGCCAGATCCAAAGGCTCTGGGGTGGTGTCCATAGCCTCAGCCAGCAGCACAGGTCCTGGTGTGGTGTCCATGGCCTCAGCCAGTAGCACAGGCCCTGGTGTGGTGTAGGTGGCCTAAGCTGGCTGCACAGGTCCACAGCCAGCAGCACAGGCCCTGGTGTGGTGTACATGGCCTCAGCTAGAGGCACAGGCCCTTGGTGTGTTGTAGATGGCCTCATCAGGAGCCACAGGCCCTGTTGTGGTGTAGGTTGCCTCAGTCAGCAGCACAGGCCCTGTGTGGTGTGCATGGCCTCAGCCAGTAGCACAGGCCCTGGTGTGATGTAGACTGCTTCAGCCAGAGCCACAGGCCATGGTGTGGTGTAGGTGGCCTAAGCTGGCTGCACAGGTCCACAGCCAGCAGTACAGGCCCTGGTGTGGTGTCCATGGCCTCAGCCAGATGCACTGGCCGTGGTGTGGTGTAGCTGGCCTCAGCCAGAGCCACAGGCCCTGGTGTGGTGTTCATGGCCTCAGCCAGAGCCAAATGCCCTGGTGTGGTGTCCATAGCTTCAGCCAGCAGCACAGGTCTTGGTGTGGTGTCCATGGCCTCAGCCAGTAGCACAGGCCCTGGTGTGATGTAGACGGCCTCAGCCAGAGCCACAGGCCCTGGTGTGGTGTAGGTGGCCTAAGCTGGCTGCACAGGTCCACAGCCAGAAGCACAGGCCCTGGCGTGGTGTAGGTGGCCTAACCTGGCTGCACAGGTCCACAACCAGAAGCACAGGACCTGGTGTGATGTAGACGGCTTCAGCCAGAGCCACAGGCCCTGGTGTGGTGTAGGTGGCCTAACCTGGCTGCACAGGTCCACAGCCAGAAGCACAGGCCCTGGTGTGGTGTAGGTGGCCTAAGCTGGCTGCACAGGTCCACAGCCAGAAGCACAGGCCCTGGTGTGGTGTCCATGGCCTCAGCCAGAAGCACTGGCCCTGGTGTGGTGTAGATGGCCTCAGACAGAGCCACAGGCCCTTGTTTGGTGTAGTTGGCCTCAGCCAGCACCACAGGCCCTGGTGTGGTGTCCATAGCCTCAGCCAGCCGCACAGGCCCTGGTGTGATGAACATTGCCTCATCCAGCAGCACAGTCCTTGGTGTGTTGTAGACGAACTCATCCAGAGCCACAGGCCCTGGTGTGCTGTACATGGCCTCAGACAAAGCCACAGGCCCTGAAGAGGTGTCCATGGCCTCAGACAAAGCCACAGGCCCTGAAGAGGTGTCCATGGCCTCAGCCAGTAGCACAGGTCCTGGTGTGGTGTAGACGGCCTCAGACAGAGCCACAGGCCTTGGTGTGGTGTAGGTGTCCTAAGCTGGCTGCACAGGTCCACATCCGGAAGCACTGGCCATGTTGTGTTGTAGATTGCCTCAGCCAGAGCCACAGACCTTGGTGTGGTGTTCATGGCCTAAGCCAGAGCTACAGGCCCACAGCAAGCAGCACAGGCCCTGGTGTGGTGTCCATAGCTCAGCCAGCAGCACAGCTCCTGGTGTGGTGTAGTTGGCCTCAGCCAGCAGCACAGGTCCTGGTGTGGTGTCCATCGCCTCAGCCAGAAACACTGGCCCTGGTGTGATGTAGATGGCCTCAGCCAGAGCCACAGGACCTGGTGTGGTGTTCATGACCTCAGCCAGCATCAAAGGCCCGAGGGTGGTGTACATGGCCTCAGCCAGAGCCACAGGCACTGGTGTGGTGTCCATAGCCTCAGCCAGTAGCACAGGCCCTGGTGTGGTGTAGGTGGCCTAAGCTGGCCGCACAGGTCCACAGCCAGCAGCACAAGCCCTGGTGTGGTGTACATGGCCTCAGCTAGAGGCACAGGCCCTGGTGTGGTGTAGATGATCTCAGCCAGAGACACAGGCCCTTGTGTGGTGTAGTTGGCCTCAGCCAGCAGCACAGGCCCTGGGGTGATAAACATGGCCTCATCCAGTAGTACAGCCCTTGGTGTGTTGTAGACGGCCTCATCCAGAGCCACAGGCCGTGTGTGGTGTACATGGCCTCAGCCAGATCCAAAGGCTCTGGGGTGGTGTCCATAGCCTCAGCCAGCAGCACAGGTCCTGGTGTGGTGTCCATGGCCTCAGCCAGTAGCACAGGCCCTGGTGTGGTGTAGGTGGCCTAAGCTGGCTGCACAGGTCCACAGCCAGCAGCACAGGCCCTGGTGTGGTGTACATGGCCTCAGCTAGAGGCACAGGCCCTGGTGTGGTGTAGATGGTCTCAGCCAGAGACACAGGCCCTTGGTGTGTTGTAGATGGCCTCATCAGGAGCCACAGGCCCTGTTGTGGTGTAGGTTGCCTCAGTCAGCACCACAGGCCCTTTGTGGTGTGCATGGTCTCAGCCAGTAGCACAGGCCCTGGTGTGATGTAGACTGCTTCAGCCAGAGCCACAGGCCATGGTGTGGTGTAGGTGGCCTAAGCTGGCTGCACAGGTCCACAGCCAGCACTACAGGCCCTGGTGTGGTGTCCATAGCCTCAGCCAGATGCACTGGCCGTGGTGTGGTGTAGCTGGCCTCAGCCAGAGCCACAGGCCCTGGTGTGGTGTTCATGGCCTCAGCCAGAGCCAAATGCCCTGGTGTGGTGTCCATAGCTTCAGCCAGCAGCACAGGTCTTGGTGTGGTGTCCATGGCCTCAGCCAGTAGCACAGGCCCTGGTGTGATGTAGACGGCCTCAGCCAGAGCCACAGGCCCTGGTGTGGTGTAGGTGGCCTAAGCTGGCTGCACAGGTCCACAGCCAGAAGCACAGGCCCTGGCGTGGTGTAGGTGGCCTAAGCTGGCTGCACAGGTCCACAACCAGAAGCACAGGACCTGGTGTGATGTAGACGGCTTCAGCCAGAGCTACAGGCCCTGGTGTGGTGTAGGTGGCCTAACCTGGCTGCAGAGGTCCACAGCCAGAAGCACAGGCCCTGGTGTGGTGAAGGTGGCCTAAGCTGGCTGCACAGGTCCACAGCCAGAAGCACAGGCCCTGTGTGGTGTAAATGGCCTCAGCCAGAGCCACAGGCCCTGGGGTGGTGTCCAAAGCCTCAGCCAGCAGCACAGGTCCTGGTGTGGTGTCCATGGTCTCAGCCAGAAGCACAGGCCCTGGTGTAATGTAGACGGCGTCAGCGCAGGCCACAGGCCCTGGTGTAATTTAGATGACCTATGTTAGCAGAATAGGCCTCGGTGTGGTGCGGATGGCCTCACCCGGCAGCACAAGACATTGCTGAAAACAGCCAAAAGGAATGTCGTTAATGTGGCCTCATTAATGGACACCAACACCCTCCTTCTCTGGATCAAAATCAGCTCAGTGACATGAAAAGCAAATTCTTACAGCACCTGGTATTCCCAGGCAGTCTCCCATCCAAGTACTAACCAAGCCCAACCTTGCATAGCTTCCGAGATCAGACGAGATCAGGCTTTAGCAAGGCGGTATGGCCGTAAGCTGCTGGCGTCAGCACAAAGCGTCAATTTATGGTATCAAGTAGTGAGGTGGCCAATACTCGCAGTTACGAACACAAGCCTCCAATTTAACTACAGTGTTAATGGTAACTGCATGCTTGCCTAATACCCTAACCAAAGGACTCATTTTAGCCTTTGATCAGCAACACAGGCCCTGGTGTGGTGTAAATGGCCTCAGCCAGAGCCACAGGACCTGGTGTGGTGTAGTTGGCCTCAGCCAGCATCAAAGGCCCGGGGGTGGTGTACATGGCCTCAGCCAGAGCCACAGGCACTGGTGTGGTGTCCATAGCCTCAGCCAACAGCACAGGCCCTGTTGTGGTGTCCATGGCCTCAGCCAGAAGCACTGGCCCTGGTGTGGTGTAGATGGCCTCAGACAGAGCCACATGCCCTGGTGGGGTGTAGTTGGCCTCAGCCAGCAGCACAGGTCCTGGTGTGGTGTCCATGGCCTCAGCCAGCAGCACAGGCCCTGGTGTGGTGTCCATGGCCTCAGCCAGAAGCACTGGCCCTGGTGTGGTGTAGATGGCCTCAGACAGAGCCACAGGCCCTTGTTTGGTGTAGTTGGCCTCGGCCAGCACCACAGGCCCTGGTGTGGTGTCCATAGCCTCAGCCAGCCGCACAGGCCCTGGTGTGATGAACATTGCCTCATCCAGCAGCACAGTCCTTGGTGTGTTGTAGACGAACTCATCCAGAGCCACAGGCCCTGGTGTGGTGTACATGGCCTCAGACAAAGCCACAGGCCCTGAAGAGGTGTCCATGGCCTCAGACAAAGCCACAGGCCCTGAAGAGGTGTCCATGGCCTCAGCCAGTAGCACAGGTCCTGGTGTGGTGTAGACGGCCTCAGACAGAGCCACAGTCCTTGGTGTGGTGTAGGTGTCCTAAGCTGGTTGCACAGGTCCACATCCGGAAGCACAGGCCCTGTTGTGTTGTAGATTGCCTCAGCCAGAGCCACAGACCTTGGTGTGGTGTTCATGGCCTAAGCCAGAGCTACAGGCCCACAGCAAGCAGCACAGGCCCTGGTGTGGTGTCCATACCTCAGCCAGCAGCACAGCTCCTGTTGTGGTGTAGTTGGCCTCAGCCAGCAGCACAGGTCCTGGTGTGGTGTCCATCGCCTCAGCCAGAAACACTGGCCCTGGTGTGATGTAGATGGCCTCAGCCAGAGCCACAGGACCTGGTGTGGTGTTCATGACCTCAGCCAGCATCAAAGGCCCGGGGGTGGTGTACATGGCCTCAGCCAGAGCCACAGGCACTGGTGTGGTGTCCATAGCCTCAGCCAGCAGCACAGGCCTTGGTGTGGTGTCAATGGCCTCAGCCAGTAGCACAGGCCCTGGTGTGGTGTAGGTGGCCTAAGCTGGCTGCACAGGTCCACAGCCAGCAGCACAAGCCCTGGTGTGGTGTACATGGCCTCAGCTAGAGGCACAGGCCCTGGTGTGGTGTAGATGATCTCAGCCAGAGACACAGGCCCTTGTGTGGTGTAGTTGGCCTCAGCCAGCAGCACAGGCCCTGGGGTGATAAACATGGCCTCATCCAGTAGTACAGCCCTTGGTGTGTTGTAGACGGCCTCATCCAGAGCCACAGGCCGTGTGTGGTGTACATGGCCTCAGCCAGATCCAAAGGCTCTGGGGTGGTGTCCATAGCCTCAGCCAGCAGCACAGGTCCTGGTGTGGTGTCCATGGCCTCAGCCAGTAGCACAGGCCCTGGTGTGGTGTAGGTGGCCTAAGCTGGCTGCACAGGTCCACAGCCAGCAGCACAGGCCCTGGTGTGGTGTACATGGCCTCAGCTAGAGGCACAGGCCCTGGTGTGGTGTAGATGGTCTCAGCCAGAGACACAGGCCCTTGGTGTGTTGTAGATGGCCTCATCAGGAGCCACAGGCCCTGTTGTGGTGTAGGTTGCCTCAGTCAGCACCACAGGCCCTGTGTGGTGTGCATGGCCTCAGCCAGTAGCACAGGCCCTGGTGTGATGTAGACTGCTTCAGCCAGAGCCACAGGCCATGGTGTGGTGTAGGTGGCCTAAGCTGGCTGCACAGGTCCACAGCCAGCAGTACAGGCCCTGGTGTGGTGTCCATGGCCTCAGCCAGATGCACTGGCCGTGGTGTGGTGTAGCTGGCCTCAGCCAGAGCCACAGGCCCTGGTGTGGTGTTCATGGCCTCAGCCAGAGCCAAATGCCCTGGTGTGGTGTCCATAGCTTCAGCCAGCAGCACAGGTCTTGGTGTGGTGTCCATGGCCCCAGCCAGTAGCACAGGCCCTGGTGTGATGTAGACGGCCTCAGCCAGAGCCACAGGCCCTGGTGTGGTGTAGGTGGCCTAAGCTGGCTGCACAGGTCCACAGCCAGAAGCACAGGCCCTGGCGTGGTGTAGGTGGCCTAACCTGGCTGCACAGGTCCACAACCAGAAGCACAGGACCTGGTGTGATGTAGACGGCTTCAGCCAGAGCCACAGGCCCTGGTGTGGTGTAGGTGGCCTAACCTGGCTGCACAGGTCCACAGCCAGAAGCACAGGCCCTGGTGTGGTGAAGGTGGCCTAAGCTGGCTGCACAGGTCCACAGCCAGAAGCACAGGCCCTGTGTGGTGTAAATGGCCTCAGCCAGAGCCACAGGCCATGGGGTGGTGTCCAAAGCCTCAGCCAGCAGCACAGGTCCTGGTGTGGTGTCCATGGTCTCAGCCAGAAGCACAGGCCCTGGTGTAATGTAGACGGCGTCAGCGCAGGCCACAGGCCCTGGTGTAATTTAGATGACCTATGTTAGCAGAATAGGCCTCGGTGTGGTGCGGATGGCCTCACCCGGCAGCACAAGACATTGCTGAAAACAGCCAAAAGGAATGTCGTTAATGTGGCCTCATTAATGGACACCAACACCCTCCTTCTCTGGATCAAAACCAGCTCAGTGACATGAAAAGCAAATTCTTACAGCACCTGGTATTCCCAGGCAGTCTCCCATCCAAGTACTAACCAAGCCCAACCTTGCATAGCTTCCGAGATCAGACGAGATCGGGCTTTGGCAAGGCGGTATGGCCGTAAGCTGCTGGCGTAAGCACAAAGCGTCAATTTATGATATCAAGTAGTGAGGTGGCCAATACTCGCAGTTACGAACACAAGCCTCCAATTTAACTACAGTGTTAATGGTAACTGCATGCTTGCCTAATACCCTAACCAAAGGACTCATTTTAGCCTTTGATCAGCAACACAGGCCCTGGTGTGGTGTAAATGGCCTCAGCCAGAGCCACAGGACCTGGTGTGGTGTAGTTGGCCTCAGCCAGCATCAAAGGCCCGGGGGTGGTGTACATGGCCTCAGCCAGAGCCACAGGCACTGGTGTGGTGTCCATAGCCTCAGCCAACAGCACAGGCCCTGTTGTGGTGTCCATGGCCTCAGCCAGAAGCACTGGCCCTGGTGTGGTGTAGATGGCCTCAGACAGAGCCACATGCCCGGGTGGGGTGTAGTTGGCCTCAGCCAGCAGCACAGGTCCTGGTGTGGTGTACATGGCCTCAGCCAGCAGCACAGGCCCTGGTGTGGTGTCCATGGCCTCAGCCAGAAGCACTGGCCCTGGTGTGGTGTAGATGGCCTCAGACAGAGCCACAGGCCCTTGTTTGGTGTAGTTGGCCTCAGCCAGCACCACAGGCCCTGGTGTGGTGTCCATAGCCTCAGCCAGCCGCACAGGCCCTGGTGTGATGAACATTGCCTCATCCAGCAGCACAGTCCTTGGTGTGTTGTAGACGACCTCATCCAGAGCCACAGGCCCTGGTGTGGTGTACATGGCCTCAGACAAAGCCACAGGCCCTGAAGAGGTGTCCATGGCCTCAGCCAGTAGCACAGGTCCTGGTGTGGTGTAGACGGCCTCAGACAGAGCCACAGGCCTTGGTGTGGTGTAGGTGGCCTAAGCTGGCTGCACAGGTCCACATCCGGAAGCACAGGCCCTGTTGTGTTGTAGATTGCCTCAGCCAGAGCCACAGACCTTGGTGTGGTGTAGATGGCCTCAGACAGAGCCACAGGCCCTTGTTTGGTGTAGTTGGCCTCGGCCAGCACCACAGGCCCTGGTGTGGTGTCCATAGTCTCAGCCAGCCGCACAGGCCCTGGTGTGATGAACATTGCCTCATCCAGCAGCACAGTCTTTGGTGTGTTGTAGACGAACTCATCCAGAGCCACAGGCCCTGGTGTGGTGTACATGGCCTCAGACAAAGCCACAGGCCCTGAAGAGGTGTCCATGGCCTCAGACAAAGCCACAGGCCCTGAAGAGGTGTCCATGGCCTCAGCCAGTAGCACAGGTCCTGGTGTGGTGTAGACTGCTTCAGCCAGAGCCACAGGCCATGGTGTGGTGTAGGTGGCCTAAGCTGGCTGCACAGGTCCACAGCCAGCAGCACAGGCCCTGGTGTGGTGTCCATGGCCTCAGCCAGATGCACTGGCCGTGGTGTGGTGTAGCTGGCCTCAGCCAGAGCCACAGGCCCTGGTGTGGTGTTCATGGCCTCAGCCAGAGCCAAATGCCCTGGTGTGGTGTCCATAGCTTCAGCCAGCAGCACAGGTCTTGGTGTGGTGTCCATGGCCTCAGCCAGTAGCACAGGCCCTGGTGTGATGTAGATGGCCTCAGCCAGAGCCACAGGCCCTGGTGTGGTGTAGGTGGCCTAAGCTGGCTGCACAGGTCCACAGCCAGAAGCACAGGCCCTGGCGTGGTGTAGGTGGCCTAACCTGGCTGCACAGGTCCACAACCAGAAGCACAGGACCTGGTGTGATGTAGACGGCTTCTGCCAGAGCCACAGGCCCTGGTGTGGTGTAGGTGGCCTAAGCTGGCTGCACAGGTCCACAGCCAGAAGCCACAGGCCCTGTGTGGTGTAAATGGCCTCAGCCAGAGCCACAGGCCCTGGGGTGGTGTCCAAAGCCTCAGCCAGCAGCACAGGTCCTGGTGTGGTGTCCATGGTCTCAGCCAGAAGCACAGGCCCTGGTGTAATGTAGACGGCGTCAGCGCAGGCCACAGGCCCTGGTGTAATTTAGATGACCTATGTTAGCAGAATAGGTCTCGGTGTGGTGCGGATGGCCTCACCCGGCAGCACAAGACATTGCTGAAAACAGCCAAAAGGAATGTCGTTAATGTGGCCTCATTAATTGACACCAACACCCTCCTTCTCTGGATCAAAACCAGCTAAGTGACATGAAAAGCAAATGCTTACAGCACCTGGTATTCCCAGGCAGTCTCCCATCCAAGTACTAACCAAGCCCAACCTTGCATAGCTTCCGAGATCAGACGAGATCGGGCTTTGGCAAGGCGGTATGGCCGTAAGCTGCTGGCGTCAGCACAAAGCGTCAATTTATGGTATCAAGTAGTGAGGTGGCCAATACTCGCAGTTACGAACACAAGCCTCCAATTTAACTACAGTGTTAATGGTAACTGCATGCTTGCCTAATACCCTAACCAAAGGACTCATTTTAGCCTTTGATCAGCAACACAGGCCCTGGTGTGGTGTAAATGGCCTCAGCCAGAGCCACAGGACCTGGTGTGGTGTAGTTGGCCTCAGCCAGCATCAAAGGCCCGGGGGTGGTGTACATGGCCTCAGCCAGAGCCACAGGCACTGGTGTGGTGTCCATAGCCTCAGCCAACAGCACAGGCCCTGTTGTGGTGTCCATGGCCTCAGCCAGAAGCACTGGCCCTGGTGTGGTGTAGATGGCCTCAGACAGAGCCACATGCCCTGGTGGGGTGTAGTTGGCCTCAGCCAGCAGCACAGGTCCTGGTGTGGTGTCCATGGCCTCAGCCAGCAGCACAGGCCCTGGTGTGGTGTCCATGGCCTCAGCCAGAAGCACTGGCCCTGGTGTGGTGTAGCTGGCCTCAGACAGAGCCACAGGCCCTGGTGTGGTGTTCATGGCCTCAGCCAGAGCCAAATGCCCTGGTGTGGTGTCCATAGCTTCAGCCAGCAGCACAGGTCTTCGTGTGGTGTCCATGGCCTCAGCCAGTAGCACAGGCCCTGGTTTGATGTAGACGGCCTCAGCCAGAGCCACAGGCCCTGGTGTGGTGTAGGTGGCCTCAGCCAGCACCACAGGCCCTGGTGTGGTGTCCATAGCCTCAGCCAGCCGCACAGGCCCTGGTGTGATGAACATTGCCTCATCCAGCAGCACAGTCCTTGGTGTGTTGTAGACGACCTCATCCAGAGCCACAGGCCCTGGTGTGGTGTACATGGCCTCAGACAAAGCCACAGGCCCTGAAGAGGTGTCCATGGCCTCAGCCAGTAGCACAGGTCCTGGTGTGGTGTAGACGGCCTCAGACAGAGCCACAGGCCTTGGTGTGGTGTAGGTGGCCTAAGCTGGCTGCACAGGTCCACATCCGGAAGCACAGGCCCTGTTGTGTTGTAGATTGCCTCAGCCAGAGCCACAGACCTTGGTGTGGTGTTCATGGCCTAAGCCAGAGCTACAGGCCCACAGCAAGCAGCACAGGACCTGGTGTGGTGTCCATAGCTCAGCCAGCAGCACAGCTCCTGTTGTGGTGTAGTTGGCCTCAGCCAGCAGCACAGGTCCTGGTGTGGTGTCCATCGCCTCAGCCAGAAACACTGGCCCTGGTGTGATGTAGATGGCCTCAGCCAGAGCCACAGGACCTGGTGTGGTGTTCATGACCTCAGCCAGCATCAAAGGCCCGGGGGTGGTGTAAATGGCCTCAGCCAGAGCCACAGGCACTGGTGTGGTGTCCCTAGCCTCAGCCAGCAGCACAGGCCTTGGTGTGGTGTCCCTGGACTCAGCCAGTAGCACAAGCCCTGGTGTGGTGTAGGTGGCCTAAGCTGGCTGCACATGTCCACAGCCAGCAGCACAAGCCCTGGTGTGGTGTACATGGCCTCAGCTAGAGGCACAGGCCCTGGTGTGGTGTAGATGATCTCAGCCAGAGACAAAGGCCCTTGTGTGGTGTAGTTGGCCTCAGCCAGCAGCACAGGCCCTGGGGTGATAAACATGGCCTCATCCAGTAGTACAGCCCTTGGTGTGTTGTAGACGGCCTCATCCAGAGCCACAGGCCGTGTGTGGTGTAAATGGCCTCAGCCAGAGCCACAGGCCATGGGGTGGTGTCCAAAGCCTCAGCCAGCAGCACAGGTCCTGGTGTGGTGTCCATGGTCTCAGCCAGAAGCACAGGCCCTGGTGTAATGTAGACGGCGTCAGCGCAGGCCACAGGCCCTGGTGTAATTTAGATGACCTATGTTAGCAGAATAGGCCTCGGTGTGGTGCGGATGGCCTCACCCGGCAGCACAAGACATTGCTGAAAACAGCCAAAAGGAATGTCGTTAATGTGGCCTCATTAATGGACACCAACACCCTCCTTCTCTGGATCAAAATCAGCTCAGTGACATGAAAAGCAAATTCTTACAGCACCTGGTATTCCCAGGCAGTCTCCCATCCAAGTACTAACCAAGCCCAACCTTGCATAGCTTCCGAGATCAGACGAGATCAGGCTTTGGCAAGGCGGTATGGCCGTAAGCTGCTGGCGTCAGCACAAAGCGTCAATTTATGGTATCAAGTAGTGAGGTGGCCAATACTCGCAGTTACGAACACAAGCCTCCAATTTAACTACAGTGTTAATGGTAACTGCATGCTTGCCTAATACCCTAACCAAAGGACTCATTTTAGCCTTTGATCAGCAACACAGGCCCTGGTGTGGTGTAAATGGCCTCAGCCAGAGCCACAGGACCTGGTGTGGTGTAGTTGGCCTCAGCCAGCATCAAAGGCCCGGGGGTGGTGTACATGGCCTCAGCCAGAGCCACAGGCACTGGTGTGGTGTCCATAGCCTCAGCCAACAGCACAGGCCCTGTTGTGGTGTCCATGGCCTCAGCCAGAAGCACTGGCCCTGGTGTGGTGTAGATGGCCTCAGACAGAGCCACATGCCCTGGTGGGGTGTAGTTGGCCTCAGCCAGCAGCACAGGTCCTGGTGTGGTGTCCATGGCCTCAGCCAGCAGCACAGGCCCTGGTGTGGTGTCCATGGCCTCAGCCAGAAGCACTGGCCCTGGTGTGGTGTAGATGGCCTCAGACAGAGCCACAGGCCCTTGTTTGGTGTAGTTGGCCTCGGCCAGCACCACAGGCCCTGGTGTGGTGTCCATAGCCTCAGCCAGCCGCACAGGCCCTGGTGTGATGAACATTGCCTCATCCAGCAGCACAGTCCTTGGTGTGTTGTAGACGAACTCATCCAGAGCCACAGGCCCTGGTGTGGTGTACATGGCCTCAGACAAAGCCACAGGCCCTGAAGAGGTGTCCATGGCCTCAGACAAAGCCACAGGCCCTGAAGAGGTGTCCATGGCCTCAGCCAGTAGCACAGGTCCTGGTGTGGTGTAGACGGCCTCAGACAGAGCCACAGTCCTTGGTGTGGTGTAGGTGTCCTAAGCTGGTTGCACAGGTCCACATCCGGAAGCACAGGCCCTGTTGTGTTGTAGATTGCCTCAGCCAGAGCCACAGACCTTGGTGTGGTGTTCATGGCCTAAGCCAGAGCTACAGGCCCACAGCAAGCAGCACAGGCCCTGGTGTGGTGTCCATACCTCAGCCAGCAGCACAGCTCCTGTTGTGGTGTAGTTGGCCTCAGCCAGCAGCACAGGTCCTGGTGTGGTGTCCATCGCCTCAGCCAGAAACACTGGCCCTGGTGTGATGTAGATGGCCTCAGCCAGAGCCACAGGACCTGGTGTGGTGTTCATGACCTCAGCCAGCATCAAAGGCCCGGGGGTGGTGTACATGGCCTCAGCCAGAGCCACAGGCACTGGTGTGGTGTCCATAGCCTCAGCCAGCAGCACAGGCCTTGGTGTGGTGTCAATGGCCTCAGCCAGTAGCACAGGCCCTGGTGTGGTGTAGGTGGCCTAAGCTGGCTGCACAGGTCCACAGCCAGCAGCACAAGCCCTGGTGTGGTGTACATGGCCTCAGCTAGAGGCACAGGCCCTGGTGTGGTGTAGATGATCTCAGCCAGAGACACAGGCCCTTGTGTGGTGTAGTTGGCCTCAGCCAGCAGCACAGGCCCTGGGGTGATAAACATGGCCTCATCCAGTAGTACAGCCCTTGGTGTGTTGTAGACGGCCTCATCCAGAGCCACAGGCCGTGTGTGGTGTACATGGCCTCAGCCAGATCCAAAGGCTCTGGGGTGGTGTCCATAGCCTCAGCCAGCAGCACAGGTCCTGGTGTGGTGTCCATGGCCTCAGCCAGTAGCACAGGCCCTGGTGTGGTGTAGGTGGCCTAAGCTGGCTGCACAGGTCCACAGCCAGCAGCACAGGCCCTGGTGTGGTGTACATGGCCTCAGCTAGAGGCACAGGCCCTGGTGTGGTGTAGATGGTCTCAGCCAGAGACACAGGCCCTTGGTGTGTTGTAGATGGCCTCATCAGGAGCCACAGGCCCTGTTGTGGTGTAGGTTGCCTCAGTCAGCACCACAGGCCCTGTGTGGTGTGCATGGCCTCAGCCAGTAGCACAGGCCCTGGTGTGATGTAGACTGCTTCAGCCAGAGCCACAGGCCATGGTGTGGTGTAGGTGGCCTAAGCTGGCTGCACAGGTCCACAGCCAGCAGTACAGGCCCTGGTGTGGTGTCCATGGCCTCAGCCAGATGCACTGGCCGTGGTGTGGTGTAGCTGGCCTCAGCCAGAGCCACAGGCCCTGGTGTGGTGTTCATGGCCTCAGCCAGAGCCAAATGCCCTGGTGTGGTGTCCATAGCTTCAGCCAGCAGCACAGGTCTTGGTGTGGTGTCCATGGCCCCAGCCAGTAGCACAGGCCCTGGTGTGATGTAGACGGCCTCAGCCAGAGCCACAGGCCCTGGTGTGGTGTAGGTGGCCTAAGCTGGCTGCACAGGTCCACAGCCAGAAGCACAGGCCCTGGCGTGGTGTAGGTGGCCTAACCTGGCTGCACAGGTCCACAACCAGAAGCACAGGACCTGGTGTGATGTAGACGGCTTCAGCCAGAGCCACAGGCCCTGGTGTGGTGTAGGTGGCCTAACCTGGCTGCACAGGTCCACAGCCAGAAGCACAGGCCCTGGTGTGGTGAAGGTGGCCTAAGCTGGCTGCACAGGTCCACAGCCAGAAGCACAGGCCCTGTGTGGTGTAAATGGCCTCAGCCAGAGCCACAGGCCATGGGGTGGTGTCCAAAGCCTCAGCCAGCAGCACAGGTCCTGGTGTGGTGTCCATGGTCTCAGCCAGAAGCACAGGCCCTGGTGTAATGTAGACGGCGTCAGCGCAGGCCACAGGCCCTGGTGTAATTTAGATGACCTATGTTAGCAGAATAGGCCTCGGTGTGGTGCGGATGGCCTCACCCGGCAGCACAAGACATTGCTGAAAACAGCCAAAAGGAATGTCGTTAATGTGGCCTCATTAATGGACACCAACACCCTCCTTCTCTGGATCAAAACCAGCTCAGTGACATGAAAAGCAAATTCTTACAGCACCTGGTATTCCCAGGCAGTCTCCCATCCAAGTACTAACCAAGCCCAACCTTGCATAGCTTCCGAGATCAGACGAGATCGGGCTTTGGCAAGGCGGTATGGCCGTAAGCTGCTGGCGTAAGCACAAAGCGTCAATTTATGATATCAAGTAGTGAGGTGGCCAATACTCGCAGTTACGAACACAAGCCTCCAATTTAACTACAGTGTTAATGGTAACTGCATGCTTGCCTAATACCCTAACCAAAGGACTCATTTTAGCCTTTGATCAGCAACACAGGCCCTGGTGTGGTGTAAATGGCCTCAGCCAGAGCCACAGGACCTGGTGTGGTGTAGTTGGCCTCAGCCAGCATCAAAGGCCCGGGGGTGGTGTACATGGCCTCAGCCAGAGCCACAGGCACTGGTGTGGTGTCCATAGCCTCAGCCAACAGCACAGGCCCTGTTGTGGTGTCCATGGCCTCAGCCAGAAGCACTGGCCCTGGTGTGGTGTAGATGGCCTCAGACAGAGCCACATGCCCGGGTGGGGTGTAGTTGGCCTCAGCCAGCAGCACAGGTCCTGGTGTGGTGTACATGGCCTCAGCCAGCAGCACAGGCCCTGGTGTGGTGTCCATGGCCTCAGCCAGAAGCACTGGCCCTGGTGTGGTGTAGATGGCCTCAGACAGAGCCACAGGCCCTTGTTTGGTGTAGTTGGCCTCAGCCAGCACCACAGGCCCTGGTGTGGTGTCCATAGCCTCAGCCAGCCGCACAGGCCCTGGTGTGATGAACATTGCCTCATCCAGCAGCACAGTCCTTGGTGTGTTGTAGACGACCTCATCCAGAGCCACAGGCCCTGGTGTGGTGTACATGGCCTCAGACAAAGCCACAGGCCCTGAAGAGGTGTCCATGGCCTCAGCCAGTAGCACAGGTCCTGGTGTGGTGTAGACGGCCTCAGACAGAGCCACAGGCCTTGGTGTGGTGTAGGTGGCCTAAGCTGGCTGCACAGGTCCACATCCGGAAGCACAGGCCCTGTTGTGTTGTAGATTGCCTCAGCCAGAGCCACAGACCTTGGTGTGGTGTAGATGGCCTCAGACAGAGCCACAGGCCCTTGTTTGGTGTAGTTGGCCTCGGCCAGCACCACAGGCCCTGGTGTGGTGTCCATAGTCTCAGCCAGCCGCACAGGCCCTGGTGTGATGAACATTGCCTCATCCAGCAGCACAGTCTTTGGTGTGTTGTAGACGAACTCATCCAGAGCCACAGGCCCTGGTGTGGTGTACATGGCCTCAGACAAAGCCACAGGCCCTGAAGAGGTGTCCATGGCCTCAGACAAAGCCACAGGCCCTGAAGAGGTGTCCATGGCCTCAGCCAGTAGCACAGGTCCTGGTGTGGTGTAGACTGCTTCAGCCAGAGCCACAGGCCATGGTGTGGTGTAGGTGGCCTAAGCTGGCTGCACAGGTCCACAGCCAGCAGCACAGGCCCTGGTGTGGTGTCCATGGCCTCAGCCAGATGCACTGGCCGTGGTGTGGTGTAGCTGGCCTCAGCCAGAGCCACAGGCCCTGGTGTGGTGTTCATGGCCTCAGCCAGAGCCAAATGCCCTGGTGTGGTGTCCATAGCTTCAGCCAGCAGCACAGGTCTTGGTGTGGTGTCCATGGCCTCAGCCAGTAGCACAGGCCCTGGTGTGATGTAGATGGCCTCAGCCAGAGCCACAGGCCCTGGTGTGGTGTAGGTGGCCTAAGCTGGCTGCACAGGTCCACAGCCAGAAGCACAGGCCCTGGCGTGGTGTAGGTGGCCTAACCTGGCTGCACAGGTCCACAACCAGAAGCACAGGACCTGGTGTGATGTAGACGGCTTCTGCCAGAGCCACAGGCCCTGGTGTGGTGTAGGTGGCCTAAGCTGGCTGCACAGGTCCACAGCCAGAAGCCACAGGCCCTGTGTGGTGTAAATGGCCTCAGCCAGAGCCACAGGCCCTGGGGTGGTGTCCAAAGCCTCAGCCAGCAGCACAGGTCCTGGTGTGGTGTCCATGGTCTCAGCCAGAAGCACAGGCCCTGGTGTAATGTAGACGGCGTCAGCGCAGGCCACAGGCCCTGGTGTAATTTAGATGACCTATGTTAGCAGAATAGGTCTCGGTGTGGTGCGGATGGCCTCACCCGGCAGCACAAGACATTGCTGAAAACAGCCAAAAGGAATGTCGTTAATGTGGCCTCATTAATTGACACCAACACCCTCCTTCTCTGGATCAAAACCAGCTAAGTGACATGAAAAGCAAATGCTTACAGCACCTGGTATTCCCAGGCAGTCTCCCATCCAAGTACTAACCAAGCCCAACCTTGCATAGCTTCCGAGATCAGACGAGATCGGGCTTTGGCAAGGCGGTATGGCCGTAAGCTGCTGGCGTCAGCACAAAGCGTCAATTTATGGTATCAAGTAGTGAGGTGGCCAATACTCGCAGTTACGAACACAAGCCTCCAATTTAACTACAGTGTTAATGGTAACTGCATGCTTGCCTAATACCCTAACCAAAGGACTCATTTTAGCCTTTGATCAGCAACACAGGCCCTGGTGTGGTGTAAATGGCCTCAGCCAGAGCCACAGGACCTGGTGTGGTGTAGTTGGCCTCAGCCAGCATCAAAGGCCCGGGGGTGGTGTACATGGCCTCAGCCAGAGCCACAGGCACTGGTGTGGTGTCCATAGCCTCAGCCAACAGCACAGGCCCTGTTGTGGTGTCCATGGCCTCAGCCAGAAGCACTGGCCCTGGTGTGGTGTAGATGGCCTCAGACAGAGCCACATGCCCTGGTGGGGTGTAGTTGGCCTCAGCCAGCAGCACAGGTCCTGGTGTGGTGTCCATGGCCTCAGCCAGCAGCACAGGCCCTGGTGTGGTGTCCATGGCCTCAGCCAGAAGCACTGGCCCTGGTGTGGTGTAGCTGGCCTCAGACAGAGCCACAGGCCCTGGTGTGGTGTTCATGGCCTCAGCCAGAGCCAAATGCCCTGGTGTGGTGTCCATAGCTTCAGCCAGCAGCACAGGTCTTCGTGTGGTGTCCATGGCCTCAGCCAGTAGCACAGGCCCTGGTTTGATGTAGACGGCCTCAGCCAGAGCCACAGGCCCTGGTGTGGTGTAGGTGGCCTCAGCCAGCACCACAGGCCCTGGTGTGGTGTCCATAGCCTCAGCCAGCCGCACAGGCCCTGGTGTGATGAACATTGCCTCATCCAGCAGCACAGTCCTTGGTGTGTTGTAGACGACCTCATCCAGAGCCACAGGCCCTGGTGTGGTGTACATGGCCTCAGACAAAGCCACAGGCCCTGAAGAGGTGTCCATGGCCTCAGCCAGTAGCACAGGTCCTGGTGTGGTGTAGACGGCCTCAGACAGAGCCACAGGCCTTGGTGTGGTGTAGGTGGCCTAAGCTGGCTGCACAGGTCCACATCCGGAAGCACAGGCCCTGTTGTGTTGTAGATTGCCTCAGCCAGAGCCACAGACCTTGGTGTGGTGTTCATGGCCTAAGCCAGAGCTACAGGCCCACAGCAAGCAGCACAGGACCTGGTGTGGTGTCCATAGCTCAGCCAGCAGCACAGCTCCTGTTGTGGTGTAGTTGGCCTCAGCCAGCAGCACAGGTCCTGGTGTGGTGTCCATCGCCTCAGCCAGAAACACTGGCCCTGGTGTGATGTAGATGGCCTCAGCCAGAGCCACAGGACCTGGTGTGGTGTTCATGACCTCAGCCAGCATCAAAGGCCCGGGGGTGGTGTAAATGGCCTCAGCCAGAGCCACAGGCACTGGTGTGGTGTCCCTAGCCTCAGCCAGCAGCACAGGCCTTGGTGTGGTGTCCCTGGACTCAGCCAGTAGCACAAGCCCTGGTGTGGTGTAGGTGGCCTAAGCTGGCTGCACATGTCCACAGCCAGCAGCACAAGCCCTGGTGTGGTGTACATGGCCTCAGCTAGAGGCACAGGCCCTGGTGTGGTGTAGATGATCTCAGCCAGAGACAAAGGCCCTTGTGTGGTGTAGTTGGCCTCAGCCAGCAGCACAGGCCCTGGGGTGATAAACATGGCCTCATCCAGTAGTACAGCCCTTGGTGTGTTGTAGACGGCCTCATCCAGAGCCACAGGCCGTGTGTGGTGTAAATGGCCTCAGCCAGAGCCACAGGCCATGGGGTGGTGTCCAAAGCCTCAGCCAGCAGCACAGGTCCTGGTGTGGTGTCCATGGTCTCAGCCAGAAGCACAGGCCCTGGTGTAATGTAGACGGCGTCAGCGCAGGCCACAGGCCCTGGTGTAATTTAGATGACCTATGTTAGCAGAATAGGCCTCGGTGTGGTGCGGATGGCCTCACCCGGCAGCACAAGACATTGCTGAAAACAGCCAAAAGGAATGTCGTTAATGTGGCCTCATTAATGGACACCAACACCCTCCTTCTCTGGATCAAAATCAGCTCAGTGACATGAAAAGCAAATTCTTACAGCACCTGGTATTCCCAGGCAGTCTCCCATCCAAGTACTAACCAAGCCCAACCTTGCATAGCTTCCGAGATCAGACGAGATCAGGCTTTGGCAAGGCGGTATGGCCGTAAGCTGCTGGCGTCAGCACAAAGCGTCAATTTATGGTATCAAGTAGTGAGGTGGCCAATACTCGCAGTTACGAACACAAGCCTCCAATTTAACTACAGTGTTAATGGTAACTGCATGCTTGCCTAATACCCTAACCAAAGGACTCATTTTAGCCTTTGATCAGCAACACAGGCCCTGGTGTGGTGTAAATGGCCTCAGCCAGAGCCACAGGACCTGGTGTGGTGTAGTTGGCCTCAGCCAGCATCAAAGGCCCGGGGGTGGTGTACATGGCCTCAGCCAGAGCCACAGGCACTGGTGTGGTGTCCATAGCCTCAGCCAACAGCACAGGCCCTGTTGTGGTGTCCATGGCCTCAGCCAGAAGCACTGGCCCTGGTGTGGTGTAGATGGCCTCAGACAGAGCCACATGCCCTGGTGGGGTGTAGTTGGCCTCAGCCAGCAGCACAGGTCCTGGTGTGGTGTCCATGGCCTCAGCCAGCAGCACAGGCCCTGGTGTGGTGTCCATGGCCTCAGCCAGAAGCACTGGCCCTGGTGTGGTGTAGATGGCCTCAGACAGAGCCACAGGCCCTTGTTTGGTGTAGTTGGCCTCAGCCAGCACCACAGGCCCTGGTGTGGTGTCCATAGCCTCAGCCAGCCGCACAGGCCCTGGTGTGATGAACATTGCCTCATCCAGCAGCACAGTCCTTGGTGTGTTGTAGACGACCTCATCCAGAGCCACAGGCCCTGGTGTGGTGTACATGGCCTCAGACAAAGCCACAGGCCCTGAAGAGGTGTCCATGGCCTCAGCCAGTAGCACAGGTCCTGGTGTGGTGTAGACGGCCTCAGACAGAGCCACAGGCCTTGGTGTGGTGTAGGTGGCCTAAGCTGGCTGCACAGGTCCACATCCGGAAGCACAGGCCCTGTTGTGTTGTAGATTGCCTCAGCCAGAGCCACAGACCTTGGTGTGGTGTTCATGGCCTAAGCCAGAGCTACAGGCCCACAGCAAGCAGCACAGGCCCTGGTGTGGTGTCCATAGCTCAGCCAGCAGCACAGCTCCTGTTGTGGTGTAGTTGGCCTCAGCCAGCAGCACAGGTCCTGGTGTGGTGTCCATCGCCTCAGCCAGAAACACTGGCCCTGGTGTGATGTAGATGGCCTCAGCCAGAGCCACAGGACCTGGTGTGGTGTTCATGACCTCAGCCAGCATCAAAGGCCCGGGGGTGGTGTAAATGGCCTCAGCCAGAGCCACAGGCACTGGTGTGGTGTCCCTAGCCTCAGCCAGCAGCACAGGCCTTGGTGTGGTGTCCCTGGCCTCAGCCAGTAGCACAAGCCCTGGTGTGGTGTAGGTGGCCTAAGCTGGCTGCACATGTCCACAGCCAGCAGCACAAGCCCTGGTGTGGTGTACATGGCCTCAGCTAGAGGCACAGGCCCTGGTGTGGTGTAGATGATCTCAGCCAGAGACAAAGGCCCTTGTGTGGTGTAGTTGGCCTCAGCCAGCAGCACAGGCCCTGGGGTGATAAACATGGCCTCATCCAGTAGTACAGCCCTTGGTGTGTTGTAGACGGCCTCATCCAGAGCCACAGGCCGTGTGTGGTATACATGGCCTCAGCCAGATCCAAAGGCTCTGGGGTGGTGTCCATAGCCTCAGCCAGCAGCACAGGTCCTGGTGTGGTGTCCATGGCCTCAGCCAGTAGCACAGGCCCTGGTGTGGTGTAGGTGGCCTAAGCTGGCTGCACAGGTCCACAGCCAGCAGCACAGGCCCTGGTGTGGTGTACATGGCCTCAGCTAGAGGCACAGGCCCTTGGTGTGTTGTAGATGGCCTCATCAGGAGCCACAGGCCCTGTTGTGGTGTAGGTTGCCTCAGTCAGCAGCACAGGCCCTGTGTGGTGTGCATGGCCTCAGCCAGTAGCACAGGCCCTGGTGTGATGTAGACTGCTTCAGCCAGAGCCACAGGCCATGGTGTGGTGTAGGTGGCCTAAGCTGGCTGCACAGGTCCACAGCCAGCAGTACAGGCCCTGGTGTGGTGTCCATGGCCTCAGCCAGATGCACTGGCCGTGGTGTGGTGTAGCTGGCCTCAGCCAGAGCCACAGGCCCTGGTGTGGTGTTCATGGCCTCAGCCAGAGCCAAATGCCCTGGTGTGGTGTCCATAGCTTCAGCCAGCAGCACAGGTCTTGGTGTGGTGTCCATGGCCTCAGCCAGTAGCACAGGCCCTGGTGTGATGTAGACGGCCTCAGCCAGAGCCACAGGCCCTGGTGTGGTGTAGGTGGCCTAAGCTGGCTGCACAGGTCCACAGCCAGAAGCACAGGCCCTGGCGTGGTGTAGGTGGCCTAACCTGGCTGCACAGGTCCACAACCAGAAGCACAGGACCTGGTGTGATGTAGACGGCTTCAGCCAGAGCCACAGGCCCTGGTGTGGTGTAGGTGGCCTAACCTGGCTGCACAGGTCCACAGCCAGAAGCACAGGCCCTGGTGTGGTGTAGGTGGCCTAAGCTGGCTGCACAGGTCCACAGCCAGAAGCACAGGCCCTGGTGTGGTGTCCATGGCCTCAGCCAGAAGCACTGGCCCTGGTGTGGTGTAGATGGCCTCAGACAGAGCCACAGGCCCTTGTTTGGTGTAGTTGGCCTCAGCCAGCAGCACAGGCCCTGGGGTGATAAACATGGCCTCATCCAGTAGTACAGCACTTGGTGTGTTGTAGACGGCCTCATCCAGAGCCACAGGCCGTGTGTGGTATACATGGCCTCAGCCAGATCCAAAGGCTCTGGGGTGGTGTCCATAGCCTCAGCCAGCAGCACAGGTCCTGGTGTGGTGTCCATGGCCTCAGCCAGTAGCACAGGCCCTGGTGTGGTGTAGGTGGCCTAAGCTGGCTGCACAGGTCCACAGCCAGCAGCACAGGCCCTGGTGTGGTGTACATGGCCTCAGCTAGAGGCACAGGCCCTTGGTGTGTTGTAGATGGCCTCATCAGGAGCCACAGGCCCTGTTGTGGTGTAGGTTGCCTCAGTCAGCAGCACAGGCCCTGTGTGGTGTGCATGGCCTCAGCCAGTAGCACAGGCCCTGGTGTGATGTAGACTGCTTCAGCCAGAGCCACAGGCCATGGTGTGGTGTAGGTGGCCTAAGCTGGCTGCACAGGTCCACAGCCAGCAGTACAGGCCCTGGTGTGGTGTCCATGGCCTCAGCCAGATGCACTGGCCGTGGTGTGGTGTAGCTGGCCTCAGCCAGAGCCACAGGCCCTGGTGTGGTGTTCATGGCCTCAGCCAGAGCCAAATGCCCTGGTGTGGTGTCCATAGCTTCAGCCAGCAGCACAGGTCTTGGTGTGGTGTCCATGGCCTCAGCCAGTAGCACAGGCCCTGGTGTGATGTAGACGGCCTCAGCCAGAGCCACAGGCCCTGGTGTGGTGTAGGTGGCCTAAGCTGGCTGCACAGGTCCACAGCCAGAAGCACAGGCCCTGGCGTGGTGTAGGTGGCCTAACCTGGCTGCACAGGTCCACAACCAGAAGCACAGGACCTGGTGTGATGTAGACGGCTTCAGCCAGAGCCACAGGCCCTGGTGTGGTGTAGGTGGCCTAACCTGGCTGCACAGGTCCACAGCCAGAAGCACAGGCCCTGGTGTGGTGTAGGTGGCCTAAGCTGGCTGCACAGGTCCACAGCCAGAAGCACAGGCCCTGGTGTGGTGTCCATGGCCTCAGCCAGAAGCACTGGCCCTGGTGTGGTGTAGATGGCCTCAGACAGAGCCACAGGCCCTTGTTTGGTGTAGTTGGCCTCAGCCAGCACCACAGGCCCTGGTGTGGTGTCCATAGCCTCAGCCAGCCGCACAGGCCCTGGTGTGATGAACATTGCCTCATCCAGCAGCACAGTCCTTGGTGTGTTGTAGACGAACTCATCCAGAGCCACAGGCCCTGGTGTGCTGTACATGGCCTCAGACAAAGCCACAGGCCCTGAAGAGGTGTCCATGGCCTCAGACAAAGCCACAGGCCCTGAAGAGGTGTCCATGGCCTCAGCCAGTAGCACAGGTCCTGGTGTGGTGTAGACGGCCTCAGACAGAGCCACAGGCCTTGGTGTGGTGTAGGTGTCCTAAGCTGGCTGCACAGGTCCACATCCGGAAGCACTGGCCATGTTGTGTTGTAGATTGCCTCAGCCAGAGCCACAGACCTTGGTGTGGTGTTCATGGCCTAAGCCAGAGCTACAGGCCCACAGCAAGCAGCACAGGCCCTGGTGTGGTGTCCATAGCTCAGCCAGCAGCACAGCTCCTGGTGTGGTGTAGTTGGCCTCAGCCAGCAGCACAGGTCCTGGTGTGGTGTCCATCGCCTCAGCCAGAAACACTGGCCCTGGTGTGATGTAGATGGCCTCAGCCAGAGCCACAGGACCTGGTGTGGTGTTCATGACCTCAGCCAGCATCAAAGGCCCGGGGGTGGTGTACATGGCCTCAGCCAGAGCCACAGGCACTGGTGTGGTGTCCATAGCCTCAGCCAGTAGCACAGGCCCTGGTGTGGTGTAGGTGGCCTAAGCTGGCCGCACAGGTCCACAGCCAGCAGCACAAGCCCTGGTGTGGTGTACATGGCCTCAGCTAGAGGCACAGGCCCTGGTGTGGTGTAGATGATCTCAGCCAGAGACACAGGCCCTTGTGTGGTGTAGTTGGCCTCAGCCAGCAGCACAGGCCCTGGGGTGATAAACATGGCCTCATCCAGTAGTACAGCCCTTGGTGTGTTGTAGACGGCCTCATCCAGAGCCACAGGCCGTGTGTGGTGTACATGGCCTCAGCCAGATCCAAAGGCTCTGGGGTGGTGTCCATAGCCTCAGCCAGCAGCACAGGTCCTGGTGTGGTGTCCATGGCCTCAGCCAGTAGCACAGGCCCTGGTGTGGTGTAGGTGGCCTAAGCTGGCTGCACAGGTCCACAGCCAGCAGCACAGGCCCTGGTGTGGTGTACATGGCCTCAGCTAGAGGCACAGGCCCTGGTGTGGTGTAGATGGTCTCAGCCAGAGACACAGGCCCTTGGTGTGTTGTAGATGGCCTCATCAGGAGCCACAGGCCCTGTTGTGGTGTAGGTTGCCTCAGTCAGCACCACAGGCCCTTTGTGGTGTGCATGGTCTCAGCCAGTAGCACAGGCCCTGGTGTGATGTAGACTGCTTCAGCCAGAGCCACAGGCCATGGTGTGGTGTAGGTGGCCTAAGCTGGCTGCACAGGTCCACAGCCAGCACTACAGGCCCTGGTGTGGTGTCCATAGCCTCAGCCAGATGCACTGGCCGTGGTGTGGTGTAGCTGGCCTCAGCCAGAGCCACAGGCCCTGGTGTGGTGTTCATGGCCTCAGCCAGAGCCAAATGCCCTGGTGTGGTGTCCATAGCTTCAGCCAGCAGCACAGGTCTTGGTGTGGTGTCCATGGCCTCAGCCAGTAGCACAGGCCCTGGTGTGATGTAGACGGCCTCAGCCAGAGCCACAGGCCCTGGTGTGGTGTAGGTGGCCTAAGCTGGCTGCACAGGTCCACAGCCAGAAGCACAGGCCCTGGCGTGGTGTAGGTGGCCTAAGCTGGCTGCACAGGTCCACAACCAGAAGCACAGGACCTGGTGTGATGTAGACGGCTTCAGCCAGAGCTACAGGCCCTGGTGTGGTGTAGGTGGCCTAACCTGGCTGCAGAGGTCCACAGCCAGAAGCACAGGCCCTGGTGTGGTGAAGGTGGCCTAAGCTGGCTGCACAGGTCCACAGCCAGAAGCACAGGCCCTGTGTGGTGTAAATGGCCTCAGCCAGAGCCACAGGCCCTGGGGTGGTGTCCAAAGCCTCAGCCAGCAGCACAGGTCCTGGTGTGGTGTCCATGGTCTCAGCCAGAAGCACAGGCCCTGGTGTAATGTAGACGGCGTCAGCGCAGGCCACAGGCCCTGGTGTAATTTAGATGACCTATGTTAGCAGAATAGGCCTCGGTGTGGTGCGGATGGCCTCACCCGGCAGCACAAGACATTGCTGAAAACAGCCAAAAGGAATGTCGTTAATGTGGCCTCATTAATGGACACCAACACCCTCCTTCTCTGGATCAAAATCAGCTCAGTGACATGAAAAGCAAATTCTTACAGCACCTGGTATTCCCAGGCAGTCTCCCATCCAAGTACTAACCAAGCCCAACCTTGCATAGCT